>NC_091282.1:1119927793-1120533864 GCF_032444005.1 Ranitomeya imitator | reverse complement strand
CATAACCAAGTACTCAAAATGGCCCTCGGGCATATTAAATGCTGTTTTCCATTCATCGCCTTGTTTAATACGCACAAGATTATACGCCCCTCGAAGATCTATCTTAGTGAACCAACTAGCCCCTTTAATACGAGCAAACAAATCAGACAGCAACGGCAAAGGATACTGAAATTTGACTGTAATTTTATTAAGAAGGCGGTAATCTATGCAGGGTCTCAAAGAACCATCCTTCTTGGCCACAAAAAAGAACCCTGCTCCTAACGGTGATGACGACGGGCGAATATGGCCTTTCTCCAAGGATTCCTTTATATAACTCCGCATAGCGGCGTGTTCTGGCACAGATAAATTGAACAATCAGCCCTTAGGAAACTTGCTACCAAATTAATTGCACAATCGCAATCCCTATGAGGAGGTAGGGCACTGGCTTTGGGCTCATCAAATACATGCCGATAATCCGACAAAAACTCTGGAACTTCAGAAGGAGTGGAAGACGAAATAGACAAAAATGGAACATCACCATGTACCCCCTGGCAACCCCAGCTGGACACAGACATAGATTTCCAGTCCAATACTGGATTATGAACCTGTAGCCATGGCAACCCCAAAACGACCACATCATGCAGATTATGCAACACCAGAAAGCGGATATCCTCCTGATGTGCAGGAGCCATGCACATGGTCAATTGGGTCCAATACTGAGGCTTATTCTTGGCCAAAGGCGTAGCATCAATTCCTCTCAATGGAATAGGATACTGCAAGGGCTCCAAGAAAAAACCACAGCACCTAGCATACTCCAAGTCCATCAAATTCAGGGCAGCGCCTGAATCCACAAATGCCATACTAGAATAGGATGACAAAGAGCAAATCAGAGTAACAGACAATAGAAATTTAGACTGTACCATACCAATGGTGGCAGACCTAGCGAACCGCTTAGTGCGCTTATGACAATCGGAGATAGCATGAGTGGATTCACCACAGTAAAAACACAGCCCATTCCGACGTCTGTGTTCTTGCCGTTCAGCTCTGGTCAAAGTCCTATCACATTGCATAGGCTCAGGCCCATGCTCAGATAGTACCGCCAAATGGTGCACAGCTTTACGCTCACGCAAGCATCGATCGATCTGAATGGCCAAGGACATAGACTCATTCAGACCAGCAGGCATGGGAAATCCCACCATGACATCCTTAAGGGCTTCAGAAAGACCCTTTCTGAAGATCGCTGCTAGGGCACATTCATTCCACTGAGTGAGCACAGACCACTTTCTAAACTTCTGACAATATATCTCCGCTTCATCCTGACCCTGACACATAGCCAGCAAGATTTTCCCTGCCTTATCCACTGAATTAGGTTCGTCATAAAGCAATCCAAGCGCCAACATCACGCAATGCCGGATCTCCTGGCGCAAAGGAAAATGCCCAGTCTTGAGGGTCCCCACGTAACAAAGAAATAATGATCTTTACTTGTTGAACAGGGTCACCTGAGGAGCAAGGTTTCAAGGCAAGAAACAATTTACAATTATTTTTGAAATTCAAGAACTTAGATCTATCACCAAAAAGCAAATCAGAAATAGGAATCTTAGGCTCTGACATCGGATTCTGAACCACAAAATCTTGAATATTTTGTATCCTTGTAGTGAGATTATCCATCCAAGAGGACAGACCTTGAATGTCCATGTTTACACCAGTGTCCTGAACCACCCAGAGGTAAAGGGGAAAATTGAGACAAAACACACTGCAAAGAAAAAAAATGGTCTCAGAACTTCTCTTATCCCTCTATTGAGATGCATTAGTACTTTGGGCCACCTGTACTGTTATGACCTGGTGGTCAGGACAATAATGGACCTGGTGGTTAAGAGCACACGGAATGACCTGATAGTTACTGATCATAAAGGACGAGCTCTGGGACGTGGGAACTCTGCTGACAGCAATCCCTAAACCTATCAACCACACTAGAAATAGCCGTGGATTGCGCCTAACGCTCCCTATGCAACTCGGCACAGCCTAAGAAACTAGCTAGCCCTGAAGATAGGAAAATAAAGCCTACCTTGCCTCAGAGAAATTCCCCAAAGGAAAAGGCAGCCCCCCACATATAATGACTGTGAGTAAAGATGAAAATACAAACACAGAGATGAAATAGATTAATCAAAGTGAGGCCCGACTTACTAAACAGACCGAGGATAGGAAAGGTTGCTTTGCGGTCAGCACAAAAACCTACAAAAAGACCACGCAGAGGGCGCAAAAAGACCCTCCGCACCGACTCACGGTGCGGAGGCGCTCCCTCTGCGTCCCAGAGCTTTCAGCAAGCAAGACAACAAATTAAATAGCAAGCTGGACAGAAAAATAGCAAACCAAAGAAATACAAGCTGTAACTTAGCTTCTGATGGGAAGACAGGTCACAAGAACGATCCAGGAGTGAACTAGACCAATACTGGAACATTGACAGGTGGCGAGGAGCAAAGATCTAAGTGGAGTTAAATAGAGCAGCAGCTAACGAATTAACCTTCTTCACCTGTGAAAGGAAACTCAGAAACACCCACCAGAGGAAGTCCATGGACAGAACCAGCCGAAGTACCATTCATGACCACAGGAGGGAGCCCGACAACAGAATTCTCAACAGGGAAATGTATGTCAGTTAACTTAATGGGTGGAGATTCCGGCAGCCAATAAGGGTGCAGAAACCATCCACAATTTCCATCTCCATATAAAAAGCGGACATGTTGTTTTGGCGCCATTTTGTCAGTGTAAGACCACGAGAGGCTACTCCCGCCGCTGCAAGTAGACAGATAGTTAGATAGACGGTTTATTGTCAGCTAGTTCAGTTAGAAAAGATTCTGTGTGAAATCAACCTTCCAGCATCTAATTTGTTTGTGTTAATATTGTGGTGCATGCAGAAGGCCACATTTCCGAATCTAAATTGTTTGTGCTAATATTGTGGTGCAGACAATAGGCCACATTTCATAATCTAAATCCTTTGTGCTTTTACTGTGGTGCAGGCACCAACCCTAAACTTTATTGACAAGTGCCAGGCAGCTTCATCCAAGGCAGAAAAAATTAATAGGATGCATTAAAAGATGCATAGATGCTCATAACAAGAACATAGTGCTGCCTCTATACAAGTCATTAGTGCAGCCGCGCTAAGAATACTGTGCATAATTTTGGGCTTCATTGTATAAGAAAGACTGCCTGAGGCTGCTCACTCACTTATCTTCTCAAATAAAAATGGCATCCTCAGACATCTCGAAACATAGGTACTTTTAAAAGCTTAGCATATTTGCTCATGTATAGAAGGCGTATTATTACAGCTACAATAACTATACCTTTGTAGCTTTGAGTAATACAAATGTTTGGCAACTGTACAGTAACATTTCACAGTTTCACATACAGGTTACAAGTTCAAGCCTGTTGTTTTCCAAGAAAATTGAGATGTCTCATGAAACATTAAAACACTGCTGGGAACTAGGGTTGAGCGAAACGGATCGGACAAAGTGAAAATTCACCGACTTTTGGCAAAGTCGGGTTTCGTGAAACCCGACCCGATCCTTGTGTGGGATCAGCTATGAGGTCGGCGATCTTCGTGCCAAAGTCTCGTTTCGTATGACGTTTTCAGTGCCATTTTTCAGCCAATGAAGGAGGACGCAGAGTGTGGGCAGCGTGATGACATAGGTCTCGGTCCCCACCATCTTAGAGAAGGGCATGACAGTTATTTGCTTGCTTTCTGCGGCGTCACAGGGGCTATAAAATTGAGTTTTGGTGCAGTCTCCCCCCAAAAAAGGGAGATTTAAATTGTCACAAAGTGGATCTACGTCAGTTCTGTTAGTTTGTCGTATATCAGCCAGCCACATTCTGCCACTTACGTTGTGTAGTGTTATATACTTGGCCTGAGTTTTGGTTCAGTCTCCCCCTAAGAAAGGGAGATTTAAATTCTCAACAAGTTTATATGCCCCTTTTACCTTGTTTTACAGTACCATATAAGAGTTGTTATTTTGGTTAGATTTTCCCAAAAATGAGGAAATCTGGTGGAAGAGGTCGTGGGCGGTCGTTGCCAGCTAGTACTGATGGTGGTGGTGATGGTGGAGCATCTGGTGGTAGTGGGAAAAGCAAAATAGCGCCAAAGGCTGGAAGTGTTGAGCCAGCGTCATCGTGTGGCTACACAAGGCCTCGAAGGCTCCCTTATCTGGAAGTAGGAAAAAAGCTTTTAAAGCCGGAGCAGCAGGAAAAAGTTTTGGCTTTCCTTGCTGAGTCAGCCTCTAGCTCTTTCGCCTCCTCTTCAGAAAGTTCGAAATATAAAAGCAGCGAGTCGTCAGTGGATGCTCCCGGTCAGGAACAAGCCGCTTCCTTGTGTCCTTCACCCAAACCAAAAGTGAAGGATGCGGCAGGCGACACTACAGTTTACTGCATGGAGCTCTTTACACATACCATGCCTGGGTTAGAAAAGGAAATTGTTAACAGCCCATTGCAAGATGAATCGGACATGGAGTGCACTGGTGCACAGCCACAGCTAGATTATTATGCTGTTCCATTGACTCAGATCACTACATTGCCCTCGCAGTGTACTGAGCCAGAATCTGACCCTGATGAGACTATGGTGCCCCGTCATGAACACTATAGCACCTTACACGGTGACACAGAGGAAGGTGCACATGACATTGAAGAGGAGGTGATAGATGACCCATTTGTTGACCCAGATTGGCAGCTATTGGGGGAAGAGGGTGCCGCTGCCAGTAGCTCAGAAGCAGAGGAGGATGATTTGCAGCAGCCATCTACATTGCAACAGCTTTCATCTGGCAGGCCCTTATATGACCAAAAATGTTTGTCAAAGACAAAAACAGTTTTAGGACAGCGTGGCCATCCAGTGAAAGTAGCACAGCGTGCAACACCTGAAAAGATGTTCCATAGTAGGAAAAGTGTATTGTGGCAATTTTTAACCAAGATCCGAATGATCAGTGCAAAGTTATCTGTAAGAAATGCTCAAAGACCTTTAGCGGAGGGAAGAATCTCCAAAATTTAAATACAACGTGCATGATTAAACATTTAACCAGCATGCACTTGCAAGTCTGGACTAACTACCAAACTTCCCGTTCCGTTGGTGCACCTGCACAGAATGAAGGTAGTCAGCAACGCTACATTGCTTCCCTCACTGTAAGCCCAACGGTTAGAACACCAACAGCAAATGTGGAGGTATCGTCGCAAGGCCAAAACAGTCAGGGAATCACAAGGTTCTTGGTTTGAAACACTGTATGTAGGCCAACATCAAGAATTCCATCACCAACCCTCTCTCAATCTGCCATGTCCACCATCACCCCCGCTAGTTCCACCATATGCAGCTCTCCAGTCCAGCTCACCCTACAAGAGACTCTCATTAGGAAAAGAAAGTACTCATCCTCTCATCCACGTACACAGGGTTTGAATGCCCGCATTGCTAGACTAATCTTGTTAGAGATGATGCCCTACCGGTTGGTTGAAAGTGAAGCTTTCAAAGACCTTATGGCCTATGCAGTACCACGCTATGACCTACCCAGTCAGCACTTCTTTGCGAGAAAAGCCATCCTAGCCCTCCACCACCATGTCAAAGACCGCATTGTCCATGCACTGAGGCAATCAGTCAGTGGAAAGGTGCACCTCACAACAGATGCATGGACCAGTAGGCATGGCCAGGGATGTTACGTGTCCATCATGGCACACTGGGTTAATGTGATGGATGCAGGGTCCACAGGGGACAGCCATAATGGGACAGTTCTGCCTAGCCCACGGTCTAGGAAACAGTTGGCTGTAGGCGTTCTCCACCCCTCCTCCTCCTCCTCCAGAAGCAAAAGCTCGTCCACAGAGTGCAGTCGCATGACCACTCCATCCGCAGCTGCCACTGTTGCACACGAGGTGTCCCATTATCGAACAGCTAGTGGTAAGTGTCAGCAGGCTGTGTTAGAAATGAAGTGTTTGGGTGACAACAGACACACCGCGGAAGTACTGGCCGAGTACTTGCAGCAAGAAACTCAGTCATGGCTGGGCAGTGTACATCTTGAGGCAGGCAAGGTAGTCAGTGATAACGGAAAGAATTTTATGGCTGCCATAGCCCTTTCAGAACTGAAACACATTCCTTGCCTGGCTCACACCTTGAAACTGGTGGTGCAGTGCTTCCTGAAAAATTATCTGGGGTTACAGCCCTGCTCCTGAAGGTGCGAAGACTTTGCTCGCACATCCGCCGGTCGCCCGTACACTCCAGCCGTATGCTGAACCATCAGCGATCGCTGAATCTTCCCCAGTACCGCCTAATAATCGACGATGGAACAAGGTGGAACTCCACACTGCACATGCTTCAGAGGCTGTGTGAACAGAGGCGTGCTGTAATTTATTTGTGGGAGGATACACATACACGGGCAGGCAGTTGGATGGCAGACATGGAATTGTCTGGTGTGCAGTGGTCGAAGCTACAAGACCTCTATCGAGTCCTTCAGTGTTTTTAGGAATGCACACGGCTGGTAAGTGAAGACTATGCCATCATAAGCATGAGCATCCCACTAATGCATCTGCTGATGCAAAGTTTGACGCACATTAAGGAGCAGGCGTCTGCAGCCGAGGAGGAGGGAAGCCTTGATGACAGTCAGCCATTGTCTGCTCAGGGAACTCTCTTGGGCAAGGTGGCGGATGAAGAGGAGGAGGAGGAGGATGATGGGGATGAATATTTATGGGAGGAGGATGCTTCTCAGGGGGCAATACAAACTGGTGGCGTTGCAAGGTCAGGTACAGGGTTTTTGCGGGACACAAGTGATGTTGATTTGCAAGAAAGTGCTCCTCAACCCAGCACAAGCAGTGAATTGACACCTGGAACATTGGCCCACATGGCTGAGTATGCCTTGCGTATCCTAAAAAGGGACCCCCGCATTATCAAAATGATGACCGATGACGATTACTGGCTGGCCTGCCTCCTGGATCCACAATAGAAAGGAAAATTACAAAATATCATGCTACATGAGAACCTTGAGCAAATATTGGCTACCAAACAAGCAACTCTTGTAGACCGTTTGGTTCAGGCATTCCCAGCACACAGCGGCATTGATGGTTTTCACACAAGCTGTAGGGCAGAGGTGTTAGAGGTGCACAAATCCGAAGTGGCATTGGACAGAGAGGTTTTATGACCAGGTTGTGGAGTGATTTCGCAATGACCGCAGACAAGACAGGTACTGCTGCGCATCGATTCAAAGTGACAGGAGAAAGCATTTGTCCAGTATGGTTACGAACTATTTTTCCTCCCTTATCAATGTTCTCCCTCACAGGTCATTCCCCTTTGATTACTGGGCATCTAAAATAGACACCTGGCCTGAATTGGCAGAATATGCATTACAGGAGCTCGCTTGCCCAGCTGCTAGTGTGCTCAGAAAGAGTCTTCAGTGCTGCTGGTTCAATACTGACTGAAAAAAGAACACATCTGGCTACCCGAAATGTTGATGATCTAACCTTCACTAAAATGAACCAATCATGGATTTCAAATTATTTTGCCCCACCTTCCCCTGCTGACACGAAGCTTGCCTGAAAAATGTCTTGCTTTTGGCCTCCTCTTACTGATTGCTCCAATTCCTCCATTTGCAGCTGCTGAATATCCACCATAGGCCATTTTTATACCTCCCTAAATGGCCTGACTCCCCCCACAGGGCCGTGGTCACCACTTGGCGCAAGCACCCGTGCATGTGCTGTTTGCCTGGACAGGTGGGTGTGCCCACTCTTGCGTAACGGCACTGGCACAGGGTCCCTCATAGTACAATGAAGTGTCTCTGATGGTGGTGGTGCACAACCAATGTCAGACACTCCTTTGTAATATGAGGGGCCCTGTGCCAGTACCGCCGCCCATGAGAGAGTGTTCCCTCCCAGCTCGAACAGTGCTCTACCACTTGCAATACTTACCTCTCCCTGCTCCACAACTGTGTAGTCTGTGCTGTTAAATCCTTCAATGGCACTGCCAATACATATTTGTTGAAATGATAGATGATAGTAAAAATATACAGGCCTCCATTTAGACCAGTTAATACTTTGCGCCAACTACCACTGTCTGCTACTCAGCAGAGGAGCCCACCCCTGTACCTAGCTATGCCACTTGTTTATTTATGAACCATTTTTTTGTCAGACATTTAGCCCACTTTATTATTTTGGCCTACTAAATACTAAGAATTTCTGCTTCATAGTTAAAATCTTGTGGTTTTGAACAGTTTCTATGTGCCCGAGGAGGACATGTGACTGCCGTTGCGCAATAAAAGACATAGACTTTCCCTATACGGACCATCCCTAAGGAAGGAACACGGTTGTTCTGAAACGCGTAGGAATAGAATTGGTCCACCACGCTTCTCTTAGCCAGTCACGTATATTTGTTCCCTGTATAAGGTATTATTGGTCTTGGTATAGTGGATTGTGTTGTGTATGGAGGTCACTTATTCGCTTCGATATTATTAATGGCAAGATTTCTGATTTCTAATACAGATTAAATACTTGGACGTTTAACTTTTCCCTGTCCTGTGACTATTACACAGTAGCAAATAATGCACTTACAGTGCTTTAACAGTGAAAACAGGTAATCACATATCCTAAGGTTATGTGTTTACATGTTCAGTATTTGGTCAGTATTTTGCCTCAGTATTTGTTAGCGAAAACCAGGAATGCATGAAAAACACAGAAGTAGTGACATGTTTCTGTTATGCTTTTCATCTTATTTTCCACTCCTGATTTTGGCTAACAAATAGTGATGTAAAATACTGATCAAATACTCAAAAAGTGAATGTGGCCTATGTATAAGTGATACATTAGTGATTGGTGGGGGTCCAAATGCTGGGATATGCACCGATCTGCAGAATGTGAAACTTCTATCCCCATAAGTATGGAGCGACATGTACAACTAGACCACTGATTTATCCATTCCCTAAGTGGCTGATCTTGTCTTTTTCTGGAATCCCCCAAAAAGGATGAATGGAGCTGCAGTCAGAAATCCCACCTGTGACTCCATTTTAACATGGGGATAAAAGTGCCCTGTCAGGCTGTCGAGGTTTCCCATCTTTTCGGTTGGCGCAGTTTCCAATGGTTAGATTCCACCGATCAATAAGTTATCACCTACCTAACCTGTGGATTGGTGATAGCTTGTTTTCATCAACGAACATCTTTAACCTTCGTCCGGCTGAGTAGGTACAATTGTAACTATTCCGTTTTAAAATTGCAATAACTTTTTTTTTCGAAAAGCCGTAGAGGGCTGAAATTTCGTGACATCTCTGCAGTTTTGGTCCAGAATATATTGGCCAAATTTCAATAAAATATATATGAAGGTACAATTGTACCTCTGCAGCCTGTTAACGTTGTAAAATTATGCAGCCTGACGAAGGTTAATGCAAACTACCATAATTGTACATCCCAATTATGGTGTGCGCACAGTACATGAGCAGGAACCTTCTATGTTTTACAGTCGATGCTCCACTAAAACAGGGATACCGGCTAACAGGTATTTGCATATAGCATATAGCATATTGCATATAGCTGTAGGGTAGACCCCTAGAGTTTATTTCCTCAGTGGGAAGCAGACACCCCAGTCCAACCCTGTATACAACTTTTTTTTATACAGATACAACATATTCTGCATGGTTTGTGAACTCTTCCATGATCTAACAGGTCGAATATCTGATTCTACATTTCTAAACACAACCATTCATATTTTAAAGATGTCGAGTCAAACTTGTAATAAAAAGACCACACTCGTTCTAAAATTCCATTCGAAAATTCCTATAATTGCTACATTCTAATTGTAATAAAGCATCTAGACACAAGTCAGTGCATTTTAATATTTCTTTTATAACACTTGAAATGTTATTTTGCTAAAGTCATTAGGCTTGAAGTAGAGTAATTACTTGAGCCACATTACTTCACAGGTTACTGAACCAACACCTCAGCTTTTCTACAAGGTACCAAAGAATGGCTCAGTGGACAGAAATGTTTTAGTCACTAACTTTAACATTTCATTGCATACGAGTTCTTGATTGAAAAGAATTTGTTCTGCACAAATACATGCATTTCAAATACCCTTTACTTGAAAAATATGGAATTGTTGTGCAATGGGCCTTAAAATCTGACTTTAGCAGATATGTCACAGAGATAAATTTATTTGACACATTTTTCTGTTACACGGGAAAAACCAAAACAGTTTTAATACTGTGGATAATTTGCTGCATGTTTTAAGACAGCAAATTGCTGTTGTTCATTATGTAGCACTAGATTTCATGAATAAGTAATTTTGTCTATACAGTTCTGCTCAAAAGTTTACATACCTCGTCAGAGTTTTTGCTTTCTTAGCCTTTTTTCAAAAAATGTGAAAGATAACACCAAAACTTTTTACTCATGGTAAGTGGTTGGGTAAAGCCATTTATTGACAAACTAGTGTGTTTTCTCTTTTTAAATCATAAAGATAAAGATGTATCTTAAGAGATAAAAATTAGTGTAGGCCACTAAAGATAGAAATTACTTTCATACCATTTCATAAAATGTTGTTGCACATTTTATGGACTGATTACATCACTCCCCTTACATATGTAAGGGGTAGTATCTCAGTTAAAAAACTTAATTACTGACTCTGCTCTTTATGTAAGATGCAGCACAAGAAAACAAATTGGAGGAATGATTAGACAAACAACAACAAAAAAAATACTTAAATGGCATTGTGTGATTGTCTTGATAGAATAGAAAGACAAGGAAGCAATAAAAATCGTTGATCACCATTTTTCTTCTCTACCAGGCTCCTCCACACTGGGTCCTGACTACTGCAGCATGTGGCATCAAAAACAGTGTCCTCACATAGGTTGCTGTCAGCAAAGATGACATTAGGGACAGGCAGACCAGGCAGATGCCTAGGGCCCCCGCTCCCCCAGGGGCCCCCAGCTAGTGGCACATCATGCTGCCACTATGGGGCACCTTTGAGGCAGGGGGGCCTGCCTGTCACCAGCGCCGACTCCCCTGCCGCCGCCACATCAAACTATACCGGTACAGTTCAAAGCAATGATGGGGCCATTATACTGTATGGAGTAATATATGGGGCCCAATATACTGTATGGAGCAATATGTTGGGTCATTGTACTGTATTGAGCAATATATGGGGCCATTATACCATATAGAGCAATATATGGAGCAATTATATACTGTATGATGCATTATATGAGGCCCACTGTACTGTATGGAGCATTATATGAGGCACATTATACTGCATGGAGCAATATATGAGCTGGAGAAAAAAGGAGCATACAGTATAAGTTTATATAAACAAGTGTCTTTATTAGTACAAAATATTAAAATAGTAATACATTCCAATAGTGGGCGTTTCCTAGTCAAGCACAGGAAGGGGACTTCGCCCCGTTACCCCCATATGTACATACATAAACAATCACAGAGGGGGGACAGAAAAAAGCCCCACATGGAGGGTAGAGTATCAGGCAAACCTAGATGTGTCTAAGCCAGTGCCATAGCCAGAAGAAGGGCTGTAGTAATGATGGTATGTAATGCATAATAGTATTATAAGTATCACAGGTAGGCTTACCAATGGAGGGCTAAGGTGGGGGGTCCCACCAAAGCAAAAAAGCGCCCCGACGCGCGTTTCGTGGCTCTGCCACGCCGCTTTCTCAAGGGGATGAAGTGTACGACAGTGCAGGACCTTCTAATAACCCCCCTGACCCCGGTCACATGTGCGGTCCCGGCCAATCCGAACGGCGCCAGCGGCGCATGCGCACTGCGATGGACGGGTCAGGCATGGGGGCCGGGTGTCAGACCGAGTGCGCAAGCGCCAGGCAAAGACCTGGGGATCGCGCACAGGGCACTGAGATGCCCGCCCACAGGCCGGAGCCACCCGTGCACAGCGCGATGTTCACAGCCGCACGGGTGAGCACGTGAGAAGAGTAATGTAGCGGCCAGTGAAATAAGGAGTGTGTATATATGGAGGATGCATGGGTGATGGTGGAGCTACATGTAATGGAAGGTGTACTAAGGCGCTATATCATAGCACAGAGGTGCCATACTGCCTGCAAATAAATGCCTTAACCCCTAGTAAGTCCCCAATATTATAATCCACTCAAATACAGTACACAAGTGGAGGGGAGGGGAAAAAAAGGAGACAATAGTACATGACATAAAAATAACATAAGCAAACCCAACACAGCTACATGCAGCCCTATATTTTATAAAGATATACATAATGCAGCAAATGACAAGATGTGCACACTGAAGGCATCAAAACTATGAATTAACACATGTGGAATTATATACTTAAAGGGAACCTGTCACCTGAATTTGGCGGGACTGGTTTTGGGTCATATGGGCGGAGTTTTCGGGTGTTTGATTCACCCTTTCCTTACCTGCCGGCTGCATGCTGGCTGCAATATTGGATTGAAGTTCATTCTCTGTCCTCCATAGTACACGCCTGCACAAGGCAAGATTGCTTTGCGCAGGCGTGTACTATGGAGGACAGAGAATGAACTTCAATCCAATATTGCAGCCAGCATGCAGCCAGCGGGTAAGGAAAGGGTGAATAAAAAACACCCGAAAACTCCACCCATATGACCCAAAGCCAGTCCCGCCAAATTCAGTTGACAGAGTCCCTTTAACAAAAAAGTGTGAAACAACTGAAATTATGTCTTATATTCTAGGTTCTTCATAGTAGCCACCTTTTGCTTTGATGACTGCTTTGCACACTCTTGGCATTCTCTTGCTGAGCTTCAAGAGGTAGTCACCAGGAATGGTCTTCCAACAATCTTGAAGGAGTTCCCAGAGATGCTTAGCACGTGTTGGCCCTTTTGCCTTCACTCTGCTGTCCAGCTCACTCCAAGCTGTGTTATATACTATGAAGGTACATTATATTCTTTGGGGGAGGCTGTGTTATATACTATGGGGGGCTGCATTATATTCTATGGGGGTCTACCTTATATACTATGGAGAGGTGGACTATATTATATTATATTGGGGGCTACATTATATTCTATGGGGGCTGTATTAGATTTTATGATGGAGGTTTGCATCATACTCTTTGATGGGGTACATTATATTCAATGGGGAGGTGGGCTGTATTATATTCTATTCGGGGCTACATTATATTCTATGGGGCTGTATTATATTTATATTCTAGGAGGGGTGATTGCATCATACTCTATGTGGGGGCTACATTATACTATATGAAGGGGGGGTGCATTATATTCTATGGGGGTTACATTGTACTCTGGGGTGGCTGCATTATACTCTGTGGGGTGGCTGCATTGTACTCTGAGGTGGCAGCATTATACTCTGTGGGGTGGCTGCATTATACTATATGTGGTCAGCATTATACTGTATCAAGGACTATGGGGAATACATTATACTATATGAAGAACTATAGGGTGCATTATACTATGGGAAGTGAATTGTACTACATGGGTGACTATGGCGGTGCATTATACTATATGGAGGACTGAGCAGTGTATTTTAATATATGGAGGACTATGGGAAGTGTATAATACTATATGGAGGACTGAGGAGTATATTATTTTATATGGAAGACTATGGGGCATATTATATTATATGGAGGACTATGGAGTGTGCATTTTACAACATGGAGGACAGTGGTGCACATTTTAATATATGAGGGACTATAGGGTATATTATACTGAACAAGCAAAATGCTGGATAGTCATTGAGTGATTGGATTGTTTATGCCGGAATAGAAATAATTGTTCTCAGCAGCACATCGCCGGTGTAAACTGTAGACTGATAACATGTGTACTGTATGGTGATCTGTTTGTGATCTATTAGAGATCATTCTGTCCCCATCATTCTTTCTCAGACTGTGGAAAGAGGCCGGAAAACAAGCCTTGAACGATTTCAATATTGTCGATCACACTCATTTAGCGGCCTGAACTCAGTGCATGTAAATACAACCAAAATGCTTCTGTGTGATGTGCAATATGTTAGCATTTGGGACCCCATTTTGAACTGTGCCTAGGGCCCCACTTTGCCTAAAACCAGCCCTGGCTGTCAGGACTCTGCATGCGACAATATCCATGGGAGAAGATTGGAAAGCAATGAGTGATGAACAAAAGAAGGCTTTTGTATTGATGTTTGATTTTTGTTTTCTCTTGTTTGAAGTCTAAATTCAGAGATCTGAGATTTGGTCTGTTTGTTTTCTGGTCTGTTCTGGGGCTTAAACATGTTAGCAGGCTGGTCTGGAGTATAAATTGTGGAGTCAAATGCTTTGGGATCAGCTTTATTTAGATGCACTGTCTATTGCCTAACTGTAAAGTACTTGATTAATTTAACTGCCTGATCCGAGGTCTCAAATAATTTCAGGGCCTGGTCCTGTGTCTACATTTCTTAATACTTTGGATTTAATCATTGGTCTTAATTTATTAAGGGGTCTTGTCTTGAGTCTGAATTTATTTAGTGGCCTAAAACAAATTAAAAGTTTTAAATTTTAAGGTCTGACTTAAATTTAGGGTCTGCTGTGTCTATGACTGTGTGTGAATTGTGTAAACTGCGTGTATCAACAAAGCCCAAAAAATGAAAACACCAAAAAAGGTTTCAAAGATGAGATATTTTACTTCAGTTTGACATTGTTATATTTGAATATGTGTAGGGGGAGCATGGTGTACAGAAACTGAAGCAGCTAAGAACAGACAGTGTTTTTCTGTAATAGAAATTAATCCCTCCTTAGCTGCATTGCCTTGGCAATCTGAAGGAGGTGGTGTAACAGCAGAGGACAGGACTGACTGGCTGAGTAAGCAGGAGAAGAGGACAAGAGCTAAATGCATTGGAGAAAGTGGGGGTTGTCAGCAACTACTGGAGAGCGACAGTGATGATCCAGAAGAGGAGCACAAAGTTCAGGCTGACAGTTCTGCTGTTCTGTGTGAGAGGAAAGTAAATCCTGCAGCTGCGCCATGACTACAGACCAGCCAAGAAGCCCGCCTGGCTTCTGAATTCCAAATAGAAGAATTCTGCCTTCTATTTCCTGTGTGACCAAGCACCTGGATCCTGCAACCCCAAACTGGAAACCTGTGTGACTACAGGCCTGCTATATTAAGAGTGAGTAGCTACTTCTGGCACTTCTGGTTCCACGGTTGGGAAGTATACTAAAGTAAAGCTATCTATTAGGGAGCACTATATGTAGTTCAAAGAGTTTATGAGGGGGCCAGCCGTGAAAGCAATTTTGCTCTCAATGTAGTAAATGCACCAACAGCTCCTGAAAGTGCGGCACCCCTGGTCGTCGCAGTGATATTGCTTTCCTCTCGGGGAGAGTGATGCTACGTTTGGAGGCAAAGAAGGATAACTGCATCCAGGTATCACAAACATGCAACACATTTCACACCCCAGGCCACCAGGGGGAGCTCATAATCCTATTTATTAGGCCACTCCCCAGATAGGTAAAACTGGTGACCTGTAGGGAAAGTTAGTGAGTTGCTGGCTGAGCTCCACTCAGTTAGTTGGTCCCTGGCAAGGGTGGGATCCTGACAGAGAACAAAAGAGAAGGACACGGAGCTGTGCATGCCCTCAGAGACATTGAAGGCAGAACTGTATTGCAGCGAGCGTGCAAGGAAGTCGTAGCAAAGGAGAGGATATCAGAAGGGGACCAGCCCTACACAGGCTGCCTCCTTCTCCTCTTCCTTGGTCACGCGACCAATCACAAGCCGCGACGTCACCGCAGGTCCTTCACTCGCTCATTCTTAGGAGGGGAGACTGACGGTTAGAACCAGGGCGCGTCCGAGGGTGAGTATATCAATTTTTTTATTTTTTTCTTTATTTTACACATAAATATGGATCCCGATACCGATTCCCGATATCGCAAAAATATCAGAATTCGGTATCGGAATTCCGATACCCGATAAGAAGATCGCCGACCTCATGGCCGACCCCACACAGGGATCGGGTCGGGTTTCATGAAACCCGACTTTGCCAAAAGTCGGCGACTTCTGAAAATGACCGATCCGTTTCGCTCAACCCTAGTGTTGAGTGATACCTTCCGATATTTGCAAGTATCGGTATCGGATGGTATCGGCCGATACCGGCAAAATGTCGGATCTCACCGATACCGAGTTCCGATACCAATACAAGTCAATGGGACACAAATATCGGAATGTATCCTCGATGGTTCCCAGGGTCTGAAAGAGAGGAAACTCTCCTTCAGGCCCTGGGATCCATATTATTGTAAAAAATAAAGAATAAAAATAAAAAATATGGCTATACTCACCCCTCCGAAGGACCCTGGCTGTCACCGCTGCAAGCGTCCGCCTCCGTCCTTAAGAATGCTGTGAGTGAAGGACCTTCGATGACGTCGCGATCAGGTGAACGGTCACCTGACCGCTCATCTGACCGCTCACCTGACCACGATGTCATTGAAGGTCCTTCACTCACTACATTCTCAGGAACGGAGGCGGACGCTCGCAGCGTTGATAGCCAGGGTTCTTCGGAGGGGTGAGTATAGCCATATTTTTTATTTGTATTCTTTATTTTTTACATTAATATGGATCCCAGGGCCTAAAGGAGAGTTTACTCTCCTCCAGACCCTTGGAACCATACGCACCGCACACTCCGATACCGATTTCCGATATCACAAAAATATCGGAACTCGGTATCGGAATTCCGATACAGCAAATATCGGCCGATACCCGATACTTGCAGTATCGGAATGCTCAACACTAGTAAAGAGACTGCAACCTTATGTCTTCGTTCTTCTCTGCGCCTCTCACCATCCACCATCTACACATCGGGAAGCCCTGGGGATATACTTTACCTGTGGAAGGTATACCATCTAGCTGCCATAACATCACCCCAGCAGACCCCTTAAAGCAGCGTCAGTCACCCTGACCAAATACCACAGGTGGTGTCACGAACATTCCCTTTAAAGACCTTTCCCCTTTTAAACGGACGTCCCAGGGCCATGACCGGGTCAGCCACCGTAACATCCCCCTGTGAACCAAATGACGCAGTACCAAATACCCCATGGCCCCATGGGGGCAATCCAATTTTGATGTCACAAACAGGATCTACTAAACCGTGTAAATCGGGTCATGTGCGCCTAAAAACTGTGCCAGAACTGTGCCTGAACTGTGATTTATTGAAAGACTGTGTATTGCAAAAAGACCACCAAAATTGCCGCCAAAACCGCCGCCATTACAGCGCCACGAGGAGCGCTGGAGAAGAAGGTCGTGCCATCGTGGGCGGGAACTAACTGAGAAGCGCGAAAAATAATGGCCACCCACTCCAAGCACTACTGTACCATGCAGACATGCCCATCAGCAACAGAGATCCACCTCCTGATCCTAAATGGCGGAAGAAAGAGAAAGAAGAAGCTCTGCCCCCGAAGGAGAGAGCGGGAAGGGGATGAGGACCCAGCAAGAAGGCACATGGAGGACAAGATGGTGAGCGGACGTCACCCAGAGAAGGGCGAGAAAACCCGCGACGCTTCACACCAATTGTAGGAAGGGAAGATCCCGTCATCACTCTTGAACCCAGAGGTTCTTGGAGCGGATGTGGAAGAGCTGTGTCATCAGCTCCGCCGCTTGTGGTATTGCGTGGCCGCCAGCATCCAGGAGCGGCGACGCAACCAACCAGCAGAGCCTCAGCCTGCAGTGGAGGAGACCGGCACTGGAGACACCGCGGCGGCAGGTGAGCAAACCGAACCTGCCCTGGCCACCAACGAGACCCTCTTAGTGCCCATTGACTCCCCGTCATCACCACCAGCGGCTCTACGTAGCTCGCCAGCGCCCTCACCTGGTAAGGTGACTTCTGCATCTAGTTCTCATAGCACACCCATCATCCTGTGCTCAGGATGTGCATTGACTGTCATAGAGCAAAGGACTGTAGGCACCCAGATGCCTATCCGGAGCCAAGATGCACTGGTACCTGGTTTCCGCCCATATCCAAAGGGACTGCCTTTGCCAGTACTACCACAGTAAAACAAAGGAAATGTGAAAAATGACTGTACATAGTTAAAAGTTAAACCATTGCTGTAAGTTCTAAAAATGACTGCTACAGTTTAAAAGTTTGTTAAACCTGATCAGGATTCCATTTAAAGGGGTCCCTCATTTAAAGAGATCCTCTGTTTACAGAGTTTCGTTTTGCTTCAAGGACATTTGGATCATGGACAGTGAATGGTCCACAAACTTTCCATTGCACATAGTTGGCACCCACAAGGTGCACCTTGGTTCTGCTCACTTGCTGGCATGGGTAGGGCCGTACTTGCTTGTAAATAGTTTGCACCTTCTTAAGGGTGCTTCCTACTGGTTTTTCAGAGACTGCTTCTAAAAGCGACTGTTTCTAATCTTGTTGTGAGAACTGCTTTGTTTTACAGAGAACTGAAGAAAAACCCGTTTGGCGCGGCAGGATTCCGGGTCTGGATACATGCCTTGTAGTCTGCCTAAGCCAACGTTGGAGGTTAATAACAGGTCCCTCGCATTGTTCCTGCTGCTACAGTGTGATTGACTGACTTGAGTATTTATACTTTGCACTACCTCAGTAAAAGAGACTTGAATATTGTTTAAATCCTTAAAGGGAATGTTTGCTAGTTGCACTTTGACAGAGTATATTGAAGAGTTAATATGGTTAATGTAGTAATGAAAGCTGAAACTTGAATCTAGTTAGAATGGTGTTTCAATATAGCTGATAATGAGTATTGATGTCCTGATGCACTGTTGATAAAAGAGTGTTGTGAATTCTGTTATCGAACTCCCTCTGGTGGTCATGAATGGTAATTTGGCAAGTTCTGTCCATGGACTCCCTCTGGTGGCTGTGAGTGGAGCTGCTGGTTCTGAGGTTCCTTCCACAGGTGACTTAGTTTATTCTTTGGCTGGCTGCTCTATTTAACTCCACTCAGATCGTTACTCCATGCCAGCTGTCAATGTTCTTGTACTGGTTCAGTTCGCTCTTGGATCTTTCTGGTGACCTGTCTACTCCAGCAGAAGCTAAGTCCCTGCTAGTTAATTATTTGTTCATTGTTTTCTTGTCCAGCTTGCTATCATGATTTTGCCTTGCTAGCTGGAAGCTCTGGGATGCAGAGTGGCACCTCCGCACCGTGAGTCGGTGCGGGGATCTTTTTGCACACTCTGCGTGGTCTTTTTGTAGTTTTTGTGCTGACCGCAAAGATACCTTTCCTATCCTCAGTCTATTTAGTAAGTCTGGCCTCCTTTGCTGAAACCTGTTTCATTTCTGTGTTTGTGACTTTCATCTTAACTCACAGTCAGTATTTGTGGGGGGCTATCTTTTCCTTTGGGGAATTTCTCTGAGGCAAGGTAGGCTTTATTTTCTATCTCTAGGGCTAGTTAGCTCTTAGGCTGTGAAGAGGCGTCTAGGCAGCGTTAGGTACGCTCCATGGCTATTTCTAGTGTGTGTGATAGGATTAGGGGTTGCGGTCAGCAGAGCTCCCACTTCCCAGAGCTTGTCCTGTGTTAGTTTAACCATCAGGTCGTTCCGGGTGCTCCTAACCACCAGGTCCAAAACAGTACAGCTGGCCCAAAAGTGTTAATGCATCTCAATAGAGGGATAAGAGAAGTTCTGAGACCATTTTTTTTCTCTGCAGTGTGTTTTGTCTTTCTTTTCCCCTTAACCTCTGGCTGGTTCAGGACACAGGTGTAGATATGGACATTCAAGGTCTGTCCTCTTGTGTGGATCATCTCACTGCAAGGGTACAAAACATTCAAGATTTTGTGGTTCACAATCCGATGTTAGAGCCTAGAATTCCAATTCCTGATTTGTTTGCTAGGGATAGATCTAAGTTCCTGAATTTCAAAAATAATTGTAAACTGTTTCTTGCTTTGAAACCCCGCTCCTCTGGTGACCCCGTTCAACAAGTAAAAATCATTATTTCTTTGTTGCGTGGCGACCCTCAAGACTGGGCATTTTCCCTTGCGCCAGGAGATCCTGCATTGCGTGTTGTAGATGCGTTTTTTCTGGCGCTTGGATTGCTTTATGATGAACCAAATTCAGTGGATCAGGCGGAGAAAATCTTGCTGGCTTTGTGTCAGGGTCAGGATGAAGCGGAGGTATATTGTCAGAAGTTTAGAAAGTGGTCTGTGCTTACTCAGTGGAATGAGTGTGCCCTGGTGGCAATTTTCAGAAAGGGTCTTTCTGAAGCCCTTAAGGATGTCATGGTGGGATTTCCCACGCCTGCTGGTCTGAATGAGTCTATGTCCTTGGCCATTCAGATCGATCGGCGCTTGCGTGAGCGCAAAGCTGTGCACCATTTGGCGGTATTCTCTGAGCATAGGCCTGAGCCTATGCAATGTGATAGGACTTTGACCAGAGCTGAACGGCAAGAACACAGACGTCGGAATGGGCTGTGTTTTTACTGTGGTGATTCCACTCATGCTATCTCCGATTGTCCTAAGCGCACTAAGCGGTTCGCTAGGTCTGCCACCATTGGTACGGTACAGTCTAAATTTCTTTTGTCCGTTACTCTGATTTGCTCTTTGTCGTCCTATTCTGTTATGGCATTTGTGGATTCAGGCGCTGCCCTGAATTTGATGGACTTGGAGTTTGCCAGGCGCTGTGGTTTTTTCTTGGAGCCCTTGCAGTATCCTATTCCATTGAGAGGAATTGATGCTACGCCTTTGGCCAAGAATAAGCCTCAGTACTGGACTCAATTGACCATGTGCATGGCTCCTGCACATCAGGAGGATATTCGCTTTTTGGTGTTGCATAATCTGCATGATGTGGTCGTTTTGGGGTTGCCACGGCTACAGGTCCATAATCCAGTATTGGATTGGAAATCAATGTCTGTGTCCAGCTGGGGTTGTCAAGGGGTACATGGTGATGTTCCATTGCTGTCAATTTCATCGTCCACTCCTTCTGAAGTCCCTGAGTTTTTGTCGGATTACTGGGATGTATTTGATGAGCCCAAATCCAGTGCCCTACCTCCTTATAGGGATTGCGATTGTGCTATTAATTTGATTCCTGGTAGTAAGTTTCCTAAGGGCCGACTGTTCAATTTATCTGTGCCAGAGCACGCCGCTATGCGGAGTTATATATTGGAATCCTGGGAGAAAGGGCATATTCACCCGTCGTCATCACCGTTCGGAGCAGGGTTCTTTTTTGTGGCCAAGAAGGATGGTTCGCTGAGACCTTGTATTGATTACCGCCTTCTTAATAAGATCACGGTCAAATTTCAGTACCCTTTGCCGCTGCTGTCTGATTTGTTTGCTCGGATTAAGGGGGCTAGTTGGTTCACCAAGATAGATCTTCGAGGGGCGTATAATCTTGTGCTTATTAAACCGGGCGATGAATGGAAAACAGCATTTAATACGCCCGAGGGCCATTTTGAGTACCTGGTGATGCCATTCGGGCTTACTAATGCTCCATCTGTATTTCAGTCCTTTATGCATGACATCTTCCGAAAATACCTGGATAGATTCATGATTGTATATTTGGATGATATTTTGGTCTTTTCGGATGATTGGGAGTCTCATGTGAAGCAAGTCAGAATGGTGTTCCAGGTCCTTCGTGCAAATTCCTTGTTTGTGAAGGGTTCAAAATGTCTCTTTGGAGTTCAGAAGGTTTTATTTTTGGGTTTCATTTTTTCCCCTTCTACTATCGAGATGGACCTTGTTAAAGTTCAGGCCATTTATGATTGGACTCAGCCGACATCTGTGAAGAGCCTGCAGAAGTTTCTGGGCTTTGCTAATTTTTACCGTCGCTTCATCGCTAATTTTTCTAGTGTTGCTAAACCGTTGACTGATTTGACCAAGAAAGGTGCTGATGTGGTCAATTGGTCCCCTGCGGCCGTAGAGGCTTTTCAGGAGTTGAAGCATCGTTTTTCTTCTGCCCCTGTGTTGTGCCAGCCAGATGTTTCGCTCCAGTTTCAGGTCGAGGTTGATGCTTCTGAGATTGGAGCAGGGGCTGCTTTGTCTCAAAGAATTTCTGATGGTTCGGTGATGAAACCATGTGCCTTCTTTTCTAGAAAGTTCTCGCCTGCTGAGCGCAATTGTGATGTTGGCAATCAAGAGTTGTTGGCCATGAAGTGGGCATTCGAGGAGTGGCGACATTGGCTTGAAGGAGCCAAGCATCGCGTGGTGGTCTTGACGGATCACAAGAATTTGACTTATCTCGAGTCTGCCAAATGGTTGAATCCTAGACAGGCTCGATGGTCGCTGTTTTTCTCCCATTTTGATTTTGTGGTTTCGTACCTTCCGGGCTCTAAGAATGTGAAGGCTGATGCCCTTTCAAGGAGTTTTGTGCCTGACTCTCCGGGTGTTCCTGAGCCGGCGGGTATTCTCAAAGAGGGGGTAATTTTGTCTGCTATCTCCCCTGATTTGCGGCGGGTGCTGCAGAAGTTTCAGGCTGATAGACCTGACCGTTGTCCAGCGGAGAAACTGTTTGTCCCTGATAGATGGACTAGTAGAGTTATCTCTGAGGTTCATTGTTCGGTGTTGGCTGGTCATCCTGGAATCTTTGGTACCAGAGATTTGGTGGCTAGATCCTTCTGGTGGCCTTCTTTGTCACGGGATGTGCGTTCTTTTGTGCAGTCCTGTGGGACTTGTGCTCGGGCTAAGCCCTGCTGTTCTCGGGCCAGTGGGTTGCTTTTGCCCTTGCCGGTCCCGAAGAGACCCTGGACGCATATTTCCATGGATTTTATTTCAGATCTCCCTGTCTCTCAAAGGATGTCGGTCATTTGGGTGGTTTGTGATCGCTTCTCTAATGTGGTCCATTTGGTACCCTTGTCTAAATTGCCTTCCTCCTCTGATTTGGTGCCATTATTTTTCCAGCATGTGGTTCGTTTGCATGGCATTCCGGAGAACATCGTCTCGGACAGAGGTTCCCAGTTTGTTTTGAGGTTTTGGCGGTCCTTTTGTGCTAAGATGGGCATTGATTTGTCTTTTTCTTCGGCTTTCCATCCTCAGACAAATGGCCAAACAGAACGATCTAATCAGACTTTGGAAACATATCTGAGATGCTTTGTTTCTGCTGATCAGGATGATTGGGTGTCCTTCTTGCCTTTGGCTGAGTTCGCCCTTAATAATCGGGCCAGCTCGGCTACTTTGGTTTCGCCTTTTTTCTGTAATTCTGGTTTCCATCCTCGTTTCTCTTCAGGGCAGGTTGAGCCTTCGGACTGTCCTGGTGTGGATTCTGTGGTAGACAGGTTGCAGCAGATTTGGACTCATGTGGTGGACAATTTGACATTGTCCCAGGAGAAGGCTCAACGTTTCGCTAACCGCCAGCACTGTGTTGGTCCCCGACTTCGTGTTCGGGATTTGGTTTGGTTGTCGTCTCGTTATGTTCCTATGAAGGTTTCCTCTCCTAAGTTTAAGCCTCGTTTCATTGGTCCATATGAGATTTCTGAAGTTCTCAATCCTGTGTCATTTCATTTGGCCCTTCCAGCTTCTTTTGCCATCCATAATGTGTTCCATAGGTCGTTATTGCGGAGATACGGGGCGCCTATGGTTCCCTCTGTTGATCCTCCTGCCCCGGTGTTGGTCGACGGGGAGTTGGAGTATGTGGTGGAGAAGATTTTAGATTCTCATATTTTGAGACGGAAACTCCAGTACCTGGTCAAGTGGAAGGGTTATGGTCAGGAAGATAATTCCTGGGTTTTTGCCTCTGATGTTCATGCTGCCGATCTAGTTCGTGCCTTTCATTTGGCTCGTCCTGATCGGCCTGGGGGCTCTGGTGAGGGTTCAGTGACCCCTCCTCAAGGGGGGTACTGTTGTGAATTCTGTTATCGAACTCCCTCTGGTGGTCATGAATGGTACTTTGGCAAGTTCTGTCCATGGACTCCCTCTGGTGGCTGTGAATGGAGCTGCTGGTTCTGAGGTTCCTTCCACAGGTGACTTAGTTTATTCTTTGGCTGGCTGCTCTATTTAACTCCACTCAGATCATTACTCCATGCCAGCTGTCAATGTTCTTGTACTGGTTCAGTTCGCTCTTGGGTCTTTCTGGTGACCTGTCTACTCCAGCAGAAGCTAAGTCCCTGCTAGTTAATTATTTGTTCATTGTTTTCTTGTCCAGCTTGCTATCATGATTTTGCCTTGCTAGCTGGAAGCTCTGGGATGCAGAGTGGCACCTCCGCACCGTGAGTCGGTGCTGGGGTCTTTTTGCACACTCTGCGTGGTCTTTTTGTAGTTTTTGTGCTGACCGCAAAGATACCTTTCCTATCCTCAGTCTATTTAGTAAGTCTGGCCTCCTTTGCTGAAACCTGTTTCATTTCTGTGTTTGTGACTTTCATCTTAACTCACAGTCAATATTTGTGGGGGGCTACCTTTTCCTTTGGGGAATTTCTCTGAGGCAAGGTAGGCTTTATTTTCTATCTCTAGGGCTAGTTAGCTCTTAGGCTGTGAAGAGGCATATAGGCAGCATTAGGTACGCTCCACGGCTATTTCTAGTGTGTGTGATAGGATTAGGGGTTGCGGTCAGCAGAGCTCCCACTTCCCAGAGCTTGTCCTGTGTTAGTTTAACCATCAGGTCGTTCCGGGTGCTCCTAACCACCAGGTCCATAACAAAGAGAGAAAATGAAGTAACCCCCGGGGTTGGACAGAAACTTTGCACTTGAAGAGGAATAAAAGTAATCAGATGTTGATTTGCACTTGAATAAGGATAAAATATTTGCCTTTGCACTTAAGAGATAGTATACCCATTTGAGTAATTTTATTTCATAGTTAGTAACTGTTTTCCACCCTTATTAAAAGTGTGCACACAATGTAAATATGTTTTGTTATACAACGTTCAAGTGACCTCACCTCCCATAAAGAGAAGCAACAGTTCATATTAATTTGTTTTATAGCATTTCAAAAATGTGTGTGCCTTTTGCTAACCTGTAAACTGTTGTTTTCTTTTCCCAGTCTGGGAGTACTGGATTTAATGGGGGGGTGGCGCCCCAGGGTCCTGGTCGTCGCAGTGGTATTGCTTTCCTCTCGGGGAGAGTGATGCTACGTTTGGAGGCAAAGAAGGATAACTGCATCCAGGTATCACAAACATGCAACACATTTCACACACCAGGCCACCAGGGGGATCTCATGATCCTATTTATTAGGCCACTCCCCACATAGGTAAAACTGGTGACCTGTAGGGAAAGTTAGTGAGTTGCTGGCTGAGCTCCGCTCAGTTAGTTGGTCCCTGGCAGGGTGGGATCCTGTCAGAGAACGAAGGAGAAGGACAAGGTGCGGTGCATGCCTTCAGAGCTGCAGCTCCAACAATTAGACATTGAAGGCAAAATTGTATTGCAGCAAGCATACAAGGAAGTCGTAGCCAAGGAGAGGATACCAGAAAGGGACCAGCCCTACACAGGCTGCCTCCTTCTGAGACGCAGAAGCCTGTTAACCAGAACACTGAGGGAGTAACGACCTTTATGCCTTGCTCCAGTGACCAGAAGGACAGCTAATTTCACGTTACCTGTCCGCCCCAAAACACAGGAGGTATGGTGGCACCCCTTAGAGGAAGGCTACTGATTTCCACCTGGACAAGGGGACACTGGACTTGCCTCCAAACTGGCCGGACTCTGCCTGCCCTGTGATCTGGTGCCCTGGACTGTGGATGCTGAAGTCTTCAGTAAAGGTAAAGACACTGCAACTTTGTGTCCTCGTTCTTCTCTGCGCCTCTCACCATCCACCCTCTGCACACCGGGAAGCCCTGGGGATATACTTGACCTGTGGGAAGGTATACTATCTAGCTGCCATAGCATAACCCCAGCATACCCCTTAAAGCAGCGTTGGTCACCCTGACCGAATACCACAGGTGGCATCACGAACATTCCCTTTAAAAACCTTTCCCCTTTTACACGGACGTCCCAGGGCCACGAACTGGGTCAGCCACCATGACATCCCCCTGTGAACTGAAGGACCACGGCCCCATGGGGGGCGATCCATAAGCATGCCAACATCTGCAAGAACCTGGCCTCATCGTTTGACTGTAATGTTTCCATTGCTGCCGCCATTTGTAGGTTAATGGTGGTTAGTTAAAATGTTTCTGCTGTTGCTTAGACAGGAAGTGTCATACTTAATTTGCAGCCTTACTGCAAAGCCCTTCCAGTATCTGAATAGTAGACTATGTAATACTATTTGTTTTGTTGTTCTTTACTATTGCCCTTCCAATTTTCACAATTTATATTCCTGTAAATAAACATAAGTGTTTCAACCTCATCTCTTGTGTGTAAGGAGCTTTGACAGAGGTTTCTCGAGTCGATCCCTGGCAGAAGGGGAAGACCCTCTTGCACCTCAATACAGCTCCCAGCACTGTGCTTTATCCAGATGAGATCTACCAAACACCCTGCCCACAGAGGCTGCTTAAAGGGGTGTAACATACTGTATATGTTGGTCTTAGGTACATTACATTCATACGTTTTACATCTTTTAGCATGTACTGTAAATATTATGTTTTTTATATACATATTAATGTACAATTATGTACGATAGGATGGAATTGTTTAGATGTGCTCTATGACTTGTCATACTGTAAATTTGCTGTTATGCTTTTCTTAACCAAGTAACTGAACAATGCTTGACAAAATCCAGCATACACCCACATCCCCGCGCCCCTCCCCCCCCCCCCCCATCATTAAACCTTATAGATCAAACTTATAAATATGCTTTCATTATTCTTCAATCTCCTGTATGGGCAGAATTTATACTGTATATACATTATATTAATATGGTATATACTTTAAAATATATTTTATTTCTATTTTAGGAATTTGGGTAATTTTATCCAAGCAATTTTTTATTTCAATATTTGCTTCAATCATTCATGCCTTGGAAATCTGTTTAGAACAAATAATTATACATATTGTACATAAAAAGCATACTATAAGCAAAAGGTTCACAGTAATTCTTCTTATCAAAACATAGCTATACATGTAGAGCAAATTGTTTTGGTCAAATTAGGCCTCAAGCCATACAGGGGCAAGTGTACTATGTTTCTGTGGGCTCCGTACCACGGAGTGTTTGACTTTTCATGTGCTGCCATATGATGTAATCAAAGGCAAATATATGTGTAACATGGCATCTGTTGAAAAATCCCACAATTTATGTAAGTGATGTGACAGAAGAAAAAACTCTTTGTGCTATACACTTTTGAATTAAACTTAAGACAAAAGGAGATGTAATAGCATTACAAGATCTGTGGTTGTCATACACAACTCCATACAATTTTGAAATAATAAAGAATGGCAATCTGCTTTTGTGCATGAGGCTGTGGATGAAATCTAATTTGGCAATGAGATATTCAAAGTAGTCAGAATTTTGAATAAATATATATTAACCCCTTCACGACCTTGCCCTTTTCCGTTTTTGCGTTCTCGTTTCTCGCTCCCCTCCTTCCCAGAGCCATAACTTTTTTATTTTTCCATCAATATGGCCATGTGAGGGCTTGTTTTTTGCAGGACAAGTTGCACTTTTCAAAGAGATTATTGGTTTTAGCATGTCATGTACTAGAAAACGGGAAACAAATTCCAAGTCGGGTGAAATTGCAAAAAAAGTGCAATCCCACCCTTGTTTTTTGTTTGGCTTTTTTGCTAGGTTCACTAAATGCTAAAACTGACCTGCGATTTTGATTCTCCAGGTCATTAAGAGTTCATAGACACGAAACATGTTTAGGTTACATGTTACCTAAGTGGTAAAATAAAATTCTAAACTTTGCTAAAAAAAAAATAAATTGTGCAATTTTCCAATACCCATACCGTCTCCATTTTTCGTGATCTGGGGTCAGGTGAGGGCTTATTTTTTGCGTGCCAAGCTGGTGTGTTTAATTATTCCATTTTGGTGCAGATACGTTCTTTTGATCGCATGTTATTACATTTTAATGCAATGTCGCGGCGACCAAAAAAAGTAATTCTGGCGTTTCAAATGTTTTTCTCACTAGGCTGTTTAGCGATGAGGTTAATCTTTTTTTATTGATAGATCGGGCAATTCTGAACGTGGCAATATCAAATATGTGTAGGTTTGATTTTTTTATTGTTTTTTTTTGAATGAGTCGAAAGGGGGGTGATTTAAACTTTTATTTTTTTTTTTATTTTTTTCATATTTTTGTAAGTTTTTTTTACTTTTGCCATGCTTCAATAGCCTCCATGGGAGGCTAGAAGCTGGCATAGCCTTATCGGCTCTGCTACATAGCAGCGATCATCAGATCGCTCCTATGTTGCTTGATTGCAGGCTTGCAATGAGCGCCGACCACAGGGTGGCGTTCACAGCAATCCGGCATTAGCAACCATAGAGGTCTCAAGGAGACCTCTGGTTGCTATGCTGACACATCGCTGCCCCCCGATCATGTGATGGGGGTCGGCGATGCGCTTATTTCTGGCCGTGCGGCCGGAAGCGCCGGTTAAATGCCGCTGTCAGCATTTGACAGCGGCATTTAAATAGTTAATAGCGGCGGGTGAATTGCGATTTCACCCGCCGCTATTGCGGGCACATGTCAGCTATTCAAAACAGCTGACATGTCCCGGCTTTGAAGTGGGCCCAGCGCTGGAGGTTAAGGTAATCCTTAAATAGAAGAAGTTTGGGACCATCAGAAGTCTTCCTAGACCTGGCCATCCAGCTAAACTGAGAAATCGTCGGAGAAGAGCCTTGGTGAGAGAGGTAAAGAAGAAACCCAAGATCACTGTGGCTAGCTCCAGAGGTGCAGTAGGTAGATGGGAGAAAGTTCCACAAAGTCAACTATCACTGCAGCCCTTTATGGCAGAGTGGCCTGACAGAAGCCTCTCCTCAGTGCAGAGTTTGCTAAAAAACACATGAAGGACTCCCAGACTTTGAGAAATAAGATTCTCTGGTCTGATGAGATGAAGATAGACCTTTTTGGTGATAATTCTAAGTGGCATGTGTGGACAAAAGCAGGCACTGCTCGTCCCCTGCCCAATACAATCCCAACATTGAAACATGGTGGTGGCAGCATCATGCTATGGGTGTGATTTTCAACTGCAGGGACAGGACGACTGGTTGTCATTGATGGAAACATGAATGTAGCCAAGTACAAAGCTATCCTGGATAAAAACCTCTTCCAGAGTGCTCTGGACCTCAGACTTGACCGAGGTTCACCTTTCAACAAGACAATGACCCTAAGCACACAGCTAAAATAACAAAGGAGTGGCTTTGGAACAACTCTGTGACCATTCTTGACTGACCCAGCCTAACCTAAAGACCTAAACCCAATTGAGCATCTCTAGAGAGACCTGAAAATGGCTGTCCACCAACTTTCACCCTCAAACCTGATGAAACAGGAGAGGATCTGCAAGGAGGAATAGCAGAGGATCCCCAAATCCAGGTGAGAAAAACTTGTTACATAATTTTCAGGAAGACTCATGGCTGTACTAGCTCAAAAGGGTGCTTCTACTCAATACTGAGCAAGGGGTCTCAAAACTTATGACCATGTGATATTTTTATTTTCCGCAAAAATGTGTACATTTCTATTTTTTTCAGTCAAGTTGGGGTGCAGAGTTTACATTAATGAGAAAAAAAATAACTTTTTTGAATTTACCAAATGGCTGCAATGAAACAAAGAGTGAAAAATGTAAAGGGGTCTGAATACTTTCTGTACCCATTGAATTTCAATGTTTCAAGTGTTTTATTAAAGAGATTTTCCACTACTTTGCAAACCATTACTAATATTCCAAGGGAGAATTAACTGTGTAAATGCATAATTTCAACATGGCTGCACTGCAGAAGTCTGACATACAGTGAGCAAAGAGCAGTCCAGTCCCTATTAAGCTATTTTGGCTTTGCTCACTGTCCAACACTGCAATGACCCAAATTTGGACATCATAAAGACCGAGATTAGCTTCCATGTTAGTGCACAGGGGCAATTTTCCACATGGTTCTAAGGTACGCGTGGAAAAAATAATCATAACAAAAGCTTGTCTAGTATGATTTATGAACAAGACTACCACAATCTTATTTACAATTTGTGGATATGACTGATCCACATAGTTATTACTTTGATAAAGGGCTCACCTCATGAGTTTATTAATGAGATCCCACCAAGATTTGACTTTGGATCCAAGGATTCAGAGTCCATAGTGCTAACCACACCATTGTGTAATGGACCATAAATTCCATTTCTCATCTGATCTTAACCTTAATTCAACAATGCTTTCTGCTTTCCCTGTACAACCTGTGTGCCAGGAGAGCTGCTGTGTGGGGAGAATTTGACTTTTCATTCTTTGGATGGTTGGAGTTGTAAAGTTTGACTCCAACTGTTTTAGAAGTGATTCCATATTCCACCAATGTGAAATCATTTTATTAGATAGAAATAAAATTTGAATAAAAAAAACAGCCACTTTGTTTTTACAGATCTTGGACTGACCTACAGTTAGGTCCATTTACTGTATATTTGGACAGAGACAACATTTTTCTACTTTTGGTTATAGACATTACCACAATTAATTTTAAGCAAAACAATTCAGATGCAATTGAAGTTCAGACTTTCAGCTTTCATTTGAGGGTATCCACATTAAAATTGGATGAAGGATTAAGGAGTTTCAGCTCCTTAACATGTGCCACCCTGTTTTTTTAATGTGGATACCCTCAAATGAAAGCTGAAAGTCTGAACTTCAATTGCATCTGAATTGTTTTGTTTAAAATTCATTGTGGTGATATCTATAACCAAAATAAGAAAAATGTTGTCTCTGTCCAAATATATATGGACTTAACTGTATGTATTTCTATGGTTTTAGAAATATAGGAAGAGGACTAGAACTCTAGTGCCACCTATTGGAAATGGCAATCCTAACAGTCAATGTTGACCCTTTAGCGAGCCTTGTCACATGACTTAGGATAAAAGCCAAATCAGAATCTCAATTTGCAAATTCTGATTTGGCTTTTATCCTAAGTCATGTGACAAGGCTCGTTAAAGGGTCGACATTGACTGTTAGGATTGCTACTTCCAATAGGTGGCACTAGAGTTCTAGTCCTCTTCCTTTCTGAAGAGAGAATTTGCATATTTCCCAAGGCAGCATTGCGGCCTTAAGTCTCCTCACCTTGACATTCTTAACATGTCACTCTCCACAAAGAGAAACGATACTTCTTGGATTATGGTTATAGAAAAAATGTTAAAGCTATGTTTAAATGTTGATTCTATATTAAGTACTGTAAAAGAGAGGGCAGAAATAGCAGAGTTCAAATTACTTTAGGGTATCTGTGAAGTTTGTAGCTTACTTGTAGCTACTGAAAAGACGTAGGTTAATATATTGCTTCAAGATTTTTTGAAAATGTTTAATGCATTGGGACTGCAAAGATAACTGCAGAAAATTTCACATATAAATGGTTATTTTTAATTTGAAATGTATGCCATAGTATAATTATTGGCCGGCACAATTCAGAATTGTTGTTGATTTAGGTGCCAATTTTTGTAGGTAAAAATTTAAATGAATTTTAATACCAGATATGTGGATGAGATTTAGACTGAAAAAATCTGGGGCTTGTTAAGTCTTAATATGAATATCAAAATATTACAATGTAAGTGAACTATTCTATGCAAAAATTATCTAATTTTTGGATTTTTTTATAGAATGAAGTGAAAGAATTAGAGTCAGGAATCCATACAAACATAATATAAACAGAGCATGGTACATAAATAATAATGCATCTAGTAAGAATAAGATAACTTACCACAGTAAAATTCATAACCTTCAAAATCCATATTGTCATGGCTAAGTTAACAATCATCGTAACCAACAGTAGTAGCACAAAGAAGTACAAGCACCTCTTCCGCCATCCATAAATTCCTACTGGGTAAAACTGAGCATTTTCTGTCCGCAGGTTATTCTGTTGTGTTGCCAAAATGTACTGTTCTCGTGTCATCTATAAAGAAAGATAAAAAATAGGATAAAAATAATGCAAAAAACACTTCCGTCTAATAAATAAATGATTCCCTATTTGATGGATTGGAAAAGACAGCATCTAGGAAACAAACCATTAAAGAGTAACCGTCATTTTAATTTTTGTTTCATAAGTCAATAGCACATGTGAAAATAAAAAACTTTGTATTACGTTTTATCAGAGAAATCTGCTTCTTTCTCTGCCAGAATTGATCAGTCATTATCACAATTCTAAGTTCTAAGGTAAAATTTGTATTCAGTGGAGATTTTCCCATTACTGAAATAGAAGATGAGAGCTGCTACTGATAAGATTCTACGTAGATAGTAGAGGAGGAGAGAGGAACTCTACTTCTAACTCCTCCCCCGCCTGTCTATATAGAATTTCATCATTAGCAGCCGCCATCTCCTATCTCAGTAATGGGAAAGTCTTCACTGAACATAGATTTTACCTCAGCATTGATAATTTTGATAATAACTGATCAATTCTGTCAGAGACAGAAGCAAATTTCTCAGATAAGATATCTTGCAAAATTTCTTATTTTCACGTGTACTATTGAAATAACATTTTAAATGATGGTTACACCTCAAAGGGCCTGTCAGCATACAATGACCGTTCAAACAAAGTACAGGCATGTTGTGCATAGTGACGTGGCCAAATATTTATATACACCTTCCAACCTACTTGTTTTCCCTCTATCTCCACCCTCCCTTCTTCTGTAATTGACAGCTCTGGCTTCATTTAAAGCTATTTAATTTAAATTTTAACCTAAACATGTCCTAAATCATGAGCTACCAACATATTTTACTCTCTTTTTAAAAGTAGGTCCCATAGACAACGCGTCTTCCAATTATTGGTTAAGACTCAGCTAAGAAGGCACTTTTGACATAAGCTACATAGCTTTTGCTTTGAATGCATTCTTCAATAGTTTGGAAACAGTATTATTTTTTGTACATAATTTAATGTTATATTAGTTTCAAGAGGTACATAAAAGCTGAAAAACTAAAATGCATTTTTAATTTTGCCTTAGACCAGTGTTTTCAGGATTTCCATAGTGTTACAAAGGTGAGAAAACTCCTGATGTTTTGATGATATTTCCATCACCTGTGCAATACTAAACAAATCCTGAAAACAAGAACTGTTGGGGGCCAAAAGGACTGGAGTTTGGGAAACACTGCCTTATTGCTCTTTCACACGTCCATGTTTCGAGTATGTGTGGAGACAGTTCTTGGGTCTGTGCACATGTCAATGTGCTTCCACGGACCACGTGTCCACGGGCAAAACACACTGACATGTCCATTTTTACTGTCAACACAGGCAGCAAAACATCCTGCACACATACATTTGGATGACACACATGGATATCATCATTGTGACATGCACCAGGGCCCAGGAAGAAGCGGTACAGTAAAAGCTGTTCCCCGGTGCCGGGTGCTGAAGATGACTCTCATCATTCTCCCCTGCTCTGCCGGCAATGAGCGTGAGCAGGAGAGAATAATGAGAGTTATATTCAAGTGAGAACAATGACAGCAGGCGATGGCTGATTCAACTATTACTTCCATCAGCCTACACCTGCTGCTGCTATTAACAGTGACAGCAGGAGCGGCTGATGGGAGTATTCCTCACATGCCACTAGCACTATAAATAAGTAAATAAATAAATGAAAAAATTAGCTTGGTTCCCATGTATTTTCTATAACCAGCCAGGCAAAACTGACAGCTGGTGGAAGTAACCCCATAGCAACCATTGATTTGAATGGGGGGCCCGAAGATCCAGTGATTGGCACGCTGTCATGTGCATGACAGTTTGGAAAACACTGCTTCTAATCAGTGGTAAAATCATCACTGCTGGTCAAACAGCCATTGTTCACATGCTGTCAAATGACAGCGTGAGCATTCAACTATGATTGGAGGGATAAAGTTTACCTCCAGCCATTGGTGTCGGCTGCTGGGACTTCTAGCCCCATCAGCGGACACCTGCTGCCGCTAATAACAGTGAGTCAGGAGTGGCTGATCAGAGTATTTATCAGCTGGCTCCTGCACTGTAAATAAATAAGAAAAAAAATGGTGTGTGTTCCACTGTATTTTTGATAACCAGCCAGGCAAAACTGGCAGCTGGGTGTTGCAACCCTCAGCTGTCAGTGATGGCATGGCTGATTATCAAGAATAGAGGGGTCTCCACGTTGTTTTTTAAAATTATTTAAATAAGTAATTTAAAAAAACGGCATGGGTTCCCCTTCATTTTTGACAACTAGCATTGCTTAAACTGACAGTTGGGGACTGGTATTTTCAGGCTGGTAAGGGGCCATGGATATTGACCCCTTAGCCTGAAAATAGCAGTCTGCAGTTGCCCAGAAAAGGCACATCTATTAGATGTGGCAATTCTGGTGCTTTGCTCTTCCCACTTGTCCTATGGCGGTGGCATAAATACAATACAAGTGAACCAACAACTTTTTTTCATTTAATTATTTATAGCACAGGCCGTGGCTGTTATTATCACTGTTATTAGCGACAACAGGTGTAGGATGATGGGAGTAATAGTCCCACCAGCTGCCGTCTGGTGTCATTATTATCAGTTGAATATAACTATCATCATTCTTTACTGCTCATGCTGATTGCCGGCAGAGCAAGGGAGAATGATGAGAGCCGTCTTCAGCACCCGGCACCAGGGAACAGCGCTTACTGTAGCTCTTCTACCCTGGCGCCCGTCCTTGTGGTCCTGATATGTCACATGGTTGCGGCACATGTGTTGCAACTATTACACACATGGACACTGTCATCTCTGGTACCGTTTTTTCCATTACCGGAAAAAATAGAAGTTTGAAATTGGCCTTAGTCTGCAAATTTGCATGTACTATAAATTGTTTTTCAGAAAAAGGTTAAAAAAAAGCTGAAAAAAGTTTTACTCATATATGTGTTAGGGGTCGAGTTCCCGCTTCTGCACAGGGGGAATCTCGAGCCACTTCCGCTGCGGTCTCCCATTCTTGTCCAGCCGCAGTGGAGCCTGCTCAGCAAGGACGTCGGTCCCAGCGTCTTGCTCATTCTCACTCTGTTCTGAGAGTTAGTGCTGCTTCTCCAGTCTCTGCCTTTAAAGTCAGTGCTGGTCAGCAGCGAGCGGACTTCTCTGGGACTAAGTCCTTGTCTGCATGTACTGAGCATGCCCAGCGTAAGGTCTCCCGTTGGAGATCGAGGGTCATGTGCTCAGTCTCTGCAGCACATTCCATTGGTCCTCTTGGCAGGTCCTAGAAGGGCAAAAGTGCTGTGGCCACTTCCTGTGCTGCTGCTATATTAACTGCGCATGACCGCACGGCCATGCGCTAGTATTTTCTTACAATTGCTTATGTGTGTATGTTGTGAGTGCAAGTCGTCCTTGGAAACCCCTACCCTATTGAATGTCTGTTCGCGGAAGGTGTATGGCTGCTACCTAGCGCCCGACTTAGCCTACAGCACTAACACACATCACAGCGTCCTGTAGCTGTGCCTGCCAGTACGGCGCCGTGCGCCTGCCTTGCGCTTTCCATACCCGAGTCTGGGTGGTTAGTGGCGTCCGTTAGTGCAGCATCGCTCGCACTCTTGTGCACATAGATTGCTTAAGGTTCTCTACACACCCAGTTGCGGTGTTACGCCAGCAAGGGTCTAATCGGGCTCCAATCCCTTCTGGGGTTAAGTCCGCTGACCACTTGCTCGCGCACTAGTGCGGTACTGCGGTCCTGTGAATTAACAGGATCGCTTTCTTCACGCTGGGTGAGGTTTAACCCACGCGTGTATACCGCCATATTGTCTGCTAATTGCTAGCAGCAGGTTCTCACCTGCACGGTGGACCCCGGACTGCGAACGCACCTTTATCATCTGTCTTGGTGCGTTCCGCCAGTCCTAACATAATACTAGCGCCAGGGTCTGGCTAGTAAAATGGCGGACGATCAGCGTTTACAGCGGTACATCCAGCAGCTGGAGGGAAGGTTGGCGGCTCTTGAGCGTTCAACCTCAGCTGTGGATGTTACTGCTGTCGCTGTTCAGGCTGCAAGTGTGGCTGCAGCTACCTTGTCCACTGCCGCTCCTGTACCGACGCTATCTCGCCTCCCGCTACCAGAGAAATTTTCTGGTGACAGTAAGTCCTGTAGGGGTTTCGTGAGTCAGTGCTCAATACATCTCGAGCTTCTGGCCTCTCGTTTCCCTACAGAGCGGGCTAAGGTGGGCTTTATAATTTCCTTATTGTCGGACAGGGCGTTGCAGTGGGCTACGCCGCTGTGGGAGCGTGGCGATCATGTGGTGCAGAGTGCTCCGTTATTCCTGAGCACTCTGAAACAGGTCTTTCTAGGACCTCGTGTCACCCATGATACGGCGCTCCAACTGTTGGCACTGACTCAGGGCTCGTCCTTGGTCAGCCTTTTTGCCGTCCATTTCCGCACTCTGGCATCTGAGCTGGAGTGGACGGATAAAACCCTTATCCCTATATTTTGGAGGGGGCTGGCTGACCACGTTAAGGACGCTCTGGCCACTAGGGAGATTCCCGCCACACTGGAGGAGATAATAGCAGTATCTACTCGCATTGACCTCCGTTTTCACGAGCGGAGGTTAGAGCGAGCCCAGTGTAGGCAGAGGTTTCGGCTGGCTCCCACCTTCGCCAAACCTTTGGAATCTCCAGTTCAGGCTCCTGAGTTCCAGGAACCTAAGGTGGTGTCACGAGCGGGATCTAAGTCCCAGACTGCTCGTGCACCCCAGGGATGCCAGGTTTGCCAACAGTCAGGACATCTTGCCACCAGATGTCATCAGCGGTCGAGGAAACGTCAGCGTCTAGTGGTAGTAGGTGGAGGTGCACTAGACACTGCGACGTTTGCCTCCAAATTGTCCTTTAAGGGGACAATTACCTTTGGCTCATCCTCCCACTCGGTAGACCTCTGCGTGGATTCTGGGGCGGAGGGCAATTTTATGTCTTCTGCCTTCGCCCAACGTCACGCAATACCCCTGGTTATGCTATCCCAACCAGTAACGGTACGAGTGGTGAATGGGTCGACGCTCCCCGCACAGATAACACATCAGACCATCCCTATTACTCTGTCCCTGTCGCCATCCCATCAGGAGATTATTTCTCTGCTCGTCATTCCTGAGGGTATTGATGAGGTCCTGTTGGGGATACCTTGGCTACGGTACCACTCTCCTCACATCGAGTGGTCCTCAGGCAGAATTCTGGGATGGGGTGAATCATGTGGGGGTAGGTGTCACCGAGAGTGCGTTCAGGTTGCTACTACTGAGGTACCCGCAGATCTATCCTCTCTCCCCAAGCAATATTGGTCTTATGCAGATGTATTCTCCAAGAAGGCGGCGGAGACCCTTCCGCCCCATCGCCCCTATGACTGTCCTATCGATCTCTTGCCTGGTGCTGAGCCTCCCCGGGGTCGAGTCTATCCATTATCTCTCCCGGAAACGGAGGCAATGTCTCAGTACATACAAGAGAATCTGGCAAGAGGGTTCATTAGGAAGTCAGTGTCACCTGCTGGGGCAGGGTTCTTCTTCGTGCAGAAGAAGAATGGAGAACTACGTCCATGCATAGACTACAGGGGTCTTAATGCTATCACAGTGAAGAACAAGTACCCTTTGCCGTTGATTTCTGAGCTTTTCGATAGGCTTCGGGGAGCTAGAGTGTTTACGAAACTAGATCTGCGGGGTGCTTACAATCTGATTCGCATCCGTGAGGGGGACGAGTGGAAAACGGCATTTAACACCAGAGATGGGCACTATGAGTATCTGGTGATGCCCTTCGGGCTCTGTAATGCACCTGCCGTTTTTCAAGACTTTGTCAATGACATCTTCCGGGATATGCTTTCCACCTCGGTTGTAGTCTATCTGGATGATATTCTCATCTTTTCTCCAGATATTGACTCCCACCGGAGAGATGTTGGCAGAGTCTTCGACCTCCTACGGGCAAACTCTCTTTACGCAAAGTTGGAGAAGTGTGTGTTTGAGCAGGAGTCCTTACCTTTCCTGGGCTATATCATCTCCGCCCAGGGATTGGCTATGGATCCTGCCAAACTACAGGCTGTGATGGACTGGCAAGAGCCCCATTCTCTTAAAGCGGTGCAGCGCTTTATGGGGTTCATAAACTATTACCGCCAGTTCATTCCCCACTTCTCAACTCTGGTGGCTCCCTTGGTAGCCCTCACCAAGAAGGGAGCGAATCCCAAATTGTGGTCGGAAGAGGTCTCCAAGGCCTTCACTTCTATTAAGTCCCACTTTGCTAGCGCTCCCATCTTACATCGTCCCGATGTGGATAAGCCATTCCTACTGGAGGTGGATGCCTCGTCCGTTGGTGCTGGAGCAGTCCTCTACCAAAAGGATGCTCAAGGTCGGAAGCATCCATGCTTCTTCTTCTCCAAGACCTTCACGCCAGCGGAGAGGAACTACTCCATCGGGGACAGGGAGTTGCTAGCAATGAAGTTGGCCTTTTCGGAGTGGAGACATCTTCTGGAAGGTGCGCGGTTTCCCTTCCAAGTTTACACGGACCACAAAAATTTGGTCTATTTGCAGACAGCCCAGCGGCTAAATTCTCGCCAGGCCAGATGGTCCCTGTTCTTCTCCCGGTTCCACTTTTCCCTTCATTATCTCGCCGGGGAGAAGAATATCCGTGCTGACGCTCTCTCTCGCTCCCTTATGTCAACTGAGGAGGAGGAAGAGGAGCCTCGGCTTATTGTCCCTTCCGAGAGCCTGAGAACCGTGGCGCCGGTTTCGCTAGAGTCTGTGCCTCCGGGCAAGACTTTTGTGCCCATTAATTTGCGACCGGAGGTTCTCTCTTGGGCTCATTCGTCCAGGGTGGGTGGACACTTTGGGACAAAGAGGACATCTGAGCTACTGGCGAGGACGTACTGGTGGCCGCATATGGTCCGGGATGTCAGGGATTATGTTCTGGCGTGTGTCTCCTGCGCCAAAAATAAATCTCCGCGTCAAAGGCCAGCTGGTTTGCTCTATCCCTTGCCGGTGGCAGATAGGCCCTGGGAGATGGTCGGGATGGACTTTGTTGTGGGTTTGCCCAAGTCTCGCGGCTGTACCATCATTTGGGTCATCACCGATCATTTCTCAAAAATGGTGCATTTGGTGCCGCTGCCGCGGTTACCTTCTGCACGGGCCTTGGCAGCGTTGTTCATCAAACATATCTTCCGCCTACATGGTATGCCAGACAAAATTGTCAGTGACCGGGGTCCCCAGTTTGCGTCTCGGTTCTGGAGAGAGCTCTGTCGTCTTCTCAGTATTGAGTTGAATCTCTCTTCCGCTTATCATCCCGAGACGAATGGGTTGGTAGAGAGGGCCAACCAGACCTTGGTCACATACCTGCGGCATTTTGTTTCAGCCAGGCAGGATGACTGGGCATCCTTGCTATCATGGGCAGAGTTTGCACTGAACAACGCCGTTGCCGACTCCACTGGACAAACCCCATTCCTCCTCAACTATGGTCAGCATCCACGGGTACCTGTGCCTATGCCCGTGTCTTCCGCCGACTCCAGGGTGGCAGACTGGGCTGTGGAGGCACGGGATATTTGGGACCGCACTCAGGATGCCATTCGGGCCTCTAAGGAGAGAATGAGGTCCTCCGCTGATGCTCATCGGCGTCCCGCCCCGACCTTTGCTCCTGGCGACTTGGTGTGGCTCTCCGCCCGTAACATCAGGCTGCGAGTTGAGTCCACTAAATTTGCTCCTCGCTACTTGGGTCCATTCAAGGTCCTCGAACAGGTTAATCCTGTGGTCTATCGTTTGGCCCTTCCGCCACGCCTGGGTATCACCGACACCTTTCATGTGTCCCTCTTGAAACCCGTGTATATGTCCCGCTTTTCCGAGTCATCTGCTGGGACATCGGGTTCGTCTACGGACGATTATGAGGTGAACGCTATTTTGGGGTGCAAGGTGATGCGTGGTAAAAAATTTTATTTGGTGGACTGGAAGGGTTATGGTCCCGAGGACAGGTCCTGGGAGCCTGTTGAGCACATTCGGGCTCCGCAGCTCATTGCTGCCTTCGAACGTAGCGAGGCCCAAGGAGGGGGGGGCCCTAGGAGGGGGGGTAATGTTAGGGGTCGAGTTCCCGCTTCTGCACAGGGGGAATCTCGAGCCACTTCCGCTGCGGTCTCCCATTCTTGTCCAGCCGCAGTGGAGCCTGCTCAGCAAGGACGTCGGTCCCAGCGTCTTGCTCATTCTCACTCTGTTCTGAGAGTTAGTGCTGCTTCTCCAGTCTCTGCCTTTAAAGTCAGTGCTGGTCAGCAGCGAGCGGACTTCTCTGGGACTAAGTCCTTGTCTGCATGTACTGAGCATGCCCAGCGTAAGGTCTCCCGTTGGAGATCGAGGGTCATGTGCTCAGTCTCTGCAGCACATTCCATTGGTCCTCTTGGCAGGTCCTAGAAGGGCAAAAGTGCTGTGGCCACTTCCTGTGCTGCTGCTATATTAACTGCGCATGACCGCACGGCCATGCGCTAGTATTTTCTTACAATTGCTTATGTGTGTATGTTGTGAGTGCAAGTCGTCCTTGGAAACCCCTACCCTATTGAATGTCTGTTCGCGGAAGGTGTATGGCTGCTACCTAGCGCCCGACTTAGCCTACAGCACTAACACACATCACAGCGTCCTGTAGCTGTGCCTGCCAGTACGGCGCCGTGCGCCTGCCTTGCGCTTTCCATACCCGAGTCTGGGTGGTTAGTGGCGTCCGTTAGTGCAGCATCGCTCGCACTCTTGTGCACATAGATTGCTTAAGGTTCTCTACACACCCAGTTGCGGTGTTACGCCAGCAAGGGTCTAATCGGGCTCCAATCCCTTCTGGGGTTAAGTCCGCTGACCACTTGCTCGCGCACTAGTGCGGTACTGCGGTCCTGTGAATTAACAGGATCGCTTTCTTCACGCTGGGTGAGGTTTAACCCACGCGTGTATACCGCCATATTGTCTGCTAATTGCTAGCAGCAGGTTCTCACCTGCACGGTGGACCCCGGACTGCGAACGCACCTTTATCATCTGTCTTGGTGCGTTCCGCCAGTCCTAACAATATGTGTGCATACTACACTGATAGATACAGCTCTGGCAAAAATTAAGAGACCACCACATCAAAACCCTGTCATGGGCATCCCAATCTCCAGTCCTGAACCCATTGAAAACCTCTGGAATGTAACCAAGAGGATGATGGATAGTCACAAGCCATTAAACAAAGAAGAACTGCTTAAATTTTTGTGTCAGGTGCAGTGTGAAAGTATGAAAGCCGTGATTAAAAATCATAGCCATTCCACAAAATATTGATTTCTGAACTCTTCCTGAGTTAAAACATTAGTATTGTTGTTTCTAAATGATTATGAACTTGTTTTCTTTGCATTATTTGAGGTCTGAAAACAGTTTTTTTATTTTGACCATTTTTCTTTGTCAGACAAAAAATACAACATGTATATAAAAAATCCATTTACATTTTACTCAAAAATATACCTATAAAAATCAGACAAACTGAACATTTTGCAGTGGTCTCTTAATTTTTGCCAGAGCTGTATAGATAGTATAAAGTATTGACTGCATAAAATTTCATAGTGTGGATAGTGTGAGGACAAGTGCATGCTTTTACTATGAGACACTTCCCATATTAACTATCATTAGGGCTTATGCACATGACAATATTTTCAGTCTGAGTGCTATCCAACAAAACATATGGTCGCACTCGAACAATGTTAGTCTATGGGGCCATTAACATGTTCAAATTTTTCATCGGAAAAAATCATGACATGAATCTGTGGAAGCCATTAGATACGGATGACATCTGAATGTAGCCTGATTTAGCACAGACTGACAGAACGGAGAAGGTGTAGAATTTTGGTTCCATATTGTTCCTCATCGGAGACATTCAGATTACACTCTGATCACATTGGTCAGAATTTGATTAGAGATTGATTAGTAGAATTGACCTGATTCTCTTGGATGTGAAGAAATACTGTTGTGTGATCCTAGCCTTAGTTTGTGTCATTAGATTGGTCATATACTATAGCAAAAATATACATTGGCATACTTTAGTTGCCGAGAACACAGACAGGTGGCATTCTCTACTATTTTCTTTGCATAGCTTTATATATTTAATGGCCAAATATCATATTTAATTTCTCAAAAACATAACTTAAAAGCAAAAAAGATCAAATATGGAAAATCAATGTAAATTCACTCTTTTTAAATGGTCCCCCCAGAAAAGAATTGAAAATATGATATGCCAGATAACATGCCTTTTTCTTTGAATATACTGTATCATGTTTTCCCCAGTATTTGCTGTATGTATCTTGCTCATCACCGACCCTTGTTCATTTATTATAACCAGTGTTATTGACCTCCTCACAGCCTTTCAAGTAGATTAAAATATATGGCATGCTGTGAACATAATGGATTTCTTTAATGCATATTTTAGTGCAAGCTACATCATGACATCTGTTAGAAATATATTAAGAGTAGCAAAATTAGACTAAGCCACCAGATGACTGAGAAAAAAGGCTTATTAACTACACAGAAAAAGATTATTGATGATTTGGATCGACTAGAGTAACACATTCAAAACTTATGAAGCTTTGAATTTGATAGACTGACAAAATGTCTCATAGGTTCATTACAAATACTTTCTTTACAGATTTGCTACAAAAAATGTATTACTATTCCAAGTATAAATAATTAAAGGGGTTTTCTTAAAAACAAATAAACTGAGCTTGGCTAACACTTCCTTGGTCCAGCTCTGAGTCTTGTCATTGACTGCAGTGCTAATGTCACATCGGACAAAGGAACTGGCCAAGGAGCTCAGTGACAGAATTGTGGCAAGTCACAGATCTGGCCAAGGTTAGAACAGAATGTCTGCAGTACTCAAGGTTCCTAAGAGCACAGTGGCCTCCATACTCCTTAAATGGAAGAAGTTTGGGACCATCAGAAGTCTTCCTAGACATTGCTGTCCAGCCAAACTGAGCAATCATGGGAGAATAGTCTTGGTGAGAGAGGTAAAGAAGAACCCCATGATCACTGTGGCTGAGCCTCAGAGATGCAGTAGGGAGATTGGAAAAAGTTCCACAAAGTTAACTATCACTGCAACACTCTACCAGTCGGGCCTTTATGGCAGAGTGGCCCGATGGAAGCCTGTCCTCAGTGCAAGACATAGGAAAGCCCTCATAGAGTTTGCTAAAAAACAGATAAAGGACTCCCAGACTATGAGAATAAGATTCTCTGGTCTGATGAGACAAAGATAGACCTTTTTGGTGATAATTCTGAGCAATATGTGTGGAGAAAACCAGGCACTGCTCAGGAACAGGACGACTGGTTGTCATTGAAGGAAACATGAATGCGGCCGAGTACAGAGATATCCTGGATGAAAACCTTTTCCAGAGTGCTCTGGACCTCAGACTTGGCCAAAGGTTCACCTTCCAACAAGGCAATGACCCTAAGCACACAGCTAAAATAACTAAGGATTGGCTTCAGAACAACGCTGTGACCATTCTTGACTGGCCCAGCCAGAGCCCTGACCTAAACAATTGAGCATCTCTTGAGAGACCTGAAAATGGCTGGATGGTTATTGATTCAGCAGTAATACAGTTCTGGTAATAATAAATACATACAAGAAGCAAACTGTGTTTTATGTATATGTTTAATGCAATAGGAGGGGGACTACTCAAGTCAAATGTAACAAGAGGAGAGGTACACATGTCTGAGAAGATGGCTAAACTGGCTTTTTGACTGTATCCAGCAATAATTGAATCAATATCTCCCAACACGCATTGAAGTGATGTCAAGGACGCAGCTAGGAGAGAAAGCATGTTATTATAGTTTTTCTACAATTTTTAATAAAAATCATGATTGCAGCCTGCAAACATTTTTCCCCATAACACACCATTTTATAACTACATAGGAATGCATATTAATAAGCGGATTTAACATAGTTAGTAAGGCCGAAAAAAGACATTTGTCCATCCAGTTCAGCCTATATTCCATCATAATAAATCACCAGATCTACGTCCTTCTACAGAACCTAATAATTGTATGATACAATATTGTTCTGCTCCAGGAAGACATCAAGGCCTCTCTTGAACCCCTCGACTGAGTTCGCCATCACCACCTCCTCAGGCAAGCAATTCCAGATTCTCACTGCCCTAACAGTAAAGAATCCTCTTCTATGTTGGTGGAAAAACCTTCTCTCCTCCAGACGCAAAGAATGCCCCCTTGTGCCCGTCACCTTCCTTGGTATAAACAGATCTTCAGCGAGATATTTGTATTGTCCCCTTATATACTTATACATGGTTATTAGATCGCCCCTCAGTCGTCTTTTTTCTAGACTAAATAATCCTAATTTCGCTAATCTATCTGGGTATTGTAGTTTTCCCATCCCCTTTATTAATTTTGTTGCTCTCCTTTGTACTCTCTCTAGTTCCATTAGATCCTTCCTGAGCACCGGTGCCCAAAACTGGACACAGTACTCCATGTGCGGTCTAACTAGGGATTTGTACAGAGGCAGTATAATGCTCTCATCATGTGTATCCAGACCTCTTTTAATGCACCCCATGATCCTGTTTGCCTTGGCAGCTGCTGCCTGGCACTGGCTGCTCCAGGTAAGTTTATCATTAACTAGGATCCCCAAGTCCTTCTCCCTGTCAGATTTAACCAGTGGTTTCCCGAAAATGTGGGATTTGAACCCAGGAAAAGCCCCCTTGTAGAGTCCACAGCCAGCAGCCTTACCATTGTACCACAAGCTCAACTGATTTATATCCAAAGGATCGCGATCAAGATGAATTTCCTGAAATTTGTGGTCTCATGCAGATTTGAAAAATTTGCTGTTCAATTCACTGTTTACAGTAAAAAAAAACAACAAAGAAGCAATTTTAGGCTATGTGCACACGTTGCAGATTATTTGCGGTTTTTTAGCGTTTTTGCGCTATAAAAACGCTATAAAACTGCAAATAATCTGTATACATTAAGCATCCCATCATTTATAATGGAATCCGCAATTTCTGTGCACATGATGTGCGTTTTTCCGCATGAAAAACGCATTGCAGAAAAATAATGAACCTGTTCATTAATTTTGCGTTTTTTTCGTGGATTTCCCACTGTCTAATAAATTGGGAAATGTCTGTGAAAAAACGCGCAAAAAATGCACAAAAACTGCGTCAAAACCGCGTCAAAAACGCGCAAAAAAACGCATGCAGATTTCATGCGGAAATCTGGCAGAAATGTCTGGATTTCCACAGGAATTTTATGCATGAATTCCTGAACGTGTGCACATAGCCTTACACATACCACACAATCAGTGAGTGGGCTAATGGTATCTAGCGTGGCAGTGCAGGCTTTCGGCTAATGCCCTGCAGCAGTCAGGTCACATGGTGTAGTACAGCCAATCAGGGGGTTACCACCAATAATGTAAAAAATAAGGGCCAGTCAAAAAATGCTATTTTATACCTGTACTGTTTAGAGCTAGGAGAGCTCAGAACACATAGTGTAGGTATAGAAAAAGTCCTAATGCGATTCTGATGTGCTACTATAGTGTTTATGTACCATATTCAACATATTAGTGATAGTCTCAGTCTGTTAATATAAATCCACGACTGAAAAGGTATGCAGTGAACTGTTGCTGCAATCTCATCATCGCCACTCAATACGTGACTGTGAATTAATAGATGTGTGATTGAAAGCAGCAACCGCACCTTAATAGCTGCATTTTTCACAACAGATTGACAGCAAGCAAGGGTAGTATTAAACGACTGATGGCAAATATTGTATGGTCTTTATTTTTTTTAAACTTTAATAAAAAAGGTCTATTTATTGTTGGAAAACCTGTTTTAATTTCCTCTAGATAGCGTCCACCCCACAGCCATACTGCCACACATTTGTTATCTATGGTGAACCTACTGTACGTGTAGCAACTTCTTAACCTAGCATATTTTTGTTACATTAAATTACTTTTTATTTTATTTGAACATCATTTTTTTTAAAAACAAACAAACAATAATAGGTTAAGATTTTGAAACTTGTTTGACTAGTCCCATTTAACAATCATAAGCCACATACTGCTGGCATTTTCCGCAAATTATTTTTGGTGTGCCTCTGTAACGACTAGAATGAGTGAGCGCTAAATTGCTTGGATGCTCGTTACTCGAACCACGCACTTCGTAATTCTTAAATGCTCGTTTCGAGTAACGAGTGTGATAGGAGTCAATGGGAAATCTAAGCATTTTTTCAGCAGACCATACAAAGAGGCCTGGGAAAAAGTGAAAATGTTGAAATGTATGAAAAAAGTGCTGAGTAGAATGACAACAGGATGGGGAATACCCCTGGAAGCATCTCTGACTCCTCGATCGCTGCTGACAATAATGGTGTGACACTTTTACTCCACAAAAAAACATTCAAAACCAATGAGAAATTGGAGTTTATGTAAAAAAAATGTTAAGAAACATTCTTTCCTGTATAATGATTTTTTATTTAAGGCAACATTTAAAAAGGATTTTAAAAATAATAATAATTTAAAGAAACCAAAATTTAAAGTTTTAGTAAAAAATTGGAAATTCCAGTATAAGTTATGAAGGAAGCAAGAACTGCAAAAAAATGCGAATAGAGACTCAGATACACCGTATTAAACATAAAAGATGGCCTCATACACATTGTGTTCAAATTGTCAAGAAGTGGTAATCCTAGACTCATAAAGGCTTTGAACTAAGTGCAAAGCCTTCCAATAATTTCAAACATGTTCGTCCACACACCCTTGAAGGCACCAACTGCACAGTGCAGAGTCTGACAAAAATTACAAGCAGGGTAATTCATTCAACCTTGAAGGCATGAACTGTAGTACCTTAATCAAATATTGTGAGCAAAGCATAGTTGTGGTACTCCTACACTATTAAAAGTTCTGTAGAGCGCAAAGTCAGCCAAAAATTTCAAGCAGAGTCATTCATACAAACTTAATGGCAACAACTGTAGTACCTCACTTAAATAACTTAAATATGTTGAGAAAAGTATAGTTGTGGTACTCCTACACTCTTTTAGGGTTGGCAGAACGCATTGAGTATATATATGAATAAATAGGTGCGTTCGCAACCCGGGGTCCACCATGCAGAACCTGCTGCTGGCAAATGGCGGCACTATATGGCGGTATAAACAAACTCTGTTAACTCCACAGATGAGAAGTGGGGAATGAACTGGCGATAGGTTGTAAGCACCCCGCAGATCTAATTTAGTAAATACCCTTGCTCCCTGTAGCCTATCAGGGAACAATTTTCAGCCATAGGGGCGGGGTTTTCAGGTGTTTGATTCACCCTTTCCTTACCCGCCGGCTGCATGCTGGCTGCAATATTGGATTGAAGTTCATTCTCTGTCCTCCATAGTACACGCCTGTGCAAGGCCCTCTATACTAACCTATTTGTCTCGGGATGGTATGCAGAAGACAGATTCAGCTCAATGTTGAGTAAGCGACAAACTTCTCTCCAAAACCGAGACACAAACTGAGGACCAGGGTCACTGACAATTTTGTCAGGCATGCCATTTAGACGGAAAACATGTTTGACGAACAATGCCGCTAAAGCCCATGCAGAAGGTAACCGTGGAAGTGGAACCAAGTGCACCATCTTAGAAAAATGGTCGGTGACTACCCAGATAACTGTACAGCTATGAGACTTGGGTAAACCTACCACAAAGTCCATCCCAACCATCTCCCAGGGCCAGTCTGCCACTGGCAGGGGGTAAAGTTGCTCAGCAGGCCGTTGCCGAGGAGACCAATTCTTGGTGCAGAAGACACACCCGAATATAGTCCCCAACGTCACGGACCATATGCAGCCACCAGTACGTCTTCGCTAAGAGCTCAGATGTCCTCCTGGTCCCAAAATTTCCACCCACCCTGGACGAGTGAGCCCAAGAGAGAACCTCAGGTCGCAAATTAGATGGAATGAAAGTCTTGCCTGGGGGCACAGACTCTAGCGAAACCGGAGTCCCAGTTCTCAGGCTCTCTGAAGGGACTGTAAGCCGAGGCTCCTCCTCCTCCTCTGATGACACTACAGAGTGAGAGAGAGCATCGGCACGAACGTTCTTTTCCCTGGAAAGAAAATGGAGGGTGAAATGGAACAGGGAGAAGATCAGGAACCATCTAGCCTGACGAGAATTTAGCCGCTTGGCTGTATGTAAATACACCAAGTTCTTGTGGTCTGTGAACACCTGGAAGGGAAAGTGAGCTCCCTCCAGAAGATGTCTCCACTCTGAGAAAGCCAACTTCATAGCTTGCAACTCCCTGTGCCCGATGGAATAATTCCTCTCCGTTGGTGAAAAGGTCTTAGAGAAGAATAAGCAAGGATGCTTCTGACATTGAGCATCCTTTTGGAAGAGGACTGTTCCAGCACCAATGGATGAGGCATCCACCTCCATAATAAATGGCTTATCTACATCGGTGCGATGTAGGATGGGAGCGCTAGCGAAGTGTGACTTAATTGAGAGAAAGGCCTTGGAGACCCCCTCTGACCACAACTTGGGATTTGCTCCCTTCTTGGTGAGGGCAACCAAGGGAGCTACTAAAGTTGAGAAGTGGGGAATGAACTGCCGATAGTAATTAATGAATCCCATAAAGCGCTGCACCGCTTTGAGAGAATGGGTCTCCTGCCAGTCCATCACAGCTTGTAGCTTGGCAGGATCTATAGCCAATCAATAGGCAGAGATGATATAGCCAAAGAAAGGCAAGGACTCCTGCTCAAACACACACCTGTCAAACTTCGCATAGAGGGAGTTAGCCCATAGGAGGTCGAAGACCTGGCAAACATCTCTCCGGTGTAAGTCTGTATCTGGAGAGTAGATGAGAATATCACCCAGATAAACTATGACTGAGATGGAAACCATATCCCGGAAGATGTTGTTTACAAAGTCTTGGAAAACAGCTGGGGCATTACAGAGCCCGAAGGGCATCACCAGATATTCATAGTGCCAATCCCTGGTGTTAAAAGCCATCGTCCATTTGTCCGCCTCACAGATGCGAATCAGGTTGTAAGCACCCCGAAGATCTAATTTAGTAAATACCCTTGCTCCCTGTAGAATATCAAAAAGCTAAGATATCAGGGGTAGTGGGTACTTATTCTTAACCCATTACTTGCCAAATTAGAAATTTTCATTTTATGGATTTTTCAGAAAAGGGCGTCCCAATATTCAATGAAAAATGCCTATGACATGATTTCCTATTTTGAAAACATTTTACAAACACAACACAAAAAATTGGACCTAATTATAAAAATTTTAAAATCTTAGTTGCTAGAAGCAAAAGATTAGGCGTCCCAAAAAAAGGACATTGGTAGATAATGGGTTAACGGTGATGCACTAAGACCCCTGTAGACTATGCAGGGATGCAGTTCTCTACTCTTCTTCTGCACGAAGAAGAACCGAGCCCCTGCAGGTGACACTGACTTCCTAATAAATCCTCTTGCCAGATTCTCTCGGATATACTGTCATATTGCCTCCATCTCCGGGAGAGACAACGGATAGTCTCGACCCCATGGAGGCTCAGCACCAGGCAAGAGGTCAATAGGACAGTCATAGGGGCGGTGAGGCAAATGGGTCTCTACAGTCCTTTTGGAGAAAACGTCCGCAGAGGGCCAATATTTCTTGGGGAGAGAGGATAGATCTGTGGGCACCTCAGTTGAAGCAACATAAACGCTTTCCCTCTGACATTTACCCCCATAAGATTAGCCCCATCCTAAAATTTTGCCTGTGGACCACTCGATATGAGGAAAGTGATACCGTAGCCAAGGCATCCCTAATAGGATCTCATCAATTCCCTCAGGAATGACGAGCAGAGATATAATCTCCTGATGAGATGGCGACATGGTCAGAGTGAAAGGGATGGTCTGGTGTGTTATCTGTGAGGGCAGTGTCGATCCATTCACCACTCGTACAGTTACTGGTTGAGCTAGCATTACCAGAGGTATTGCGTGACGTTGGGCAAAGGCAGAAGACATAAAATTGCCCTCTGCCCCAGAATCCACACAGAGCTCTACCGAGTGATTGAATCAGCCTATTGTAATTGTCCCTTTAAAGGACAATTTGGAGGCAAACGTCGCCGTGTCTAGTGTACCTCCACCTATTACCACTAGACGCTGATGTTTCCTCGACCGCTGTGAACATCTGGTGGCAAGATGTCCAGACTGCTGGCAAACATGGCAGACCTTGAGTGCACGAGCGGTCCGGCACTAAGATCCCTCTTGTGAAACTGCCATGGCCTCATGTGACTCAGGGACCAGGACGGGAGATTCCAAAGGTTTGGCGAAGGTGGGAGCCAGCCGAAACCTCTGCCTACACTGGGCCCACTCTAACCTCCGCTCGTGAATACGGAGGTCAATATGGGTAGACACAGCTATTAACTCCTCGAGTGTTTCAAGAATCTCCCTTGAGGCCAGAGCGTCCTTCACGTGGTCAGCCAGCCACTCCATAATATAGGAATAAGGGCTTTATCTGACCACTCCAGCTCAGATGCTAGGATGCGGAAGTGGACGGCAAAATGGCTGACCAAGGATGAGCCCTGAGTCAATGCCAACAGTTGGAGCGCTCAATCATGGGTGACTCGAGTCCCTAAAGACCTGTTTTAGAGTGCTCAGGAACAGCGGAGCACTCTGCACCACATGATCGCCATGCTCCCACAGCGGCGTAGCCCAATCCAACGCACTGTCCGACAGGAGAGACACAATAAATCCCACCTTTGCCTGCTCTGTGGGGAAATGTGCGGCCAGGAGCTCGAGGTGTATAGAGGCAGGGACTGCCTTATCCTCACATGGAGGACGCTGCTGAATGAGGCTATGTCGGCCACTGCAGAATACCTCCACTAACCTGGACATTTAACCTGGACATTTTATTCCCCTGATGAACCCCCGTAACGGGGAGGGAAACGCGTTGGGAAGAGAAAGAGGACATATCATCCAGGGTGGTTATACTAACTAAAGGGCTTCACTAAGTAGGCTCAAACTTGGGGACTGCCCTTGTTAGGGCGGGAGTCTTATACACGGGGCACGACAGGGAAGATAGCTTCAAACCCTTCCCCCCCACCTACCTATATATATATATTTTTTTTTTTCTCCCCCCATTGGAAAAGGTCTATTGGTCTCCGTCCCATGCCGTGCTCTCAATAAGCACAAGAATCTATAACAAGAAGAGAGACAGCAATTGGGTGAGATCATGCCATTTTTCTTGTCTAGTGCACGTTTAAACATGAGCACCAAATTGTTTTTAAAGTACACATAATTTTAGAGGTATACATATTAAATGTTAAGTTTTAGAGTCTAGTGGCTGGCTATGCTGGGTTGTGTGTGTGTGTGAACTGTACAAGGCCAAGCTTTTACACAAAGCAAGGTAAATTGTATGCATGAATCATTGAATCCATATAAAGTTTTGGAAGTTATTTTTAGAGTTTAATATATCAGCAAAATGTAACAAGAACCATGTTACAGTGTGTGAATGAATCATTGAATCCCTAAAATTTTTTTGAAGGACTTTTGTGAGTTTAACCTCTTAAGCCTCAGAGCTTTTTCCAGTTTCGCATTTCCGTTTCTCGCTTCCCTCCTTTCCAGAGCCATAACTTTTTTATTTTTCCGTCAATATGGCAATGTGTGGGCTTTTTTATGTGTGGGACGAGTTGTACTTTTGAATGAGAACATTGGTTTTACCATGCTGTGTACTAGAAAATGGGAATCAATTTCCAAGTGCGGTAAAATTGCAAAAAAAAAGTGCAATCCCACACTGGATTTTTGTTTGACTTTTTTGCTAGGTTCACTAAATGTTAAAACTGACCCCCCATTATGATTATCCAGGTCATTACAAGTTCATAGACGCCAAAAATGTCCAGGTTCTTTTTTATGCATATAGTGAAAAAAAAATCCAAACTTTGCTACAAAAAAAATAAAAAAATTGTGCAATTCTTCCCCTAGCATTTTTCGTGATCTGGGGTTGGGTGAGGGCTTATTTTTTGTATGCCGAGTTGACATTTTTAATGACACCAATTTGTTGCAGATACTTACTTTTGATCCCTCGTTATCGCATTTTAATGCAATGTTGCGGCGACGAAAAAAATGTAATTCTGGCCTTTTGACTTTATTTTATCGCTACGCCATTTAGTGATCAGGTTTGTTAGGTGTCGAGTTCCTGCCTCTGCACAGGGAGAATCTCAAATCATCTCCACTGCAGTCTCCCATTTTTCTCCAGCCGCAGTGGAGTCTGCTCAGCGGAGACGTCGGTCCCAGCATGCAGCTCAGGCTAATACTGGACGACTGGTTACTACTGCCCTTCCAGGCTCTGTTCTTGTAGCCAGCAATGTTCAGCAGCGAGCAGGTCTTTCTGGGACTAAGTCCAGATTTTCCCTTTCTGAGCATGCCCACGGGATGACCTACCCTTGGAGGTCGGGGGTCACATGCTTAGATACTGTAGCTAATCCCATTGGTCCTCTAGGAGGGTCCTAAAGGTGTTCTTCTACTGTGGCAGACTCCCATTGGTCCTTCTCGGAAGGTCTTGTACTTGCTGCAGCTATAAAAGGTTTGCATGGCTGCACGGCCATGCGCTAGTATACAATTGTTATCGTGTGTGTGTTGATGAGTGCAAGTCGTTCCTTAAAAACCCCATCCCTTGTGTATGACTGTTCGCGTAAGGTGTATGACTGCAATCTATGGGCAGCACGGTGGCGCAGTGGTTAGCACTGCAGCCTTGCAGCGCTGGGGTCCTGGGTTCTAATCCCACCCAGGACAACATCTGCAAAGAGTTTGTATGTTCTCTCCGTGTTTGCGTGGGTTTCCTCCGGGCACTCCGGTTTCCTCCCACACTCCAAAGACATACTGATAGGGATTCTAGATTGTGAGCCCCATTGGGGACAGTAATGACAATGTGTGCAAACTGTAAAGCGCTGCGGAATATGTTAGCGCTATATAAAAATAAAGATTATTATTATTAATCTAGCGCTCGGCTGAACTCACAGCTTTAACACACAAAACAGCGTCTAACTGCTGTGACCGCCAGTGCAGCGCCGTGCGCTATTAGAGCGCTTACCTTACCCAAGTCTGGGTGGTTAGTGCCGTCTGCTAGTGTGGCACAGCATGCACTTCTGTGCATATTAGTTACCTCTAATACCCCAATTGTGGTGTCGATCGCAAGAAGTCTACACTAACTCTAATCTTGTGCCCTGGGATAGAGTTCTGTGGTTCCTTGCTTGCGCTCTCTGTGCAGTACCGCGACCCTGTGACTTAACATGGATCGCTTTCTTCATACAGGGTGAAGTTAACCCATGTGTGTATCCTCATTGTACCACCATATAGTCCGTCATTACTTAGCAGCAGGTTCCATCTCTGCACGGTGGACCCCGAGCTGCTAACGCACCTCATTATATCTATTTAATTATTTGGTGCGTTCCGCTAGCCATAACAAGGTTAATCCTTATTTTATTGTTAGATTAGGTGATTCTGAATGTGGCAATACTAAATACAGTGGGGCAAAAAAGTATTTAGTCAGTCAGCAATAGTGCAAGTTCCACCACTTAAAAAGATGAGAGGTGTCTGTAATTTACATCATAGGTAGACCTCAACTATGGGAGACAAACTGAGAAAAAAAAATCCAGAAAATCACATTGTCTGTTTTTTTAACAATTTATTTGCATATTATGGTGGAAAATAAGTATTTGGTCAGAAACAAACAATCAAGATTTCTGGCTCTCACAGACCTGTAACTTCTTCTTTAAGAGTCTCCTCTTTCCTCCACTCATTATCTGTAGTAATGGCACCTGTTTAAACTTGTTATCTGTATAAAAAGACACCTGTGCACACCCTCAAACAGTCTGACTCCAAACTCCACTATGGTGAAGACCAAAGAGCTGTCAAAGGACACCAGAAACAAAATTGTAGCCCTGCACCAGGCTGGGAAGACTGAATCTGCAATAGCCAAACAGCTTGGAGTGAAGAAATCAACAGTGGGAGCAATAATTAGAAAATGGAAGACATACAAGACCACTGATAATCTCCCTCGATCTGGGGCTCCATGCAAAATCTCACCCCGTGGGGTCAGAATGATCACAAGAACGGTGAGCAAAAATCCCAGAACCACGCGGGGGGACCTAGTGAATGAACTGCAGAGAGCTGGGACCAATGCAACAAGGCCTACCATAAGTAACACACTACGCCACCATGGACTCAGATCCTGCAGTGCCAGACGTGTCCCACTGCTTAAGCCAGTACATGTCCGGGCCCGTCTGAAGTTTGCTAGAGAGCATTTAGATGATCTAGAGGAGTTTTGGGAGAATGTCCTATGGTCTGATGAAACCAAACTGGAACTGTTTGGTAGAAACACAACTTGTCGTGTTTGGAGGAAAAAGAATACTGAGTTGCATCCATCAAACACCATACCTACTGTAAAGCATGGTGGTGGAAACATCATGCTTTGGGGCTGTTTCTCTGCAAAGGGGCCAGGACGACTGATCCGGGTACATGAAAGAATGAATGGGGCCATGCATCGTGAGATTTTGAGTGCAAACCTCCTTCCATCAGCAAGGGCATTGAAGATGAAACGTGGCTGGGTCTTTCAACATGACAATGATCCAAAGCACACCGCCAGGGCAACGAAGGAGTGGCTTCGTAAGAAGCATTTCAAGGTCCTGGAGTGGCCTAGCCAGTCTCCAGATCTCAACCCTATAGAAAACCTTTGGAGGGAGTTGAAAGTCCGTGTTGCCAAGCGAAAAGCCAAAAACATCACTGCTCTAGAGGAGATCTGCATGGAGGAATGGGCCAACATACCAACAACAGTGTGTGGCAACCTTGTGAAGACTTACAGAAAACGTTTGACCTCTGTCATTGCCAACAAAGGATATATTACAAAGTATTGAGATGAAATTTTGATTCTGACCAAATACTTATTTTCCACCATAATATGCAAATAAATTGTTAAAAAAACAGACAATGTGATTTTCTGGATTTTTTTTTCTCAGTTTGTCTCCCATAGTTGAGGTCTACCTATGATGTAAATTACAGACGCCTCTCATCTTTTTAAGTGGTGGAACTTGCACTATTGCTGACTGACTAAATACTTTTTTGCCCCACTGTATGTGTTGGTTTGATATTTTATATTGTTTTAATTTGAATGGGGCAAAATGGTAATATGTGGATGGATCAGTAATTAAATCAATAAAAACATTTTCAATGTCTTTTTTGAAGCTTTATATTACACCAAATTGTAACAGAAAGCACATATGGATAAGTAATTGAATCCAGACAAATTTCTCACTGTTATATATATCACCGAAATGTACCCAAGAACACGTAATACTGTATGAAACATGTAGAACTCTATGGATGTGCAATATAATACCGATACATGTTTGGACAAATTTGTAGAGTTATTTATCATTGAATGCACCCAAGAAGTCGTAACACTCTATGGATAAGCAATATAATTCCAAAATAAATTATACAACTTGTTTTGAGGGTTAGATGCCACAAATCAACATAACAACATGTAAAACTGTATAGATGAGGAAAATATTGCCTAAACATTTTTTACCAATTTTTTGGAGTGTTGGATACAACCAAAATGCACCCAAGAAGATGTAATACTCTATAAATTAGAAATATAACACCAATATATTTTTGAACAATTTTTTGGAGGGTTAGATACCACCAAAATATACCCAAAAACATGTAAAACTTGAACCCTTTTTAGGATTGATAGATATCACAGAATGTACCCCAGGCCACGGAAATTGTATGACATTTTTAAGCGCTTTTTGCAAATGTTAGATATCACAGAAATGTACCCTACAGCACGGAATACTGGATGGGTGAGTAATGGAACCCAGAAAAAAAATGTGAACTTTTTTAGTAGTATTAGATATTACATAAATGTAACCCACACAATGGAATACTGTATTGCTGAGAAATTTAACTGAGCAACATTTGTTTACAATTTTTTTGAGTGTTATATATCACATAAATGTACCCCACACCAGGAAACACTGTATGGGTGAGAAATTTAACCTTACAAAATTTGTAAATGCTTTTTTTTCAGTTTTAGATATCATAGTAATGTGCCCCCAACCACGGAATACTATATGGCTGAGAAATTTAACCTAGCAAAATTTTTGAATGCTTTTTCAGAGTGATAGATATCATTAGTAATGTACCACAGATCATGGAATACTGTATGTGTGAGTAATTGAACCCAGAAAAAAAATTAAATGCTTTTTGTAAATGTTTAATATCCCTGAAATGTAAGGAATGCTGTATAGGTGTGTAATTGAACCCAGAAAAAAATGTTTTTGTAGTGTTAGATATCACGTAAATATACCCTACACAATAGAATGCTGTATGGCTGAGAAATTTAACCCAACAATATTTTTGAACTTCTTTTGAGTGATAGATATTATTGTAATGTAATCCAGACCACAGAATGCTGTAAGGGTGAGAAATTTAACCCAGATTTTTTTTATTGCCTTTCCGGTGTGTTAGAGATCAGAAAATATAACCCAGAGCACAGAATACTCTATCGGTGAGTAATTTAATCTAGAAAAAAATTCAACACTTTTTTGGAGTATTATATAACACCGAAATGTACCACAAAGCATGTAATACTCAATGGACCACACAATATATCAAATGTTTTCGCCAAAAGCAGTACTGCAGCTATATATTTTGCAAGGGACTGCACAATCCTAGTTCATGTCTGCCACTGTCCTTGCTCCTGCAACTTTCTCTCCCACCCTAGACTAAAAACCTGCACTAGTCTCTTGAATCAATACTGCACTGCTGTTGGCAGTTCGGACCAAAGTGTGCGGCTGCATGTATTTCTATGTAGCTGAATGCTTCGGTCCCGAATGCCGGTGACAGTGTCGGGCATTGAGGCGAGAGACTCGCGCTAGTTTCTTACATTGCAATCGCAAGTGTGACCCCTGCCTTAATATGATAATTTAGCTTCAACACCAGTATCAACGCTACAGTAATCTGGTTTGCTATCCTGTGCACACACTTGTGGTGTTCAATGCGGCCAGTGGATTTATCACACGACCTCAGACTAGGTTATCTTCCACAAGCATGGAAAACCTAAAAGATGGATCAGTACAATACATGTTTCCCCTAGCCCGATAGGTAGAAGTCATTTGGTCATTAAAGAGGCTATGTTTGCTTTATAGAATTCTAATCAAGTTCACCTGACTCAAAGGGGAACTCACAGAATTATGCACATATTTCCAAGCAATTTGCCTTTTTATTTATGCAATTTATACAAATTTATTCACCACAAATCACATTTTTGGGCCAAATTTGTTAAAGCAGGTTAGGAAAAATTTAATTCAAACAGATCCTCTCTTGTGCATATGTATACTGGTGCCAAATCATTAACAATGTAATTTTGTATGCTAGTCTAAATGATGGGCATGCAGGAGAAGATGCAAAAAATTAGTTAATAAACATACTCCATTTAATACATTTGGCTACTTTTATCAGTGGATTATGGCTTCATGCACTAGGAATTTAAGTAACATTTCTAGGGTAAGAAACATTCACTTCTCCAGTTCCACTCGCTTTTGCTGAGTTGCTTGAAATTGGAATAAAACGCTTTGTCCTGTGCAAAAATGTTGTAATTTTCCAAAGCATTTTATGCCAGTTTTCTCGTATAATCATTTTGATAATTTGTGCTCCGTACGTTTTTTATATCATTACCTGCTTTAAACAGTTTGATGTATCAACCCCATAGAATCTATATCTATTTTTTTATCATAGAAAGTGGGTAGGTAGATGAGTTATGACTAAATGGCCACAATGGTCACCAGACCTTATTCTGGTGCATTTTTTTTTTTTTTGGGGGGGAATTCTCAAATTTGAGGCTACATTTAAAATTAGTTAAATTTAGTAATGAACTTTATAAAATATACATAATGCAGTTATGGAGGAGGAGTTGGCACATTCAGAAATCTAGGAGCAGCAGGACAGATCAAGTGGAACCCAGCAGGGATGGAAGCAAGTAAAAGGAGCGTACGCAGAGAATATGGAGCACACCAAACGTAGAGGTCTATAGTCTAAATACAAAGACAGAGATGTGTGGCACCACAGAGTCCGGCTGCCATGGTGACATTGCCTCCCTCTAAGGGGAGATGTCAGGCCTGGAGGCAAGAAGGAAGGTCCCCATGCCAGGTAACACAGTGTACATGTAAATTCCTGCTCCAGGCCAGAAAGGGAAGCTTTCTTACAAATTCTGGCCAGCAGGTGGGGTTACTGAATCAAAAAGAAGTCAGCTGAGAGAGTAAACAGGGGAGTTGTCATGGAAATGGGAACTCGTGACAGGAGAGTGAGAGAGGAGAGTTGGGAGTTGGTCTGTGGAAAGAGAAGGGACAGGACCAGAGACCAGAGCTCAGGGGAATAAAAACTGCATATAGCTGACCCCAGAGTGGAGCACTGATAAAAAGGGATGCCAGAGTCCTTGGCTGGGCAGGTGCTGTACGCCCTGACAGCCGAATCTGGAGGGCAGGGGACTGAAAATTCCCTGGCTACACCAAGCACCTAAGGGCACGGTAGCAGAATAAGAGCCTGGGGCTGACAGTGAAAAGGACAGCACTCATGAAATTGGCAAACGCTGTCTGCCATGCAGGTTAAAAATCATCACGCAGGAGAGTGCCACAGCTTAGATACAAGCAGCAGGAACCCTAAAAGAGAGCGCAGAAGGAAAGTCCCCAACCCTACCTGGCAGGATGGATCCCCTGAAAGGTTCCAGGCAAGCCGGGCTCAACCCGTCATCTGTAATTGGTACCCCAGATTGCATCTACTTTTAAATAAAAGGTAAAGAAAACTGCACCTCTCTGTGTCCTTCACTTATTCTCTGCATTCCAACGTTCACACCATCTGAATAATCTAATATATTTGCCCTGTGGCCCCACACTACCAGTGGGGAGCTGAACAATCTTTGCTGTGTCACCATCAGCCCAAGTGGACTTAAATTGCAGCATCAGCCACCCATTGCCAAATACCACGGGTGGCGTCATGGCCAAACACCACATAATTATCCTCCATTTTATGGCACGGCCAGGGCCACGGAAATGGATCACGGTACCGTGACCTCCCCATAGATCTGCCCAGTCCAATTCTGGGTTCCCCACGGCCCTGACTGGCGCGTCAGGTGTGTGTCTTAATGGACCTTAAATAGGTCTAGGGAAATTAAGTCATTGATCCAGGATGGGCAACTTGCAAAATTCAATGTTACAGGACCCAGGGTAAGGAAGCTGAGTCTATGACACAATTGCAAAGTATGTATGATATGTGCACATGTACATAATGTATGTATAAGTGAGTGTGTGTTAGACATATAGAATAATTCATTATTCTACAACTGTATATTTTTTACTAGGGTTTTCCAGGAATTGTTTTTTTACTGCTCCATAATTAGTGCTAGTTAAAATATTAAACTCATATATTACTTGCTCTCCCCAGCATTAAAATGCTCTTCTACCACTACTTCAGTCTTTGTTGATATGTTCCAATAGTGATTTCACATCTACAGGACATGTCACTGCTGCAGCCAATCACTGAGCTCAGTAGTCACATGCACAACTGTTGTAACCTCACCACTACAGCCTGCCCAGAAGGAATATAGCTATCATAGCAGCCGAATGGTGTTGCTGGAGCAGGGAAAGGTGACTAACACCTTAGTTTATTAAAATTTCTGCTTGCAAAACCCTTGTAAAATATATACAATTGTAGAATATTGAATAAATGATGCTATGTATTAACACATCTACAATTGTACTTACATTATATACATTTTTGTGGTTAATTCACTACTATTACATAATTATGTATACTTTTTTGTGGACTATAAGATGCACCTTTTCCCAAAAAATTTTTGGAGGATAGTCGGGTGTGCATCTTATAGTCTGGATGTACCTGGCTGTGGCTGTGGTGGCGATGGTCCCGACAGAAGAGCGGGTCACAGGCAGGATCAGGGGCACAGCAGGCATGAGCCAGTGCTGGGGCTAGCCACTGTTAAACTCAATGAATCAATGAATATGAACTGCTCCCCATGCCCATAATCCAGCCCACCTTTCTGCACTGAAGCCAGCACCTAAAAATTATGGGAGTGGGGAGCAGTACATATTCATTACATATTAATTTTCTTCAATGCTCCCGATTTGCCAGGCAGGGAGGGACTTATGAGGGACAGTTAGCTTAACTTACCCTCTCCATTCTAGCTCCACGCAACTCGTATATGACAGCCTGGTGCACAGGGAGCAGTGAGGAATATCATGCAGGTACTTTGTTCTTATTTGTACATCTTATATTAGCCAGAAGTTTGTAGTGAAGCTGAATAGCCTCCAGCATGTAGCTGACAGCCTTTCCTCCCTCATGAATATTCACTTCACTTTAATGAGACTCAGAGTCTAACTCAGGCTACAGCATTATGCAGCGCAAAAGGCTCCATAGCACATGAAGATGTTCATCTCCCAATTCTGCTTATATATAGCACTGAAAATGTGTTTGTTTTTGCACTACCAGATACAGTGTAATTATTTCAACTCCCTTGACTTTTCATTCTGCTATCTAGACTTGCGACAATTAATAAAAAGATCAGTGTTGCAGCTACACTCTGCAGCAAACTTTATATAGCATGGAATAAATGGCACTATAACAATAAATAATAATAATAATATAAAAAAGCTATCTCTCTTGGTACCATGAAATAATATGAGGATCATATATACCAGTATGAGAATCACATATACCAGAATGAGGGCCATATATACCAGGATGAGGGCCATATATCCCAGGAAGTGGATCATACATACCAGGATGGAGGTCATATATACCAGGATTAGGATCATATATACCGGTATAGGGGTCATATATACCAGGATGGGGGCCATATATCCCAGAAAGGGGAACATATATGCCAGGATGGGGGTCGTATATACCAGGATTGGGATTATATATACCAGTATAGGGATCATATATACCAGGAAGATGGATATATACCAGGATGGGAATCAGAGATACACAAATGGGGATCATATGTACCAGGATGGGGAAAGGATGGGCCACATACAGTATACACCAGGATAGGGAACATAGTAAAGAAATGGGTCCCATTATCATTATAACATTGCTAGCAGCAGATCCCCACATCACAATGCATCATAACCACATTTTTTGCTTCAATATTTTTCTGTTTTGATCTTCTAAAACCCTCAGTGTTTTATAATCCTGTGTCTTATAATCTGCAAAATATGGTGTGTGGCATATAATTATGTATGCACTTTATTCACTGCTAGAACACAGTTGTGTTTGCGGTTTATTTTCTTCTACTACTTTGAGATCTTATTTTGTGTAAATTTCTTTAGAATTATAATTTTTTTTTTATTTTAATGTTTGCCTCTGGCAGCAGTAAAGGTAGGTTATGCCCTACTTTAAAATTACTTTTAATAAACTAGTTTCAAGTAAATTGATTATATACATACTTTCTATTAGTCACCAGATCCGGTCAAATATTTTGGATGTTGGAGTTCCCATAGCAATCAGATCAGCCAAAGGAACATGCACACATCTATATTATGGGATCCAGTTGGATAAACATGTAGGTGGGCAGTGCTGCTGGAGTGAATCAATTCTCCAGAAACGATGAGGAAAAGGCTTTTTTACTAACGCATTTCAACACTGTACCGGCGTCTTTTTTACATGAAAAAAAACAACAAATCTTCCACCAGCCATGGGGCAGCAGCAGCTAAGAGTTGTGCCTCCACCAGATGAGCATAACCACCACTCTCCTGCTCTCCAACCATAGGGTATCACTAAGTGTTGAGCGATACCTTCCGATATTTGAAAGTATCGGTATCGGATTGTATCGGCCGATATCCAAAAAATATCGGATATCGCCGATACCGATACCCGATACCAATACAAGTCAATGGGACACAAATATCGGAAGGTATCCTGGAATGGTTCCCAGGGTCTGAAGGAGAGGAAACTCTCCTTCAGGCCCTGGGATCCATATTCATGTAAAAAATAAAGAATAAAAATTAAAAATATGGGTATACTCACCCCTCCGGCGGACCCTGGACCTTAGCGGTGTAACTGGCAGCCTCCGTTCCTAAGAATGAGCGGGTGAAGGACCTTTGATGACGTTGTGGCTTGTGATTGGTCGCGTGACCGCTCATGTGACTGCTCACGCGACCAATCACAAGCCGCGAGGTCATCGCAGGTCCTTCACCCGCTCATTCTTAGGAACGGGGGCTGCCGGTTACACCGCTAAGGTCCAGGGTCTGCCGGAGGGGTGAGTATACCCATATTTTTTATTTTTATTCTTTATTTTACACATGAATATTCATCCCGATCCCGATTCCCGATATCGCAAAAATATCGGAACCCGGGATCGGAATTCCGATACCGCAAATATCGGCCGATACCCGATACTTGCGGTATCAGAATGCTCAACACTAGGTATCACCCTATGGTGTGCTCTGTTTCCCACAGCTAGATTTACAGACATCTGTATTATGACTCCATATGAATGGATCTATAATTGAGATTTCATTTGAGTGCATACCACTTATTTTATATATGTACAAATCTTATGGAAACAAAATTGTGGCATGTTCCATTGCTTGCCATAAAGAATAGCTCCGCACACACTGCATGTGACATATCTTAAATAGATTGCACGCTCTGTTTAAAACAAATGTGTATGTTAATAGGGAAATAAAGGCTGATAATTGTCTATGGTCTTTAATTTACATGTTAATTATAAGCTCTTCATAAAGGTTTGAAAAGCAAGTCAACATAGCAATAACAGATATAAACGCAAGCGCACTAATGAAGTCCTTTTTCTAATTCAGCTAAATGTTAATTATTTTTTAAAGATTATTATACAGCATTAAAGGTTTTGAGAAAAGACACATTTCTATGCTGTTAAAGGATTTTATACTATCCGTAAATAAAACCGTATAATGTTCTTTTAAGGCCGCAGTAATGCTTGCTGATTTACATGTTAATTATTTAGTTAGTGATGATTTTAAAAGCATTATGCCATGAACGAGAACGTCCAAGTCAACTAAATCTGTAGGATTTGCTTTGATCCTTCAGTAGCCGGAGGGGAGAAAAACAATTTAAAAAAGTATGCAAAAGCAACAAATCCAATAGCTGTAACCAGATACTCTCTGCGCAACGGCTATATCACACAGGGGACAAAAAAGAACAGTAGGTAAAGTTCTATAAATTGTATTTTTATTAGATTACTGGTGCTGTTCGAAGGAATAAAAAAGCTGAATACAGATACTGATTATAATATGTAAAAAGAGCTGACAAATTCCAGGTCAGTGCACAGTCAGTGCTAGGAAAGATCAATACTTTTTTACAGAACTCCCATTAACCCCATAATATTCAGAGGGGTTCATCAGGCGCTCATGGTGGCCATTAATTGCAGGATCCATCTCTGACATTATTTTCATTTTTCTGTTATTGTAACGCAAGATGTGAATGAAGAAACAAATGTTATTTTGCATTTTGCTTTATGCCTCATTTATTCACAGAGCTGAGATGGCTTTGTGTTTTCTGTATTTTAACCATGATCACAAACAGATAAGAAGCTGATGGAAAATGCATAGAAATCTTACTGATGTTTCCTTCAAGTAAACTTGAACTTATCTTCTGTATGTTTATGATTCATCGTAGAGTTTGCACATCACTTTCAATGAAAAACTGATATTTGCATATGCTAGTTTTCTCTTTCTGTAAGGATTTGTTCATATTACAAATTTTTATTTGGCCTGTGAGCTGTCAGTGTGCAAAACAAAAAGTACAAGGACAACTGTAAGCTTATGGGCTAGTTCAGGAAGTGGTCTTTTACATGGACCCAACATCCATGGGAAAGAAAAATGCAACCATTTTTGGATGAGAATTGCCCATTAAGCTGAATTTCTTAACACTATACACTATATTGCGCACGATACATGGATGTAGTTTAATACCACAAGATATGTATGTGGATCATTAGAAAATTTATTAATCTTAATACATATTGTACCATTGTATATTTATCCACTCTTGCACACTTTAATACTTAAGTGGCTTCATATGTGAGGCGTGTATCTACTTGTGCTAATGAGGTTCTTTTCCTCCCTTTTTGTCTTTCTCTCTTCAAGTATTATTATATTGTACTAAGTGATCTATTATCTAAATGTTTGTAAAATACTAATAAATATTACATATTTATACTTGGCTAATAGTCTGCATGTTCCTTATACTTGTTATAGATTTACATACATTATTTGCTGAGGTGGCATATCTACAGTCATGGCCAAAAGTATTGACACCCTTGCAATTCTATCAGATAATACTCATTTTCTTCCTGAAAATGATTGCAAACACAAATTATTTGGTATTATTATCTTCATTTAATTTTTCTTAAATGAAAAAAACACAAAAAGAATTGTCCTAAGGCCAAATTGGATATAATTCCGCACCAAACATAAAAAAGGGGGTGGACAAAAGTATTGGCACTGTTTGAAAAATCATGTGATGCTTCTCTAATTTGTGTAATTATCAGCACATGTAACTTACCTGTGACACCAAACAGGTGTTGGCAATAACTAAATCACACTTGCAGCCAGTTGACATGGATTAAAGTTGACTCAACCTCTGTCCTGTGTCCTTGTGTTTACCACATTGAGCAAGGAGAAAAGAAAGAAGACCAAAGAACTGTCTAAGGACTTGAGAAACCAAATTGTGAGGAAGCATGAGCAATATCAAGGCTACAAGTCCATCTTCAGAGACCTGAATGTTCCTGTGTCTACCGTGTTCAGTGTCATCAAGAAGTTTAAAGCCCATGGCACTGTGGCTAACCTCCCTAGATACGATACGATACGATACGATACACTTTATTGATCCCGTGGGAAATTATGGTATCACAGCAGCACAACTTAAATCATAAAAATCATAAAGGAATTCCATAGTTGACATGACAGTTTGTTGACAGAAGAACATTATACATTAGAATAGGTCATACACAACGAGTGAACTGAAATGTAGAGAAATAAGTAGACAGTCACCTTGGTGGTTTAACCCTAATGTTATTGTTGTACATTCCCATGGCAGTTGGCACAAACGATTTCCTATATTTTTCCTTCTTACACCTCAGAAGTATTAGCCGGTTGCTGAAGGTGCTCTTCTGTCTCATGAATAGCTCATATAATGGATGTGCATTATTGTTCATAATTGTCATACACTTTCTCAGAGTTCTTTTCTCCACTACCTCCCCAAAAGAGTCCAGATTGTAGCCCACAGCAGAACTTGCCTTCTTAATAATCTTATTCAGCTTATTAGCATCAGAGGCCCGCACACTACTACCCCAGCACGTGATTGCAAAAAAGATGGCACTTGCCACTACAGATTGGTAGAACATTTCTAACATTTTGCTACACACATTAAAAGACCTCAGTTTCCTTAGGAAATACAGTCTGCTCATCCCCTTCTTGTAGACAAACTCTGAGTGGCATCTCCAGTCCAGTTTGCTATCCAAATGGACCCCCAAATATTTGTAACTCTCCACCTGCTCTACCTCCTGACCAGCAATAGTGATCGGTAAGCATTCCAACTTTATCCTGCTATAGTTGGCCACCAACTCCTTGGTTTTCTTAACATTTAGCTGCAGATAGTTACCATTGCACCAATCCACGAAATTCGACACCACCCTTCTATATTCCTCATCCCCCTGATCTCCCCTAATGCATCCCACAACCACAGAGTCATCCGAAAATTTTTGAAGATGGCAAAGTTCAGATTTATACTGAAAGTCTGAAGTATACAGTGTGAATAGAAAGGGCGCAAGCACCGTTCCCTGGGGGGCACCTACACTGCTCAATAATCTGCTTGACACAGCTGCTCCCATCTGTACAAACTGTGGCCGATCTGATAGGTAGTCAGTTATCCAATTTCTCATCCCCTCCTCCACCTTCATATCAGTCATCTTTTTGTGTAGTAAAAGTGGCTGCAGGGAGTTAAATGCACTCGAGAAATCGAAGAACATCGCTCGCACCGTGGCTCCGTCATTCTCCAGAAATGAATGTACCCTATGTAGCAGAGAAAGGATAGCATCATCCACCCCCAATCTATGTCGGTAAGCAAACTGAAGGGGATCAATAAAAGCATTGACCCTCGGTCTTAAGTGAGCAAGCACTAATCTTTCCAAGGCCTTCATAGCATGAGATGTTAAGGCTACAGGACGATAGTCATTTAGGGTTGCAGATGTGGACGGAAAAGAAAAACTGACAAGAGATTTCAACGCAAGATTGTGTGGATGTTGGATAAAGAACTTCGACAAACATCCAAACAAGATAAAGCTGCCCTGCAGTCCGAGGATACAACAGTGTCAACCCGTACTATCCGTCAGCGTCTGAATGAAAAGGGACTATATGGTAGGAGACCCAGGAAGACCCCACTTCTTACCCCGAGATATAAAAAAGTCAGGCTGGAGTTTGCCAAAACTAACCTGAAAAAGCCTAAAACGTTTTGGAAGAATGTTCTCTGGTCAGATGAGACAAAAGTAGAGCTTTTTGGTCAAACGCATCAACATAGTTTACAGGAGAAAAAAAGAGGCATTCAAAGACTGCTTGACCGTGTGCATGGCATTATGAAGTCTGAAGACTACCAACAAATTTTGCAGCATAATGTAGGGCCCAGTGTGAGAAAGCTGGGTCTCCCTCAGAGGTCATGGGTCTTCCAGCAGGACAATGACCCAAAACACACTTCAAAAAGCACTAGAAAATGGTTTGAGAGAAAGCACTGGAGACTTCTAATGTGGCCAGCAATGAGTCCAGACCTGAATCCTATAGAACAGCTGTGGAGATACCTAAAAATGGCAGTTTGGAGAAGGCACCCTTCAAATATCAGGGACCTGGAGAAGTTTGCCAAAGAAGAATGGTCTAAAATTCCAGCAGAGCATTGTAAGAAACTCATTGCTGGTTACCGGAAGTGGTTGGTCGCAGTTATTTTGGCTAAAGGTTGTGCAACCAAGTATTAGGCTGACAGTGCCAATACTTTTGTCTGGCCCATTTTTGGAGTTTTGTGTGAAATGATCAATGGTTTGCTTTTTGCTTCATTCTCTTTTGTGTTTCTTCATTTAAGACAAATTAAATGAAGATAATAATACCAAATAATTTGTGTTTGCAATCATTTTCAGGAAGATATGTATTACAATATTTGTACCTGCGCTTAGCCTAACAAGATACTATAGTAAACATACACGATGGGTGGTTACCTGGTTGGTGGATAGTTGTGAGTCCGTCCATGGGCGTGTATGGCAAAACTGGGATTGCTCGTGTGAAGGGACTGGAATGGGAAACAGTACAAAAATGGGTGACAATATCAAAATATATAGATAAGATCACAAGTAGTGAGCCACTAAAAATAGGAAAATATCAATAAAAGCAAAATAAAGTGAACTATACGGGACTAATAAGTACCTATATAGTGAATCACTTATATGGAGCTATAAAAAGGGGGGGCTAGTGAACTAACACACTGGGCAGTGCGTAACCTGATGGAAGAAAATGGTAAGTAATATATATATATATATGTGTCTCCAGTTAGTGCACTAGATACATAACAAGTGGGGATCCAGTACCTGTCATGTACATAATCATGGGGAGAAAGTAGGTGGAGTTTCACTTAAAATGTCCGTAACCTCTTGGTAATAATGGCAGACAAAGTCTTTGTACTTAGTGTTAGGGCTAGCGGAACGCACCGAGTAAATAGAGATGTTTATTGATATTGGTGCGTTCGAAGCCCGGGGTCCACCGTGCAGGAGTACCTGCTGCTAGCAAACGGCGGAGCTATATGGCGGTATAGACTAACTCAGTTAATTCACTGAGTAGCCGTGAAAGGAAAGCACTGTGCCCTGTTAGACTCCACAGAGGCACAGGCTAACTGCCCAAACAGAGAGCAGTCAGTGGTCACACAAACACACAAAACTCCTCGCCGGAGGAGTCAGCATTCTAGGGGCTTATTTCAGCCGGGTCCCTGAATACACTCAGACTCAATCTCCTCGCCGGAGGAGCCAGCATTCTAGGGGCTTATTTCAGCCGGGTCCCTGAACACACATACATGTGACCACACTGGCGCAAAGCACATAACATAAGACAATACTAGCGCATGGCCGTGCGGTCATGCGCAGTTTATATAGTTGCAGCACAGGAAGCTGCTACTGAAGTTTTTGCCCTTTCAGGACCTTCCAGAAGGACCAATGGAAAGTGCTGCAGTACCTGAGCATGTTTTGCCCTTTCAGGACCTTCCAGAAGGACCAATGGAATGTACTGCAGCACCTGAGCATGTGACCGAACATGTGGCCCTCGACCTCCAATGGGAGACCCTGCCCTGGGCATGCTCAGTGTGAGTAAACAAGGACTTAGTCCCAGAGAGGCTCGCTCACCGCAGATCAGTGCAGGGTACCATAGGAAAGCCAGAAAAGGCAGTAGTGACCCTATGCACCGAATCAGCCCCAGCGAGACGCTGGGAGCGACGTCTCCGCTAAGCAGAGCCCACTGCGGCCGATACCGAATGGGAGACCGCAGCAGACACAGATCGAGATTCCCCCTGTGCAGCAGAGGAAACTCGACTCCTAACATTACCCCCCCTCCTAGGGTCCCCCTCCTTGAGCCTCACTACGCTCAAAAGCTGCGATAAGCAGCGGAGCCCGAATGTGCTCCACAGGCTCCCAGGTTCTATCCTCTGGGCGGTGACCCTTCCAGTCCACCAGATAAAATTTCTTGCCACGTACCACCTTGCACCCCACAATAGCATTCACCTCAAACTCATCCGTGGATGAACCCGATGTCCCAGCAGATGACTCGGAAAACCGGGACAAATGAACGGGCTTTAAGAGGGAAACGTGGAAAGTATCGGTGATACCAAGGCATGGAGGAATAGCCAAACGGTAGACCACAGGGTTGACCTGTTCCAGAACCTTAAACGGGCCAATGTAGCAAGGAGCAAACTTAGTGGACTTAACTCGCAGCCTGATGTTACGGGCGGAGAGCCACACTAAGTCGCCAGGAGCAAAGACCAGAGCGGGGCGCCGGTGTGTATCAGCCGAAACCCTCATTCTCTCCTTGGAGGCCCGGATGGCATCCTGTGTGCGGTCCCAGATGTCACGTGCCTCCACCGCCCAGTCTGCCACCCTAGAATTAGTGGATGACACGGGCATGGGCACAGGGACACGCGGATGCTGGCCGTAATTAAGGAGAAAAGGAGTTTGACCAGTGGAATCGGCTATGGCGTTGTTCAGGGCAAATTCCGCCCAAGGTAGCAAAGATGCCCAGTCATCCTGCCTAGCAGAGACCAAATGTCGCAAATATGTCACCAGAGTCTGGTTGGTTCTCTCCATCAACCCATTCGTCTCGGGATGGTATGCAGAGGAGAGGTTTAACTCTATGCTGAGTAAACGACAGAGCTCTCTCCAAAACCGAGATGCGAACTGGGGACCCCGATCGCTGACAATCTTATCAGGCATACCATGCAATCGGAAAACGTGTTTAATGAACAACACCGCCAAGGCCCGTGCTGAGGGTAACTGAGGAAGCGGCACCAAATGCACCATATCTTGGAGAAATGGTCTGTGACAACCCAAATAATGGAGCAGCCACGCGACTTGGGTAGACCCACCACAAAGTCTATCCCGACCATCTCCCAGGGCCTGTCTGCCACCGGTAGAGGGTAAAGCAACCCAGCAAGCCGTTGCCGAGGAGACCGATTCTGGGCGCAAGAAACGCACGCCTGAATATAGTCCTTGACATCTCGGGCCATATGCGGCCACCAGTATGTTCTCGCCAGAAGCTCAGATGTCCTCTTGGTCCCAAAATGCCCACCCACTCTGGAGGAGTGAGCCCAAGAGAGAACCTCCGGTCGCAAGTTAGCTGGTACGAAAGTCTTGCCCGGGGGCACAGACTCTAGCGAAACCGGAGCTACAGTTCTCAGGCTCTCAGAAGGGACAATCAGCCGAGGCTCCTCCTCCTCCTCCTCCGATGACACCACGGAGCGGGAGAGAGCGTCAGCACGAACGTTCTTCTCCCCGGAGAGGAAATGGAGAGGAAAATGGAACCGGGAGAAGAACAGTGACCATCTAGCCTGGCGAGAATTCAGCCGCTGGGCCGTTTGCAGATACACCAAGTTCTTGTGGTCAGTGAAGACTTGGAAGGGAAAGCGAGCTCCCTCCAAGAGATGTCTCCACTCCGAAAAAGCCAACTTCATGGCCAGCAACTCCCTATCCCTGATGGAATAATTCCTCTCCGCTGGTGTGAAGGTCTTGGAGAAGAAGAAGCAAGGATGCTTCCGACCTTGAGCATCCTTTTGGAAAAGGACTGCTCAAGCACCAACGGATGAGGCATCCACCTCCAAGATAAATGGCTTATCAACATCGGCGCGATGTAGGATGGGAGCGCTAGCGAAGTGTGACTTGATCGAGAGAAAGGCTTTGGAGACCTCCTCTGACCACAACTTGGGATTTGCTCCCTTCTTGGTGAGGGCAACCAAGGGAGCTACCAAAGTTGAGAAGTGTGGAATAAACTGGCGATAGTAATTAATGAACCCCATAAAGCGCTGCACCGCTTTAAGAGAATGGGGTTCCTGCTAGTCCATTACAGCCTGTAGCTTGGCAGGATCCATAGCCAAACCCTGGGCAGAGATGATATAACCAAGGAAAGGCAAGGACTCCTGCTCAAACACACACTTCTCCAACTTGGCGTAGAGGGAGTTTGCCCGTAAGAGGTCGAAGACTTTGCGAACATCTCTCCGATGGGAGTCAATATCTGGAGAGAAGATGAGAATATCATCCAGATAGAGTACGACCGAGGTGGTGAGCATATCCCGGAAGATGTCGTTCACAAAGTCTTGGAAAATGGCTGGGGCATTACAGAGCCCGAAGGGCATCACCAGATATTCATAGTGCCCATCCCTGGTGTTAAAGGCCGTCTTCCATTCATCCCCCTCACGGATGCGAATCAGGTTGTAAGCACCCCGCAGATCTAACTTTGTAAATACCCTCACTCCCCGTAGTCTATCAAACAGCTCAGATATCAGGGGTAGTGGGTACTTTTTCTTAACGGTGATGGCGTTAAGACCCCTGTAGTCTATGCATGGACGTAAGTCTCCCGTCTTCTTTTGTACGAAGAAGAACCCTGCCCCTGCCGGTGACACTGACTTCCTAATGAATCCTCTTGCCAGATTCTCTTGGATGTACTGGGACATTGCCTCCGTCTCCGGGAGAGATAACGGATAGACTCGACCCCGGGGAGGCTCAGCACCAGCCAAGAGGTCAATAGTACAGTCATAGGGCCGGTGAGGCGGAAGGGTCTCCGCAGCTCTTTTGGAGAACACGTCTGCATAGGGCCAATAGTGCTTGGGGAGAGAGGAAAGATCTGCGGGTACCTGTGTACTAGCAACCTGAACGCACTCCCTCAGACATCTACCCTCACAGGATTTACTCCACCCCAAAATTCTCCCAGAGGACCACTCAATATGAGGAGAATGGTAGCGAAGCCATGGTATCCCCAACAGGACCTCATCAATTCCCTCAGGAATGACTAATAGGGAGATTATCTCCTGATGTGATGGAGACACAGATAGCGTGAAAGGAATGGTTTGGTGGGTAATCTGTGAAGGTAGTGTTGACCCATTTACCACTCGAACGGTTACTGGCTTGGCGAGCATCACCAAGGGTATTGCGTGACGCTGGGCAAAAGCGGAAGACATAAAGTTACCCTCTGCCTCAGAATCCACGCATAGCTCGACCATAAGAGTGGATGGGCCTATGGTAATTGTCCCCTTGAAGGACAACTTTGAGGCGAACGTCGCCGTGTCTAGTGTACCTCTTCCAACTGCCACTAGACGCTGACGTTTCCCCGACCGCTGAGGACCCTTGGAGGCAAGGTGTCTTGACTGCTGGCAAACATGACAGACCTTATGTGCACGGGCAGACTGAGACTTGGATCCCGCTCGTGTCACCTCTAAGGCCTCATGTGACTCGGATGCCTGGACTGGAGATTCCAAAGGTTTGGCGAAGGTGGGAGCCAGCCGAAACCTCTGCCTACACTGGGCTCGCTCCAACCTCCGCTCGTTTTAACGGAGGTCAATACGAGTAGAGACAGTTATTAACTCCTCCAGTGTGGCAGGAATCTCCCTAGTGGCCAGAGCGTCCTTAATGTGGTCAGCCAGGCCCCTCCAAAATATGGGGATAAGGGCTTTATCCGACCACTCCAGCTCGGAAGCTAAAGTACGGAAGCGGACGGAAAAATGGCTGACCAAGGACTGACCCTGAGTTAATGCCAGTAGTTGGAGCGCTGTGTCATGGGTGACTTGAGGTCCTAAAAAGACCTTTTTCAGAGCGCTCAGGAACAACGGAGCACTCTGCACCACATGATCACCACGCTCGCACAGCGGCGTAGCCCACTCCAACGCCCTGTCCGACAAAAGAGACACAATAAATCCCACCTTAGCCTGCTCTGTAGGAAAACGTGCAGCCAGGAGCTCGAGGTGAATAGAGCACTGACTCACAAATCCCCTACAAGTTTTGCTATTTCCAGAAAATTTTTCTGGCAGCGGGAGGCGAGATAACGTCGGAACAGGGGTGGCAGTGGACAATGTTGCTGCAGCCACGCTAGCAGCCTGTACAGCAACTGCGGTAACATCCACAGCTGAGATTGAGCTCTCGATAGCCGCCAACCTACCCTCCAGCTGCTGGATATACCGCAAAGATTGCTGAATGTCCGCCATTTACTAGCCAGACCCTGGCGCTAGTATTCTGTTAGGGCTAGCGGAACGCACCGAGTAAATAGAGATGTTTATTGATATTGGTGCGTTCGCAGCCCGGGGTCCACCGTGCAGGAGTACCTGCTGCTAGCAAACGGCGGAGCTATATGGCGGTATAGACTAACTCAGTTAATTCACTGAGTAGCCGTGAAAGGAATGCACTGTGCCCTGTTAGACTCCACAGAGGCACAGGCTAACTGCCCAAACAGAGAGCAGTCAGTGGTCACACAAACACACAAAACTCCTCGCCGGAGGAGCCAGCATTCTAGGGGCTTATTTCAGCCGGGTCCCTGAACACACATACATGTGACCACACTGGCGCAAAGCACATAACATAAGACAATACTAGCGCATGGCCGTGCGGTCATGCGCAGTTTATATAGTTGCAGCACAGGAAGCTGCTACTGAAGTTTTTGCCCTTTCAGGACCTTCCAGAAGGACCAATGGAAAGTGCTGCAGTACCTGAGCATGTTTTGCCCTTTCAGGACCTTCCAGAAGGACCAATGGAATGTACTGCAGCACCTGAGCATGTGACCGAACATGTGGCCCTCGACCTCCAATGGGAGACCCTGCCCTGGGCATGCTCAGTGTGAGTAAACAAGGACTTAGTCCCAGAGAGGCTCGCTCGCCGCAGATCAGTGCAGGGTACCATAGGAAAGCCAGAAAAGGCAGTAGTGACCCTATGCACCGAATCAGCCCCAGCGAGACGCTGGGAGTGACGTCTCCGCTGAGCAGAGCCCACTGCGGCCGATACCGAATGGGAGACCGCAGCAGACACGGATCGAGATTCCCCCTGTGCAGCAGAGGAAACTCGACTCCTAACACTTAGCTTAGGAAAGCGCTGTCTTTAGAAGTCCTCAGGCGGCTAATGAAGGCGCCGTTCCGGCCGGTGACGGGCGCTCGCGCTGCCTTTGTAGAATCCTATGCGATGCTGTGCAGGACCTGTGGTGATGTTCGGGTCACGTGCTCGTTCGTTACGTGGTGCCAAAAGTGGTGCTACAGTGCACTGTGGGAGCACCCAGGGTTTTGGCTCCTACAGCGCACCGTAGCACCACTAGGGGCACCACGTGACGAACAAGCACATGACCCGAAAGTCACCGCAAGTCCTGCACAGCATCGCATAGGATTCTACACAGGCCGCGCGAGCGCCCGTCACCGGCCGGGACGCCGCCTGAAGACGTCTAAAGACAGCGCTTACCTAAGCTAAGTACAACAACTTTGTCTGCCATTATTACCAAGAGGTTACGGACATTTTAAGTGCAACTCCACCTACTTTCTCCCCATGATTATGTACATGACAGGTACTGGATCCCCACTTGTTATGTATCTAGTGCACTAACTGGAGACACATATATATATATTACTTACCATTTTCTTCCGTCAGGTTACGCACTGCCCAGGGTGTTAGTTCACTAGCCCCCCCCCTTTTTATAGCTCCATATACTGTAAGTGATTCACTATATAGGTACTTATTAGTTCCATATAGTTCACTTTATTTTGCTTTTGCTTTTATTGATATTTTCCTATTTTTAGTGGCTCACTACATGTGATCTTATCTATATATTTTGATATTGTCACCCATTTGTGTACTGTTTCCCATTCCAGTCCCTTCACACGAGCAATCCCAGTTTTGCCATACACGCCCATAGACGGACTAACAACTATCTCTCCACCAACCAGGTAACCACCCATCGTGTCTGTTTACTATAGTATCTTGTTAGGCTAAGCGCAGGTACAAATATTGTAATACATATTTTCGTTGCCTATAGCTCCTTCTTCTCCTCTGTGTGGTGAGGAGCAGTACCCGCAGCTATCCGCATCCATCCCACAAGCGCCGCTAGTTTATAAACCAGTGTATCCATTTTCAGGAAGAAACTGAGTATTATCTGACAGATTACAGGGGTGTCAATACTTTTGACCATGACTGTAATACTTGTTATGAGGTTCTATGGGTTTTCTGGTTACTTGGAGAAGACTTAAAAACCTCTGAGTAAATTGTATATGACAAACAAGGATAGCATATGAATCGTACAAATTAGAATATTGACCAGAAATATATGAAAATTGGATCCAGCACACTAATGAAAATTGGTTTGCAACTCTGCATAAAAAATCTAGAAATTTGTCCTAATACTTAATTCTTCATTAATTTTGCTTTTCCTCATTTCCAGATTGCAACCTCCTTGTGATGTCAAACTTAAATCATGAGGATATTCTGATTTCAAAAATACATTTTAGCTTTTTATTCTACAAAGCAAGAAATAAACTGCTGTCAGTCAATACAGAGTCATTTCCTTACTGCTCAAATACAATTCCACACAAGCATAACATTTTGGCTCCAATATTCTGACACCAGGTCCCTACCAGATTGTGGGTATAGTGACTCAAGTTGATGTTAGTCTGTTTCTCTCCTTTCTTCTGCTGACACTGACACAACAACATGAACCTGCTTTCTCTTTACATTCTCTGATGCAAGACTGTAAGATCTCAAGGAATGGTCTTTCCAAGTTCCGCCTTCTGATTCACACTCTTATGCATTATGGGCACTTGTTTTTCACTGTCTCCTTGGAAGTCTTTGTCTTACTCACCTGTTAGGGGTCCGGGCTCTGTTTCCCTTGACCCAGTTTTCTCAACTCTGTTATGCTCGTCATCGGGCTTTGCAAGTGGTCCTGCAAACTCCTATGTGATAGCCTTCCTAGGCCTATATAAGGCACACTGTAGTAAAACAATTGTAAAATCCATAGACAACTCCATAGAGGGAAAATAGCATGCTCACATAGAGCATAATTATAACTGGTGAAACGGGAAAGAGCTTACACCTCCATGGAAGTAGTACCTACTACTGTGAATCGGTAATTACCACATGGGATTTGATGAGATTTGTTTCTGCTTGTATTCCTCTGTGTTGCTACTGCGTGTGGAATCATCTATCCTTGGGGGGTGAGCTGGTCTCTGCAGGAATTTAACCCTTCTGTGTCCTGCAGTGTTTCAGTTCCCTTGCCTATCTCTTGCCAGCAGGTCCTATGTTGGGCAGTCCCTCCCACCAGTCTTTTCTCAAATGTGTTTCCTGCTCTTTTAGCCCATGTGCATGTGTCTTCCTGTATTCAGTTTCCCGGTGATGACCCAGCCTCTTTACCTGTCCAACCTGACCTCTCCTCTCCTGACCTGGGTTCTTTTTATTATCCTGTGCTGCTTGCCTCGATGTTGAACCATCTGAGTTCACCTGTCTCATCCCTCTGTACCATGCAACTGTGCCTCTGACCCTTCGGTCAACTGCTGCAGTCCATGGGACTGTCTGAGTGTGGTACCAGAAGACAACCTGTGGCTAAACCTAACTTCACCACTAGAGGCTCTAGTGAACATGATGTATTTGTCTAGTCACACCCCTCCAAGATAAACCCAGCCTATGGTGCAGTGGTCCACACACAACAACGTTACAACCATACTGTTTAGTATTGTAATTTCCCATTTTGTATCATCTTTATATATTATTTATAAACACTGCCTACCTTTCTGGATAAAATATTTAAAATGTAATAGCTACATTCCCCATGTTCTGTAAACTGCACCCCTGAAGTTATACGCTACCTGTAACCGGTGTCCAACTGGACTGTATCAGCAATTGGTGGTAGAAACTAGTATCTCCTTTTGTAATTGTGGAGTTAACAGTGATCATAGCTGGGTATATATAGATACAGTTGTGCTTAAAAGTCTACACACCCCTGCAGAATTTTTGCTTTCTTGGCCCTTTTTCAGAAAATATGAATGATAACACCAAAAGCTTTTTCTCCACTCATGGTTAGTGGCTGGGTGGAGCCCTTTATTGTCAAACTACTGTGTTTTCTCTTTTAAAATCATAATGACAACCCAAAACATCCAAATGACACTGATCAAAAGTTCACATGCTCCTTTTCTTAATACAGTGTATTACCTCCACTAACATCAATGACAGCTTGAAGTCTTTGTGGTAGTTGTGGATAAGGTTCTTTATTTTCTCAGATGGTAAAGCTGCCCACTCTTCTTGGCAAAAAGCCTTCAGTTCCTGTAAATTCCTGGGTTGTCTAGCATGAACTGTGCGCTTGAGATCTCCCCAGAGTGTATCAATGATGTTGAGGTCAGGAGACTGAGACGTCTACTCCAAAACTTTCACTTTGTTCTGCTGTAACCAATGACAGGTCTACTTGGCCTTGTGCTTTGCTTCATTGTCATGTTGGAACGTCCAAGTATGTCCCATGTCCACCTCCTGGGCTGATGAGTGCAAATTTGCCTCAAGTATTTGCTGATAACGTGCTGCATTCATCTTTCCTTCAACTATGACCAAGTTTCCTGTGCCTATGCAGCTCACACATCCCCAAAACATCAGTGATCCACCTCTGTGCTTCACAGTAGGAATGGTGTTCCTTTCATCATAGGTCTTGTCAGGGCCGGCTCCAGGATTTTGTGGGCCCCGGGCAAAAGAGTCTCAGTGGGCCCACATACCACGATTCATGATGCACAGATACGGTGGAGAAACAAATATATACTACATAGGGCCTAGCCTTCCCCCTCATCCTTCACATAGAAAGATATGCACACACACAATACGCAGACATACACATACAGTACGCAGACATGCACACACACACAATATTATGCAGACATACACATACAGTACGCAGACATGCACACACACACAATATTATGCAGACATACACATACAGTACGCAGACATGCACACACACAATACGCAGACATACACATACAGTACGCAGACATGCACACACACACACACAATACGCAGACATGCACACACACAATACACAGACATGCACACACACAATACGCAGACATGCACACACACGATACGCAGACATGCACACACACACACACAATACGCAGATATGCACACACACAATACACAGACATGCACACACACGATACGCAGGCATGCACATACAGTACGCAGACATGCACACACACAAACAATACGCAGACATGCACACACACAATACACAGACATGCACACACACAATACGCAGACATGCACATACAGTACGCAGACATGCGCACACACAATACGCAGACATGGACGCATACAATACGCAGATATTTACATAATCCTCTAAACTGCATGCTCGCAAACGCCAGAAGCCTGACAAACAAGATGGAAGAACTAGAAGCAGAAATATCTACAGGTAACTTTGACATAGTGGGAATAACCGAGACATGGTTAGATGAAAGCTATGACTGGGCAGTTAACTTACAGGGTTACAGTCTGTTTAGAAAGGATCGTAAAAATCGGAGAGGAGGAGGGGTTTGTCTCTATGTAAAGTCTTGTCTAAAGTCCACTTTAAGGGAGGATATTAGCGAAGGGAATGAGGATGTCGAGTCCATATGGGTTGAAATTCATGGAGGGAAAAATGGTAACAAAATTCTCATTGGGGTCTGTTACAAACCCCCAAATATAACAGAAAGCATGGAAAGTCTACTTCTAAAGCAGATAGATGAAGCTGCAACCCATAATGAGGTCCTGGTTATGGGGGACTTTAACTACCCGGATATTAACTGGGAAACAGAAACCTGTGAAACCCATAAAGGCAACAGGTTTCTGCTAATAACCAAGAAAAATTATCTTTCACAATTGGTGCAGAATCCAACCAGAGGAGCAGCACTTTTAGACCTAATACTATCTAATAGACCTGACAGAATAACAAATCTGCAGGTGGTCGGGCATCTAGGAAATAGCGACCACAATATTGTGCAGTTTCACCTGTCTTTCACTAGGGGGACTTGTCAGGGAGTCACAAAAACATTGAACTTTAGGAAGGCAAAGTTTGAACAGCTTAGAGATGCCCTTAATCTGGTAGACTGGGACAATATCCTCAGAAATGAGAATACAGATAATAAATGGGAAATGTTTAAGAACATCCTAAATAGGCAGTGTAAGCGGTTTATACCTTGTGGGAATAAAAGGACTAGAAATAGGAAAAACCCAATGTGGCTAAACAAAGAAGTAAGACAGGCAATTAACAGTAAAAAGAAAGCATTTGCACTACTAAAGCAGGATGGCACCATTGAAGCTCTAAAAAACTATAGGGAGAAAAATACTTTATCTAAAAAACTAATTAAAGCTGCCAAAAAGGAAACAGAGAAGCACATTGCTAAGGAGAGTAAAACTAATCCCAAACTGTTCTTCAACTATATCAATAGTAAAAGAATAAAAACTGAAAATGTAGGCCCCTTAAAAAATAGTGAGGAAAGAATGGTTGTAGATGACGAGGAAAAAGCTAACATATTAAACACCTTCTTCTCCACGGTATTCACGGTGGAAAATGAAATGCTAGGTGAAATCCCAAGAAACAATGAAAACCCTATATTAAGGGTCACCAATCTAACCCAAGAAGAGGTGCGAAACCGGCTAAATAAGATTAAAATAGATAAATCTCCGGGTCCGGATGGCATACACCCACGAGTACTAAGAGAACTAAGTAATGTAATAGATAAACCATTATTTCTTATTTTTAGTGACTCTATAGCGACAGGGTCTGTTCCGCAGGACTGGCGCATAGCAAATGTGGTGCCAATATTCAAAAAGGGCTCTAAAAGTGAACCTGGAAATTATAGGCCAGTAAGTCTAACCTCTATTGTTGGTAAAATATTTGAAGGGTTTCTGAGGGATGTTATTCTGGATTATCTCAATGAGAATAACTGTTTAACTCCATATCAGCATGGGTTTATGAGAAATCGCTCCTGTCAAACCAATCTAATCAGTTTTTATGAAGAGGTAAGCTATAGACTGGACCACGGTGAGTCATTGGACGTGGTATATCTCGATTTTTCCAAAGCGTTTGATACCGTGCCGCACAAGAGGTTGGTACACAAAATGAGAATGCTTGGTCTGGGGGAAAATGTGTGTAAATGGGTTAGTAACTGGCTTAGTGATAGAAAGCAGAGGGTGGTTATAAATGGTATAGTCTCTAACTGGGTCGCTGTGACCAGTGGGGTACCGCAGGGGTCAGTATTGGGACCTGTTCTCTTCAACATATTCATTAATGATCTGGTAGAAGGTTTACACAGTAAAATATCGATATTTGCAGATGATACAAAACTATGTAAAGCAGTTAATACAAGAGAAGATAGTATTCTGCTACAGATGGATCTGGATAAGTTGGAAACTTGGGCTGAAAGGTGGCAGATGAGGTTTAACAATGATAAATGTAAGGTTATACACATGGGAAGAGGGAATCAATATCACCATTACACACTGAACGGGAAACCACTGGGTAAATCTGACAGGGAGAAGGACTTGGGGATCCTAGTTAATGATAAACTTACCTGGAGCAGCCAGTGCCAGGCAGCAGCTGCCAAGGCAAACAGGATCATGGGGTGCATTAAAAGAGGTCTGGATACACATGATGAGAGCATTATACTGCCTCTGTACAAATCCCTAGTTAGACCGCACATGGAGTACTGTGTCCAGTTTTGGGCACCGGTGCTCAGGAAGGATATAATGGAACTAGAGAGAGTACAAAGGAGGGCAACAAAATTAATAAAGGGGATGGGAGAACTACAATACCCAGATAGATTAGCGAAATTAGGATTATTTAGTCTAGAAAAAAGACGACTGAGGGGCGATCTAATAACCATGTATAAGTATATAAGGGGACAATACAAATATCTCGCTGAGGATCTGTTTATACCAAGGAAGGTGACGGGCACAAGGGGGCATTCTTTGCGTCTGGAGGAGAGAAGGTTTTTCCACCAACATAGAAGAGGATTCTTTACTGTTAGGGCAGTGAGAATCTGGAATTGCTTGCCTGAGGAGGTGGTGATGGCGAACTCAGTCGAATGGGTTCAAGAGAGGCCTGGATGTCTTCCTGGAGCAGAACAATATTGTATCATACAATTATTAGGTTCTGTAGAAGGACGTAGATCTGGGGATTTATTATGATGGAATATAGGCTGAACTGGATGGACAAATGTCTTTTTTCGGCCTTACTAACTATGTTACTATGTTACTATGTTACATACATATATTTGAAGACAAATTCACAAACATACTTAAATATGTACAGTCAAACACACTGATATACACACAGATATGCACATCATACAGTCATACCCAGACATACAGACAGACACAACACACAAGCCTCACTCACCTCCCCCAGGCTTGTCACCCATCAGGCTCCTCTGGCATGTGGCTGTGGAGGGAGCGCTGCTTGATCGATGGCCGTCACTTAAACAGACATGGCCACCCACAGTGCACGCTGCAGCTGTGTCTGCTGTTAATGATGCGGTCAGGCAGACACTGTGCCTTTAACTTTGCTTGTGTGTCCGCCCGGCCACGTCATTACTTGCAGAGACATCGCTGCACACTGCACTGTGCACGGCCATGTTTATTTAAGTGACGGCTGAGCTCAAGTAATGCCGTAGCTGCTGGGGGAGCGGCCCGGGCCCCCTGGTATCCCGGCCACGAGTGGGCCCTCCAATTTGTTCAGGGCCCCGGCATTTGCCCCGGTACGCTGGGTGCTGACGCCGGCCCTGGGTCTTGTTGACCTTTCTGCGAATGTAACATTTATGGTTGTGGTCTAAAAGTTCAATTTTGGTCTCATCACTCCAAATTACCCTGTTCCAGAAGTTTTGAGGCTTGTCTCTGAACTGTTTTGAGTATTGTAGAAGAGATACTTTGTGGCAGTAATGGCTCTCTTGTGGCCATGCATTTTTCTTCCAGTGCATCCTTGTTGTGCATCTTGAAGCAGCCACACTGCTAGTTTTCAGAGAGTCCTGTATTTCAGCTGATGTTATTTGTGAGTTTTTCTTTGCATCCCAAACTATTTTCCTTGCAGTTGTGGCTGACATTTTTGTATGTCTCCCTGACCGTGGTTTATTTTTACAGAGCTCCTGATTTTCCATTTGTTAATCACAGTTTGAATGCTCCTGACAAGCATTATAAATTACATGGATATCTTTTTGTATCCCTTTCCTGTTTTATACAGTTCAACTATCTTTTCCCATAGATCCATTGACAATTCTTTTGCTTTCCCCATGACTTACAGTCCAGAAATGTCAGTGTCTTGGCTGGATGAAAGATGCAAGAGTCTGTCTGGATTCCAGAAACTCACTCAGCTTTCATGCACACACACTGATTACAAGCAAACAGGTCACAGGTGAGGATGTTACCTTTAGTAGTCATTCAAACCCATTTGTGTCAACTTCTGTGCATGTTATCATGCCAAAATCACCAGGGTATGTGAACTTTTGATCAGGGTTATTTAGATGTTTTGGGTTGCCATTATGATTTAAAAATAGAAAACACAGAAGTTTGACAATAAATGGCTTCACCCAGCCACTATCCATGAGTTGAGAAATTTTTTTTTGTTATCATTTATATTTTCTGAAACTTTTAAGCACAACTGTATATGTTCCATGCGTTGTAATCAGAGATGTATATACTATATGCTCACTGCAAGTTCCCCAATAACCAGCTTAGTAGTGGAAATAGGTGCGGCTTCGTTCATCACTCATCTGTCAATTGCCAAATTATATTCAAGATTGGATGCATTGGAGTTTGGTCCACATGTGCATTTTATTAAAACTCTTACTTTCATCTATGTTCTGCCTGCTTGCAGCCTCCAGTGCTTTCAGTACCTGCTCCATATCCATACTAGCTTTACTGTGTGTGTGTCTGCCTGCTGTCCCCAATGTTTCCAGTTGTTGTATTCCACTGCACTAATGACCGTAGCCCATGTGCCCACCTAGACCAGGGGATTGGAGGATCTAACTCACCAGATGAGCTAGCACACTTTGTTTTTTGTGTGTTAACTTCTCATATTTTTCTTGGCAGAATTTGTTGGTGTAAACTAACCACTCTTTCCATATAACTTCCTTCCACTTCCCCTGCCAAGAAATTAGGACTAATAATTTTAAGCGTTCCCTAAAAAATATGTGTTTAGAGCAGCCTATATTATTCCCTAATCGAAGTCCTTTTATATAAATTCAATTCTCAACATCTCTGAACATAATTCTCTATCAAACTGCACTGCACACAAAAGCACTACAAATACTGGTTGGTGACTAGCTCATGCTGCCTTCATCTATCCCCAATTTCCTCAAGATGGCTGTACCATTATTGAAAATAAGCACCTACACTTTGTGTCTCCCCCACTTTGTTGTAGATTGTAAGCTCTTATGAGCAAGGTCATCATTATTTTGCTTTAATTATTATTTTATCTTTAACCCCTTTACCCCCAAGGGTGGTTTGCACGGTAAATGACCAGGCCAATTTTTACAATTCTGACCACTGTCCCTTTATGAAGTTATAACTCTGGAACGCTTCAACGGATCCCAATGATTCTGACATTTTTTTCTCGAGACATATCGTACTTCATGACAGTGGTAAAATTTCTTTGATATTACCTGCGTTTATTTGTGAAAAAACGGAAATTTGGCAAAAATTTAGAAAATTTCGCAATTTTCCAAATTTACATTTTTATGCAATTAAATCAAAGAGATATGTCAATACAAAATACTTAATAAGTAACATTTCCCAGATGTCTACTTTACATCAGCACAATTTTGGAGCCCAAATTTTTTTTTGTTAGGGAGTTATAAGGGTTAAAAGTTGACCAGCAATTTCTCATTTTTACAACACCATTTTTTTAGGGACCACATCTCATTTGAAGTCATTTTGAGGGGTCTATATGATAGAAAATACCAAAGTGTGACACCATTCTAAAAACTACACCTCTCAAGGTGCTCAAAACCACATTCAAGAAGTTTATTAACCCTTCAGGTGTTTCACAGGAATTTTTGAAATGTTTAAATAAAAAAGAACATTTAACTTTTTTTCACAAAAAAATTACTTCAGCTCCAATTTGTTTTATTTTACCAAAGGTAACAGGAGAAAATGGACCCCAAAAGTTGTTGTACAATTTGTCCTGAGTACGCTGATACCCCATATGTGGGGGTAAACCACTGTTTGGGCGCATAACAGAGCTCGGAAGCGAAGGAGCGCCATTTGACTTTTCAATGCAAAATTGACAGGAATTGAGATGGGACACCATGTTGCGTTTGGAGAGCCACTGATGTGCCTAAACATTGAAACCCCCCACAAGTGACACCATTGTGGAAAGTAGACCCCCTAAGTAACTTATCTAGAGGTGTGTTAGGGGTCGAGTTCCTGCCTCTGCACAGTAGGAATCTCGGGCCATCTCCGCTGCGGTCTCCCATTCTTCTCCTGCTGCAGTGGAACCTGCTCAGTGGAGATGTCAATCCCAGCATCTCCCTTAGTCTGACTCTGTGCTAAGAGTTACTGCTGCATTTCCTGCTTCTGCCATTGAAGTCAGTGCTGGGCAGCGGCGAGCAGACGCTTTTGGGACTAAGTCTTATATACTTTGCGCCAGTGTGGTAATGCATGAGTGTGTTCAGGGACCCGGCTGAAATAAGCCCCTAGAATACCGTCACCTCCGGTGAGGAGATTGTATGAGTGTGTTCAGGGACACGGCTGAAATAAGCCCCTAGAATACCGGCTTCTCCGTTGAGGAGATTGCATGTTGCATAACCACTGACTGCTATCACCTTGGCAGTAAGCTTGTGCTCCTGTGAGGCTAACAGGGCACAGTGCTTTCCTTTCACGGCTACTCTGTGGAGTAACAGAGCTAGTCTATACTGCCAAACAGTGCTGCCATTCGCTAGCAGCAGGTTCCTCCTGCACGGTGGACCCCGGGCTGCGAACGCACCATCTATATATATAATTGCCTAAGGGTTTTTCCGTCTGTCTGTCTGTCTTTCTGTCTGTCTGTCTGTCTGTCCTGGAAATCCCGCGTCTCTGATTGATCGAGGCCGGCAGGCCTCGACCAATCAGTGACGGGCACAGCGACGATGATGTCATAAAGGACATAGACATCCCGCGTCTTGATTGGTCGAGGCTGCCAGGCCTCGACCAATCAGCAACGGGCACAGTATCGATGTAGATGTCATAATGGTTGCCATGGCGATGATGATGTCATAAAGGTTGCCTCGACCAATCAGCGACGGGCACAGTCTGCCGCGAATTCTGGAATCATCATTGTCCATATACTACGGGGACATGCATATTCTAGAATACCCGATGCATTAGAATCGGGCCACAATCTAGTTAATAATAACCATCTCTACTTTCTCGTTGCGTTGCGCTAGCCCTAACAGTACACTAGCGCCAGGGTCTGGCTAGTAAATGGCGGACATTCAGCAATCTTTGCGGTATATCCAGCAGCTGGAGGGTAGGTTGGCGGCTCTCGAGAGCTCAACCTCAGCTGTGGATGTTACCGCAGTTGCTGTACAGGCTGCTAGCGTGACAGCAGCAACCTTGTCCACTGCCACCCCTATTCCAACATTATCTCGCCTCCCGCTGCCAGAAAAATTTTCTGGAGATAGCAAATCTTGTAGGGGATTCGTGAGTCAGTGCTCTATTCACCTCGAGCTCCTGGCTGCACGTTTTCCAACAGAGCGGGCTAAGGTGGGATTTATTGTGTCCCTCTTGTCGGACAGGGCATTGGAGTGGGCTACCCCGATGTGGCGGCATGGCGATCATGTGGTGCACAGTGCTCTGCTGTTCCTGAGCACTCTGAAGCAGGTCTTGTTAGGACCTCAAGTCACCCATGACACGGCGCTCCAACTGCTGGCAATAACTCAGGTTGAGTCCTTGGTCTGCCATTTTTCCGTCTGCTTTCGCACTTTAGCTTCAGAGCTGGAGTGGTCGGATAAAGCCCTTACCCCATATTTTGGAGGGGCCTGGCTGATCACGTTAAGGACGCTCTGGCCACTAGAGAGATTCCTGCCACACTGGAGGAATTAATAACTGTCTCTACTCGAATTGACCTCCGTTTTAACGAGTGGAGATTAGAGCGAGCCCAGTGTAGGCAGAGGTTTCGGCTGGCTCCCACCTTCGCCAAACCTCTGGAATCTCCGGCCCAGGTTCCTAAGTCACATGAGGCCATGGAAGTGTTACGAGCTGGATTTAAGTCCCGGACCGCTTGTGCACTCAAGGTCTGTCATGCTTGCCAGCAGTCGGGACATCTTGACACCAGATGTCCCCACCGGTCAAGGAAACGTCAGCGTCTAGTGGTAGTAGGTGGAGGTACACTAGACACAGCGACGTTTGCCCCCAAATTGTCCTTTAAGGGGACAATTATTATAGGCTCATCCTCCCACTCGGTAGAGCTCTGCGTGGATTCTGGGGCGGAGGGCAATTTTATGTCTTCTGCCTTCGCCCAGCGTCACGCAATACCCCTGGTTATGCTCAACCAGTAACGGTACGAGTGGTGAATGGGTCGACACTGCCCTCACAGATAACACACCAGACCATCCCTTTTACTCTGTCTATGTCACCATCCCATCAGGAGATTATATCTCTGCTCGTCATTCCTGAGGAAATTGACGAGGTCCTGTTGGGGATACCTTGGCTACGGTACCACTCTCCTCATATCGAGTGGTCCTCAGGCAGAATTCTGGGATGGGGTGAATCTTGTGGGGGTAGGTGTCAAAGGGAGTGCTTTCAGGTTGCTACTACAGGAGTACTCGCAGATCTATCCTCTCTCCCCAAGCAATATTGTTCTTATGCAGACGTGTTCTCCAAAAAAGCGGCGGAGACCCTTCTGCCCCATCTCCCCTATGACTGTCCTATTGATCTCTTGCCTGGTGCTGAGCCTCCCCGGGATCGAGTCTATCCGATATCTCTCCTGGAGATGGAGGCAATGACTCAGTACATTCAAGAGAATCTGCCAAGAGGGTTCATCAGGATGTCAGTGTCACCTGCTGGGGCAGGGTTCTTTTTCGTGCAGAAGAAGAATGGGGAACTACGCCCATGCATAGACTACAGGGGTTTTAACGCCATCAACGTTAAGAATAAGTATCCTCTGCCTCTGATTTCTGAGCTTTTTGATAGGCTACGAGGAGCTAAGGTATTTACCAAATTAGATCTGCGGGGTGCTTATAACCTGATTCGCATCCGTGAGGGGGACGAATGGAAAACGGCTTTTAACACCAGAGATGAGCACTATGAGTACCTGGTGATGCCCTTCAGACTCTTTAATGCCCCAGCCGTTTTCCAAGACTTTGTCAACGACATCTTCTGGGATATGCTTTCCACCTCGGTCGTAGTCTATCTGGATAATATTCTCATCTTTTCTCCAGATATTGACTCCCACCGGAGAGATGTTGGCAGAGTCTTCGACCTCTTACGGGCAAATTCTCTCTATGCAAAGTTGGAGAAGTATATGTTTGAGCAGGAGTCTTTACCTTTCCTGGGCTATATCATCTCCACCCAGGGATTGGCTATGGATCCTGCCAAACTACAGGCTGTGATGGACTGGCAAGATCCCCATTCTCTTAAAGTGGTGCAGCGCTTTATGGGGTTCATTAATTATTACCGCCAGTTCATTCCCCACTTCTCAACTTTGGTAGCTCCCTTGGTAGCCCTCACCAAGAAGGGAGCAAATCCCAAATTGTAGACAGAAAAGGTCTCCAGGGTCTTTTCTTCTATTAAGTCTCATTTTGCTAGCGCTCCGATCCTACATCGTCCCGATGTTGATAAGCCGTTCATAATGGAGGTGCATGCCTCTTCCGTTGGTGCAGGAGCAGTCCTCTTCCAAAAGGATGCTCAAGGTCGGAAGCATCCGTGCTTCTTCTTTTCCAAGACCTTCACACCTGCGGAGAGGAATTACTCCATTGGTGACAGGGAGTTGCTAGCGATGAAGCTGGCTTTCTCGGAATGGAGACATCTCTTGGAGGGGGCTCGTTTTCCCTTTCAGGTCTTAACGGACCACAAAAATTTGTTATATCTGCAAACAGCCCAGCGGCTAAATTCTCGCCAGGCCAGATGGTCCTTGTTCTTCTCCCGGTTCCACTTCACCCTTCATTTTCTCGCTGGGGAGAAGAACATTCGTGCTGACGTTCTCTCTTGCTCTGTTGTGTCATCTGAGGAGGAGGAAGGGGAGCCTCGGCTTATTGTCCCTTCAGAGAGCCTGAGAACCATAGCGCCGGTTTCGCTAGAGTCTTTGCCTCCGGGCAAGACTTTTGTGCCCAGTAATTTGCGACCAGAGGTTCTCTCTTGGGCTCATTCGTCCAGGGTGGGTGGACACTTTGGGACAAAGAGGACATCTGAGCTGCTGGCGAGGATGTACTGGTGGCCACATATGGTCCGGGATGTCACAGATTATATTTAGGCGTGTGTCTCCTGCGCCAAAAATAAATCTCCTCGTCAACGGCCAGCTGGGTTACTCTATCCCTTGCCAGTGGCAGACAGGCCCTGGGAGATGGTCGGGATGGACTTTGTTGTGGGTTTACCCAAGTCTCGCGGCTGTACCATCATTTGGGTCATCACCGATCATTTCTCAAAAATGGTGCATTTGGTGCCGCTACCACGGTTACCTTCTGCACGGGCCTTGGCAGCGTTGTTCATTAAATACATCTTCCGCCTACATGGTATGCCAGACAAAATTGTCAGTGACCGGGGTCCCCAGTTTGCGTCTCGGTTCTGGAGAGAGCTCTGTCGTCTTCTCAGCATTGAGTTAAATCTCTCTTCCGCATATCATCCCGAGACGAATGGGTTGGTAGAGAGGGCCAACCAGACCTTGGTCACATATCTGCGACATTTTGTCTCAGCCAGGCAGGATAACTGGGCATCCTTGCTATCATGGGCAGAGTTCACACTGAACAATGCCGTAGCTGACTCCACTGGACAAACCCCATTCCTCCTCAACTATGGTCAGCATCCACGGGTACCTGTGCCTATGCCCGTGTCTTCCGCCGACTTCAGGGTGGCAGACTGGGCTGTGGAGGCACGGGATATTTGGGACTGCACTCAGGATGCCATTCGGGCCTCCAAGGAGAGAATGAGGTCCTCCGCCGATGCACATCGGTGCCCCGCTCCGACCTTTGCTCCTGGCGACTGGGTGTGGCTCTCCGCCCGTAACATCAGGCTGCGAGTTGAGTCCACCAAGTTTGCACCTCGCTACTTGGGCCTTTTCAAGGTCCTCGAACAGGTTAATCCTGTGGTCTATCGTTTGGCCCTTCCCCCACGCTTGGGTATCACCTTTCATGTGTCCCTCTTGAAACCCGTATACATGTCCTGGTTTTCTGAGTCATCTGCTGGGACATCGGGTTCGTCTACGGACGATTACGAGGTGAATGCTATTTTGGGGTGCAAGGTGGTACGTGGCAAAAAAAATTATTTGGTGGATTGGAAGGGTTATGGTCCTGAGGACAGGTCCTGGGAGTCTGCTGAGCACATTCAGGCTCCGCAGCTCATTGCCGCCTTTGAGCAAAGTGAGGCCCAAGAAGGGGGGGGAATGTTAGCGGTCGAGTTCCCACCTCTGCACAGGGGTAATCTCGGGCCATCTCCGCTGCAGTCTCCCATTCTTCTCCTGCCGCAGTGGAGCCTGCTCAGCAAAGACGTCGGTCCCAGCGTCTTGCTCAGTCCCACTCTGTACAAAGAGTTACTGCTGCTTCTCCAGCTTCTGCCATTGAAGTCAGTGCTGGGCAGCGGCGAGCAGATGCTTCTGAGACTAAGTCCTGCTTTTCTCGTTCTGAGCATGCCCTGAGTAAGACCTCTCAGTGGAGATCGAGGGTCACATGGTCAGATACTGCAGCTAAGTCCATTGGTCCTTTTCTGGAAGGTCCTTCAAGTGCTAGGACTAAATCCTGCTTTGCACACTGAGCATGCCCAGGGCAAGATCTCTCAGTGGAGATTTAGGGTCACATGCTCAGGTATGGCAGTCTCTCATTGGTCCTTCTAGGAAGGTCTTTTACTTGCTGCAGCTATATAAGGCTCGCATGGCCGCAAGGCCATGCGCTAGTGTCAATTCATATATGTACTTTGCGCCAGTGTGGTAATGCATGAGTGTGTTCAGGGACCCCGCTGAAATAAGCCCCTAGAATACCGCCTTCTCCGGTGAGGAGATTGCGTGTTGCATAACCACTGACTGCTATCAGCTTGGCAGTAAGCTTGTACTCCTGTGAGGCTAACATGGCGCAGTGCTTTCCTTTCATGGCTACTCTGTGGAGTAACCATGGTAGTCTATACCGCCAAACAGTGCCGCCATTTGCTAGCAGCAGGTTCCTCCTGCATGGTGGACCCCGGGCTGTGAACGCACCATTAATAATAACCATCTCTACTTTCTCGGTGCGTTCCGCTAGCCCTAACACTAGGTCATTGGTCCTTCTTGGAAGGTCCTTGTAGGTGCTAGGACTAAGTCCTGCTTTGCACTCTGAGCATGCCCAGGGCAAGATCGCTCAGTGGAGATCTGGGGTCACATGCTCAGGTACTGCAGCAACTCCATTGGTCCTTCTCTGAAGGTCCTAAACGTGCTGCAACTATTTAAGGCTCCCATGGCCGCACGGCCATGCGCTTGTATCGACTCGATAATGTGTGTGTGTAGATGGATGCATGTCGATGGATGAAAGCTCCTAAATCATTCCCATTCCTAGAGTTATTGACTGTTCGCAAATGATGGTAGCTATCTAGTGCCCTTCCAAGCCATCAGCATGTTACACACATTACAGCGTCTAATTGCTGTGACCGCCAGTGCGGCGCCGTGCGCTTTCTCTTCACTTTCCTGTCCCAAGCCTGGGTGGTTAGTGGCGTCCGCCAGTGCGGCACCGCACGCACTCTCGTGCTTCTTAAATAATATTATTTCTGTCTCTCTGACACCCAAGTAGCGGTGTTGAGCGCATGAGTTCTTTATGAACTCAAATCCTGAGTCTTGGGATTGAGTTCTGAGACTCCTTGTTTCGCTCTTGGTGCGGTACCGCGGCCCTGTGATGCAACAGGGTTCGCTTCCTTCACACAGGGTGAAGTTAACCCATGTGTGTATTCACATTGTACCACCATATCGTCCGTCTCTACTAGCAGCAGGGTTTTCACCTGCACGTTGGACCTCAGACTGCGAACGCACCTAATACCATTACATCTTAAACTTGGTGCGTTCCACCAGTCCTAACATAATACTAGCGCCAAGGTCTGGCTAGTAAATGGCGGACGATCAGCGTTTACAGCAGTACATCCAGCAGCTGGAGGGATGGTTGGCGGCTCTAGAGCATTCAACCTCAGCTGTGGATGTCACTGCTGTCGCTGTTCAGGCTGCTAGCGTGGCTGCAGCTACCTTGTCCACTGCCACCCCTGTACCAACTCTATCTCGCCTCCCGCTACCAGAAAAATTTTCTGGTAATAGTAAGTCTTGTAGGGGTTTCGTGACTCAGTGCTCTATACATCTCGAGCTTCTGGCCTCTCGTTTCCCTACAGAGCGGGCAAAGGTGGGGCTTATCGTGTCTCTCCTGTCGGACAGGGCGGTAAAGTGGGCTACGCTGCTGTGGGAGCGTGGCGATCATGTGGTGCAGAGTGCTCCGTTATTCCTGAGCACTCTGAAACAGGTCTTTTTAGGACCTCGTGACACCCATGATACGGCGCTCCAACTGTTGGCATTAACTCAGGGCTCGTCCTTGGGCAGCCATTTTGCTGTGCACTTCCGCACCCTAGCATCTGAGCTGGAGTGGTCGGATAAAGCCCTTATTCCTATATTTTGGAGGGGGCTGGCTGACCACGTTAAGGATGCCCTGGCCAATAGGGAGATTCCTGCCACACTGGAGGAATTAATAGCAGTATCCACTCATATTGACCTCCGTTTTCACGAGCGGAGGTTAGAGCGAGCCCAGTGTATGCAAAGGTTTCGGCTGGCTCCCACCTTCGCCAAACCTTTGGAATCTCTAGTCCAGGCTCCTGCGTCACATGAGGCCATGGAAGTGTCACGAGCGGGATCTAAGTCCCGGACCACTCGTGCACTCCAGGTTTGTCATGTTTGCCAGCAGTCAGGACATCTTTCCACCAGCGGTTGAGGAAACGTCAGCGTCTAGTGGTAGTAGGTGGAGGTACACTATACACGGCGTTGTTTGCCTCCAAATTGTCCTTTAACCCCTTAATCCCATATGACGTACTATCCCGTCCAGGTGACCTGGGACTTAATTCCCATGGACGGGATAGTACGTCATATGCGATCGGCCGCGCTCACGGGGGGAGCGCGGCCGATCGCGGCCGGGTGTCAGCTGCCTATCGCAGCTGACATCCGGCACTATGTGCCAGGAGCGGTCACGGACCGCTCCCGGCACATTAACCCCCGGCACACCGCGATCAAAGATGATCGCGGTGTGCCGGCGGTGCAGGGAAGCATCGCGCAGGGAGGGGGCTCCCTGCGGGCTTCCCTGAGACGATCGGTACACGGTGATGTGCTCACCGTGTACCGAGCGTCTTCTCCCTGCAGTCCCCGGATCCAAAATGGCCGCCGGGCTGCATCCGGGTCCTGCAGGGAGCACTTCCGGGTCAGGATCAGGCTGCAGCTGCAGCTCTAATCCTGCCCGGCTGTATGTCAGATCACCGATCTAACAGAGTGCTGTGCACACTGTCAGATCGGTGATCTGTGATGTCCCCCCCTGGGACAAAGTGAAAAAGTAAAAAAAAAAATTTCCACACTTGTAAAAAAAAACAAAAAAAAAATTCCTAAATAAAGCAGAAAAAAAAAAATATTATTCCCATAAATACATTTCTTTACATAAAAAAAAACAAAAAAAACAATAAAAGTACACATATTTAGTATCGCCGCGTCCGTAACGACCCGACCTATAAAACTGGCCCACTAGTTAACCCCTTCAGTGAACACCGTAAGAAAAAAAAAAAAAAAACGAGCCAAAAAACAACGCTTTATTATCATAACGCTGAACAAAAAGTGGAATAACACGCGATCAAAAAGACGGATATAAATAACCATGGTACCTCTGAAAACGTCATCTTGTCCCGCAAAAAACGAGCCACCATATAGCATCATAACCAAAAAAATAAAAAAGTTATAGTCCTGAGAATAAAGCGATGCCAAAATAATTATTTTTTCTATAAAATAGCTTTTATCGTATAAAAGCGCCAAAACATAAAAAAAATGATATAAATGAGGTATCGCTGTAATCGTACTGACCCGAAGAATAAAACTGCTTCATCAATTTTACCAAACGCGGAACGGTATAAACGCCTCCCCCAAAAGAAATTCATGAATAGCTGGTTTTTGGTCATTCTGCCTCACAAAAAATCGGAATAAAAAGCGATCAAAAACTGTCACATGTCCGAAAATGGAACCGATAAAAACGTCAACTCGTCCCGCAAAAAACAAGACCTCACATGACTCTGTGGACCAAAATATGGAAAAATTATAGGTCTCAAAATGTGGAGACGCAAAAACTTTTTTGCTATAAAAAGCGTCTTTTAGTGTGTGACGGCTGCCAATCATAAAAATCCGATATAAAAAACTCGCTATAAAAGTAAATCAAACCCCCCTTCATCACCCCCTTAGTTAGGCTAGGTTCACATTGCGTTAATGGGTTAACGCTAACGGACAGCGTTGCACGGCGAAAATGTCACAATTAACGCCGTGCAACGGGTCCGTTAGCACAACCATTGACAGCAATGTGATTTTCGGGTGTAGCGCATCGCTAGAGCGTGCCATTTTCGGCTCGCGCTAGCAAGGTGCCGTTCTTTTGTGGCGCGCCTCAGACGCTGCTTGCAGCGTCCGCGGCGCGCCCGAGGTCCGATCCCCGATCTTCCAGAGCGGGGACGTTAACGCGACCACTAAACACGACACCTAAAAAGACATTGCGTTAGCGCAATCCGCTAGTGCTAAACGGATTTCCCTAATGCAATGTGAACCTAGCCTTAGGGAAAAATAATAAAATTAAAAAAAATGTATTTATTTCCATTTTCCCATTAGGGTTAGGGTTAGGGCTAGGGTTAGGGCTAGGGTTAGGGTTAGGGTTTGTATTACATTTACGGTTGGGATTAGGGTTGGGATTAGAATTAGGGGTGTGTCAGGGTTAGGTGTGTGGTTAGGGTTACAGTTGGGATTAGGGTTAGGGGTGCGTTTGGATTAGGGTTTCAGTTATAATTGGGGGTTTCCACTGTTTAGACACATCAGGGGCTCTCCAAACGCGACATGGCGTCCGATCTCAATTCCAGCCAATTCTGCATTGAAAAAGTAAAACAGTGCTCCTTCACTTCCGAGCTCTCCCGTGCGCCCAAACAGGGGTTTACCCCAACATATGGGGTATCATCGTACTCGAGACAAATTGGACAACAACTTTTTGGGTCCAAGTTCTCTTGTTATCCTTGGGAAAATAAAAATTTGGGGGGCTAAAAATCATTTTTGTGGGAAAAAAAAGGATTTTTTATTTTCACGGCTCTGCGTTGTAAACTGTAGTGAAACACTTGGGGGTTCAAAGTTTTCACAACACATCTAGATAAGTTCCATGGGAGGTCTAGTTTCAATATGGGGTCACTTGTGGGTGGTTTCTACTGTTTGGGTACATCAGGGGCTCTGCAAATGCAACGTGACGCCTGCAGACCAATCCATCTAAGTCTGCATTCCAAATGGCGCTCCTTCCCTTCCGAGCTCTGCCATGCGCCCAAACAGTGGTTCCCCCCCACATACGGGGTATCAGCGTACTCAGGACAAATTGAACAACAACTTTTGGGGTCCAATTTATTCTGTTACCCTTGTAAAAATACAAAGCTGGGGGCTAAAAAATCATTTTTGTGAAAAAAAAAAAGAATTTTTATTTTCACGGCTCTGCGTTATAAACTGTAGTGAAACACTTAGGGGTTCAAAGTTCTCACAACACATCTAGATAAGTTCCTTGGGAGGTCTAGTTTCTAATATGGGGTCACTTGTGGGGGGTTTGTACTGTTTGGGTACATCAGGGGCTCTGCAAATGCAACGTGACTCCTGCAGACCAATCCATCTAAGTCTGCATTCCAAATGGCGCTCCTTCCCTTCCGAGCTCTGCCATGCGCCCAAACAGTGGTTCCCCCCCACATATGGGGTATCAGCGTACTCAGGACAAATTGGACAACAACTTTTGGGGTCCAATTTATTATGTTACCCTTGTGAAAATACAAAACTGGGGGCTAAAAAATAATTTTTGCGAAAAAAAAAAAAAATTATTTTAACGGCTCTGCGTTATAAACTGTAGTGAAACATTTGGGGGTTCAAAGCTCTCAAAACACATCTAGATAAGTTCCTTATGGGGTCTAGTTTCCAAAATGGTGTCACTTGTGGGGGGTTTTAATGTTTAGGCACATCAGGGGCTCTCCAAACCAACATGGCGTCCCAACTTAATTCCAGTCAATTTTGCATTGAAAAGTCAAATGGCGCTCCTTCCCTTCCGAGCTCTGCTATGCACCCAAAAAGTGGTTTACCCCCACATATGGGGTATCGTCGCACTCAGGACAAATTGCACAACAACTTTTGTGGTCTAATTTCTTCTCTTACCCTTGGGAAAATAAAAAATTGGGGGCGAAAAGATCATTTTTGTGAAAAAATAGGATTTTTTATTTTTACGGCTCTGCATTATAAACTTCTGTGAAGCACTTGTTGGGTCAAAGTGCTCACCACACATCTAGATAAGTTCCTTAAGGGGTCTACTTTTCAAAATGGTGTCACTTGTGAGGGGTTCCAATGTTTAGGCACATCAGGGGCTCTCCAAACGCAACATGGCGTCCCATCTCAATTCCAGTCAATTTTGCATTGAAAAGTCAAATGGCGCTCCTTCCCTTCCGAGCTCTGCCATACGCCCAAACAATGGTTTACACCCATATATGGGGTATCAGCGTACTCAGGACAAATTGGCCAACAATTTTTGAGGTCCAATTTCTTCTCTTACTCTTGGGAAAATAAAAAATTGGGGGCGAAAAGATCATTTTTGTGAAAAAATATGATTTTTTATTTTTACGGCTCTGCATTATAAACTTCTGTGAAGCAATTGGTGGGTCAAAGTGGTCACCACACATCTAGATAAGTTCCTTAGGGTGTCTACTTTCCAAAATGGTGTCACTTGTGGGGGGGTTTCAATGTTTAGGCACATCAGTGGCTCTCCAAACGCAACATGGTGTCCCATCTCAATTCCTGTCAATTTTGCATTTAAAAGTCAAATGGCGCTCCTTCCCTTCCGAGCTCTGCCATGCGCCCAAACAGTGGTTTACTCCCACATATGGGCTATCAGCGTACTCAGTACAGATTGTACAACAATGTTTGGCATCCATTTTATCCTGTTACCCTTGGTAAAATAAAACAAATTGGAGCTGAAATAAATTTTGTGTGAAAAAAAGTTAAATATTCATTCTTATTTAAACATTCCAAAAATTCCTGTGAAACCCCTGAAGGGTTAATAAACTTCTTGAATGTGGTTTTGAGCACCTTGAGGGGTGCAGTTTTTAGAATGGTCTCACACTTGGGTATTTTCTATCATATAGACCCCTCAAAATGACATCAAATGAGATGTGGTCCCTAAAAAAAAATGGTGTTGTAAAAATGAGAAATTGCTGGTCAACTTTTAACCCTTATAACTCCCTAACAAAAAAAAATTTTGGTTCCAAAATTGTGCTGATGTAAAGTAGACATGTGGGAAATGTTACTTATTAAGTATTTTGCGTGAGATATCTCTGTGATTTAAGGGCATAAAAATTTAAAGTTGGAAAATTGCGAAACTTTCTAAATTTTCGCCAAATTTCCGTTTTTTTCACAAATAAACGCAAGTTATATCGAATAAATGTTACTACTAAAATGAAGTACAATATGTCACGAGAAAACAATGTCAGAATCGCCAAGATCCGTTGAAGCGTTCCAGAGTTATAACCTCATAAAGGGACAGTGGTCAGAATTGTAAAAATTGGCCCGGTCATTAACGTGCAAACCACCCTCGGGGCTTAAGGGGTTAAGGGGACAATAACGTTAGGCTCATCCTCCCATTCGGTAGAGCTCTGTGTGGATTCTGGGGCGGAGGGCAATTTTATGTCTTCTGCCTTCGCCCAACGTCACGCAATATGGTTATGCTACCTCAACCAGTAATGGTACAAGTGGTGAATGGGTCGACACTGCCCTCACAGATAACACACCAGACCATCCCTTTTACTCTGTCCACGTCGCCATCTCATCAGGAGATTATATCTCTGCTCGTCATTCCTGAGGGAATTGATGCGGTCCTGTTGGGGATACCTTGGTTACAGTACCACTATCCTCACATCGAGTGGTCCTCAGGCAGAATTCTGGGATGGGGTGAATCTTGTGGGGGCAGGGGTCAGAGGGAGTGCATTCAGGTTGCTACTACAGAAGTACCCGCATATCTATCCTCTCTCCCCAAGAGATATTGGTCTTATGCAGACATGTTCTCCAAAAAGGCGGCAGAGACCCTTCTGCCCCATCGCCCCTATGACTGTCCTATTGATCTCTTGCCTGGTGCTGAGCCTCCCCAGGGTCAAGTCTATCCGTTATCTCTCCTAGAGATGGAGGCAATGTCTCAGTACATTCAAGATAATCTGGCAAGAGGGTTCATCAGGAAGTCAGTGTCACCTGCTGGGGCAGGGTTCTTTTTCGTGCAGAAGAAGAATGGGGGACTACGTCCATGCATAGACTACAGGGGTCTTAACGCTATCCCCATTAAGAATAAGTATCCTATGCCCTTGATATCTGAGCTCTTCGATAGGCTTCGGGGAGCAAGGGTGTTTACTAAACTAGATCTGCGGGGTGCTTACAACCTGATTCACATCCGTGAGGGGGACGAATGGAAAACGGCATTTAACACCAGAGATGGGCACTATGAGTTTCTGGTGATGCCCTTCGGGCTCTGTAATGCCCCAGCCGTTTTCCAAGACTTTGTCAACGACATCTTCCGGGATATGCTTTCCACCTCGGTCGTAGTCTATCTGGATGATATTCTCATCTTTTCTCCACATATTGACTCCCACCGGAGAGATGTTTTGCAGAGTCTTCGACCTCCTACGGGCAAACTCTCTCTATGCAAAGTTGGAGAAGTATATGTTTGAGCAGGAGTCTTTACCTTTCCTGGGCTATATCATCTCCGCCCAGGATCGTGCCAAACTACAGGCTATGATGGACTGGCAAGAGCCCCATTCTCTTAAGGCGGTGCAGCGCTTTATGGGGTTCATTAATTATTACCGCAAGTTCATTCCCCACTTCTCTACTCTGGTAGCTCCCTTGGTAGCCCTCACCAAGAAGGGAGCGAATCCCAAATTGAGGTCTCCAAGGCCTTCACTTCTATAAAGTCTCATTTTGCTAGCGCTCCCATCTTACATCATCCCGATGTGGATAAGCCATTCTTAATGGAGGTGGATGCCTCATCCGTTGGTACTGGAGCAGTCCTCTATTAAAAGGATGCTCAAGGTCGGAAGCATCCATGCTTCTTCTCAAAGACCTTCACACCAGCGGAGAGAAATTACTCCATCGGGGATAAGGAGTTGCTAGCAATGAAGTTGGCCTTTTCGGAGTGGAGACATCTTCTGGAAGGTGCGCGGTTTCCCTTCCAAGTCTTCACGGACCACAAAAATTTGGTCTATTTGCATACAGCCCAGCGTCTGAATTCTCATCAGGCCAGATGGTCCTTATTCTTCTCCCGGATCCATTTCACTCTCCATTATCTCGCCAAGGAGCAGAATATTCGTGCTGACGCTCTCTCTCGCTCCCTTGTGTCAGCTGAGGAGGAGAAAGAGGAGCCTCGGCTTATTGTCCCTTCGGAGAATCTGAGAACCGTAGCTCCGGTTTCGCTAGAGTCAGTGCCTTCAATCAAGACTTTTGTTCCCATCAATCTGTGACCGGAGGTTCTCTCTTGGGCTCATTCCTCCAGGGCGGGTGGACACTTTGGGACAAAAAGCACATCTGAGCTGCTGACGAGGACGTACTGGTGGCCGCATATGCTCCGTGATGTCAGAGATTATGTTCTGGCATGTGCCTCCTATGCCAAAATTAAGGCCCTGGGAGATGGTCGGGATGGACTTTGTGGTGGGTTTGCCCAAGTCTCGTGGCTGTACAGTCATTTGGATAATCACCGACCATTTTTCTAAAATGGTGCATTTGGTGCCGCTTCCTCGGCTACCTTCTGCACAGGCCTTGGCAGCGTTGTTTATTAGACATATCTTCCGCCTTCACGGTATGCCGGACAAAAGTGTCAGTGACCGGGGTCCCCAGTTTGTGTCTCGGTTCTGGAGAGAGCTTTGTCATCTTCTCAGGATTGAGTTAAATCTCTCTTCTGCCTATCATCCCGAGACGAATGGGTTTGTAGAGAGAGCTAACCAGACCTTGGTCACATATCTGCGACATTTTGTCTCTGCTAGGCAGGATGACTGGGCATCTTTGCTATCGTGGATGGAGTTTGCTCTGAACAACGCTGTAGCCGACTCCACTGGACAGACTCCATTCCTCCATAACAATGGTCAGCATCCGCGGGTACCTGTGCCCATGCCCGTGTCTTTCGCTGATTCCAGGGTGGCAGACTGGGCTGTGGAGGCACGGGACATTTGGGATCGCACTCAGGATGCCATTCGGGCCTCCAAGGAGAGAATGAGGTCCCCGTCGATGCACATCGGCGCCCCGCTCCGACTTTTGCTCCTCACGACTTGGAGTGGCTCTCCGCCCGTAACATCAGGCTGCGAGTTGAGTCCACTAAGTTTGCACCTCGCTACTTAGGTCCTTTCAAGGTCCTCGAACCCTCGAACAGGTTAACCCTGTGGTCTACCGTCTGGCCCTTTCTCCATGCTTGGGTATCACCGACACCTTTCATGTGTCCCTCTTGAAACCCGTATATATGTCTCGGTTTTCCGAGTCATCTGCCGGGACATCGGGTTCGTCTATGGATGATTACGAGGTAAACGCTATTTTGGGGTGCAAGGTGGTGCGTGGTAAAAAATTCTATTTGGTGGATTGGAAGGGTTATGGCCCTGAGGACAGGTCCTGGGAGCCTGTTGAGCACATTCGGGCTCCGCAGCTCATTGCTGCCTTCGAACGTAGCGAGGGCGCTAGGAAGGGGGGTAATGTTAGGGGTCGAGTTCCTGCCTCTGCACAGGGGGAATCTCCGGCCATCTCTGCTGCAGTCTCCCATTCTTCTCCTGCCACAGTGGAACCTGCTCAGCGGAGACGTCGATCCCAGCGTCTCGCTCAGTCTGACTCTGTGCTAAGAGTTACTGCTGCATTTCCTGCTTCTGCCATTGAAGTCAGTGCTGGGCAGCGGCAAGCAGATGCTTTTGGGACTATGTCCTGTTTTTCACATTCTGAGCATGCCCAGAGTAAGATCTCTCAGTGGAGATAGAGGGTCACATGATCAGATACTGCAGCTAGGTCATTGGTCCTTCTTGGAAGGTCCTTGTAGGTGCTAGGACTAAGTCATGCTTTGCACTCTGAGCATGCCCACGGCAAGATCTCTCAGTGGAGATCTGGGGTCACATGCTCAGGTACTGCAGCAACTCCATTGGTCCTTCTCTGAAGGTCCTAAACGTGCTGCAACTCTATAAGGCTCGCATGGCTGCACGGCCATGCACTAGTATTGACTTGATAATGTGTGTGTGTAGATGGATGCATGTCGATGGATGAAAGCTCCTAAATCATTCCCATTCCTAGAGTTGTTGACTGTTTGCGAATGATGGTAGCTATCTAACGCCCTTCCAAGCCATCAGCACGTTGCACACATTACAGCATCTTATTGCTGTGACCGCCAGTGCGGCGCCGTGTGCTTTCTCTGTGCTTTCCTGACCCAAGCCTGGGTGGTTAGTGGCGTCCGCCAGAGTGGCACCGCACGCACTCTCGTGCTTCTTAAGTAATATTATTTCTGGCTCTCTGACACCCCAGTAACAGGTCTTTATGAACTCAAATCCTGAGTCTTGGGATTGAGTTCTGAGACTCCTTGCTTGCGCTCTTGGTGCGGTACCGCGGCCCTGTGATGCAACAGGGTTTGCTTCCTTCACACAGGGTGAAGTTAACCCATGTGTTTATTCCCATTGTACCACCATATCATCCATCTCTACTAGCAGCAGGGTTTTCACCTGCACGGTGGACCTTGGACTGTGAACGCACCTAATACCATTACATCTTAAACTTGGTGCGTTCCGCCAGTCCTAACAAGGTGTGGTGTGCACTTTGACCCACCAAGTAGGGTTGAGCGACTTTTACTTTTATAGGATCGGGTCGGGTTTCATGAAATCCAACTTTCTCAAAAGTCGGGTCGACTGAAATCGGCCGATCCTATAGAAAAGTCGGGGTCGGGGTCGGCCGAAACACGAAACTCAATGCAGTGCAATGGGATACTATGGTTCCCAGGGTCTGAAGGAGAGGGAACTCTCCTTCAGGCTCTGGGATCCATATTTACGTGTAAAATAAAGAATTAAAATAAAAAATATTGCTATACTTACCCTCTGACGTGCCGTGGTACTAACCGGCAGACTTCCTTCCTTAGAATCAGCGCGTGAAGGACCTTAGATGACGTCGCGGCTTGTGATTGGTCGCGCGACCACCAATATGACTGCCATGACGTCCCCGAAGGTCATTGAAGCGCTGATTCTTAAGAAGGAAGGCTGCCCGAAAGAAGCAGGGCGCGTCCGAGAGTGAGTATATTCCTATTAGGTATAAACTCACCCTCGGACGCGCCCTGCTTCTTTCCGGCAGCCTTCCTTCCTAAGAATCAGCGCTTGAATGACCTTCGGTGACGTCGCGGCTTGTGATTGGTCACGTGAGCGGTCACATGGGTGGTCGCGCGACCAATCACAAGCCGCGACGTCATCTAAGGTCCTTCACGCGCTGATTCTAAGGAAGGAAGGCTGCCAGTTAGTACCAGGGCGCTTCAGAGGGTAAGTATAGCAATATTTTTTATTTTAATTCTTTATTTTACACTTAAATATGGATTCCGATACCGATTTCCGATATTGCAAACATATCGGAACTCGGTATCGGAATTCCGATACCAGATTCAGAAGATCGCCGACTTCATGGCCGACCCCACACAGGGGTCGGGTCGGGTTTCATGAAACCCGACTTTGCCAAAAGTCGTCGACTTCTGAAAATGGCCGACCCGTTTCGCTCAACCCTACCACCAAGTGCTTCACAGAAGTTTATAATGCAGAACCGTAGAAATAAAAAATCATATTTTTTCACAAAAATTATCTTTTCGCCCCCAATTTTTTATTTTCCCAAGGGTAAGAGAAGAAATTGGACCCCAAAAGTTGTTGTACAATTTGTCCTGAGTACGTTGATACCCCATATGTGGGGGTAAACCACTGTTTGAATGCATGGGAGAGCTCAGAAGGGAAGGAGCGCCGTTTGACTTTTCAATGCAAAATTGACAGGAATTGAGAAGGGACGCCATGTTGCGTTTGAAGAGCCACTGATGTGCCTAAACATTGAAACCCCCCACAAGTGACACCATTTTGGAAAGTAGACCCCCTAAGGAACTTATCAAGATGTGTGGTGAGCACTTTGACCCACCAAGGGCTTCACAGAAGTTTATAATGCAGAGCCGTAAAAATAAAACAAAAATTTTTTCCCACAAAAATTAATTTTTAGCCCCCAGTTTTGTATTTTCCCGAGGGTAACAGGAGAAATTGGACCCCCAAAATTGTTGTCCAATTTGTCCAGAGTACGCTGATACCCCATAGGTGGGGGGACCACCGTTTGGGAGCATTGGAGGGCTCTGAAGGGAAGGAGCACCATTTGGAATGCAGACTTAGATGGAATGTTCTGCAGGCATCACATTGCGTTTGCAGAGCCCTTAATGTACCTAAACAGTAGAAACCCCCAAGTGACACCATTTTGGAAAGTAGACCCCCCAAGGAACTCATATAGATGTGTTGTGAGAACTTTGAACCCCCAAGTGTTTCACTACAGTTTATAACGCAGAGCCGTGCAAATAAAAAATATTTTTTTTTCCACAAAAATTATTTTTTAGCCCCCAGTTTTGTATTTTTCCAAGGGTAACAGGAGAAATTGGACCCCAAAAGTTGTTGTCCAATTTGTCCTGAGTAAGCTGATACCCCATATGTTGGGGTAAACCCCTGTTTGGGCACACGGGAGAGCTCGGAAGGGAAGGAGCACTGTTTTACTTTTTCAATGCAGAATTGGCTGGAATTGAGTTCGGACGCCATGTCGCGTTTGGAGAGCCCCTGCTGTGCCTAAACAGTGGAAACCCCCAATTATAACTGAAGCCCTAATCCAAACACACCCCTAACCCTAATCTCAATGGTAACCCTAACCACACCTCTAACCCAGACACACCCCTAACCCTAATCCCAACCCTATTCCCAACCGTAAATGTAATCCAAACTCTAACCCTAACTTTAGCCCCAACCCTAACTTTAGCCCCAAAACTAACTGTAGCCATAACCCTAGCCCCAACTATAACCCTAGCCCTAACCCTAATCCTAGCCCTAACCCTAGTCCTAACCCTAGTCCTAACCCTAGCCCTAACCCTAGCCCTAACCATAACCCTAGCCCTAACCCTAACCCTAGCCCTAACCCTAATGGGAAAATGGAAATAAATACATTTTTAAAATTTTTTAAATTTTCCCTAACTAAGGGGGTGATGAAGTGGGGCTTGATTTACTTTTATAGCAGGTTATTTAGCGGATTTTTATGATTGGCAGCCGTCACACACTGAAAGACGCTTTTTATTGCAAAAAATATTTTTTGCGTTACCACATTTGGAGAGCTATAATTTTTCTATATTTGAGTCCACAGAGTCAAGTGAGGTCTTGTTTTTTGCGGGACGAGTTGATGTTTTTATTGGTAACATTTTCGGGCACGTGACATTTTTTGATCACTTTTTATTCCAATTTTTGTGAGGCAGAATGACCAAAAACCAGCTAGTAATGAATTTCTTTTGGGGGAGGCGTTTATACCGTTCCGCTTTTGGTAAAATTGATAAAGCAGTTTTATCCTTCGGGTCAGTACGATTACAGCGATACCTCATTTTTATCATTTTTTTTGTTTTGGCGCTTTTATACTATAAAAACTATTTTATAGAAAAAATAATTATTTTGGCATCGCTTTCTTCTCAGGACTATAACTGTTTTATTTTTTTGCTGATGATGCTGTATGGTGGCTTGTTTTTTGTGGGACAAGATGACGTTTTCAGCGGTACCATGGTTATTTAATATGTCTTTTTGATTGCGTGTTATTGCACTTTATGTACGGCAGTATGATAATAAAGTGTTGTTTTTTGCCTCGTTTTTATTTTTTTTTCTTACGGTGCTTACTGAAGGGTTAACTAGTGGGACAGTTTTATAGGTTGGGTCATTACTAGGGTTGAGCGAAACGGGTCGAAATTTTTCAAAAGTCGCCGACTTTTGGCAAGGTCGGGTTTCATGAAACCCGACCCGACCCCAGTGTGGGGTCGGCCATGCAGTCGGCGATCTTTTGAATATGGAATCGGAATTCCGATACCGATTCCCGATATGTTTAAGATATCGGGAATTGGTATCGGAATTCAGATTAAAGTGTAAAATAAAGAATTAAAATAAAAAATATCGCAATACTTACCCTCTGACGCGCCCTGGTAGTAACCGGCAGCCTTCCTCCTTCGAATCCGCGCTTCAAGGACCTTGCCGTGACGTCGCGGTGACGTCGCGGCTTGTGATTGGTCGCGCGGCCGCCCATGTGACCGCTCGCGCGACCAATCACAAGCCGCGACGTCACCGCGACGTCACGGAAGGTCCTGGAAGGGCTGAGTCTTAGGAAGGAAGGCTGTCGGAAGGAAGCAGGGCGCTTCCGAGGGTGAGTATATACCTAATAGGAATATACTCACCCTCGGAAGCGCCCTGCTTCCTTCCGACAGCCTTCCTTCCTAAGAATCAGCCCTTCCAGGACCTTCCGTGACGTCGCGGTGACGTCGCGGCTTGTGATTGGTCGCGCGAGCGGTCACATGGGCGGCCGCGCGACCAATCACAAGCCGCGACGTCACCGCGACGTCACGGCAAGGTCCTTGAAGCGCGGATTCGAAGGAGGAAGGCTGCCGGTTACTACCAGGGCGCGTCAGAGGGTAAGTATTGCGATATTTTTTATTTTAATTCTTTATTTTACACTTTAATATGGATCGCAGGGCCTGAAGGAGAGTTTCCGCTCCTTCAGACCCTGGGAACCATGGAAACCCAATGCATTGCATTGGGTTTCGGGTTTCGGCCGACCCCGACCCCGATTTTTTTATAGGATCGGCCGATTTCACTCGACCCGACTTTTGAAAAAGTCGGGTTTCGTGAAATCCGACCCGATCCTATAAAGGTAAGGGTCGCTCAACCCTAGTCATTACAGATGCGGCGATACTAAATATGTGTACTTTTATTGTTTTTTTTTTAATTTAGATAAAGAAATGTATTTATGGGAATAATATATATATATTTTTTCTTTATTTAGGAATTTTTTTTTTTTTTTCTTACACATGTGGAAATTTTTTTTTAAACTTTTTTACTTTGTCCCAGGGGGGGACAGCACATCACTCTGTCAGATCAGCGATCTGACAGCGCTGCAGGCTTACCAAGCCCCTGCTCTGAGCAGGCACTTGGTAAGCCACCTCCCTCCCTGCAGGACCCGGATGGCGTGGCCATTTTGGAGCTGGGCCTTGCTGCAGGGAGGAAGGTAAGAGACCCTCGCAGCAAAGTGATCACATCGCGTTTCTGCGGGGGTCTCAGGGAAGCCCGCAGTGAGCCCCCTCCCTGCGCGATGCTTCCCTATACCGCCGGCACGGCGCGATCATGTTTGATCGCAGTGTGCCGGGGGTTAATGTGCCTGGAGTGGTCCATGACCGCTCCTGGCACATAGTGCCGGATGTCAGCTGCGATAGGCAGCTGACACCCGACCGCGATCGGCCGCGCTCTCCCCGTGAGCGCGGCCGATCGCGTATGACATACTATCTCGTCGGTGGGCATACGGGCCCACCCCACCTCGACGGGATAGTACGTCATATGTCAGAAAGGGGTTAACATTGTAAATTATGACATGTGTATTAACTGTTGAATTGTAAAGCGCTGTGGAGTATGTTTGCACTATATAAATAAAGATTATTATTATTGATATCTCTTACTGACTTTACAATACTGCTTACAATGAAAGAGGAGGTAGAAGAACATTTCTTGGTAAAGATGCGGCTACACCAAGAAATGGACCATGCAACATCAATTCTCAAGTTGAATGATTTAAAAACATTTGTGCAACTTCTCTGCAATGAGATGACACACGACTGCTGGCATTTGGCTGTAAAATAAATGAGTCAAATCACAGAGAGGCTGCACTCTAGTTGCAGTCTTGGGAGACCTAAATTCAAGACTGCCTTCAATATATTTTAGATATATCAACAAATAATATATTAAAATAATTGATGTTTGTATGTTAATTGTTTTACTGTAGTTTCACATATATAATTACAAATATTTAAAGAATATCTCTTAAAATGTAAGAACTAGAAGAAGCACAGATTTTCTGTTAAACCAAAGGTAATAGTTTTGACATCAATGTCACTGAAGCTTAAGTCAGCATGTCTTTTTTGATATGGCAATTTACTTGGCTTTATGTTGTCAATTAGAATTCCACGTTCCTGCTAAGTCAATACAATTAGATTACTACAGAGACTTCATTACAGCCACAAGCAGGACCGCAGCTGAGGTGTATACAATTTTCTCCATGTGATGCCAACACAGCTAAACAGCTATTAGAACAACTGCCGTTAACACTACAATATGCAATCCAACAGAAAACACATCAGCTGGTGATACCGAAAAGAGATTTCATAAACCTGTCTGGTCTTGTAAAGTTTAGTAGAGATAACTTCCGTAATTGGGTCAGAACAGTATTTGATTCAATGTGACATTTATAACTGAACCAAGTGGATTTAATTATAGACAGAAAAAAGAAACACTTTTATCTGGATGGCGCCACTAGCTTTGGTGTACAATGATGTACCATATAAATGTGGATAAACCTTTTGAGTTATTGCAAAGAAGTATTGATCACTTTCAGTTATCATCCTTCTCTCTCATCCCCACCTGTGAAATTAGTGTCACTATGAGCAAAATTAGACACTGCATGCCAAAAATTAGGATCAAGGGGCCACACAGCAACTAGCTTTTTATCATCACAGGATATAAGCGCCTCTTCTTTTGAAATGTCAACTACATTAGGATCAAGGGGCCACACAGCAACTAGCTTTTATCATCACAGGATATAAGTGCCTCTTCTTTTGAAATGTCAACTACATACTTTGATTTGTTCACAGGAACATATCATTTAGGCATTAGGAAGCACACTATATAAACTTATACATTTTACTCTTTATTGCTCATGTGGTCCTCCATTGAGTTACTCTGTTTTGCCTATTTGTTCTTACCTATATATTAGATTTACTTCAATAAAATATGTTGTTTTATGAGGCTTTAGTGCACTATTTTTCTGTTTTTCATTGATATGACTACATATAATGACTATGCATGTAAAGAAGTTGCGGAGACAACATCACACAGGCCTGGCTATTCACTGCTTGCGTCGAGAAACACGTGATGGTGTCTCCGCAGCTTCTTTACATGCATCTGCATATTTCCCATAAGGGATGGGGGCAGTGTTCTGGAATCACTGCGTTGAGAAACACGTGATGGTGTCTCCGCGGTGTTGGATGTTTTGGTCTCCCCGAGGCCAATCATCTGTGCCTTTATAGCCTTTTTACTAGGCACTGCTCCTAATAGCCAGATTCCTACTCCACACTGATGAGGGGCAAAAACCCCGAAACAGCTGTCTGTGGATGGATACCATGCTTGGCATAGGTGGCTTTCCTTCATAGGATGCTGCCCTTCCCGTGGTTGTTCCTTCCCGGGGAAAGGCCTGGCTATTCACTGCTTGCGTCGACAAACACGTGATGGTGTCTCCGCAGCTTCTTTACATGCATCTGCATATTTCCCATAAGGGATGGGGGCAGTGTTCTGGAATCACTGCGTTGAGAAACACGTGATGGTGTCTCCGCGGTGTTGGATGTTTTGGTCTCCCCGAGGCCAATCATCTGTGCCTTTATACCCTTTTTACTAGGCACTGCTCCTAATAGCCAGATTCCTACTCCACACTGATGAGGGGCAAAAACCCCGAAACAGCTGTCTGTGGATGGATACCATGCTTGGCATAGGTAGCTTTCCTTCATAGGATGCTGCCCTTCCCGTGGTTGTTCCTTCCCGGGGAAAGGCCTGGCTATTCACTGCTTGCGTCGACAAACACGTGATGGTGTCTCCGCAGCTTCTTTACATGCATCTGCATATTTCCCATAAGGGATGGGGGCAGTGTTCTGGAATCACTGCGTTGAGAAACACGTGATGGTGTCTCCGCGGTGTTGGATGTTTTGGTCTCCCCGAGGCCAATCATCTGTGCCTTTATAGCCTTTTTACTAGGCACTGCTCCTAATAGCCAGATTCCTACTCCACACTGATGAGGGGCAAAAACCCCGAAACAGCTGTCTGTGGATGAATACCATGCTTGGCATAGGTGGCTTTCCTTCATAGGATGCTGCCCTTCCCGTGGTTGTTCCTTCCCGGGGAAAGGCCTGGCTATTCACTGCTTGCGTCGACAAACACGTGATGGTGTCTCCGCAGCTTCTTTACATGCATCTGCATATTTCCCATAAGGGATGGGGGCAGTGTTCTGGAATCACTGCGTTGAGAAACACGTGATGGTGTCTCCGCGGTGTTGGATGTTTTGGTCTCCCCGAGGCCAATCATCTGTGCCTTTATATACATATAATGACTAGAGATGTTGTTAACAATTTTCAGTTTCTCCTTAATATGTAATTTCCTTTCTGAGAAATCAGCAAAGTCTTAGCTGATCAGCAAAAATGTTGTTGATTTGTGGAGGACCAGGAAAAAATGGCACAATTAGATGATTCTTACATTACAGCTTGCTTGTTCCTCCATCGATCTACTGCAGCCCCCCATCGTGTCCACCTTGCAGCTCGTTCTAGCCAATTCTTTATTTTTTCACCACACATGAAGTGCTCTTCCTCAAACTTCACTCTGTGCTTCCAGCACTGAATATGCCTCTGACAACACAATGTATATTATGATATTACTCCACCTCACTGCGTATTGTCTGAGGCACTGAGGCCTCGGGCGATATAAGTTAGGAGGCTGTGACATTAATTATTCTCTGGGGTCTAGGGAGACCTCAAAACATAAGGCACATTGGATTCACATTGACTAAGTTAGAAGTGAACCTAACATTCAAATTTAAGCAAAATGCCAAATTAAAATTTCAGCTGATTTGCTCATTCCCAGATGTGAGTGGATCTATGGAAATTCAAATTTGCAAGATTCTGTGAATTTGTTACAAAAATTTGATTTGCGGCAGATTTGTTAGCGGAGAATCATATATAGTGTAGACTAATATTCTCATAGTATTGCAGTTTTTCTACCTATTACTTACTAGAGTATTTGACAAATATTTTAGGAAATGTCTACCTATCTAAGTCTAGTAATTATGCTAGGTCTGATAATCCCTCTGATTGGCTGCGCTTGACCATGCGATTTCAAAGCTGCAGGGCATTATGAAGAATGTCAAGCAAAATGTCATTTGCCCGCTCTCTGATGCTTCATCAGTGTGTGAAATGGTGCTGGGCATTTTTTTTTTTCCTTTTTTTTATAATTGTCATGATTCAAATCACAAAATGTTTGAATTTGCTTGGATTTGAAAATTTCTGGAAATTTGACTTTAAGTCGATCCCCTGTGTATCAATCTCAATTCATCACAGTTTTGTTTCCAATCAATGGGCAATCTACAATAAACAGTCTTGCCAAATCTTTTAGAGAATCGCTCTTTGAAGTATTTTTTTACTTTACCTAAAAAACGATAGTTCTGAACTACTGAGTCCCATTTTTTCAGATTGCTACAATGGAGCATTTTAAAATAAATTTTCAAATCTAAATGATCTTTCAGTTATTAACACTCGCAAAATAAATGGTTCTTTTCACACAATGAGCACTGCTAAATCATTCTGCTGTTACATTGCTTTGTGTGTGAGTGAGTTAAGTCCAGTCTGTTCTCTTATATTTCTTTTTTTTCCATTACTTTTGGATGTGACACTTCACACTGACATACTTATGGCAGATGAATATAAGTATTAATTTCTTTTGTCAGCTTGTTTAAATCTTTTTTGTGCCTTTGACCAAACCATTGCTGCCCTAGTATCAAAATCCTTTGATGAAGATGAAAGTGCTGTGAGCAAAGAATATTGACAGTGACCTAGCTATTCCCATCTTATGACACTCAGTTATGTTTGATGTTAAGTTTAATGTAGAAAATACACAACCTCTATACACTACAGAACTATACTTTTCTTGTCTTTTTGAACTAATTTATGTAGTTACCAATTTATAGCATTTTATATATGTTGTAGAAAAAACTTAGAAACAAAAAAAAACCAATAATAATAATGTTAACAATAGTGTTTTTGCCTCTCTTGCACCCATGTTGTCAACTTTATTTGTCAACATTTTTATTCTGAAATGTACACTCTTATTTATGTAAATGCTTTAATGTACTCAATTGAATTAATATTAATAAGAATAATTTTATTTATATAGCGCTAGCAAATTCCACAGAAAATTCAGAGGGTGGATGTGCAAACAATATCACACATTTCATAATAACACATAAATCATCAATTCAAACAAGGGAGAAGAGTGCCCTACTGGCAGTCTTATAAATCTATTACGAAACAAGGATGACACAAAAGGTAAATGTGCTTGTATTGTATAGTACAGTGAACTTTATAATACATAAGGGTATTCATTTACATAGATAAACACATGGCAGATGAGGATTAATGTTGATAAATGTAGAGTAATGCGCCTAGGCCAGAGTAATCATATTGCTAAATATATACATTTAGTGGAAATATACTCGGAACTACAGAACAGGAGAAAAACTTGTGTATTTTGGTTATAAGTAAGCTGAGCTGCAGTACTCAATGTCAAGCAGCATCTGCAAAAGCAAATCAGATTTTAGGATGTATAAAAAGAGAGATAAAATCCTGTGATCCCAATTTATTGTTACCCCTTTTTAAATCACTTGTAAGGCCATATCTAGCACATGGGATCCAGTTTTGGGTGAATTTTTAAAAAGGACATAAAGAAGTTAGAGTCAGTTCAAAGTGGCTACTAGATTATTACAAGGGATGGAAGACCTCTCACATGATCATCTCAAAGGAGATCTCATATATATGCATGAATCAATGCCTGATATATACAGAGGACTGGTACATGACCTATTCCTTCCAAACACCTTCCAAAGGACTAGAGGGCACTCATTATGTATGGATGAAAGGTGATCCAGCCGGTAAATAGTAAAGGATTCTTTTTTAGTTAGAGCAGTCAGGCTGTGGAATGGCCTACCACAAATTGTGCATTGTTGTGTAAGTAAATATGTTTTAAATTAAAGCTAGCCTGGCATTCACCTTTTTTCTGGAGTTTTGGCCTTAGAAACTCCAGCATGAAATATTAATTAACTTTTCACAGGCTATAACAAACCAGTGTAGCAGTTTTTGCTGAACATTTTAAGCAATGCCACATATGTAACTCCTTAGTGACCACCAACATGTCTTTTTACTGACCTGAGATCTAAGAGAATAACATCACCTGATGAGTGAAGATGAAGCAGATGTCAGCTGTACACTAAAGCTGACACCCTGCTGTATTAATCTGTGTTGGCACTGGCCATGGCCGTTTAACACCTTAGATGAGCTGTAAATAGTAACAATGGCATCCAGAAGGTTAACAGAACATGGGGCAACTTTTTAACGATATTGGCATCCTGAGGTTGTGATTGTGTAATCCTGATGTTGGTCAATGGCCAAGTAATTGCCCTATGATCTGCCAGCTATAGTGGCCTATTCAGATGTTAGCAATATTTTAATCGTAAAAAAACATTTTTCATTCCTGTCATTCCATTTTGGTTTAATTCCTGAAAACCTATTGAAGGGTAAATAAGTCATCTGAAAGAGGTTTTAAATATGCTGACGGGTGCTGTTTTTAACCCCTTCATGACCCAGCCTATTTTGACCTTAAAGACCTTGCCGTTTTTTGCAATTCTGACCAGTGTCCCTTTATGAGGTAATAACTCAGGAATGCTTCAACGGATCCTAGCGGTTCTGAGATTGTTTTTTCGTGACATATTGGGCTTCATGATAGTGGTAAATTTAGGTCAATAAATTCTGCGTTTATTTGTGATAAAAACGGAAATTTGGCGAAAATTTTGAAAATTTCGCAATTTTCACATTTTGAATTTTTATTCTGTTAAACCAGAGAGTTATGTGACACAAAATAGTTAATAAATAACATTTCCCACATGTATAATTTACATCAGCACAATTTTGGAAACAAAATTTTTTTTTGCTAGGAAGTTATAAGGGTTAAAATTTGACCAGCGATTTCTCATTTTTACAACGAAATTTACAAAACCATTTTTTTAGGGACCACCTCCCATTTGAAGTCAGTTTGAGGGGTCTATATGGCTGAAAATACCCAAAAGTGACATCATTCTAAAAACTGCACCCCTCAAGGTACTCAAAACCACATTCAAGAAGTTTATTAACCCTTCACGTGCTTCACAGCAGCAGAAGCAACATGGAAGGAAAAAATGAACATTTAACTTTTTAGTCACAAAAATTATCTTTTAGCAACAATTTTTTTATTTTCCCAATGGTAAAAGGAGAAACTGAACCACGAAAGTTGTTGTCCAATTTGTCCTGAGTACGCTGATACCTCATATGTGGGGGTAAACCACTGTTTGGGCGCACGGCAGGGCTTGGAAGGGAAGGAGCGCCATTTGACTTTTTGAATGAAAAATTGGCTCCACTCTTTAGCGGACACCATGTCACATTTGGAGAGCCCCCGTGTGCCTAAAAATTGGAGCTCCCCCATAAGTGACCCCATTTTGGAAACTAGACGCCCCAAGGAACTTATCTAGATGCATAGTGAGCACTTTGAACCCCCAGGTGCTTCACAAATTGATCCGTAAAAATGAAAAAGTACTTTTTTTTCACAAAAAAATTCTTTTAGCCTCAATTTTTTCATTTTCACATGGGCAACAGGATAAAATGGATCCTAAAATTTGTTGGGCAATTTCTCCTGAGTACAACAATACCTCACATGTGGGGGTAAACCACTGTTTGGGCACATGGTAAGGCTCGGAAGGGAAGGAGCGCCATTTGACTTTTTGAATGAAAAATTATCTCCATCGTTAGCGGACACCATGTCGCGTTTGGAGAGCCCCTGTGTGCCTAAACATTGGCGCTCCCCCACAAGTGACCCCATTTTGGAAACTAGACCCCCCAAGGAACTTATCTAGATGCCTAGTGAGCACTTTAAACCCTCAGGTGCTTCACAAATTGATCTGTAAAAATGAAAAAGTACTTTTTTTTCACAAAAAAATTCTTTTCGCCTCAATTTTTTCATTTTTACATGGGCAATAGGATAAAAATGGATCATAAAATTTGTTGGGCAATTTCTCCCGAGTACGCCGATACCCCATATGTGGGGGTAAACCACTGTTTGGGCACACGGCAGGGCTCGGAAGGGAAGGCGCGCCATTTGACTTTTTGAATGGAAAATTAGCTCCAATTGTTAGCGGACACCATGTCGCGTTTGGAGAGCCCCTGTGTGCCTAAACATTGGAGCTCCCCCACAAGTGACCCCATTTTGGAAACTAGACCCCCCCAAGGAACTTATCTAGATGCATATTGAGCACTTTAAACCCCCAGGTGCTTCACAGAAGTTTATAACACAGAGCCATGAAAATAAAAAATAATTTTTCTTTCCTCAAAAATGATTTTTTAGCCTGGAATTTCCTATTTTGCCAAGGGTAATAGGAGAAATTGGACCCCAAATGTTGTTGTCCAGTTTGTCCTGAGTACGCTGATACCCAATATGTGGGGGTAAACCACTGTTTGGGCGCACGGCAGGGCTCGGAAGGGAAGGCACACCATTTGGCTTTTTAAATGGAAAATTAGCTCCAATCATTAGCGGACACCATGTCACGTTTGGAGAGCCCCTGTGTGCCTAAACATTGGAGATCCCCCAAAAATTACCCCATTTTGGAAACTAGACCCCCAAAGCAACTAATCTAGATGTGTGGTGAGGACTTTGAACCCCCAAGTGCTTCACAGAAGTTTATAACGCAGAGCCATGAAAATAAAAAAAAATATATTTTCTCAAAAATGATCTTTTAGCCTGCAATTTTTTATTTTCCCAAGGGTAACAGGAGAAATTTGACCACAAAAGTTGTTGTCCAGTTTCTCCTGAGTACGCTGATACCCCATATGTGGGGGTAAACCACTGTTTGGGCACATGCCGGGGCTCGGAAGTGAAGTAGAGACGTTTTGAAATGCAGACTTTGATGGAATGCTCTGTGGGCGTCACGTTGCATTTGCAGAGCCCCTGATGTGGCTTAACAGTAGAAACCCCCCATAAGTGACCCCATTTTGGAAACTAGACCCCGAAAGGAACTTATCTAGATGTGTGGTGAGCACTTTGAACCCCCAATTGCTTCACAGATGTTTATAATGCAGAGCCGTGAAAATAATAAATACGTTTTCCTTTCTCAAAAATAATTATTTAGCCCAGAATTTTTTAATTTTCCCAAGGGTAACAGGAGAAATTTGACCCCAATATTTGTTGTCCAGTTTCTCCTGAGTACGGTGATACCCCATATGTGGGGGTAAACTACTGTTTGGGCACATGCCGGGGCTCGGAATTGAAGTAGTGACGTTTTGAAATGCAGACTTTGATGGAATGCTCTGTGGGCGTCACGTTGCGTTTGCAGAGCCCCTGATGTGGCTAAACAGTAAAAAACCCCACAAGTGACCCCATTTTGGAAACTAGACCCCGAAAGGAACTTATCTAGATGTGTGGTGAGCACTTTGAACCCCAAAGTGCTTCACAGAAGTTTAAAAATGCAGAGCCGTGAAAATAATAAATACGTTTTCTTTCCTCAAAAATAATAATTTAGCCCAGAATTTTTTATTTTCCCAAGGGTTACAGGAGAAATTGGACCCCAAAAATTGTTGTCCAGTTTCTCCTGAGTACGCTGATACCCCATGTGTGGGGGTAAACCACTGTTTGGGCACACGTCGGGGCTCAGAAGGGAAGTAGTGACTTTTGAAATGCAGACTTTGATGGAATGGTCTGCGGGCGTCACGTTGCGTTTGCAGAGCCCCTGGTGTGCCTAAACAGTAGAAACCCCCCACAAGTGACCCCATTTTAGAAACTAGACCCCCAAGGAACTTATCTAGATATGTGGTGAGCACTTTGATTCCCCAAGTGCTTCACAGATGTTTACAACGCAGAGCCGTGAAAATAAAAAATCATTTTTCTTTCCTCAAAAATGATGTTTTAGCAAGCATTTTTTTATTTTCACAAGGGTAACAGGAGAAATTGGACCCCAGTAATTGTTGCACAGTTTATCCTGAGTATGCTGGTACCCCATATGTGGGGGTAAACCACTGTTTGGGCACACGTCGGGGCTCGGAAGTGAGGGAGCACCATTTGACTTTTTGAATACGAGATTGGCTGGAATCAATGGTGGCGCCATGTTGCGTTTGGAGACCCCTGATGTGCCTAAACAGTGGAAACCCCTCAATTCTAACTCCAACACTATCACAACCCTAACCACAACCCTAATTCCAACCCTAACCCTAAGGCTATGTGCCCACGTTGCGGATTCGTGTGAGATTTTTCAGCATCATTTTTGAAAAATCCGCGGGTAAAAGGCACTGCGTTTTACCTGCGGATTTTCCACGGATTTCCAGTGTTTTTTGTGCGGATTTCACCTGCGGATTCCTATTGAGGAACAGGTGTAAAACGCTCCGGAATCCGCACAAAAAATTGACATGCTGCAGAAAATACAACGCAGCGTTTCCGCGCGGTATTTTCCGCACCATGGGCACAGCGGATTTGGTTTTCCATAGGTTTACATGGTACTGTAAACCTGATGAAACACTGCTGCGAATCCGCAGCGGCCAATCCGCTGCGGATCCGCAGCCAAATCCGTGTGCACATAGCCTAATTCTAAAGGTATGTGCACACGCTGCGGAAAACGCTGCGGATCCGCAGCAGTTTCCCATGAGTTTACAGTTCAATGTAAACCTATGGGAAACAAAAATCGCTGTACACATGCTGCAGAAAAACTACACGGAAATGCAGCGGTTTACATTCCGCAGCATGTCACTTCTTTGTGCGGATTCCGCAGCGGTTTTACAACTGCTCAAATAGAAAATCGCAGTTGTAAAACCGCAGTGAAATGTGCAGAAAAAACGCGATAAATCCGCCATAAATCCGCAGCGGTTTAGCACTGTGGATTTATCAAATCCGCAGCGGAAAAATCCAGAGGACCATTAGTGTTTCCAGCCATGGCCGATATTGCAGCATTGGCCATGGCTGGATTGTAATATTTCACCAGTTATAATAGGTGAAATATTACAAATCGCTCTGATTGGCAGTTTCACTTTCAACAGCCACCCCCCTGGGCTAAACTACCACTCTCCCTGTCCCTGCAGATCGGTTGAAATGGGAGTTAACCCTTTCACCCGATCTGCAGGGACGCGATCTTTCCATGACGCCACATAGGCGTCATGGGTCGGATTGGCACCGACTTTCATGACGCCTACGTGGCGTCATGGGTCGGGAAGGGGTTAAAATGGTATCACTGTTAGGGTTGGTGGAACGCACTAAATAATTTATGGTAATAAAGCGCGTTCGTCACCCGGGGTCCACCGTGCAGAGATGGCAAACTGCAGCTAAGGGGACAATGGCAAAACTTTCAGCGAGCGTAAATGACTCACACTGAGTTAACATCACTCAGAAGAGAAGCATTTGGCTGTGCCAATCGGACACAGCGACAAGAAAGGAACTCTGAAACAGGACTGTGATTATCGGCACACAGCCGCAGAGTGAATATGGCACTAAACGCGTACCCTGTTAGCTTCACAGGTGTACACAAGCCCCACTGGGGCAAGGAAAACGGTAGTGGACTCCAAACACAGTGCAAGCATACACAGAACTCCTCTCCAGAGAAGCTGAAATTTTAAAGGCTCAACGACAGCCCTGAACTCGTACATACAATCTCTTCAATGGTGGAACAGGAAATCCAAAGGCACTAGGCCTGCCCTGAGCACATTCAACTGAGTACCATTAGGTTCTTCACACACACAGAACATCAATGATCTTTGCGCACCAATGGGCGTGACAAAGATTTTTTCATAGATTTTGTCAATCAGACAGGACCTTGCTCATGGACCAATCCAGAGCCGGACCAGGACCTGAACATGTGACGTCTCAGAAGAGATCACTCGCTGCAGTCATTAATTAGTTACTATAGCTGAACCCGGAGAGGCTGCTGTAACCATGCTCACAAACTGAGTCTGAGCAAGATGCCGAGACCGTCGTCTTTGCTGAGCAGCATTCACTGTGGTCGAGACTGAAAGGGGGACCGCAGGAGGAGACAAGGCTTGGGATCCATCCTGTGCAGATGGAGAATCCTGGCAACTAACAATCACTTTTGGGGATTTTCCAATATATAGGTCCCCAAAGTCACTTCAAAACTAAATAGTTTCCACCAAAAAAATAAGTTTGGGAAAATTTCCTTAAAAAAATGAAAAACTGCTGGTACATTCTTAAACCTTTTAACATCTAAATGAAATAAAATAATATTTTACAAAAGCTGATTTAAAGAAATCATTAGGTAAATGTTATTTATGAACTTTTTGTATGTCACGACTATCTGGAATGAAGATATAAACATTCAAAATTGGAATTTTTTTTATCAATTGTCTGATATTTTTATGAATAAATTGAAAATATATTGATACAAATTTCACACTATCATAAAGTACAATGTGTCACAAAAAATATTGGGAACTGTTGAAACATTTCAGAGTTAATGACAAATGAAAAATTTGGCTTGCTCACTAATGGGGTAGGGAACATTCTGGTTTGAATTAGGTGAAGGATGCTCACAAGTCACAAGAGGGAGATGAAATATCTACAGGTAACTTTGACATAGTGGGAATAACCGAGACATGGTTAGATGAAAGCTATGACTGGGCAGTTAACTTACAGGGTTACAGTCTGTTTAGAAAGGATCGTAAAAATCGGAGAGGAGGAGGGGTTTGTCTCTATGTAAAGTCTTGTCTAAAGTCCACTTTAAGGGAGGATATTAGCGAAGGAAATGAGGATGTCGAGTCCATATGGGTCGAAATTCATGGAGGGAAAAATGGTAACAAAATTCTCATTGGGGTCTGTTACAAACCCCCAAATATAACAGAAAGCATGGAAAGTCTACTTCTAAAGCAGATAGATGAAGCTGCAACCCATAATGAGGTCCTGGTTATGGGGGACTTTAACTACCCGGATATTAACTGGGAAACAGAAACCTGTGAAACCCATAAAGGCAACAGGTTTCTGCTAATAACCAAGAAAAATTATCTTTCACAATTGGTGCAGAATCCAACCAGAGGAGCAGCACTTTTAGACCTAATACTATCTAATAGACCTGACAGAATAACAAATCTGCAGGTGGTCGGGCATCTAGGAAATAGCGACCACAATATTGTACAGTTTCACCTGTCTTTCACTAGGGGGACTTGTCAGGGAGTCACAAAAACACTGAACTTTAGGAAGGCAAAGTTTGACCAGCTTAGAGATGCCCTTAATCTGGTAGACTGGGACAATATCCTCAGAAATAACAATACAGATAATAAATGGGAAATGTTTAAGAACATCCTAAATAGGCAGTGTAAGCGGTTTATACCTTGTGGGAATAAAAGGACTAGAAATAGGAAAAACCCAATGTGGCTAAACAAAGAAGTAAGACAGGCAATTAACAGTAAAAAGAAAGCATTTGCACTACTAAAGCAGGATGGCACCATTGAAGCTCTAAAAAACTATAGGGAGAAAAATACTTTATCTAAAAAACTAATTAAAGCTGCCAAAAAGGAAACAGAGAAGCACATTGCTAAGGAGAGTAAAACTAATCCCAAACTGTTCTTCAACTATATCAATAGTAAAAGAATAAAACTGAAAATGTAGGCCCCTTAAAAAATAGTGAGGAAAGAATGGTTGTAGATGACGAGGAAAAAGCTAACATATTAAACACCTTCTTCTCCACGGTATTCACGGTGGAAAATGAAATGCTAGGTGAAATCCCAAGAAACAATGAAAACCCTATATTAAGGGTCACCAATCTAACCCAAGAAGAGGTGCGAAATCGGCTAAATAAGATTAAAATAGATAAATCTCCGGGTCCGGATGGCATACACCCACGAGTACTAAGGGAACTAAGTAATGTAATAGATAAACCATTATTTCTTATTTTTAGGGACTCTATAGCGACAGGATCTGTTCCGCAGGACTGGCGCATAGCAAATGTGGTGCCAATATTCAAAAAGGGCTCTAAAAGTGAACCTGGAAATTATAGGCCAGTAAGTCTAACCTCTATTATGGTAAAATATTTGAAGGGTTTCTGAGGGATGTTATTCTGGATTATCTCAATGAGAATAACTGTTTAACTCCATATCAGCATGGGTTTATGAGAAATCGCTCCTGTCAAACCAATCTAATCAGTTTTTATGAAGAGGTAAGCTATAGGCTGGACCACGGTGAGTCATTGGACGTGGTATATCTCGATTTTTCCAAAGCGTTTGATACCGTGCCGCACAAGAGGTTGGTACACAAAATGAGAATGCTTGGTCTGGGGGAAAATGTGTGTAAATGGGTTAGTAACTGGCTTAGTGATAGAAAGCAGAGGGTGGTTATAAATGGTATAGTCTCTAACTGGGTCGCTGTGACCAGTGGGGTACCGCAGGGGTCAGTATTGGGACCTGTTCTCTTCAACATATTCATTAATGATCTGGTAGAAGGTTTACACAGTAAAATATCGATATTTGCAGATGATACAAAACTATGTAAAGCAGTTAATACAAGAGAAGATAGTATTCTGCTACAGATGGATCTGGATAAGTTGGAAACTTGGGCTGAAAGGTGGCAGATGAGGTTTAACAATGATAAATGTAAGGTTATACACATGGGAAGAAGGAATCAATATCACCATTACACACTGAACGGGAAACCACTGGGTAAATCTGACAGGGAGAAGGACTTGGGGATCCTAGTTAATGATAAACTTACCTGGAGCAGTGTTGTGAATTCTGTGGCTGAATTCACTCCTGTGGTCACAAGTGGTACTGCAGCTTCTGAGCTTCCTCCCTCAGGTGTTCTGGTGAGCTCGTTAACTGCTTCATTACTTAACTCCGCCTGATGCTGCTATCCTTGCTCCTTGTCAATGTTTCAGTGTTGGATCTGAGCTTCTCCTGATTGTTCCTGTGACCTGCTGCTCAGTATAGCTAAGTGCTTTTTGCTTTTTTGTTGCTTTTTTTCTGTCCAGCTTGTCTTTTGTTTTGCTGGAAGCTCTGAGACGCAAAGGGTTTACCGCCGTGCCGTTAGTTCGGCACGGTGGGTTTTTTTTGCCCCCTTTGCGTGGTTTTGCTTTAGGGTTTTTTGTAGACTGCAAAGTTCGCTTTACTGTCCTCGCTCTGTCCTAGAATATCGGGCCCCACTTTGCTGAATCTATTTCATCCCTACGTTTTGTCTTTTCATCTTACTCACAGTCATTATATGTGGGGGGCTGCCTTTTCCTTTGGGGAATTTCTCTGGGGCAAGTCAGGCCTATTTTTCTATCTTCAGGCTAGCTAGTTTCTTAGGCTGTGCCGAGTTGCCTAGGTAGTTGTTAGGCGCAATCCACAGCCGCTTTTAGTTGTGTTTAGGATAGGATCAGGTGTGCAGTCTACAGAGTTTCCACGTCTCAGAGCTCGTTCTTGTATTTTTTGGTATTTGTCAGATCACTGTGTGCGCTCTGATCGCTAAGCACACTGTGTTTCTGGATTGCCTTCATAACACCTGTCATTAGCAAACATAACAGTACAAGGAGCCAAAACTAATGATTCTCAATAGAGGGAAAGAAAAAGTTCTGACATCATTTTTTTTTTTTTCTGCTCTGTGTTCACTTTTTTTTTTTTCCCCTAGACATTTGGGTGATTCTGGACACAGGTGTGGACATGGATATTCAGGGTCTGTGCTCTTCAATGGATAATCTCGTTATAAATGTACAAAAAATTCAAGATACTATTGATCAGAAATCTATGTTAGAACCAAGAATTCCTATTCCTGATTTGTTTTTTGGAGATAGAACTAAGTTTCTAAGTTTCAAAAATAATTGTAAGCTATTTCTGGCCTTGAAACCTCATTCTTCTGGTAATCCTATTCAACAGGTTTTGATTATTATTTCTTTTTTGCGCGGCGACCCTCAAGACTGGGCATTTTCTCTTGCGCCAGGAGACCCTGCATTGAGTAGTGTCGATGCGTTTTTCCTGGCGCTCGGATTGCTGTACGATGAGCCTAATTCAGTGGATCAACTCAAACTCACAAGAAAAACATGGGTCCCATATGCTAGAGGGTAATGCCAAATTGGCCTATAATGCATACCCATGAGGTAACTGGACATTAGATGTATACTCCTAATACTTACAACACTTTGAATAAATGGAGTTCCATACATACAATATTAAAAGTTGGTGTACTTTATTATAAATCTCAAAAATTACATATAAATAACAAAATTATAACAGAAAAAAAGAGGAAAGACAGAACCCTAGTAAGGAAAGTGCTGCATCCCTGGTACAAACATGAGATCATAATGAACCCCAGACATGGTAATAATATATTACTACTTAAATAATCAGGACTCTTGTTGTACTGATATGCCTAGCATAAGTATGAGACAATATCCTACCTCTATAGGAGCGTACCTATCCCCAGTGTTGTCATAGTGACATAAACTCCATATGGGGAGGCAAGAGTACGAGATAGTAAATTTAAATAAAAACTTCCTTACCCATGCTGAGGAGCAGTAAAGTGCCGGGATGCAAGTGTGAACCCTCCTGACGCGCGTTTCGCGTAGGCTTTATCACAAGAAGGGAGTGTGGTAAGCAGACAATATGCTGGCGTTCTTATAGTGGCATTCATTATGTGGTATGTCCCTAGTGCGCGTGCGCACCGCCGCCGCTGCCGGAAACAGTGTCCCCGCCCCCCGGCACTCATCAGAAGCGCACGTCTAGGGGAAATCCCCTTATGACGTCAGTGGACATGCGCGCCTGAATACATGACGCCGGAAGGCCGGGACTCCACCAGCGGACACAGCGCGCACGCGCAGGACACCAACCACCATACTGGATACTGGCAAGGACAAGGGAAAATGCAGGAAAAAACATCCCTCTATATAATGCGGTACGTATGATCTACAACGGTGGTAAATACTACGCAAGTATGTGCAGAATCATGATGAATGATATTAATAAGTCCTACCGACAAATGAGCAGCCCCTAGAGGGGGACACTGAATATAAATATAAAGAGACTGCCCATGTATCAAGTAAGCAAGTGACAGTAAATAATGTGCACATTACACGTGATAATAGAACAATTAACAAGCGCCCCCTAAAAAAGAGCAATGAATATAATTATGAGTGAATTGCCCATATATTCAATCAAGCAGAATAAAGTGACAACGTGCTTGATTACAAGTGTAACAATTACATAAAAGTGCACCGTAATGCTAGACAAAAATACATAAAAAAAGGATGCATAAAAAAGAAAAAGGATAACAATTATCCCATGTGATAAGGCATAAAAATCATAAAATACTAATACAAAATACGACCCATTACTATAAAGTAGTGAAATATCACTGCACATAATCGCCATCCACGCCCGACGAAACGTAAGGGATGTATTGATGCATAGTCCTCTTAGATGAAGCACATTATCCTCCAATTTTTGAATATGAGTTCCTTGCCATAATGTTTAATAGCCACCAGAACAGAAAAATAGAATCCGCATATTGACGGCTCAACCTAAGGGTATAAATGCAACAAATAAATAAAGAGAAAAACACAACACTAAAAAATGTGACCCATAAAATATAATGATAGATCCACCAGGATAATTCGAAACTGCACAGGCTCATGTACATGAGAACAAGAACAATTATAGGAATGAAGCGAAACTCAATTTTTCATTGAGTCCCGCAGGGGCCATAGAGTTCAAAGTCACTATCCAGCGACACTCTGTCTGTGCCAATAATCGTTTTATATTGCCTCCTCTACTCCCACAATGTACCTGGTCAATTCCCAAGATCCGCAGGCCTCTAGAATCACATGCATGTGACATGCGAAAATGTTTAGGGAGAGTCTTCAGGATGCCAACGTCTTCCACTTCCTTTGCGTTGGCAATATCCCTCACATGTTCCCTAACTCGCACACGGAGCTGACGTGATGTAAGTCCCACGTATCTCTTGGAGCAAGGACATGTGGCCATATAAACAACATATGTACTAGTACAGCTTATGTGATGTCGAATCTGAAATCTTTTTGTATCATTAGATGCTGAGAAGTGGGTGCCCCTAATCAAGTTCTTTTCCTTACAAGCAAGGCAATCCCCACACGGATAACATCCCCAATTCGGGCCCCTGTTGCTTGGATTTAGAGGATTGGTTACCTTTGCCACATAGTGGCTCTTAACCAATAGATCCTTAATGCTCCTACCACGTTTTGCTGTAAATTGTGGTTTGACAGGAATATTGGACGCCAATACTGGATCAGTATGAAGTACTGACCAGTGAGTGTTAATTATTTGTTGCATCCTTTTCCACTGGCAATTGTATGTGGAAATAAATCTGACACAGTTCTCTGAAGCTGTTTTTTTCTCTTTTTTGAATAATAATTGGTGTCTTTCTGTTTTTTTAGCTCTTAAATATCCCTGTTTGATGCAGCGATTGCTGTACCCACGAGCTTGGAATCTATTTCTCAAATCAACTGCTTGGGCCTCAAATTTTTGGTCCGTTGAGCAGATCCGCCTCATCCTGAGAAACTGACCAACTGGGATGGCCTTGATAGTATGTGTGGTATGAGATGAGGACGCATGCAACAGGGAGTTCACAGAAGTGGTTTTCCTGTGGACATCCGTATGCACCGTCCCCATCTCATCCACCTCCAAACAAATGTCTAGAAAATCCATTTTTTGTCTGTGTGCTTTATAAGTTAGTTTGATGTTAAATGGATTGCGGTTGAGCTGACCCACAAATTCACTGATGCCAATCTCACTACCTTGCCATATAAAGAAAATATCATCAATATACCTATGCCAACACTGCACTCGGTCCACGGAGGAGACCCCGTCCAACTGGAAAAGGGATCTCTCCCATAGACCAAGAAACAGGTTGGCATAGGCTGGGGCACAGGCTGCCCCCATGGCAGTACCACGTTTTTGTAGGTAATATCTGTCTTTAAAGACAAATAAATTGTGGGTCAGCACAAACCGCAAAAGCTCGATAACAAAATCACAGACCAGGCCATCCCAGTTGCTGCCCTCCAGGAAGAAGCGGACCGCATCAACACCATCATCATGTGATATACAAGTATATAATGACTCGACATCAGCCGTGACAAGCCACATGTCCTGCTCCAAGATGGTACCCTCAATTTTAGTCAGCATATCTGCTGTATCTTTTACAAAGGATGGTAAAATTTCAACCATAGATTTTAGGTAGAAATCAATGTACTTACACACTGGATCACAGAGTCCATCAATCCCGGAGACAATAGGTCTCCCGGGAGGATTTTTCGAATCTTTGTGTATCTTTGGTAGTAGATACAAAGTCGGAATCTTAGGGAATTCTACTGATAATCCTTCATAGATTTTTTTATTGATGACTCCACGATCCAGTGCGTCCGAAAGAATCCCGTCAAGCTCCATTTTAAATGCGGCTAAGGGACAATGGGATAATCGGATATACGTATCCTTACATCCCAATTGCCTGAACACCTCCCTTTCATATTTAATAGTAGGCCAAACAACGACATTCCCCCCCTTGTCAGCCGCCTTAATTACAACATCATCAAGTGCCCCCAATTCACAGAGGGCCTGGCGGTGAGAGCTGGTAATGTTGTCCCTAGTAACAAAGTTGGGGATTTTTTTAAAATCTTCCAAAACCAATTTGGTAAATATTTCCACCTGTGGGCATATAGACAAGGGAGGGAATGTCGTTGATTTAGGTAAAATAGATCTCGGGAACGTACCTTGCACATCGGTTTCTTGCTCTTTCAATAATTCCTCAAGAATAGCCAATGTTTCTTTTTCAGCCGTAGAGGTTACACCATGCTCTTGATTTTCCTTTTTATTGTGCAATTTTTTTAGGATTAATTTACGGGAGAACAGGTATAAATCCTTCATGGCTGAAAAATAATTAAACGGATTATTAGGCACAAACGTTAAGCCAAGAGACAATATTTCTAATTGTGCATCAGTCAATCTGTGACTGGACAAATTGATCACCTCCAGTGTTCCAGATTTCTTTTTCTTGTCATCGGATTGACTTGATGCCAACATTTTCCGTTTTGTCGAAGATCTTGTCTTACCCGGTTCCATATGTTTGAAGCTTGACCTTCTCTGTCTATTGAATGCCAAATTTATGCCCTGGGCTGAGTCCCCATCCTGATCCTCCCCTGATGTCATAGATGACATTGACTCAGTGCGTGCCCTTGATGTTGACCGTCCCCTCCGTCTTATTTGTCTCCACCTATAGACTTGATTATTCTGAAAGTCTAATGTATCCCTCTGGAATTTTTTCGCTTTGGTGGTTTTAATTTCTTCTTCCCATTTGGAAAAATCTTTCTCCAAATCATCATTTAATTTTTTAATAGCCTCCGACGTAAGGTCTTTTTTGAGGGATGCCTGAATAGTATCAATATCCCTCTCTATCTCACTCAGAGTCAGTTCATTTAATTTGATCAGTAATGACATAAAGCCCTTAGAACAATTGTTGGCCAATTCCTCCCATCCATTTCTAAACCATGATATATCTGTATCAAACGAGGGAAAAACTTGGACCCTCAAACCTCTTGGTATTAACCCTTTAGAAATATACTTTGATAGACTCTGTGATCCAGTGTGTAAGTACATTGATTTCTACCTAAAATCTATGGTTGAAATTTTACCATCCTTTGTAAAAGATACAGCAGATATGCTGACTAAAATTGAGGGTACCATCTTGGAGCAGGACATGTGGCTTGTCACGGCTGATGTCGAGTCATTATATACTTGTATATCACATGATGATGGTGTTGATGCGGTCCGCTTCTTCCTGGAGGGCAGCAACTGGGATGGCCTGGTCTGTGATTTTGTTATCGAGCTTTTGCGGTTTGTGCTGACCCACAATTTATTTGTCTTTAAAGACAGATATTACCTACAAAAACGTGGTACTGCCATGGGGGCAGCCTGTGCCCCAGCCTATGCCAACCTGTTTCTTGGTCTATGGGAGAGATCCCTTTTCCAGTTGGACGAGGTCTCCTCCGTGGACCGAGTGCAGTGTTGGCATAGGTATATTGATGATATTTTCTTTATATGGCAAGGTAGTGAGATTGGCATCAGTGAATTTGTGGGTCAGCTCAACCGCAATCCATTTAACATCAAACTAACTTATAAAGCACACAGACAAAAAATGGATTTTCTAGACATTTGTTTGGAGGTGGATGAGATGGGGACGGTGCATACGGATGTCCACAGGAAAACCACTTCTGTGAACTCCCTGTTGCATGCGTCCTCATCTCATACCACACATACTATCAAGGCCATCCCAGTTGGTCAGTTTCTCAGGATGAGGCGGATCTGCTCAACGGACCAAAAATTTGAGGCCCAAGCAGTTGATTTGAGAAATAGATTCCAAGCTCGTGGGTACAGCAATCGCTGCATCAAACAGGGATATTTAAGAGCTAAAAAAACAGAAAGACACCAATTATTATTCAAAAAAGAGAAAAAAACAGCTTCAGAGAACTGTGTCAGATTTATTTCCACATACAATTGCCAGTGGAAAAGGATGCAACAAATAATTAACACTCACTGGTCAGTACTTCATACTGATCCAGTATTGGCGTCCAATATTCCTGTCAAACCACAATTTACAGCAAAACGTGGTAGGAGCATTAAGGATCTATTGGTTAAGAGCCACTATGTGGCAAAGGTAACCAATCCTCTAAATCCAAGCAACAGGGGCCCGAATTGGGGATGTTATCCGTGTGGGGATTGCCTTGCTTGTAAGGAAAAGAACTTGATTAGGGGCACCCACTTCTCAGCATCTAATGATACAAAAAGATTTCAGATTCGACATCACATAAGCTGTACTAGTACATATGTTGTTTATATGGCCACATGTCCTTGCTCCAAGAGATACGTGGGACTTACATCACGTCAGCTCCGTGTGCGAGTTAGGGAACATGTGAGGGATATTGCCAACGCAAAGGAAGTGGAAGACGTTGGCATCCTGAAGACTCTCCCTAAACATTTTCGCATGTCACATGCATGTGATTCTAGAGGCCTGCGGATCTTGGGAATTGACCAGGTACATTGTGGGAGTAGAGGAGGCAATATAAAACGATTATTGGCACAGACAGAGTGTCGCTGGATAGTGACTTTGAACTCTATGGCCCCTGCGGGACTCAATGAAAAATTGAGTTTCGCTTCATTCCTATAACTGTTCTTGTTCTCATGTACATGAGCCTGTGCAGTTTCGAATTATCCTGGTGGATCTATCATTATATTTTATGGGTCACATTTTTTAGTGTTGTGTTTTTCTCTTTATTTATTTGTTGCATTTATACCCTTAGGTTGAGCCGTCAATATGCGGATTCTATTTTTCTGTTCTGGTGGCTATTAAACATTATGGCAAGGAACTCATATTCAAAAATTGGAGGATAATGTGCTTCATCTAAGAGGACTATGCATCAATACATCCCTTACGTTTCGTCGGGCGTGGATGGCGATTATGTGCAGTGATATTTCACTACTTTATAGTAATGGGTCGTATTTTGTATTAGTATTTTATGATTTTTATGCCTTATCACATGGGATAATTGTTATCCTTTTTCTTTTTTATGCATCCTTTTTTTATGTATTTTTGTCTAGCATTACGGTGCACTTTTATGTAATTGTTACACTTGTAATCAAGCACGTTGTCACTTTATTCTGCTTGATTGAATATATGGGCAATTCACTCATAATTATATTCATTGCTCTTTTTTAGGGGGCGCTTGTTAATTGTTCTATTATCACGTGTAATGTGCACATTATTTACTGTCACTTGCTTACTTGATACATGGGCAGTCTCTTTATATTTATATTCAGTGTCCCCCTCTAGGGGCTGCTCATTTGTCGGTAAGACTTATTAATATCATTCATCATGATTCTGCACATACTTGCGTAGTATTTACCACCGTTGTAGATCATACGTACCGCATTATATAGAGGGATGTTTTTTCCTGCATTTTCCCTTGTCCTTGCCAGTATCCAGTATGGTGGTTGGTGTCCTGCGCGTGCGCGCTGTGTCCGCTGGTGGAGTCCCGGCCTTCCGGCGTCATGTATTCAGGCGCGCATGTCCACTGACGTCATAAGGGGATTTCCCCTAGACGTGCGCTTCTGATGAGTGCCGGGGGGCGGGGACACTGTTTCCGGCAGCGGCGGCGGTGCGCACGCGCACTAGGGACATACCACATAATGAATGCCACTATAAGAACGCCAGCATATTGTCTGCTTACCACACTCCCTTCTTGTGATAAAGCCTACGCGAAACGCGCGTCAGGAGGGTTCACACTTGCATCCCGGCACTTTACTGCTCCTCAGCATGGGTAAGGAAGTTTTTATTTAAATTTACTATCTCGTACTCTTGCCTCCCCATATGGAGTTTATGTCACTATGACAACACTGGGGATAGGTACGCTCCTATAGAGGTAGGATATTGTCTCATACTTATGCTAGGCATATCAGTACAACAAGAGTCCTGATTATTTAAGTAGTAATATATTATTACCATGTCTGGGGTTCATTATGATCTCATGTTTGTACCAGGGATGCAGCACTTTCCTTACTAGGGTTCTGTCTTTCCTCTTTTTTTCTGTTATAATTTTGTTATTTATATGTAATTTTTGAGATTTATAATAAAGTACACCAACTTTTAATATTGTATGTATGGAACTCCATTTATTCAAAGTGTTGTAATTCAGTGGATCAGGCTGAGAAAAATTTGCTGGCTTTGTGCCAGGGTCAGGATGATATAGAAGTATATTGTCAGAAATTTAGGAAATGGTCAGTACTCACTCAGTGGAATGAATCTGCGCTGGCAGCTTTGTTCAGAAAGGGTCTCTCTGAGGCTCTTAAGGATGTCATGGTGGGATTTCCTATGCCTGCTGGTTTGAATGAGTCTTTGTCTTTGGCCATTCAGATCGGTCGACGCTTGCGCGAGCGTAAATCTGTGCACCATTTGGCGGTACTGCCTGAGGTTAAACCTGAGCCTATGCAGTGCGATAGGACTATGACTAGAGTTGAACGGCAGGAATACAGACATCTGAATGGTCTGTGTTTCTACTGTGGTGATTCCACTCATGCTATTTCTGATTGTCCTAAGCGCACTAAGCGGTCCGCTAGGTCTGCCGTCATTGGTACTGTACAGTCCAAATTCCTTCTGTCCATTACCTTGATATGCTCTTTGTCGTCGTTTTCTGTCATGGCGTTTGTGGATTCGGGCGCTGCCCTGAATCTGATGGATTTGGATTATGCTAAACGTTGTGGGTTTTTCTTGGAGCCTTTGCGGTGTCCTATTCCATTGAGAGGAATTGATGCTACACCTTTGGCCAAGAATAAACCTCAATACTGGGCCCAGCTGACCATGTGCATGGCTCCTGCACATCAGGAAGTTATTCGCTTTCTGGTGTTGCATAATCTGCATGATGTGGTCGTGTTGGGGTTGCCATGGCTACAAACCCATAATCCAGTATTGGATTGAAATTCCATGTCGGTATCCAGCTGGGGTTGTCAGGGGGTACATGGTGATGTTCCATTTTTGTCGATTTCGTCATCCACCCCTTCTGAGGTCCCAGAGTTCTTGTCTGATTATCAGGATGTATTTGAAGAGCCCAAGTCCGATGCTCTACCTCCGCATAGGGATTGTGATTGTGCTATCAATTTGATTCCTGGTAGTAAATTCCCTAAAGGTCGATTATTTAATTTATCCGTGCCCGAACACGCCGCTATGCGCAGTTATGTGAAGGAATCCCTGGAGAAGGGACATATTCGCCCATCGTCATCACCACTGGGAGCAGGGTTCTTCTTTGTAGCCAAGAAGGATGGTTCGCTGAGACCGTGTATTGATTACAGCCTTCTTAATAAGATCACTGTTAAATTTCAGTATCCCTTGCCATTGTTATCTGACTTGTTTGCTCGGATTAAGGGGGCTAGTTGGTTCACTAAGATAGATCTTCGTGGTGCGTATAATCTGGTGAGAATCAGGCAAGGAGATGAATGGAAAACTGCATTCAATACGCCCGAGGGTCATTTTGAGTATCTAGTGATGCCGTTCGGACTTGCCAATGCTCCATCTGTGTTTCAGTCTTTTATGCATGACATCTTCCGTGAGTATCTGGATAAATTCCTGATTGTTTACTTGGATGACATTTTGATCTTCTCAGATGATTGGGAGTCTCATGTGAAGCAGGTCAGAATAGTTTTTCAGGTCCTGCGTGCTAACTCTTTGTTTGTGAAGGGATCAAAGTGTCTCTTCGGTGTGCAGAAAGTTTCATTTTTGGGGTTCATCTTTACCCCTTCTACTATCGAGATGGATCCAGTTAAGGTCCAAGCCATCCAGGATTGGATTCAGCCGACATCTCTGAAAAGTCTGCAAAAGTTCCTGGGCTTTGCTAATTTTTATCGTCGCTTCATCTGTAATTTTTCTAGCATTGCCAAACCATTGACCGATTTGACCAAGAAGGGTGCTGATTTGGTTAATTGGTCTTCTGCTGCTGTGGAAGCTTTTCAGGAGTTGAAGCGTCGTTTTTGTTCTGCCCCTGTGTTGTGTCAGCCAGATGTTTCTCTTCCGTTCCAGGTCGAGGTTGATGCTTCTGAGATTGGAGCAGGGGCGGTTTTGTCACAGAGAGGTTCTGATTGCTCAGTGATGAAACCATGTGCTTTCTTTTCCAGGAAGTTTTCGCCCGCTGAGCGTAATTATGATGTGGGCAATCGAGAGTTGCTGGCCATGAAGTGGGCATTCGAGGAGTGGCGTCATTGGCTTGAAGGAGCTAAGCATCGCGTGGTGGTATTGACTGATCATAAGAACTTGACTTATCTCGAGTCTGCCAAGCGCTTGAATCCTAGACAGGCCCGTTGGTCGTTATTTTTTGCCCGCTTCGACTTTGTGATTTCGTACCTTCCGGGCTCTAAAAATGTGAAGGCGGATGCTCTGTCTAGGAGTTTTGTGCCCGACTCTCCGGGTTTATCTGAGCCAGCGGGTATCCTCAAGGAAGGAGTCATTGTGTCTGCCATCTCCCCTGATTTGCGGCGGGTGCTGCAAATATTTCAGGCGAATAAACCTGATCGTTGTCCAGCAGAGAAACTGTTCGTCCCTGATAGGTGGACTAATAAACTTATCTCTGAACTTCATTGTTCGGTGTTGGCTGGTCATCCTGGAATCTTTGGTACCAGAGAGTTAGTGGCTAGATCCTTCTGGTGGCCATCTCTGTCACGGGATGTACGTACTTTTGTGCAGTCCTGTGGGATTTGTGCTAGGGCTAAGCCCTGCTGTTCTCGTGCCAGTGGGTTGCTTTTGCCCTTGCCGGTCCCAAAGAGGCCTTGGACACATATTTCGATGGATTTCATTTCTGACCTTCCCGTTTCTCAAAAGATGTCAGTCATTTGGGTGGTCTGTGATCGCTTTTCTAAAATGGTCCATCTGGTGCCCTTGGCTAAATTGCCTTCCTCCTCTGATTTGGTACCTTTGTTCTTTCAGCATGTGGTTCGGTTGCATGGCATTCCTGAAAATATTGTTTCTGACAGAGGTTCCCAGTTTGTTTCAAGGTTTTGGCGAGCCTTTTGTGGTAGGATGGGCATTGACCTATCCTTTTCCTCGGCTTTCCATCCTCAGACTAATGGCCAGACCGAACGAACCAATCAGACCTTGGAAACATATTTGAGATGTTTTGTTTCTGCAGACCAGGATGATTGGGTGTCCTTTTTGCCGTTGGCTGAGTTCGCCCTTAATAATCGGGCCAGCTCGGCTACCTTGGTTTCTCCATTTTTTTGCAATTCTGGGTTCCATCCTCGTTTCTCTTCAGGACAGGTTGAGTCTTCGGACTGTCCTGGTGTGGATTCTGTGGTGGATAGGTTGCAGCAGATCTGGACTCAGGTAGTGGACAATTTGATCTTGTCCCAGGAGAAAGCTCAACTTTTCGCTAATCGCAGACGCCGTGTGGGTCCCCGACTTCGTGTTGGGGATCTGGTTTGGTTATCTTCTCGTCATATTCCTATGAAGGTTTCCTCTCCTAAATTTAAACCTCGTTTTATTGGTCCGTATAGGATTTCTGAGGTTCTCAATCCTGTGTCTTTTCGTTTGACCCTCCCAGACTCCTTTTCCATACATAATGTATTCCATAGGTCGTTGTTGCGGAGATACGTGGCACCTATGGTTCCATCTGTTGAGCCTCCTGCCCCGGTTTTGGTGGAGGGGGAATTGGAGTATATTGTGGAGAAGATTTTGGATTCTCGTGTTTCTAGACGGAAACTCCAGTATCTGGTTAAATGGAAGGGTTATACTCAGGAAGATAATTCCTGGGTTTTTGCCTCTGATGTTCATGCTTCCGATCTTGTTCGTGCCTTTCATGCGGCTCATCCTGGTCGGCCTGGGGGCTCTGGTGAGGGTTCGGTGACCCCTCCTCAAGGGGGGGGTACTGTTGTGAATTCTGTGGCTGAATTCACTCCTGTGGTCACAAGTGGTACTGCAGCTTCTGAGCTTCCTCCCTCAGGTGTTCTGGTGAGCTCGTTAACTGCTTCATTACTTAACTCCGCCTGATGCTGCTATCCTTGCTCCTTGTCAATGTTTCAGTGTTGGATCTGAGCTTCTCCTGATTGTTCCTGTGACCTGCTGCTCTGTATAGCTAAGTGCTTTTTGCTTTTTTGTTGCTTTTTTTCTGTCCAGCTTGTCTTTTGTTTTGCTGGAAGCTCTGAGACGCAAAGGGTGTACCGCCGTGCCGTTAGTTCGGCACGGTGGGTTTTTTTTGCCCCCTTTGCGTGGTTTTGCTTTAGGGTTTTTTGTAGACTGCAAAGTTCGCTTTACTGTCCTCGCTCTGTCCTAGAATATCGGGCCCCACTTTGCTGAATCTATTTCATCCCTACGTTTTGTCTTTTCATCTTACTCACAGTCATTATATGTGGGGGGCTGCCTTTTCCTTTGGGGAATTTCTCTGGGGCAAGTCAGGCCTATTTTTCTATCTTCAGGCTAGCTAGTTTCTTAGGCTGTGCCGAGTTGCCTAGGTAGTTGTTAGGCGCAATCCACAGCCGCTTTTAGTTGTGTTTAGGATAGGATCAGGTGTGCAGTCTACAGAGTTTCCACGTCTCAGAGCTCGTTCTTGTATTTTTGGGTATTTGTCAGATCACTGTGTGCGCTCTGATCGCTAAGCACACTGTGTTTCTGGATTGCCTTCATAACACCTGTCATTAGCAAACATAACAGAGCAGCCAGTGCCAGGCAGCAGCTGCCAAGGCAAACAGGATCATGGGGTGCATTAAAAGAGGTCTGGATACACATGATGAGAGCATTATACTGCCTCTGTACAAATCCCTAGTTAGACCGCACATGGAGTACTGTGTCCAGTTTTGGGCACCGGTGCTCATGAAGGATATAATGGAACTAGAGAGAGTACAAAGGAGGGCAACAAAATTAATAAAGGGGATGGGAGAACTACAATACCCAGACAGATTAGCGAAATTAGGATTATTTAGTCTAGAAAAAAGACAACTGAGGGGCGATCTAATAACCATGTATAAGTATATAAGGGGACAATACAAATATCTCGCTGAGGATCTGTTTATACCAAGGAAGGTGACGGGCACAAGGGGGCATTCTTTGCGTCTGGAGGAGAGAAGGTTTTTCCACCAACATAGAAGAGGATTCTTTACTGTTAGGGCAGTGAGAATCTGGAATTGCTTGCCTGAGGAGGTGGTGATGGCGAACTCAGTCGAGGGGTTCAAGAGAGGCCTGGATGTCTTCCTGGAGCAGAACAATATTGTATCATACAATTATTAGGTTCTGTAGAAGGACGTAGATCTGGGGATTTATTATGATGGAATATAGGCTGAACTGGATGGACAAATGTCTTTTTTCGGCCTTACTAACTATGTTACTATGTTACTATGTTACTATGAATAGGGTTTATTACAAGGGCTATCTTCATGAGACATGGCAATTGTCATTGCTATTTTAAAAATTAAATAATATTTAAAGATAAGAAACTAACGCCATTCAAAAGAGCAAAAAATATTGTGATTACAATCCCATCAGTTTCTGAAAAGTTTTCTTTTAAAAGTAAGTAAGAGACTAAAGCATGTAATTAGTATCACCCCTAGGGTATCCGCACATTGGTTACATTTGTTTTACGGATAAACGCTTTCACTTTTCATGATGAATTTTAAATAGCATGTAATTGATGTCTGGTTTCTCATTATATACTGTATCTGCTCTTGAGAAGACAGCAGAACATTTACCATGGCATTCTACTTTCCTTGAATTAACTTTGTTTCCACAAACCAATTGAATTTTCTGCTAAATCAGGAACACATCACCGTCTGAAATGTTATTCTGGTTGCAGAGAAGAAGCATTCATGCTCTGACTTCTTTATAATCTAGTAATGGATGCAGTTAGATGTGAATTACAAGCTGCCTTTCTCTATCTCTGAAAAGAATGCAAGGCAGATACTCTGATAATACATCAATTGTACAATAGAAATTGCAGTGGGTTCAGGATAAAAGAGTCCCAATAGACTCTGCACAGCTGCTGCTCGGTATACACCTTAGGGCTGTCTCCTCCAGTTTTCTCCATCCAAAACCAATTCAGTATGTTCAATGTAAATTAACAAATCCAGTACAGGGTGGTACGTGTTAATTACATTATTCTTACATTAGACATAGAGCAAGACAGCAAAAATTACAGCATATCTGGCGTAGGAGCCATCCTCGATATTTACTTATGCATTAACTGGGCAGAATTATGAAAAAGCTAACCACACACTTTAGGCCTCGTTCACACTTCAGTATTTTTGATCAGTAATTCATTGGTATTTGTATGTGGAAACTAGAAGTTTTTCCAAACCACAGAATAAGTATAAAACATTCAATTATAATTTTTCTCTGTAAGTTCCAGTCATGCGTTTGACATATAAAACATATACAAAATACTAGCCAAATACTGACTTGTGATTGAGGCCTTAGATATCAGTTTGCCTGAACACATGATAAGCTAACCGTTATTCCTCCTAACCCCTTCCGCCATATACAGTAATATGGATAGAAGTAACAATTAAACACCATTGGTGGTGGCTAATTCCTTGTTATTACCAATATCTGCATCAGGACACCATCACACAGACTAGATGGCTTGCCAAAATCAGGATGGTTGACGAATAGTGTTGAGCGATACCGTCCGATACTTGAAAGTATCGGTATCGGATAGTATCGGCCGATACCCGAAAAGTATCGGATATCGCCGATACCGATACCCGATACCAATACAAGTCAATGGGAAACCAAGTATCGGAAGGTATCCTGATGGTTCCCAGGGTCTGAAGGAGAGGAAACTCTCCTTCAGGCCCTGGGATCCATATTAATGTGTAAAATAAAGAATTAAAATAAAAAATATTGATATAATTACCTCTCCGGAGGCCCCTGGACATCACCGCTGGTAACCGGCAGCCTTCTTTGTTTAAAATGAGCGCGTTTAGGACTTCCATGACGTCACGGCTTCTGATTGGTCGCGTGCCGCTCATGTGACTGCCACGCGACCAATCAGAAGCCGCGACGTCATTCTCAGGTCTTAAATTCCTAGAATGAGGAGTTTAGGACCTGAGAATGACGTCGCGGCTTTGATTGGTCGCGTGGCGGTCACATGAGCGGCACGCGACCAATCAGAAGCCGTGACGTCATGGAAATCCCTAAACGCGCTCATTTTAAACAAAGAAGGCTGCCGGTTACCAGCGGTGATGTCCAGGGGCCTCCGGAGAGGTGAGTATATCAATATTTTTTATTTTAATTCTTTATTTTACACATTAATATGGATCCGATACCGATTCCCGATACCACAAAAGTATCGGAACTCAGTATCAGAATTCCGATACCGCAAGTATTGGCCGATTTTCGATACTTACGGTATCGGAATGCTCAACACTATTGACGAACATTAATTTAATATGCATGGCAACCATTACACCAGGTGACAATTTTTGTTCCAAAATTTTCTCCTAAAGGGAAAAACATTTTTTGAGCATATGGTTCCATCTAACCAAGAAACAATTCCTATTTTAATTCTGGTATTTTAAATCCTATGGGAACTCCACTAATTAGCAAAAAATTAATTAGGCTAGATTGCAGCACCGGGGACAACAACCTGTTGGGACACATCAATATACTTAGAAAAATATTGATAGGACTGCTGCTTTCACTGAGGTGACCAGTTCTGACTTTGCACTGTTGATTAGTAAAAAACAAAATCCAGCTCACCATACCGACATTCCCAAGGACTCGGAGCACGGAACCGCTGTGTCAGGGCGTGGACAGACAGGAAAAAGAAGGAGATCCAGCTCAACGATATAGTGAAAAATCCATAGTTTTATTTCACTTCAAAATATAGTGTAAGGAACTTTTTTGTATGCTGATGTTTTATCCTTACACTATATTTTGAAGTGAAATAAAACTATGGATTTTTCACTAGATCGTTGAGCTGGATCTCCTTCTTTTTCCTGACTGTTGATTAGTGCTTGTCATATCCCTCTAATCACGCATTAATGACCTATCATAAGGAATAAGTAGCAAATTTTCATCATTGAAAAGTAATATTGATAATTGCAAATATGCAAATGAAGGTAAACAGAAAATTAACACATTAGAACTCAAGTTATTTTTCCTTGATTTTAGTGGTGAATGTAAAGGTTATGAAACCATCATGCCTTTGTAGATCGTAACTGTCATATTATTTGCACTTTAGGAAAATACTAAATATATGTTCACAAAGTGTAAGAACTGAACACAAAGTGAATTTAGTTTACGTGCAGCTAATATTAAGGCTAGGTTCACAAGACCAATTATCCAAGAATACTGGGCCGAATATGATAATCACACTTTGATCTGTGTTTGATCAGAGTGGGATCCGATTTTATCAGACGAAGAGAACAAGGAAAAAAAATTCTTTACCTTCTCCATTCTGACAGTCTGTGAAAATCAGACTGCACTTGGATTTCATTCGAATTTGGTCCAATTTTTTTTGACAGGCCCATGGACATGAATGGCCGAGTGAGATTCTTGGTCCGTGGAAAAAATCAGACATGTGCACGACCCTATGTTTTGCTGGATATCACACAGATCGGATTGAAAATATGGTCATCTGCACCTGCCCTAAGCCTTACAATAAAGTTTACCCTTACTTTGCATCTGAGTAAACTTGTTTGTTGATTCACATTGTTATATATGGATGTAAGCAGCAACTTTGTTTTTTCACATCTGTGAGATAACTTAATTGTCTGCAATTCCACTTGTCGACTTGTCTGCTCAATAAGCCTTGAAAGATTCCTCCATTTGCATCAGCAGTTGCTCTCAAATGCAATATTCTCAATGCTTCTACTGCAGACAAATGAAACTACAAGATAATTTGTGCAAAATATCTTTTACCATAAGTTTGAAGTGATGTAATGTAATTGTACCTTATATACATAATATCCATTAAATGTACAATATGATACAATGAGTTTATTGCCGAATTGGCATGTTTTACACAGCAATTTTATTTAAGAAAAAAATAGCTACTGATTAGACACAAATATTTTCACTGAAAGACAACTGTTTAAATTTTTACAATTGGTCATGGAAACCTACATAGAAAAGATAAACCTAAAGCAAAATAAACATTTTTTCCCCTTTTGTTTATTAAGAGTTTTATGCATCCAATGATTAACCCCTTCGTGACCGGAGGTATATTCATTTTTGCTTTTTGCCCCCCTTCTCCCAGAGCCATAACTTTTTAATATTTCTTATCAGGCCTTGTTTTTTGCAGGAAAGGTTGTACTTTTGAAGTACACCATTGGTTTTAAGATATCATGTGCTGGAAAACGGGGAAAAAACAAAGTACGGTGAAATTGCAAAAAAAAGTGCAATTATAATCTTTATTTTTATATAGCGCTAACATATTCCGCAGCGCTTTACACACATTATCATCACTGTCCCCGACTGGGCTCACAATCTAGAATCCCTATCATTATGTCTTTGGAATGTGGGAGGAAATCGGAGTACCTGGAGGAAACCCACGCAAACATGGAAAGAACATACAAACTCATTGCAGATGTTGTCCTGGGTGGGATTAGAACCCAGGACCCCAGCGCTGCAAGGCTGCTGTGCTAACCACTGCGCCACCGTGCTGCCCGTGCAATTCCACAGTTGTTTTTTTTTCTACCATATTCACTAAATTATGATTTTCCAGGTCATTACAAGCTCAAAGACACCAAACATGTCTACTGTATGTTCTTTTTATTTAAGTGGTTAAAAAAAATCCAAACTTTGAGGGTATGTGCACACGTTGCGGATTCTCTGCGGATCCGCAGCATTTTTTGCGGTGCAGAAACGCTGCAGATCTGCAATTGATTTACAGTACAATGTAAATCAATGAGAAAAAAAAAGCTGCGCACACGTTGTGGAAAATCCAGTGCGGAAATGCTGCGGATTAAAAGAAGTAGCATGTCACTTCTTTTTTGCGATCTGCAACCTTTTTGTACCCATTCCATTATAGAAATCTGCAGGGTTAAAAACGATGTAAATCCGCAAAAAAAACGCAGCAAAAATGCACAAAAAATGCTGCAGATCCACACAAAAAATGCAACAAATCCGCAGCTGCGTTTTCTGCCAGGAGAGGCAGAATCCACACCAGAAATTGCTAAGGCTAATCTGCAACGTGTGCACATAGCCGGAAAAAAAAAGTTTTTATTTCTGTGGCCAGTTTTTTCTGTAGTGTCTCCAGTTTTCGTGATCCAGGGCTGGGTAAGTGCTTATTTTATGCCACCAAGCTATGTTTTTTATTGATACTATTTTTGTCTAGATGCGATATTTTGTTCTTCCGTTAATGCATTTTATTGCAATGTAGTGGCAACCAAAAAAACATAATTCTAACGTTATAAATTTTTTTCTCGTTACACCTAGTGTGATTGGGTTAGTTCCATTTTTACAATGATAGATCGGGCGATTCTGAACTCAGTGAGACCAAATATGTGCACATTTGATTTTTTTTGTTTGCTTTATTTTGAATGGGGTAAAAGGGGATGATTTGAACTTTTATATATTTTTTATTTATTTATATTTTTTATTTTTTAAATATTTTTTAAAACTTTTTTTTACTTTTTGCATGCTTCTTTAGTCTCCATGTATGATCGCCTCTGCTACACAAAGGCGATGACCAGATCACCTGTGTGCAGCAGAAATGTTCACTTGCTATGAGTGCCAACCATCGGGCGCCGCTCATAGAAATCCAGCTATGACAACTATAGAGGTCTGCTGGAGACCTCTAGATGACATGCCAAGCCATCGGTGACCTACAATCATGTGATGGGGTTACCGATGGGTGGGATTTCTGGTGCGCTTCCAGTAAGTGCATGTTAAATGCAGCTGTCAGAGATTGACAGTTGCATTTGACAGGTTAACTGCCATGGGTGGATCGCGATTCTACCCGTGGCTGTTAGAGGTACATGTCAGTTGTTCAAAACAGCTGACATGTACTGAGAAAGACGGGGGTTCAGTGCCGCAGCCCACATCAAATGGAGGGATTCCGATGTGGGCGTGCTATTACCCCCAAAGTAGGAAAGGGAATAATTAACCTCAATAAGGCTTTTACAGAGATTTCATTCTGTCTTCAAACTAGTCAGATAATTACACATCAATCAGCAGAAGATGCAGAAATACAAGAGATCACTCAACAGCCACTACAAGGGCACACCATCTCTCATCAACACACACAAAAAGGATTCTGGAAAGTCCATGGGTTACCACAAATGATGAGCAAATATAATCGTTGCTCAAGTTTTCCCGAGCACGCTCGGGTGGTCTCCGAGTATTTGTTAGCGTTCAGAGATTTTGTTTTCCTTGCCACAGCTAGATGATTTGCGACTACTAGTCAGCTTGATTACATGTGGGTATTCCCTAGCAACCAGGAAACCCCAACATGTACTTAGCCTGGCTAATAGCTGTAAATCAAGCAGCTGAATCAACAAAAACTAAATCTCCGAATGCTAACAAATACTTGGAGATCACACGCTCATCACTAGTTAGCACAGTAAAGGGGTCTGCTAAAGGCTCACATGGCTGAACAATGGAGCAACCCTAGAAGCCAAGCAAACCTTGAAGCCTAGCCTTACATTGGGCTTTATAGCAGAATGTCAATGACTCTATATTCCACAATAATGTGGTATATACAGTGGAGAAAATAAGTATTTGGTACACTGTTGATTTTGCAAGTTTCCCATCTACAAAAGAATGGAGAGGACTGTAATTTTAAGCATAGGCACACTTCAACTTTGAGAGACAGAATCTAAAAATAAAAAGTAGAAAATCACATCATCCTCCGCTCCGCTAATGACCTCAGGTTAGCATCCTCAATAATCAGAACCTCCCACTCCCGTCTCCAAGACTTTACACGTGCTGCGCCGATTCTTTGGAATGCACTACCTAGGTTAATACGATTAATCCCCAATCCCCACAGTTTTAAGCGTGCCCTAAAAACTCATTTGTTCAGACTGGCCTACCACCTCAATGCATAAACATAACGATCCCTGTGTGGCCTATATATAAAAAAAAAAAAAATGAATGTTCTCATTCACTTTATGCAGTTAATAGCCCTCTGTGTCTGTACTGTTACATACTTAGGCAGTTAACTGGTTCATGCAGCTTTACATGAACACCCGAGCATTACACTATGGCTGGTTCGAATAACTATAGCATTTGTTACCATCCACCTCTCGTGTCTCCCCTTTTCCTCATAGTTTGTAAGCTTGCGAGCAGGGCCCTCATTCCTCCTGGTATCTGTTTTGAACTGTATTTCTGTTATGCTGTAATGTCTATTGTCTGTACAAGTCCCCTCTATAATTTGTAAAGCGCTGCGGAATATGTTGGCGCTATATAAATAAAAATTATTATTATTATTATTATCATATGATTTTTAGATAATTAAATTGTATTTTATTGTATGAAATAAGTGTTTGATCACTTACCAACCAGCAAGAGTTATGGCTCTCACAGACCTCTTAGTTTTTCTTTAAGCAGCATGCCTACGCTGCACTCATTGCCTGCATTATTTGCACCTGTTTGAACTTGTTACCAGTGTAAAAGACAACTGTCCACATACTCAATCACTCACACTCCAACTTCTCCACCATGACCAAGACCAAACATCTGCTTAAAGACACCCGCGACAAAATTGTAGACCTGCACAAGGCTGGGATGGGCTACAGGACAATAGGCCAACAGCATAGTGAGAAGGTAACAACTGTTGGCACAATTATAAAAAAATGGAAGAAACACAATCTTCCTTAGTCTGGGGCTCCATGCAAGATCTCCCTTCATAGAGTAAGGATGATTCTAAATAAGGTCAACCCAGAACTACAAGGGAGGACCTGGTCAATAAACTGAAGAGAACTGGGACCACAGTCTCAAACATTACCATTAGTAACACACTATGCGGTGATGAATTAAAATCCTGCAGGGCACGTGAGGTCCACCTGTTCACTCCAGCACATGTTCAAGCCCATGTAAAGTTCACCAATGACCATCTGGATGAACCAGAGCAGCCAAGGGAGAAGGTCATGTGGTCAGATGAGAATAAAATAGAACTTTTTGGTATCAACTCCACCCGCTGTCTTTGGAAGAAGAAGAAGGATGAGTAAAACCCCAAGAACACATCCCAACTAGAGATGAGCGAACCTTTAAAGGTTCGGTTCAGCTCGGCTCACGGCCCGATTTGACCAAACATATTCAAACTCCATTGAATTCAATGTGAAGCAAAAACAAACACATAGACAACACCTTCAAGTGGGCCAAAAAGCTGCCAAAACAGCTCAAATTAGGAGCAGATACCAGGAAAAGTAACATCAATTGACCAACGAATTGAACTATTAATAAATAATTTTTTTTTTAATTAGATTCCATCGTATTTTTGATAACCAGCCAGGCAAAATTGACATCTTCAAGCTGTAATCCTCCACTGTCAGCATTAGCAAGGTTGGTTATCAAGAATAGAAGGGTCCCCATGTGTATTTTTTAATTATTTAAATAAAGAATTTATAAAACAGCGTGAGGCCCCCTGTTTTTGACAGCCAGCTAAGTGTTATGACCTGGTGGTTAGGAGCACCCGTCACGACCTGATAGTTAAACTCACACAGGACAAGCTCTGGGATGTGGGAGCTCTGCTGACCGCAGGCCCTAATCCTATCAAAACAACTAGAAATGGCCGTGGAGCGTTCCTGACTCTCCCTAGACGCCTCTTCACAGCCTAAGAGCTAGGTAGCCCTAGAGATAGAAAATAAAGCCTACCTTGCCTCAGAGAAATTCCCCAAAGGAAAAGGCAGCCCCCACATATATTGACTGTGAGTAAAGATGAAAGTCACAAACGCAGAAATGAAACAGGTTTCAGCAAAGGGAGGCCAGACTTACTAAACAGACAGAGGATAGGAAAGGTATCTTTGCGGTCAGCACAAAAACTACAAAAGACCACGCAGAGTGTGCAAAAAGACCTCCGCACCGACTAACGGTGCGGAGATGCCACTCTGCATCCCAGAGCTTCCAGCTAGCAAGACAAAATCATGATAACCAGCTGGACAAGGAAACAATGAACAAATAATAACTCTCAGGAACTTAGCTTTTGCTGGAGAAGACAGGTCACCAGAAAGATCCAAGAGCGAACTGAACCAATGCAGGAACATTGACAGCTGGCATGGAGTAAGAGTGGAGTTAAATAGAGCAGCCAACCAAAGGATAAACCACGTCACCTGTGTAAGGAACCTCAGAAGCAGCAGCTTCACTCACAGCCACCAGAGGGAGTCCATGGACAGAACTCGCCGAAGTACCATTCACGACCACAGGACGGAGTTCGACAACAGAATTCACAACAGCTAAGATAAAGCTGACAGCTGGGTGCTGCTATTCTCAAGCTGGTAAGGGGCGATGGATATTGGTCCCCCAGCCTAAAAATAGCAGCCCACAGCTGTCCAGAAATGGCTCATCTATTAGATGTGCCAATTCTGGTGCTTTGCCCAACTCTTCCCACTCGCACGGTAGCAGTGGCAAGTAGGTTTTATATTTGTGGGGTTGATGTCACCTTTGTATTTTCAGGTGACATCAAGCTCATTGGTTATTAATGAAGAGGCGTCCATTAATAAAGAATGGCATAGACTCTTTTAACAAACCTAAATTAAAGGGAACATGTCAGCAGTTTTGTGCACAGTAACCTACAAACACTGTCAGGTCGGCGTCGTTATACTGAAAAAGATGATACCTTGATTGATGAAATTTTTCTTATGGTTGTTGTTATATCTGTATTTTTAGCTTTGTGTTAATGAGATTCTCGTGCACTAAGGCAGGGTTTGTATATGTGGTGCACCCGATTATTCATAATGCAGACTCCTGAAAGGTCACTGATCCATCAGTGGCCTGCTCAATAGTTTGCATAATGAATATATGCACATATTGAAGAAAAAAAACGCTTCTGCAGCCAAGTGCATAATCGCATGTTTACTGTGCACTTAATCCCTTTTGCTTATTTAATTGAATGAGGAAAAAAAGTCAATTTGAAAATGGCTCCAATTTCAACGGTCTCTTACCAGCCTGAAAATACCAGCCCCCCCAGCTGTCTGCTTTAGCATGACTGGTTGTCAAAAAAATGGGGGTATCCTATGTCATTTTTAAAAATTATTTATTTAACCCAGTGGTCCCCAACTCCAGGCCTCGAGGGCCGCCAACAGTGCAGGTTTTCAGGATTTCCTTAGTATTGCACAGGGGTTGGAATCATCACCTGTGCAGATGATCACATTACCACCGATGCAATACTAAAGAAATCCTGAAAACCTGCACTGTTGGTGGCCCTCGAGGTCTGGAGTTGGGGACCCCTGATTTAACCTCTTAGTGACTGGGCCAAATTTTGAAATCTGACCAGTTTCACATTATGTAGTAATAACTCTGAAGCACTTAAACAAATTCCAGGGATTTTGAGATTTTTTTTATGGCTCATTATTTATGATAATGGTTAATTTAGGTCAATATGTTTTGTGTTTATTTATAATATATATTAAAAATTGTAAAAAATGTAAAACATTAGCAATTTTCAAACTATAAATCATTATCCCATTAATCTAGATAGTCATACCCCAGAATAACATTAATAAAGAACATTTCCGTCATGTCTACTTTACATCAGCACCATTTGTAAAATGTTATTTTATTAAAATGTAGCTGTAATTTTTCATTTTTTCAAGAAAATGTACAGTTGTGCTCAAAAGTTTACATACCAGCAGAATTTTTGCTTTTTTGGTCTTTTTTCAGAGAATATAAATGATAACATCAAAACTTTTTCTCCACTCATGCTTAATAGTTGGGTGAAGCCATTTATTGTCAAACTATTGTGTTTTTTCTTTTTAAATCATAATAACAACCCAAAACATCCAAATGGCCTGATCAAAAGTTGACTTACGTCTTTTCATAATACCGTTCATTGCCCCCTCTAACATCAATGACAGCTTGAAGTCTCATTAGCGATCCACCTCCTTGCTTTACAGTAGGAATGCTGCTCCTTTCATCATAGGCCTTGTTGACCTCTCTCCAAATGTAATGTTTATGGCCAAAAAGTTAAATTTTGGTTTCATCACTCAAAATTTCCTTGTTCCAGACATTTTGAGGCTTGTCTCTGTGCAGTTTTGCATATTGTAGGCAAGATAGATTGTGGCATTTACACAGCAATAGCTTTCTTCTGGCAACTCAACCATGCAGCCCATTTTTCTTCAAGTGCCTTCTTATTGTGCATCTTGAAACAGCCACACTGCTAGTTTTCAGAGAGTCCTGTCTTTCAACTGAAGTTGTTTGTGGTTTTTCTTTGCATCCCGAACAATTTTCCTTGCAGTTGTGGACATTTTTGTTGGTCTAACTGAATGTTACATAGTTACATAGTTATTAAGGTTGAAGGAAGACTATATGTCCATCTAGTTCAACCCATAGCCTAACCTAACATGCCCTAACATGTTGATCCAGAGGAAGGCAAAAAAAACCCATGTGGCAAAGAGTAAGCTCCAGATTGGGGAAAAAAATTCCTTCCCGACTCCACCTACGGCAATCAGACTAGTTCCCTGGATCAACGCCCTATCAAGGAATCTAGTGTATATACCCTGTAACATTATACTTTTCCAGAAAGGTATCCAGTCCCCTCTTAAATTTAAGTAATGAATCACTCATTACAACATCATACGGCAGAGAGTTCCATAGTCTCACTGCTCTTACAGTAAAGAATCCGCGTCTGTTATTATGCTTAAACCTTTTTTCCTCCAAACGCAGAGGATGCCCCCTTGTCCCTGTTTCAGGTCTATGATTAAAAAGATCATCAGAAAGGTCTTTGTACTGTCCCCTCATATATTTATACATTAAAATAAGATCACCCCTTAGTCTTCGTTTTTCCAAACTAAATAGCCCCAAGTGTAATAACCTATCTTGGTATTGCAGACCCCCCAGTCCTCTAATAACCTTGGTCGCTCTTCTCTGCACCCGCTCCAGTTCAGCTATGTCTTTCTTAAACACCGGAGACCAGAACTGTGCACAGTATTCTAAGTGTGGTCGAACTAGTGACTTGTATAAAGGTAAAATTATATTCTCCTCATGAGCATCTATGCCTCTTTTAATGCATCCCATTATTTTATTTGCCTTTGTAGCAGCTGCCTGACACTGGCCCCTGAATATGAGTTTGTCATCCACCCATACACCCAGGTCTTTTTCATTGACGGTTTTGCCCAGAGTTTTAGAATTAAGCACATAATTATACATCTTATTACTTCTACCCAAGTGCATGACCTTACATTTATCCCCATTAAAGCTCATTTGCCATTTATCAGCCCAAGCTTCTAGTTTACATAAATCATCCTGTAATATAGAATTGTCCTCCTCTGTATTGATTACCCTGCAGAGTTTAGTGTCATCTGCAAATATTGAAATTCTACTCTGAATGCCCCCTACAAGGTCATTAATAAATATGTTAAAAAAAAGAGGGCCCAATACTGACCCCTGTGGTACCCCACTGCTAACCGCTACCCAGTCCGAGTGTGCTCCATTAATAACCACCCTTTGTTTCCTATCCCTGAGCCAGCTCTCAACCCACTTGCACATATTTTCCCCTATCCCCATTATTCTCATTTTATGTATCAACCTTTTGTGTGGCACCGTATCAAAAGCTTTTGAAAAGTCCATATACACTACATCCACTGGGTTCCTTTGGTCCAATCCGGAACTTACCTCTTCATAGAAACTGATCAAATTAGTCTGACATGAACGGTCCCTAGTAAACCCGTGCTGATACTGGGTCATGAGGTTATTCCTCTTAAGATACTCCAGTATAGCGTCCCTTAGAATGCCCTCCAGGATTTTACCCACAGTAGAGGTTAAGCTTACTGGCCTATAATTTCCGAGTTCAGTTTTTGTTCCCTTTTTGAATATTGGCACCACATTTGCTATACGCCAGTCCTGTGGCACAGACCCTGTTATTATGGAGTCTTTAAAGATTAAAAATAATGGTCTATCAATGACTGTACTTAATTCCTGCAGTACTCGAGGGTGTATCCCATCCGGGCCCGGAGATTTGTCAATTTTAGTGATTTGTAGACGCCGCCGCACTTCCTGCTGGGTTAAGCAGGTGACATTTAATTGGGAATTTTTATCACTAGTCATTTTGTCTGCCATGGGATTTTCTTGTGTAAATACTGATGAAAAAAAGTCATTTAGCATATTGGCCTTTTCCTCATCCTCATCCACCATTTCACCCAGACTATTTTTAAGGGGGCCAACACTATCATTTTTTAGTTTCTTACTATTTATGTAGTTAAAGAATATTTTAGGATTATTTTTACTCTCTCTGGCAATGAGTCTCTCTGTCTCAATCTTTGCTGCCTTGATTTGCTTTTTACAGAATTTATTTAATTTTCTGTATTTATTTAATGCCTCCACACTACCTACTTCCTTTAATTCTCTAAATGCTTTCTTTTTGTCACTTATTGCGCCCCTTACAGCTCTATTTAGCCATATTGGTTTCCTCCTATTTCTAGTATGTTTATTCCCATACGGTATATACTGTGCACAGGTCCTAGCCAGGATGCTAATAAACGTCTCCCATTTTCTTTGTGTATTTTTGTGTCTCAGGACATCGTCCCAGTTAATTGCACCAAGATCCTCTCTCATCCGTTGGAAATTTGCCCTCCTGAAGTTTAGTGTCCTTGTAACCCCTCTACTACACATCTTTTTAAAGGATACATGAAAACTTATTATTTTATGATCGCTATTTCCCAAGTGACCCCCAACCCTTATATTTGATATGCGGTCTGGCCTGTTGGTTAATATTAGGTCTAGCAGTGCCCCCTTTCTTGTTGGGTCCTGAACCAGTTGTGAAAGGTAATTGTCTCTCATAGTTGTCAAAAACCGATTACCTTTGCTGGAACAGCAGGTTTCTGTTCCCCAATCTATTTCAGGGTAGTTGAAGTCCCCCATAATAATGACTTCTCCTTGAGTCGCAGCTTCATCTATTTGCTTTACGAGGATATTCTCCATTGCTTCCATTATTTTTGGAGATTTATAACAAACCCCTATCAGTAATTTATTATTTTTTCCCCCTCCCCTTATCTCCACCCACAGGGATTCTACATTTTCATTAAATTCACCTATATTATCGCGCAGGATGGGTTTTAAGGACGATTTTACATATAGACACACCCCTCCCCCTCGCTTATCTGTACGGTCATTTCTGAACAGGCTATAGCCCTGCAAGTTAACAGCCCAGTCATGGCTCTCATCCAGCCACGTTTCAGATATCCCCACCATGTCATAATTATGCTCCAACAACATTAGTTCTAATTCGTCCATTTTGTTGGCGAGGCTTCTGGCATTAGTATACATGCACTTTATGTTCCTCTCTGTACTTCTATTTCTTAAGTTATTAACTGTTCTGGCCCCACCCCCCATGCCACCGCCACCCCCAACTTCCTTATTTGTGCCCAGGTCTCTGTCTGCACTATCTTCCCCTCCTATAAAATGAATACCCTCCCCCCCAATTCCTAGTTTAAACACTCCTCCAACCTTCTAGCCATTCTCTCCCCCAGCACAGCTGCACCCTCCCCATTGAGGTGCAGTCCATCCCTAGCGTAGAGCCTGTAGCCAACTGAGAAGTCGGCCCAGTTCTGCAGGAACCCAAACCCCTCCTTCCTACACCAATTCTTGAGCCACTTAGTAACCTCCCTAATCTCCCGTTGCCTCTCTGGCGTTGTACGTGGTACCGGCAGTATTTCGGAAAATACCACGTTGGAGGTCCTTGCTTTCAGCTTGCAGCCTAATTCCCTGAAATCATCTTTAAGGACCTTCCACCTACCTCTAACTTTGTCATTAGTGCCAATGTGCACCATGACCGCTGGGTCCTCACCAGCCCCTCCCAATAATCTGTCCACCCGATCAGCGATGTGTCGGACTCGAGCGCCAGGTAGGCAGCACACCGTTCAACGATCCCTGTCTTTGTGACAGATTGCCCTATCTGTTCCCCTAATAATTGAGTCGCCCACTACCAGCACCTCTCTGGCCTGCCCTGCTCTCCTATTTCCCTCCTTACTGGAGCAGTCACTCCTCCGGCTTTCAGAGGACATGCCTGGCTGCAGCAGTGCTACCCCTGTACTGGCACCCCCCTCATCTGCCAACTTAGCAAACTTATTGGGGTGTGCCAGGTCAGGACTAGCCTCCCTAGCACTCTTCCGTCTACCCCGCTTCCTAACTGTCACCCAGCTTCCTACTTCACCATCCTGCAGCTCCATCCTACCATCCCCCTCCTCATCTGTCCCATTGAGCGTCTGCTCCGTGAGCAGAAGACTCCTCTCCATATTGTCTATGGATCTCAGTGTTGCCAGCTGCACATTTAGAGTCAGAATCTGGGTTTCCAAATGCACAACGTGCTCACATCTCGCACAGCAGTATGCACCCTCGATCGGCTGCTCAACGACTGCATACATGTGGCAAGACGTGCACTGGATGGCATTAACAAGAGTGGAGCACATTTCCTAATGGGGATTGCACCAGACAGAACAGTTCAATAAAAAAAATTAAAATTAAATACAAAGTATTAATAAAAATCAGACAGCAATTCAGTAATTCCTCCCTTGGAAACTCCCTGACTCCAAAGTCACTGAATCACAAGTCACACTTACCGCCGTCCACACTTACACTCAGGCCACACTCAGCTCGCTCACACTCGCTATGCTGAAGATTTAAAGATTTTTTTTTTTTCTCTCCCTTAACAGCAATCCACCTTGCTGTCCAAATGCACTTCCAAAAATGTTGCTTTGATTTTACAGAGCCCCTAATTTTGCATTTGTTAATTACAGTTTGAACTCTGCTGACTGGCATTATCAATTCCTTGGGTATCTTTTTGTATCCCTTTCATGTATTATACAGATCAACTAACTTTTGATGTAGATTTGTTGACAATTATATTGCTTTCCCCATGACTCACAATTCACAAACTTCAGTGGCTGCATGAAAGATGCAAGAAACTCATTCAGATTTTATGCACACACACTGATTACAATCAAACAGGTCACTGGTGAGGATATTACCTTTAGTAGCCATTCAAACCCATTTGTGTCAACTTCTGTGCATGTTATCAGGCCAAAATCACCAGAGTATGTGAACTTTTGATCAGGGTCATTTCGATGTTTTGGGTTGTCATTATGATTTAAAAAGAGAACACACAGTAGTTTGACAATAAGTGCCTTCACTCAACCACTAACAAAAAGTGGAAACAATTTTTTGTTGTTATCATCCAAATTCTCTGAAAAAAGACCAAGAAAGCAATAATTCTTCCGGGATATGTAAACTTTTGAGCACGACTGTACAACATTTATTTTTTTAGGGGCCTATCCAGGTTTGAAGTGACTTTGAGGGTCCTATATGTTGGAATACCCCCAAAAGTGATACCGTTTTAAAAACTGCACCCCTCAACATAATGAAAACTGCTGTCAGGTAGTTTATTAACCCTTCAAGTGATATTCAGGAATTAATGCAAAGTAGCTTGATTGGAATGAAAAAGTGTATTTTTGCCACCTAAATGTTGCTAACTTCTGAACAGGTCGATATAGCCAGGAGATTCTAAGGTCGCTATTTGGCCATGAATTGCCATGGCAAACATCGGACCACACAATCACGATTTCTGGGTGCAAATGGGGTTAAATAGGAAGCTCCCACAGTCTGTTAACCATTTGTATGATGTAGTCTCTTTTTACAGCAGCATCTAAGGGGTTAAACAGATATGGATGGTATCAATGCTGATCGTGGCTAATGCAACAACTTGTCAACTATATTATAATCAGCTGCTGGATTGTCACCTGTGTGGGGATGCTATTCTCTTATATCTCAGATCAGTAAAAAGACGTATTGGCATTCATTAAGGGGTTACGATAAAATAAACAGCATGGGGACCCCTCTATTCTTCATAACCAGCCTTGCTGAGGGTTGCAGCCCACACATCTCAGCTTTGCCTGACTAGTTATCAAAAATACAGGGGAACAGATGCCATTTAAAAATATACATATTTATTTAGAATGCAGGCTGATGAATACACCCATCAGCCGCTCCTGATCTCACTATTATTAGCATCAGCAGATGTAGGCTGCTGGAAGCAGTATTCCCATTAGCCAATGCTAATGACTTGAGGTAAACTTTATACCTCCGATCACAGCTGCAGGTTTATGCTATCATTTGACAGCATGGAAACTGCAGCTGTCTGACCAGCGGTCATTATTTTACTGCCAATCAGAAGCAGTGTTTTCGGCACTCTCATGCACATCACAGTGTGACAAACACTTGATGTTTGGGCCCCCCATTCAAGTGAATGGGTCAGGTACTGTTATGGTACCCGAATCCAAACTTTTTTTTAACTGTTCGTCTGGACCCAAACATCCAGGGTTCCACCCATTTCTAATCCTGTGTTTAGTGTGTAACTGGTGTGTGTATGTCATGTGTGTATGGGGTAACTGTTGAGTGTATGCCATGTGTCTAGTGTGTGACTGGTGTGTGTATGTCGTGTGTCTAGTGTGTGACTGGAGTGTATGTATCTAGTATGTGACAGGTGTGTATGCATTCTTTGTCTAGCGTGTGACTGGTGTGTATGTCATGTGTCTAGTATGTGACTTGTGTGTGTGTGTGTCATGGCGTGAAGCCTAGAGGGCCAAATAGCTACTCCAAATCATTTCTGATAAAACTGTGTACCAGGGACAAATCAGAAGGCTACATTTCCACTTAAAAATCATTAGACTTAATATTGGGGTGCAGCCACGAGGCCCAATTACCTACTGCAAATCATATGTGCTAAAACTGTGTTTCAGTAGCAGATCTGAAGACCAGATTTCCACTTAAAAATCGATTGGCCTAATATAATGGTGCAACCATATGTCCCAATAAGCTACTGCAAATCGTGTGTAATAAAACTTTGTTTAATGGCAAATCAGAAGGCCACATTTCCATTTAAAAATCGTTAGACCTAATATTGTGTTGCAGCCACAATGTACAATTAGCTACTCCAAATGGTTTGTGATAAAACTGTGTTTCAGAGGCAAATCAAAAGGCCAGATTTTCACTTAAAAATCGAAAGGCAAAACAGTGTTGTTCAGGAGCACTATTTATTATATGAATAGTGATTAGTGACAGCTGACTGCCAGCTGTGGGCCTAAGTTTGTGAAGATGCAGGTTACAAGAGGGGAAGTCTACTTACAACATGAGTGGTAAAAAATATAGGTCGTGGTGAAAGAGGGAATAGGCTTAGTTTTCTATGTGTACGGGAGTTAGGTGTTAATGTGAATGAAATCTCAAGTGAACCAGCCATCTCATCGTATCCAAAGACCACTGACAACATCTGTTGCATGCCAGGCTACTAGACTCCCTTTAATTGGCACCTGGACAGCGGTATGTCTAGTAGCTGAGGCTCAGAAAGAGCATGTACTCCAGTGGATGGCAAGCACTGCATCAAGTTGCCTCTCTCCTCTTCCTCCATCTTAACAACACACACACAGCATAATCCTCAGAGGTGGTACACCAATCACCCTTGCTTCAAAAGTTCCCAAACTCCCTGATGACTGTGGGGAACCTCAGCTGGGCCATTATGAAGAGCTGTTCACACATTCTATTCCATGGACATCGGAGGTCTGCTCTGAAAAATCACTGAATACAGAGGAGGAAAGCATGTGTACTGATGCCCAACATTTTTTCTTGTTGGTTTCAGAGCTGGACAAAGTATGATTCGAGCAGAATCCAAACCCTTGTCCCCAGACATTAACCCCGGGAGGTGGAGGTGATCGTGATGAGACTCAGACACCCCAGGCACATGTGGACTGTGCTGTGCTGTCAGCGCAGGAAGAGGAGGAGGGTGACTCTCAGGGCAAAGAGTGGGAAAAGAGAGGGGATGATGATGAAGTTGTAGATATCACTTGATGTGAATCCAGAAGCATGCAGCTGTGTAGCTCAGCAGAGGGGATGAAGGAGGAGGAAGACGAGGAGGTTACATTGCAACTTGTCGCACAGAAACAGAATAATGTAAGCACTAGGGTTGAGCGAAATGGGTCGGCCATTTTCAGAAGTCGCCGACTTTTGGCAAAGTTGGGTTTCATGAAACCCGGCCCGACCCCTGTGTGGGGTCGGCCATGAGGTCGGCGATCTTCTGAATCTGGTATCGGAATTCCGATACCGAGAATCAGCGCGTGAAGGACCTTAGATGACGTCGCGGCTTGTGATTGGTCGCGTGACCGCCCATGTGACCGCTCACGCGACCAATCACAAGCCGCGACGTCACCGAAGGTCCTTCAAGCGCTGATTCTTAGGAAGGAAGGCTGCCGGAAAGAAGCAGGGCGCGTCCGAGGTTGAGTATATTCCTATTAGGTATATACTCACTCTCGGACGCGCCCTGCTTCTTTCCGGCAGCCTTCCTTTCTAAGAATCAGCGCTTGAAGGACCTTTGGTGACATCGCGGCTTGTGATTGGTCGTGTGCGTGGTCACATGGGCGGTCGCGCGACCAATCACAAGCCGTGACATCATCTAAGGTCCTTCACGTGCTGATTCTAAGGAAGGAAGGCTGCCGGTTAGTACCAGGGCGCGTCCGAGGGTGAGTATAGCAATATTTTTTATTTTAATTCTTTATTTTACACTTAAATATGGATCCCAGGGCCTGAAGGAGATTTTCCTCTCCTTCAGACCCTGGGAACCATAGTATCCCATTGCACTGCATTGGGTTTCGTGTTTCGGCCGACCCCGACTTTTCTATAGGATCGGCCGATTTCACTTGACCCGACTTTTGAGAAAGTCGGGTTTCGTGAAACCCGACCCGATCCTATAAAAGTAAAAGTCGCTCAACCCTAGTAAGCACAGCACACTGCATCCTCAGTCACAAATCTGGCTATGGCCAGCAGCTTTTTCGGGTCTCCAGTTTGCAGGGGCGGCAAGGGTTGCCTAGCCTGTGCTTTTTTTGAGACCGCAAGAGACGACCCAAGTCACGTTGTCTGCCAATTTTGCAAAAAATAAATCAGTAGGAAGAAAAATGGCAATAATTTGACTAGTACATGCATGAACTGACGCATGCACAATCAACAAGCCTTAGTCTGAGATTCTCACTGTGCAAAAACGCAAATTATCAGGCCTCGCCAGCCACCAACCGGCCATCCCATCAACCACATTTGCTACTTCTACCTCCTACCCTGATAATTGTTCTCACACTGGTCTCTTGCAGCAGATCCTCCACTTGTATACCCCATACAGTTGGGGTGAGAGCCCATTAGCTGTTACAGAAGTGGAGTTGCCTGCTGTTTTTGCTTCACCGAGCACACTCCATGTTTTTCAATCCACCATAACATCTCTGCCTGCACTGTACTCACAGTCCATCAGTTTGTCTTGTTCACCCTACTTCAGCCTCTGTCAGCACAACAGCCAGCCCTCAGTCCAGCAGTTGTGGTCAAATAAAATGCTTCCTCTTACACATGCCAAAGCTAAGAGCTTGAACTCTGCCATCCCCAATCTGTTGGCCACGGAAATGCTGCCTTTCCACCTGGTGGATAGAGATGATTTCCAAAAGCTGATGCCAGTTGCATTTATCCAGCACTAGTTGCAAAGTCTCAATTACTTCTCTAAGAAAGCTGTGCCTGCACTACACCAGCAGAAAAAAATCTATGTCTGCTAGGGTGCATTTCACCACTGACACTGGATGAGCAAATATGGTCAGGGGCGTTAGATCTCGCTGACTGGGCACTGTGGGGCAGGCAGTCAAGGGGCTTCTCCACAACCCCCCACCTCCGTACTGCGCAGCTATAGCTTACCGCAATTAGGAAGTGTTTAAATTTTTATGCCTTGGAGATCGCAGTCTAAGGGGTATCGATTCTCCTTATGGAGAGTGACATACCATCTCTGGCTTGTCAAGGTAAGGAGGCTTATTTGCCGTGCAATGCTCCTCTGGGAAATATAATATGCAAATTGCCTCTTCTGAGAAAAAGAGAACTTAAACTCCATAGCGCCATTTGTTGGAAGTAGCAATCCTACAAGTCACAATCAACTCTTTAATGAGTCGTGCAATATGACTTAGGATAAAAGCCAAATCAGTATCTCCATTCGCAGACACGGTGTTTCGGGCTGTTGGCCCTCGTCGACGAAACACCATGTCTGTGAATTGAGATACTGATTTGGCTTTTATCCAAAGTCATATTGCATGACTCGTTAAAGAGTTGATTGTGACTTGTAGGATCGCTACTTCCAACAGGTGGCGCTATGGAGTTTAAGTCCTCTTTTTCTCAGAAGAGGCAATTTGCATATTGGAGATCGCAGTCACACAGCTCAAGAGATGTGGACATCTATACAGGTCAAGTTTGAGCAACGGCTGTCTCAACTGAACGTGGAGTCAGGGAAGGCCGTGTGTCGTAATGATGGGAACCTGATGGCGGCTTTAGGCTGGGGCAAGCTCACACACAAGCCTTGCATGTCTCACATCCTCAACCTGGGGGTACAGCAATTTCTCCCTCCACCAATATCCAGACCTGGATGTGATGCTACAGAAAATAGACAGATATAAAACATCTTTGAATATATGGCTAATTTTCCACAGTACATTGTAGACATGCCATTGTTTCTTTATGGTAAAGACAGCTAGCCTGGTCCTACTCTAGAAAACGATAGCAAACCGTTTAGGGATTCCAAAAAGGGGATAATTTCTTCACCCTATTTTGAGAGCTATTACTTCTTTACTTAAAAAATACTTCAAATAGGGTAACATTTATATCGCTGCATGTCAACAATGCCATCTCAACTTCTATTTTCACTGCCTGTGTATAATCACCAATCTAAAATGTCTGATACTGTACTGTGTGGATAAATAAACTGTTGCTTTTAACCACTACCATCCAACTTATTCTAGCCAGGTAGATTGTGGTTACTTGGACATCAATAAGGCTGTTTGTATTGATGAGCTCAAAAGAGGTTCCATATAGTCATAGGAAACCTTAGAGTGCAATGTATGCATTTTCTGGGCAATTGAAAGCTTTTCAGTATTTTCTGTAGATTGGAAATTGGGGAAAAAATTGGCTATGGTGACATATTTCATTTTCAAATGATATGCTCATCTCTAGAGTATATACATTTACATGAATAGAAGACCTAGCATTCACAGACCCTAAAGATAAAGGAAATATGCAAAACAATTTACAGTTTTGACCTTTTGCATCATGCATGAAGAGCAGATGTTTTATTATGTGAATATATATTGTATACCAAACTTAATAAAGTGTGCACCAGGAAAATTATAGAAAACATGTTGCATTAACTGCTTCACAGTCACATAATATTTTCCAAAAATGTAAAAATCCTTGATTCCGATTTACATTTCAATTTGGAAAAACACCTTGATGGCCATCAACATGCATTATTTTTTTAAGTATCTTTCATGTGGATGTGTCCCAAAATATCTTATAGAAACAGCATACATTATTATAGACCCATTGAGACTAGTATATTACCTTAAAAAATCTGTGTCAGAATGGCAATGTAAACTTGAAATTAAAAATATAATTTTATGAGTTTAAATATGCACACCCATTAGATTTTTGATCTTATTAATATATTGCAGCACTGTGTTCTTACAATTACTCATTTTTCGCTTCTACCTGGATAATTCTTCTCTTTTCCATTAGGCATAAGATTAAAAATTGACTGGCTGAACCCTTCAAAGCTCTATGTAGAAACATGAGGTCATTTTTTCCCTGTATAAAATATCCAGTTTAGAAGTGTTTCTGGAGTCAAGACAAAGACAATGGTAGGTAAAAATGTAGGTTTATTCTCAATGCATTTCAGAGTCTTCTGACTCCTTCGTCAGGATAACCATACATAAATAGCTATTGCGTTCTTACATTTCTTTATAATTTTGTCTGTATGAGTCATAATTCACTGCAAAAGTCCCTGTCAGAGGGGACAAGAGAACAGCTGGGTCCGGTGTTGAAAAGGGGAAAGTTAAGGTACCGTCACACTAAGCGACGCTGCAGCGATACCGACAACAATCCGGATCGCTGCAGCGTCGCTGTTTGGTCGCTGGAGAGCTGTCACATAGACAGCTCTCCAGCGACCAATGATCCCAAAGTCCCCGGGTAACCAGGGTAAACATCGGGTAACTAAGCGCAGGGCCGCGCTTAGTAACCCGATGTTTACCCTGGTTACCATCTTAAAAGTAAAAAAACAAATGCTACATACTTACCTACCGCTGTCTGTCCTCGGCGCTTTGCTTCTCTGGTCTGGCTGTGAGCGCCTGGCAGCCGGAAAGCAGAGCGGTGACGTCACCATTCTGCTTTCCGGCCGCTGTGCTCACAGCCAGACCAGAGAAGCAGAGCGCCGAGGACAGACAGCGGTAGGTAAGTATGTAGCGGTTGTTTTTTTACTTTAACGATGGTAACCAGGGTAAACATCGGGTTACTAAGCGCGGCCCTGCGCTTAGTTACCCGATGTTTACCCTGGTTACCAGCGAAGACATCGCTGAATCGGTGTCACACACGCCGATTCAGCGATGTCTGCGGGGAGTCCAGCGACGAAACAAAGTTCTGGACTTTCTTCCCCGACCAGCGACAGCACAGCAGGGGCCTGATCGCTGCTGCCTGTCACACTGGACGATATCGCTAGCGAGGACGCTGCAACGTGACGGATCGCTAGCGATATCGTCTAGTGTGACGGTACCTTTAAATGCAGAGAAAAGAAACTTCCTGTTTCTATATAATTGTAAGTACACCGTGCTATATAATATGATGACTGCAATATATTAAGAGGATAAAATGTTGATGGGAGTGCTTCATTAACTAAAAAGTGAAAGGGTTTATAAATCTAAGTGTATTCAGTCTCCACCTACCCAGCCTTACTGACAGCTGAGGACAGAAACAGAGGTGAACATTCATAAAATATTATACAGTCTTTCTAACATGGATTTTTAATGTAAATACATGAGTCTCATCAGATCTTAAGAGAATTACTTAACAATATATTCAGTTTGTATTGTCGACAGATATGTTTAAGTGTTCGGTCTGCCACAAAATTTATTGACTTACTTCACCACAACTTATAAATTTTGCCTCTTTAGGTAAAACCTATAAAACCTTCTCAGCACAGGTTACTGCAGTTTTTTTTATTTATTTTGCTGAATACATTACAGAAACCTAATATAAGTATCGCTCACTATGGAAATCTTCTCAATGAAGTCAAACTGATATAAAATTGTAAATTAATGGGGCATATTATCTGTCTATCTTAACACAGTAACATCAGTTCAGAAAAGAATGGTAATAAAGATAACTCAATGGAAAATAAAACTGCTGATTGAAACAAAATACGACTGCAAAGAAAAACTATATGAAGATTAATTGCGTTTAAGCAACTGAACAATAATAGGAAAGAACAGAAATCTCAGTCAAACACTTAAGGTACCGTCACACATAGCGACGCTGCAGCGATACCGACAACGATCCGGATCGCTGCAGCGTCGCTGTTTGGTCGCTGGAGAGCTGTCACACAGACCGCTCTCCAGCGACCAACGATCCCGAGGTCCCCGGTAACCAGGGTAAACATCGGGTAACTAAGCGCAGGGTCGCGCTTAGTAACCCGATGTTTACCCTGGTTACCATCCTAAAAAGTAAAAAAACAAACGCTACATACTTACCTTCCGCTGTCTGTCCTCGGCGCTCTGCTTCTCTGGTCTGGCTGTGACGTCACCGCTCTGCTTTCCGGCTGACCGACGCTCACAGCCAGAGCAGGAGGAGTGCAGAGCACAGCGCTGGAGGACAGAGAGCGGTAGGTAAGTATGTAGTGTTTGTTTTTTTACTTTTAGGATGGTAACCAGGGTAAACATCGGGTTACTAAGCGCGGCCCTGCGCTTAGTTACCCGATGTTTACCCTGGTTACCAGCAAAGACATCGCTGAATCGGTGTCACACACGCCGATTCAGCGATGTCTACGGGGAGTCCAGCGACGAAAGAAAGTTCTGGACTTTCTTCCCCGACCAGCGATCTCCCAGCAGGGGCCTGATCGCTGCTGCCTGTCACACTGGACGATATCGCTAGCGAGGACGCTGCAACGTCACGGATCGCTAGCGATATCGTCTAGTGTGACAGTACCATTAGCCAAAATGTATAGAGATAAGCAAATAATACACAGTACTGCGTCGGAGTAAAGTACTACAGCAAGTTACAAATGCCTCTACAATGAATACAAATACAAAAGAATAAATTGCTGCTGGAGAAAAAAAAAGTGTCATTGTGTAAAGTAATGGCTAGTTTGCATACTTCTTTATTATTTAAAATATCTTTTTCCCTTTATATGTCTACCAAATCACTGTCTGTTTTCAACCGAGCTATTACTAGTTGCAGGGAGATAAATGGCAAGAGGCCCCTGTGCAAAACGTTGTAAGTCCACTGCACATCTTAACTATTATGTAGACTGATAATAACTATTATTCACCAAAAAAAAATTAAAATGGACCTTTCAGAAATTTTGACTACAGAAACTGTACGTTCCTGAAAATGGTATCAGGAATGTAGACAAAAACATTTTTATTCTTTGTTTTTTTCCCCTCCTTTGAGGAAATGTAGGACACCAAAATTACTGGCACTCAGTATGTTAGTTTTCTTATCATTTAAAAGGGTGTTTCAGCTCATTCAACCCACTATTATGCTATTTTATCATAGAAAAGACAGCATTATATAGAGATGAAATTAGATGCTCTGAGTCCTGACTCCTTCTCATTGAGAAGGTCAGAACTATGCTGTCCTCAGTCCTTAGCTGCTTCCACAGTACTCTTCAGCTTCCCTCCTGCTCCGGCACTCTGAAGCTGCTCTTCTTGTCCATTCTGGCACCTTTCAGAACTGTGTCAGGATGATCACACAAAACATTCCGTCTCACAAGATCACGGAGATCTCTCCTTTCCTGATAGTAAATCTCCTATACAGGGGCGGACAGCAGGATCAGGGTGTTAGAGCATCAGTAAAGGTACCGTCACACTAGACGATATCGCTAGCGATCCGTGACGTTGCAGCGTCCTGGCTAGCGATATCGTCCAGTGTGACAGGCAGCAGCAATCAGGCCCCTGCTGTGCTGTCGCTGGTCGGGGAAGAAAGTCCAGAACTTTGTTTCGTCGCTGGCTCTCCCGCTGACATCGCTGAATCGGCATGTGTGACGCCGATTCAGCGATGTCTTCGCTGGTAACTAGGGTAAACATCGGGTTACTAAGCGCAGGGCCGCGCTTAGTAACCCGATGTTTACCCTGGTTACCATCGTTAAGTAAAAAAAACAACCACTACATACTTACCTACCGCTGTCTGTCCCCGGCGCTGTGCTTCTCTGCACTGGCTGTGAGCACAGCGGCCGGAAAGCAGAGCGGTGATGTCACCGCTCTGTTTTCCGGCTGCCCGGCGCTCACAGCCAGAGCAGAGAAGCACAGCGCCGGGGACAGACAGCAGAAGGTAAGTATGTAGTGGTTGTTTTTTTTACTTTAATGATGGTAACCAGTAGGGTTGAGCGAAACGGGTCGAACATTTTCAAAAGTCGCCGACTTTTGGCGAAGTCGAGTTTCATGAAACCCGATCCGACCCCTGTGCGTGGTCGGCCATGCGGTACGCGACTTTCGCGCCAAAGTCGCGTTTCAATGACGCGAAAAGCGCCATTTCTCAGCCAATGAAGGTAAACGCAGAGTGTGGGCAGCGTGATGACATAGGTCCTGGTCCCCACCATCTTAGAGAAGGGCATTGCAGTGATTGGCTTGCTGTCTGCGGCGTCACAGGGGCTATAAAGGGGAGTTCCCGCCGACCGCCATGTTACTGCTGCTGATCTGAGCTTAGGGAGAGGTTGCTGCCGCTTCGTCAGAAGCAGGGATAGCGTTAGGCAGGGTCCATTAACCACAAAACCGCTTGTGCTGTAGCGATTTCCACTGCCCAACACCACCTTCGGTGTGCAGGGACAGTGGAAGCTCCTTTTTTTTTTTTTCCCCTCAGCGCTGTAGCTCATTGGGCTGCCCTAGAAGGCTCCCTGATAGCTGCATTGCTGTGTGTACGCCGCTGTGCAAACCAACTGCTTTTTTCAAAGCACAAATCCTCTTGTTCCTTCCTTTCTGCACAGCTATCTTGTTTGTTTGTCCACACTTTTTATTTAATTTGTGCATCAGTCCACTCCTTATTGCTGCCTGCCATACCTGGCTGAGATTACTGCAGGGAGATAGTAATTGAAGGACAGTTCCTTTTTTTTTTTTTTTGTGGGAGATTAAGATTGACATTTCTGCTAGAGTGCCATCTCTGTCTGTGTCATCTCTCACTCAGTGGGCCATAGAAAGCCTATTTATTTTTTTGCTTGATTTGGGTTCCAAAATCTACCAGAAAAAATCACAACATCAATCAGTGGGAGAAAAATATTGGCCTCAGGGCTTGTGTGCCACTCCTTACTCCTGTGTGTGCCATCTCTCACTCAGTGGGCCATAGAAAGCCTATTCATTTTTTTGCTTGATTTGGGTTCTAAATTCTACCTGAAAAAATCAATAAATCAATCAGTGGGAGATTAATATTGGCCTTTGGGCTTGTGTGCCAGTCCTAAGCGTGCCATCTCTCTCTCTCTCAGATAGTGGGCCATAGAAAGCCTATTTTTTTATTATTTTATTGGGTTTATAAATTTTCCCTGGAAAAAAAAAAAAGTGGGAGATTAATATTGGCCTCTGGGCTTGTGTGCCAGTCCTGAGCGTGCCATCTCTCTCACAAATAGTGGGCCATAGAAAGCCTATTTATTTTTTTGGTTGATTTGGGTTCATAATTCTACCTGAAAAAATCAATCAATCAATCAGTGGGAGATTAATATTGGCCTTTGGGCTTGTGTGCCAGTCCTAAGCGTGCCATCTCTCTCTCTCAGATAGTGGGCCATAGAAAGCCTATTTATTATTATTTTTTTTATTGGGTTTATAAATTTTCCCTGGAAAAAAAAAAAAAGTGGGAGATTAATATTGGCCTCTGGGCTTGTGTGCCAGTCCTGAGCGTGCCATCTCTCTCACAAATAGTGGGCCATAGAAAGCCTATTTATTTTTTGGGTTGATTTGGGTTCCTAATTCTACCTGAAAAAATCAATCAATCAATCAGTGGGAGAAAAATATTGGCCTCAGGGCTTGTGTGCCACTCCTTACTCCTGTGTGTGCCATCTCTCACTCAGTGGGCCATAGAAAGCCTATTAATTTTTTTGCTTGATTTGGGTTCTAAATTCTACCTGAAAAAATCATTAAATCAATCAGTGGGAGATTAATATTGGGCTTTGGGCTTGTGTGCCAGTCCTAAGCGTGCCATCTCTCTCTCTCAGATAGTGGGCCATAGAAAGCCTATTTATTATTATTTTTTTTATTGGGTTTATAAATTTTCCCTGGAAAAAAAAAAATGGGAGATTAATATTGGCCTCTGGGCTTGTGTGCCAGTCCTGAGCGTGCCATCTCTCTCACAAATAGTGGGCCATAGAAAGCCTATTAATTTTTTTGCTTGATTTGGGTTCCAAAATCTACCTGAAAAAAATCACTAAATCAATCAGTGGGAGATTAATATTGGCCTCTGGGCTTGTGTGCCACTCCTGACTCCTGTGTGCGTCATCTGTCACTCAGTGGGCCCTAGAAAGCCTACTTTTTGTTTTATTTGTTTTCTAAATTCTCCCTGAAACAATCATTTTATTTTCTTTGGTTTCTAAATTATTCCTGAAAAAAATCATTTTTTTTGTTTTTTTTTTTCTCTCAAGTATCCCTGAAAAAAAAAAAATCTGTGGGAGATTCATATTGCCCCTTCTGCTTGTGTGCCAGTCTTGACTCCTGGGTGTGCCATCTCTCTCTCTCTCCCCAATTGTGGGCCATAGAAAGCCTATTAATTTTTTTGCTTGATTTGGGTTCCAAAATCTACCAAAAAAAATCACTAAATCAATCAGTGGGAGATTAATATTGGCCTCTGGGCTTGTGTGCCACTCCTGACTCCTGTGTGCGTCATCTGTCACTCAGTGGGCCCTAGAAAGCCTATTTTTTGTTTTATTTGTTTTCTAAATTCTCCCTGAAACAATCATTTTATTTTCTTTGGTTTCTAAATTATTCCTAAAAAAAAATCATTTTTTTTGTATTTTTTTTTCTCTCAAGTCTCCCTGAAAAAAAAAAAAAAAAAAATCTGTGGGAGATTCATATTGCCCCTTCTGCTTGTGTGCCACTCCTGACTCCTGTGTGCGTCCTCTCTCACTCAGTGGGCCCTACAAAGCCTTTTTTTTTTTTTTTTTCCTAAATTCTCCCTGAAACAATCATTTCATTTTATTTGTTTTATAAATTCTTCTGTAAAAAATAATTTTTTTTAAATTTTTTTTTTTTCTGAAGTCTCCCTTTTAAAAAAAACAAACACAAATCAGTGGGAGATAAATATTTACATTTGCGCTTCAGTGACAGTCCTGCGTGTGTGCCATCTCATTTGTTGCCAACAACAACAGAGTGTGTAACATTGTGGCTGATTTTCGTTGTGGTCTCACCCACCTGTAAAGGGGTAGCTAAATCATACTGAAGTTATAGCTCACCGTGTAAGTTGTGTGACAGCAACAAATACCGTTAGTTTGTTTACGTTTTTAAAACAATGAGGAAGTCTGGTGGAAGAGGTCGTGGCCGGGGGCGTTCATTGTCAGCTGGTAATGAGGGTAGTGGTAGTGGTGGAGCATCAGCTGGTCGTGGGAAAAAAAATATTGCACCTAAGTCTGGAGCTGTGGAGCCAGGTTCGTCGTCTGGCTACACAAGGCCTCGAACGCTCCCTTTTCTGGGAGTAGGAAAACCGCTTTTAAAGCCGGAGCAGCAAGAGCAAGTTTTGGCTTATCTTGCTGACTCAGCCTCTAGCTCTTTTGCCTCCTCTCGTGAAACTGGTAAATGTCAAAGCAGCGCGTCGTTAGTGCATGTTCACGGTCAGGGACAAGTCGCTTCCTTGTCCTCTTCAGCAAAAACAACAACAGAGAAGAATGCAGCAGGCGACACAACGGGTTACTCCATGGAGCTCTTTACACATACCGTCCCTGGCTTAGAAAGTGAAGCAGTTAACAGTCCATGCCCATTACAAGTTGTATCTGACATGGAGTGCACTGATGCACAGCCACAGCCAGACTACTATCCTGGTCCTTTGACTCAGACCACAACATTGCCATCGCAGGGTGCTGATCAAGAATCAGACCCTGATGAGACTATGTTGCCCCATCACGAACGCTATACCACCGACCGCCACGGTGACACAGACGAAGTTGCACACGAGCTACAAGAAGAGGTAATAGATGACCCAGTTCTTGACCCCGATTGGCAGCCATTGGGGGAACAGGGTGCAGGCGGCAGCAGTTCTGAAGCGGAGGAGGAGGGGCCGCAGCAGGCATCAACATCGCAACAGGTTCCATCTGCCGGGCCCGTATCTTGCCCAAAACGCGTGGCAAAGCTAAAACCTGTTGGAGGACAGCGTGGCCATCCGGTTAAAGCTCAGTCTGCAATGCCTGAAAAGGTATCCGATGCTAGAAAGAGTGCAGTCTGGCATTTTTTTAAACAACATCCAATTGATCAGCGCAAAGTCATCTGTCAAAAATGTTCAACTACCTTAAGCAGAGGACAGAATCTGAAAAGTCTCAATACAAGTTGCATGCATAGACATTTAACCACCATGCATTTGCAAGCCTGGACTAACTACCAAACGTCCCTTAAGGTTGTAGCACCCTCGGCCAATGAAGCTAGTCAGCAACGCAACATCCCTTCCGGCAGTGTAGGGCCACCATTTTCCGCACCACCTGCAGTATCTGTGCAGGTTTCTTTGCCAGGCCAAAGCCGTCAGGGTCAGGGAATCACCAGTTTTGTAGTAGGAAACACTGCATCTAGGGCACCGGTGGCAACAATACCATCTCCCACCGTCTCTCAGTCTGCCATGTCCACCGGCACCCCCGCTAGTTCCACGATCTCCAGCTCTCCAGTCCAGCTCACCCTACATGAGACTATGGTTAGAAAAAGGAAGTACTTAGCCTCGCATCCGCGTACACAGGGTTTGAACGCACACATAGCTAGACTAATCTCGTTAGAGATGATGCCCTACCGGTTAGTTGAAAGCTAAGCTTTCAAAGCCCTGATGGACTACGCTGTACCACGCTACGAGCTACCCAGTCGACACTTTTTTTCCAGAAAAGCCATCCCAGCCCTCCACCAGCATGTTAAAGAGCGCATCGTCCATGCACTCAGGCAATCTGTGAGCACAAAGGTGCACCTGACAACAGATGCATGGACCAGTAGGCATGGCCAGGGACGTTACGTGTCCATCACGGCACACTGGTTAAATGTGGTGGATGCAGGGTCCACAGGGGACAGCAAGTTTGGGACAGTTCTGCCTAGCCCACGGTCTAGGAAACAATTGGCTGTAGCCGTTCGCACCCCCTCCTCCTCCTCTTCGTCCTCCTGCAGAAGCGAGAGCTCGTCCACAGACCGCAGTCGCACAACCACTCCATCCGCAGCTGCCACTGTTGCACACCAGGTCTCCCATTATGGGGCAGCTACTGGCAAACGTCAGCAGGCTGTATTGGCTATGAAGTGTTTGGGCGACAACAGACACACCGCGGAAGTTCTGTCCGAGTTCTTGCAGAAAGAAACGCAGTCGTGGCTGGGCACTGTAGATCTTGAGGCAGGCAAGGTAGTGAGTGATAACGGAAGGAATTTCATGGCTGCCATCTCCCTTTCCCAACTGAAACACATTCCTTGCCTGGCTCACACCTTAAACCTGGTGGTGCAGTGCTTCCTGAAAAGTTATCCGGGGTTATCCGACCTGCTCCTCAAAGTGCGTGGACTTTGCTCACATATCCGCCGTTCGCCCGTACACTCCAGCCGTATGCAGACCTATCAGCGTTCTTTGAACCTTCCCCAGCATCGCCTAATCATAGACGTTGCAACAAGGTGGAACTCAACACTGCACATGCTTCAGAGACTGTGTGAACAGAGGCGGGCTGTTATGTTTTTGTGGGAGGATACACATACACGGGCAGGCAGTAGGATGGCAGACATGGAGTTGTCAGGTGTGCAGTGGTCGAAGATTCAAGACATGTGTCAAGTCCTTCAGTGTTTTGAGGAATGCACACGGCTGGTTAGTGCAGACAACGCCATAATAAGCATGAGCATCCCCCTAATGCGTCTGCTGATGCAAAGTTTGACGCACATAAAGGATCAGGCGTCTGCAGCTGAGGAAGAGGAAAGCCTTGATGACAGTCAGCCATTGTCTGGCCAGGGCAGTGTACAGGACGAGGTAGCGGGCGAAGAGGAGGAGGAGGACGAGGAGGATGATGGGGATGATTATATTTTTAATGAGGAAGCTTTTCCGGGGCCACTGAAAATTGGTGGCGCGGCAAGGCCGGGTTCTGGTTTTTTGAGGGACACAAGTGACGTGGATTTGCCTGAAACTGCCCCTCAACCAAGCACAACCGCAGATTTGAGAACTGGAACTTTGGCCCACATGGCGGATTATGCCTTACGTATCCTCAAAAGGGACACACGCATAACTAAAATGATGAATGATGACGATTACTGGTTGGCCTGCCTCCTTGATCCTCGCTATAAAGGCAAATTGCAAAATATAATGCCACATGAGAACTTGGAACTAATATTAGCAACCAAACAATCAACTCTTGTTGACCGTTTGCTTCTGGCATTCCCTGCACACAGCGCCCGTGATCGTTCTCACACGAGCTGCAGGGGCCAGCAGACCAGAGGAGTTAGAGGGGCAGAAATCAGAAGTGGCGTTGGCCAGAGGGGTTTTCTGACCAGGTTGTGGAGTGATTTTGCTATGACCGCAGACAGGACAGGTACTGCAGCATCAATTCAAAGTGACAGGAGACAAGATTTGTCCAGTATGGTTACAAACTATTTTTCATCCCTTATCGATGTTCTCCCTCAACCGTCATTCCCATTTGATTACTGGGCATCAAAATTAGACACCTGGCCAGAATTGTCAGAATATGCATTGCAGGAGCTTGCTTGCCCGGCAGCTAGTGTCCTATCAGAAAGAGTATTCAGTGCTGCAGGTTCAATACTAACAGAAAAAAGGACTCGTCTGGCTACCCAAAATGTAGATGATCTAACCTTCATTAAAATGAACCACAACTGGATTTCGAAATCTTTTGCCCCACCTTGCCCGGCTGACACCTAGCTTTCCTATGAAAAGGTCTTGCCTGTGGACTATTCTGAATGCCTTTTCCAATCTCGTAATTTTCAGCACCTGATTGTCCAGCATACGACATGTTTACACCTCACTAAATGGCCAAACTCCCCACACGGGGCCGTGGTATCGACACTTGGCGACAGCACCCGTGAGAGTGCAGTTTGTCTGAAGAGGTGGGTGAGCCCGCTTTTGGTCGACGGCACTGCCACTGGGTCCCTCCTAGTACAATAAAGTGTCTCTGGCGGTGGTGGTGCGCACCCAACGTCAGACACACCGTTGTAATATGAGGGTCCCTGGGCCTGTACCGCCGGCCACAAGACAGTTTCCCCCCACCCCAGCTCAAACAGTGCTCTACCACTTGCAAAATTATCTCACAGCTCCACCAATGTTTAGTCTATGCGCTGACATCCTTCAATGCCTGACACTGACAATACCATTGTATTGACATTTTTGTTATGTTAGGCCTTCGATGCCTGTCTGTGGTCACTCCTTCCAGTAGGCCTCCACTGACCACACCACTGCTGCCCGTGTACCCCTGGAACCAATTTAAAATTGCCTACAGCCATGTGTTATTATTTTAGGCCTTCGATGCCTGTCTGCGGTCACTCCTTCCACTAGGCCTCCACTGACCACACCACTGCTGCCCGTGTACCCCTGGAACCAATTTAAAATTGCCTACAGCCAGCCCAATTTTTTTATTTTAGGCCTTCGATGCCTGTCTGCGGTCCATTCTTTCAACTACTACTACACTGACCAGGGCACTGCTGCCCGTGTACCCCTGGAACCAATTTAAAATTGCCTACAGCCATGTGTTATTATTTTAGGCCTTCGATGCCTGTCTGCGGTCACTCCTTCCACTAGGCCTCCACTGACCACACCACTGCTGTCCGTGTACCCCTGGAACCAATTTAAAATTGCCTACAGCCATGTGTTATTATTTTAGGCCTTCGATGCCTGTCTGCGGTCCATTCTTTCAACTACTACTACACTGACCAGGGCACTGCTGCCCGTGTACCCCTGGAACCAATTTAAAATTGCCTACAGCCATGTGTTATTATTTTAGGCCTTCGATGCCTGTCTGCGGTCACTCCTTCCACTAGGCCTCCACTGACCACACCACTGCTGTCCGTGTACCCCTGGAACAAATTTAAAATTGCCTACAGCCATGTGTTATTATTTTAGGCCTTCGATGCCTGTCTGCGGTCACTCCTTCCACTAGGCCTCCACTGACCACACCACTGCTGCCCGTGTACCCCTGGAACCAATTTAAAATTGCCTACAGCCATGTGTTATTATTTTAGGCCTTCGATGCCTGTCTGCGGTCACTCCTTCCACTAGGCCTCCACTGACCACACCACTGCTGCCCGTGTACCCCTGGAACCAATTTAAAATTGCCTACAGCCAGCCCAATTTTTTTATTTTAGGCCTTCGATGCCTGTCTGCGGTCCATTCTTTCAACTACTACTACACTGACCAGGGCACTGCTGCCCGTGTACCCCTGGAACCAATTTAAAATTGCCTACAGCCATGTGTTATTATTTTAGGCCTTCGATGCCTGTCTGCGGTCACTCCTTCCACTAGGCCTCCACTGACCACACCACTGCTGCCCGTGTACCCCTGGAACCAATTTAAAATTGCCTACAGCCATGTGTTATTATTTTAGGCCTTCGATGCCTGTCTGCGGTCACTCCTTCCAGTAGGCCTCCACTGACCACACCACTGCTGCCCGTGTACCCCTGGAACCAATTTAAAATTGCCTACAGCCATGTGTTATTATTTTAGGCCTTCGATGCCTGTCTGCGGTCACTCCTTCCACTAGGCCTCCACTGACCACACCACTGCTGCCCGTGTACCCCTGGAACCAATTTAAAATTGCCTACAGCCATGTGTTATTATTTTAGGCCTTCGATGCCTGTCTGCGGTCACTCCTTCCACTAGGCCTCCACTGACCACACCACTGCTGCCCGTGTACCCCTGGAACCAATTTAAAATTGCCTACAGCCAGCCCAATTTTTTTATTTTAGGCCTTCGATGCCTGTCTGCGGTCCATTCTTTCAACTACTACTACACTGACCAGGGCACTGCTGCCCGTGTACCCCTGGAACCAACATCAGAAAATATAAAAATAAGTATTTTGCTTACAAAAAAGAAAATACTGGAGAGATATCAAATGCAGACATTTTAACATTAAAAACAAACACACAACTAAAATCTGGTACAGTACTAAAAATGGCCACCAGCTACAATTACTTTCTCCTGCAAGTAGTTAACTGAAAGGTTTTTTAAATTGAAAACACACATATGGCATCCACCGAGTGTTGTCCTGTCGCGTCTTCTTTATATTATTGCCGAGAAGATGCAAAACAATGAAAATAATAAAATCATTAATTACCAAAATAATAGAGAAAGTCAACACCACATTGCAAATAAACATTCATTCCAAATAAAGAAGCAGGGCGCGTCCGAGGGTGAGTATATACCTAATAAGAATATAATCACCCTCGGACGCGCAATGCTTATTTCCAACAGCCTTCCTTCCTAAGAATCAGCCCTTCCGTGGTGTAGAGAGACGTTGTGTTACACTCCAAGGTGTTCCCCAGGTTGCCTTTCCTGAGCTTCGATCTTCCGGCTCTCGTTTAGTAGTTCTTGGAAACTACACTGCATTAGGCCTTCAAATTGGGTATGGGGTGTAGAGAGAGGGTGTGTTACACTCCAAGGTGTTCCCCAGGTTGCCTTTCCTGAGCTTCGATATTCCGGCTCTCGTTTAGTAGTTGTTGGAAACTACACTGCATTAGGCCTACAAATTTGGTATGGGGGAAACATTGGCGCATCTGCGGTCCTTCCTTCCTCTAGGCCTCCACTGACCTGTCTACTGCTGCCCGTGTTCCCCTGGAACCAATTTTAAATTGCCTACAGGCAGCCCAATTTATTATGTTAGGGCTTCGAAGCCTGTCTGCGGTCCCTCCTTCCACTAGGCCTCCACTGACCTGTCTACTGCTGCCCGTGTACCCCTTGAACCAACATCATAAAATAAAAAAAAAGTATTTTGCTTATAAAAAAGAAAATACTGGAGAGATATCAAATGCAGACATTTTAACATTAAAAACAAACACACAACTAAAATCTGGTACAGTACTAAAAATGGCCACCAGCTACAATTACTTTCTCCTGCAAGTAGTTAACTGAAAGGTTTTTTAAATTGAAAACACACATATGGCATCCACCGAGTGTTGTCCTGTCGCGTCTTCTTTATATTATTGCCGAGAAGATGCAAAACAATGAAAATAATAAAATCATTAATTACCAAAATAATAGAGAAAGTCAACACCACATTGCAAATAAACATTCATTCCAAATAAAGAAGCAGGGCGCGTCCGAGGGTGAGTATATACCTAATAAGAATATAATCACCCTCGGACGCGCAATGCTTATTTCCAACAGCCTTCCTTCCTAAGAATCAGCCCTTCCGTGGTGTAGAGAGACGTTGTGTTACACTCCAAGGTGTTCCCCAGGTTGCCTTTCCTGAGCTTCGATCTTCCGGCTCTCGTTTAGTAGTTGTTGGAAACTACGCTGCATTAGGCCTTCAAATTGGGTATGGGGTGTAGAGAGATGGTGTGTTCCACTCCAAGGTGTTCCCCAGGTTGCCTTTCCTGAGCTTCGATCTTCCGGCTCTCGTTTAGTAGTTGTTGGAAACTACACTGCATTAGGCCTTCAAATTGGGTATGGGGTGTAGAGAGAGGGTGTGTTACACTCCAAGGTGTTCCCCAGGTTGCCTTTCCTGAGCTTCGATCTTCATGCTCTCGTTTAGTAGTTGTCGGAAACTACGCTGCATTAGGCCTTCAAATTGGGTATGGGGTGTAGAGAGAGGGTGTGTTACACTCCAAGGTGTTCCCCAGGTTGCCTTTCCTGAGCTTCGATATTCCGGCTCTCGTTTAGTAGTTGTTGGAAACTACACTGCATTAGGCCTACAAATTTGGTATGGGGGAAACATTGGCGCATCTGCGGTCCCTCCTTCCTCTAGGCCTCCACTGACCTGTCTACTGCTGCCCGTGTTCCCCTGGAACCAATTTTAAATTGCCTACAGGCAGCCCAATTTATTATGTTAGGGCTTCGAAGCCTGTCTGCGGTCCCTCCTTCCACTAGGCCTCCACTGACCTGTCTACTGCTGCCCGTGTACCCCTTGAACCAACATCATAAAATAAAAAAAAAAGTATTTTGCTTATAAAAAAGAAAATACTGGTGAGATATCAAATGCAGACATTTTAACATTAAAAACAAACACACAACTAAAATCTGGTACAGTACTAAAAATGGCCACCAGCTACAATTACTTTCTCCTGCAAGTAGTTAACTGAAAGGTTTTTTAAATTGAAAACACACATATGGCATCCACCGAGTGTTGTCCTGTCGCGTCTTCTTTATATTATTGCCGAGAAGATGCAAAACAATGAAAATAATAAAATCATTAATTACCAAAATAATAGAGAAAGTCAACACCACATTGCAAATAAACATTCATTCCAAATAAAGAAGCAGGGCGCGTCCGAGGGTGAGTATATACCTAATAAGAATATAATCACCCTCGGACGCGCAATGCTTATTTCCAACAGCCTTCCTTCCTAAGAATCAGCCCTTCCGTGGTGTAGAGAGACGTTGTGTTACACTCCAAGGTGTTCCCCAGGTTGCCTTTCCTGAGCTTCGATCTTCCGGCTCTCGTTTAGTAGTTGTTGGAAACTACGCTGCATTAGGCCTTCAAATTGGGTATGGGGTGTAGAGAGATGGTGTGTTCCACTCCAAGGTGTTCCCCAGGTTGCCTTTCCTGAGCTTCGATCTTCCGGCTCTCGTTTAGTAGTTGTTGGAAACTACACTGCATTAGGCCTTCAAATTGGGTATGGGGTGTAGAGAGAGGGTGTGTTACACTCCAAGGTGTTCCCCAGGTTGCCTTTCCTGAGCTTCGATCTTCATGCTCTCGTTTAGTAGTTGTCGGAAACTACGCTGCATTAGGCCTTCAAATTGGGTATGGGGTGTAGAGAGAGGGTGTGTTACACTCCAAGGTGTTCCCCAGGTTGCCTTTCCTGAGCTTCGATATTCCGGCTCTCGTTTAGTAGTTGTTGGAAACTACACTGCATTAGGCCTACAAATTTGGTATGGGGGAAACATTGGCGCATCTGCGGTCCCTCCTTCCTCTAGGCCTCCACTGACCTGTCTACTGCTGCCCGTGTTCCCCTGGAACCAATTTTAAATTGCCTACAGGCAGCCCAATTTATTATGTTAGGGCTTCGAAGCCTGTCTGCGGTCCCTCCTTCCACTAGGCCTCCACTGACCTGTCTACTGCTGCCCGTGTACCCCTTGAACCAACATCATAAAATAAAAAAAAAAGTATTTTGCTTATAAAAAAGAAAATACTGGTGAGATATCAAATGCAGACATTTTAACATTAAAAACAAACACACAACTAAAATCTGGTACAGTACTAAAAATGGCCACCAGCTACAATTACTTTCTCCTGCAAGTAGTTAACTGAAAGGTTTTTTAAATTGAAAACACACATATGGCATCCACCGAGTGTTGTCCTGTCGCGTCTTCTTTATATTATTGCCGAGAAGATGCAAAACAATGAAAATAATAAAATCATTAATTACCAAAATAATAGAGAAAGTCAACACCACATTGCAAATAAACATTCATTCCAAATAAAGAAGCAGGGCGCGTCCGAGGGTGAGTATATACCTAATAAGAATATAATCACCCTCGGACGCGCAATGCTTATTTCCAACAGCCTTCCTTCCTAAGAATCAGCCCTTCCGTGGTGTAGAGAGACGTTGTGTTACACTCCAAGGTGTTCCCCAGGTTGCCTTTCCTGAGCTTCGATCTTCCGGCTCTCGTTTAGTAGTTGTTGGAAACTACGCTGCATTAGGCCTTCAAATTGGGTATGGGGTGTAGAGAGATGGTGTGTTCCACTCCAAGGTGTTCCCCAGGTTGCCTTTCCTGAGCTTCGATCTTCCGGCTCTCGTTTAGTAGTTGTTGGAAACTACACTGCATTAGGCCTTCAAATTGGGTATGGGGTGTAGAGAGAGGGTGTGTTACACTCCAAGGTGTTCCCCAGGTTGCCTTTCCTGAGCTTCGATCTTCATGCTCTCGTTTAGTAGTTGTCGGAAACTACGCTGCATTAGGCCTACAAATTGGGTATGGGGTGTAGAGAGAGGGTTTGTTACACTCCAAGGTGTTCCCCAGGTTGCCTTTCCTGAGCTTCGATCTTCCGGCTCTCGTTTAGTAGTTGTTGGAAACTACGCTGCATTAGGCCTTCAAATTGGGTATGGGGTGTAGCGAGAGGGTGTGTTACACTCCAAGGTGTTCCCCAGGTTGCCTTTCCTGAGCTTCGATCTTCCGGCTCTCGTTTAGTAGTTCTTGGAAACTACACTGCATTAGGCCTTCAAATTGGGTATGGGGTGTAGAGAGAGGGTGTGTTACACTCCAAGGTGTTCCCCAGGTTGCCTTTCCTGAGCTTCGATCTTCCGGCTCTCGTTTAGTAGTTCTTGGAAACTACACTGCATTAGGCCTACAAATTGGGTATGGGGTGGAGAGAGATGGGGTGTTACACTCCAAGGTGTTCCCCAGGTTTCCTTGCCATTGCTTCGGTCTTCCGACTCTCGTTTAGTAGTTGTAGAAAAGTACACTGCATTAGGCCTACAAAATGGGTATGGGGTGGAGAGAGATGGTGTGTTACACTCCAAGGTGTTCCCCAGGTTGCCTTTCCTGAGCTTCTATCTTCAGGCTCTCATTAAATTGTGGTTAAATGGAACAACTGCATTTGGCGTACTAGTTGGTTTGGGGCCTACTATCGGTGTCTGCCACTCCTTGCTGTTCTCCTGGTTTCCTGTCCTGAAATTCCATTTTCAGGCTCTCGTTAAGTAGTTGTTAATGTTAGACTGCATTTGGCCTACTAGTTGGGTTGGGGCCTACTATCGGTGTCTGCCACTCCTTGCTGTTCTCCTCCACTGAACAAAGCTGTGCCGCCTGTTTACTACGGTTGCCAATTTTGAACTGCATTTCGACTACTTACTGATTTGGCCCTACTCTCTGTGTCAGCCTCTCATTCCAGTTGTCCTCCACTGCAATGCCCCCTGGTTATTCCTGTGTTACCAATTTTGAACTGCATTTAGCCCACTTTATTCTTTGGGCCTATATCTGTGTTTCCACTTCATCGTGCCCATTGCCCAGCCAGTGATAGATGAGTCTGCTGGTACATTGACCCATAACGCAACATTCCCCGTGCATGCTACACAACAACATTGTGACCCTGCTGAAAGTCAGGTTGCTCTTCCCGCATACCATACCACCTTACACGGGGACAAAGAGGAAGGTGCAGATGAAAGTGCAGGTTCCTTCATCAGGTGGGGGGAGGAATACTAGTTGGCGACGTCACTGGCACAGGGCCTCTCATAGTACGCAAAAGTGTTGCTGCCGGTGGGAGGCGCCCCTGCCGTGCAAACACACAGCTGTACTTTGAGGGGCCCTGTGCCAGTGCCAATGCCAACAAGTGGGCCCCCCCTGCTTGCTCAGGATCACAGCACTTGCAAAGTTGAAATACTTACCTCTCCCTGCTCCACTGCCGTGACGTGGTCCAGATTTCCTGGGCCCACTAATTACTTGAACCAGCCCTACCCCACACAACTTTAGCCAAATGACCCCCAATTTCAAATGCCTTCCAATTATTATAAGGTAAATTACGCTTGACAAGCTTCATTAAGAAGAATGGATGGTTTTGACATTAAAATGGGCACTCTAGGTGTTTTCCTGGCCCCTACTCACTGCCGACTATGCTGCCCCATTGACTTGCATTGGGTTTCGTGTTTCGGTCGATCCCGACTTTACGTCATAATCGGCCGATTTCACTCGACCCGACTTTTGAGATAGTCGGGTTTCGCGAAACCCGGCTCGACTCTAAAAAGGTCAAGGTCGCTCAACTCTAGTAACCAGGGTAAACATCGGGTTACTAAGCGCGGCCCTGTGCTTAGTAACCCGATGTTTACCCTGGTTACCGGCATCGTTGGTCGCTGGAGAGCTGTCTGTGTGACAGCTCTCCAGCGACCAAACAGCAACGCTGCAGCGATCCGGATCATTGTCGGTATCGCTGCAGCGTCGCTTAGTGTGACGGTACCTTAAGAATGAGGAATATCACGGGAGCAGCTGAGGATGCGTTGAAGAGAAATCTTTATCTGCTAACAAAGATAGATTAGAAAGAGTGAGACCAATCATTAGAGATTTTCAGCAGTATAGACAAGAATGAATTATTGCAAAAATAAGAGTTATTTGCAGTTTCAAAGACAAGAAAAGGTTGGATTCTTGAGAAGTTTTTGGGTTACATGAGCAAACAAGTGATTGGATATAAATAGTGAAAGAAAGATCAAATATAACCCCATGACAGCAATTATGCTGCTTTTAAGATATGGTTGATCCACTTACAATGATGGTAATAAATGGCTGATGTAGGTTAGTAAAAAGAGGAAATGCAGGAAGTTTAGTTTTGGAAAGACTGTTACAGATTGAGGGAGGACATAATGTTATACACAGTGTACAAGCCTTCCCTAGTATTTTGCAATAACATGGGGAAGGTGTCAGGAAAAGATGTATATAATTTACTGTCATCAACATAGAGATGGTACTAAAAAAATCTGTTCATGGTTTGTCCAGTCGTGGGGTATGTTTAGAGAAAAGAGCAGCGGACCTAGGACTGAACCACGAGGACCACAACAATAAGGGGAAGAGAAGCGGAAGTCTGCATGTTTAATACATTTTTTAATGTAAGATTTGCAATAGATTTTCAGTGGATTTCCTTATAAGCATGATAAGATGGATGAATAGTTGAATGAAACTGAATGCATATACTTTTTACATATTTTGATTTTAGCATTTGTTTAGCAATTATAGCCATTCTTTTAGGTTAAAGTATTTGCTCTCAAGAAAAGATATATGTAATTATATTAAAAACTGGTCTCCAGCAACATGAAAGCAAAAATCATTTGGCAGGAAAATGACAGTAAGCTCATCTGGGAAAGTCTTTAATTTGGTTTTATCAAGAATTTACTCCAAATGTTGTTATATTCAGTAGAAAAAAAGAAACATTTGTTCCAGCTCTTACAAAATTATGCATTAAACTGTGCTATAGTTCTAGTGTTGTGAATTTAAATAACTTACTTCCATCAATATTACTGCAGATATAATTCCAAATGTATACTGCAAAAATCTCATTATTTTTAAAAAATTATATCATTTTTATTATCATAGTGGCTAACAATCAGAGATTTTGCTTTTGCTTGATATTAATCTACAAATAAAAATATCTACAAATGAATTTGTAGCTCATTAATACTTTAATTACAGTATGATTAAACAAAAACAAAATAATTCATACTGTAGATTATATTGGTAAAAATATAAGCTATATTGTACATTATATTAATCCCTTACCAACATATGATGTAATTGCATCATATGCCAGGTCCCTGGCTAAGCTTGCATCTTTCCAGTCAGATGATAGTAGCCATTATCTGCCTGAAACATCTATGGGTAGAGCAGAGCTGTTAACCTGCTAAATGCAGCTGTCATTCTCGGACAGTGGCTTTTACAGGATGCTGACTGAGAGATATGTAATTCAATATGCCCATATGTGCAACCATAATGTAATCATGGGGTGCCAATTGGTTGCCATAATGGCTGGGGATCTGATTAAGATCTTCCTGCCTGTCTTGACGATACACCTGTAAAAGCTAGCATTTAAATGGTGCTTATGGGACACCATGATTTTTACTTAGTGTTTCTACCCCCATAAAAGTCTTATCTGACTAAAGACATGGGGGGTATATCTGAATCTCCAGAGAAATAGCTAGGCTGCAAAAAATCCTTCACAGACCAAGCTGGACAAGACAAAAACATAAAAATGCACAGAACTATAAGGTTCACTGCAGGTGGACAGAAAAAACAAAGCCAGGACTTATCTTTGTAGAAAAACACAGCAAACTGGAGAGACCAGCAGGGAAGTGAATCCTTCAAGAACAATGGCCAACTGGCACTGATTAAAGGATCCTGCAAAGCTATATACCCCAGTACGTCCTGCAATTAGTAGAAACACATGTCCACTCCTGCAATCCAGACACAACTGCATTACCCTCTACAACCACCGGAGGGAGCCCAAAAGCTGAATTCACAACACTTATCTCAGTACCTATTGGCAGTCAGGCTATCTCTGGCTTGCAAATGAAGGGCTGTGCGGCCCTCCAAAGAAATGCCACCCCACACCATCACTGACCCAATGCCAAACCAGTCATGCTGAAGGTTGTTGCAGGCAGCAAATCATTCTCCACGGCTTCTCCAGACTCTGTCACGTCTGTCACATGTGCTCAGTGTGACCCTGCTTTCATCTGTGAAGAGCACAGGGCACCAGCGGCGAATTTGCCTATCCTGGTGTTTTGTGGCAACTGCCAAATGACCATCCTCATGAAGTCAGTTTCTAACCATTTGTGCAGACACATGCACATTTGTGGCCTGCTGGAGGTCATTTTGCAGAGCTCTGGCAGTGCTCTTCCTGTTTCTCCTTGCACAAAAGCTGAGGTAGCGGTCCTGCTGCTGGGTTGTTGCCCTTTTATGGCCCCCTCCAGGTCTGCTGGTGTACTGGCCTGTCTCCTGATAAAAACCTCCAGCCTCTGGACACTACACTGACAGACTCAGCAAACCTTCTTGCCTCAGCTCGTATTGATGTGCCATCCTGGATGAGCTGCACTATCTTATACACTTGTGTGGGTTGTAGAGTCCGTCTCATGCTGCCATGAGTGTGAAAGCACAACCAACATTCAAAAGTGACCAAAACATCAGCAGGAAAGCATTGGCACTGAGATGTGGTCTGTGGTCCCCACCTGCAGAACCACTCCTTTGTTGAGTGTGTCTTGATAATTAGCAATAATTTCCATCTGTTGTCTATTCCATTTGCACAACATCATGTGAAATTGTTTGTTAAACAGTGTTGCTTCCTAAGTGGACAGTTTGATTTCACAGAAGTTTGATTTACTTGGAGCTATATTCTGTTGTTTAAGCGTTCCCTTTATTTTTTGAGCAGTGTATTTGAAGCTGTTAGGCTAAGGTCAGGAGATATGCTGCCAGCCTGTGCATTGCTATGCTACATCACACTGAATATCACGGACATCTGAGTCAGCCCTAGGGATAAATTTCCATAATAAGCATTTGGTGAGTTCTCGATGTTGCACAATTTATCAAACATCATTTATGCACCCAATAGGTAAGTTGGGATATTTGGATTTTTTCAGTGCGTTCTTGAGAGTATTGTTTAACATGCCTTTTCTTCACATATTTGATGATACATTATTTTTTGTCTTTTTTTGGTGTGTCATGTTTTAAATAAAGCTGATTATGAAAATTCCTGGTTTTGGGCTTTGACAAAGCTTTGTTGATACATTCATATGTGGGTCACATGTGTTTTTACTGTGTTCCAGTATCAGAAATACACAAAAGACACAGATATGCAATACACTCTGCACACCAGTAATATAAATTATGTTACAGATTTAAAAAATGTGCCATGGGTCAGTTTTTGCATGAAAAAAAAAACAATGTAAACATGACATTTCATTAAATCCCATCCACATTTTGGAACTGCAAGATGCTGCCTTTTCTGTCCAGCAAAAATATGTAGTGTAATAAACTGACCAAATACTCCTTGTGGGAACATAGCCTAACACTGTATAAGGCTACATGCACACGTTAAGTATTTGATGAGTTTTTACCTCAGTATTTGTAAAGCAAAACCAGGAGTAAGTAAAAAATGCAGAAATGGTGCACGTGTTTATATTATTCCAGGGTCACACTTGCGAGTACAATGCGAGAAACTTGCACGAGTCTCTCGCATCAACAACCAGTACTGCCGTAAGCACTAAGGACCAGAGCGCGTGGCTGCATGCATTTCTATGCAGCTGAACGCTCCTGTCCCGAGTGCTGGCGGCAGTTCCAGGTATTCATGCAAGAAACTCTCTTGAGTTTCTTGGATTGCACTCGCAAGTGTGACCTCGGCCTTATACTTTTCCTCTGATTGTTCCACTTCTGGTTTTGGCTTACAAATACTGAGGTAAAAAACTTGCAAAATACTCATTGTGTGCACAAGGCTTAAATTAGTTTTCCTAATTCCTGTATAGTAGCAAATTCAAAATATACAGCTTTCACAAAAGTTTCAATGTTATCTAATTTGCCTGCAGCACACTTAACTAGAGCTTCTATGTTATGTTCTTGGCGTGACAGAAAGTCATACTTTCATTATGTGTTTCTGGTCTTGATTATTCTGATAACTTACCCAATGCATAAGACTAGGGATGAGCGGACACGTGGTAATTCAGGTTCTGGTACCTAACTCAAACTACAGTACAAAGGTCAGTTCAGGTACCTGAATTGTTCTTGAACTTGAACCAGGAACTGAACACCATTGAAAACTGCTTTGAAGCAGGAAAATATCTCTCTCTGCAATGGACGTCCTCTTGAAATCTGAAATTTGCAACTGACTCCCAGGCAAAGTTTGTGTTCGGCATTTAGTACCAGAAACAAACTGTCCAGTATGAACTGCAAACTTTTAAGCTTGAGTTCTCTCACCTTCCGGATTTCATAAACTATTGAGAGGTGGACTTGCTGGTGTGTTTTGGATCATTGTACTGCTGTATAACCCAAGTGCACTTCAGCTTGAGGTCACAAACAGATGTTTAGACATTCTCCGTCAGGATTTTTGGTAAACAACATAATTCATGGCTCCATTTACCACAGCAAGTCTTCCAGCTCCTGAAGCAGCAAAACATCCCCAGGCCATCACACTGTCAACACCATATTTTACTCTTGGTATAATGTTCCTTTTTGTAAATGCTGTGCAACTTCTAAGCCAGATGTAATGGGATATACACCTTCCAAAAAGTTCAACCTTTGTCTTGTTAATCCATGAAGAATTCTCCCCAAAATCTTGGGTTCTTAAGGTTTTTCCGACAAACTGAGATAAGCCTTTATGTTCTCAGCATTGGTTTTCATCTTGGAACTCTGCCATGCCGGCCATTTTTGACCAGTCTCTTTCTTATTGTGGAGTCATGAACACTGACCTTGACTAAGGTAAGTGATGCCTGCAGTTTATAGGATGTTGCTATGGCGTTCTTTGTGACCTTTTTAAAGAGGGGTAATTTTGGTCTGCCAACCACTCCTGAGAAGGTTCACCACTATTCCATGTTTTCACAATTTGTGGATAATTGCTTACACTGTGGTTTGCTGGAGCCCCATGCATGAGAAATGGCATTATAACATTTTCCAGAGTGATAGATCTCAATAACTTTGCTTCTCATTTGTTACAGAATTTACTTGTATCGTGGCATGATGTCTAGCTTTTGAGGAGCTTTTGAGGAGCTCTTGGTTTGCTTCACTTTGTCAGTCAGGTCATAGTTAAGTGATTTATTAATTGAGGACTATTGTGGCAGTAATCAGGCCTGACTGTGGCTATGGTATTTGAACACAGTTTCCCAAAGATATGATAAACCACAGTTAATTTCTGTTTTAAGTTGGGATCACTTTTTCACACAGGGCCCTGTAGTTTTTGCTTTATTTTTTCCTTAGTATTAAAGACCATCACTGAAAAACTACATTTAGTGTTTACTTGTGCTATGTTTGTCTAATATTTACATTTGCTTGGTGATCTGCAACATTTAAGTGTGGCAAACATGCAAAAGAATAAGAAATTAGGAAGGGGGCAATCACTTTTTCACACAACTATATCCAGAAGCAAAAAAAGAAAAAAGAGATCACCTCCGCACAGCTGCAGCCAAACTAACCACCTAGCATAGCAATCAAAATAATGCTGAGAGTCCCACACGGCAGCTACAGTGGTGCAGTATCCAAGGAAAACAAAACGAAAAATATCCAAATGTATAAGAAGAGAGAAACGCACTCACCGGGCAGGTAAAATCCAATCCTTTATTACAGCATGGACAAACTTAGCAGGGAGGGGAGTGGAGGATGACGGATGACGGCCGTTTCACACTTACGAGCGCTTCTACGAGTCCTTATACCGCTAAATCTGGCCGGTATATAGTATAATAGTCATAGTGACCAGTGAGCTATAAAGCACCCAGCGGGCAAACAAACAAACAAAAAAATTGCCCAAAAAATAAAAATAAAAATCGGAGTAGAGGTCAAAAAGAAGCCACCTGGTATTACCTGCTGAATGGGATGAACGTCCCTGGGATGTGCCGAACCCCGACGCACGTGTCGGCGTCTGCCTTCGTCAAGGGGTCAAGGCGAAGGCAGAGGCCGAAACGCACGTCAGGGTTCGGCACATCCCAGGGACGTTCATCCCATTCAGCAGGTAATACCAGGTGGCTTCTTTTTGACCTCTACTCCGATTTTTATTTTGTCTTTTTGGGCATTTTTTTTTTGTTTGTTTGCTTGCCCGCTGGGTGCTTTATAGCTCACTGGTCACTATTACTATTATACTATATACCGGCCGGATTTAGCGCCAATAGATTGCACCAATATTTATTATCAGCATCTCTATTCGGTCTCCTTTTTGCCACCAAATAATTAAATTTGCACATGCACTTTATAATATTCATTTAGTAAATCTGCTTGCTATATATTCTATGGCTTATTGACACAGGTATGCACATATATGTTGTTCTTACACTGGTTATATATTTAACTTATTTTTAGTGCTGCCATTTACATGTCCCTGGTGTTGTGCTTTTTATGGTATTTTTTCCCACTGTTACACTATATTATATATATATTTTAATAAATATTATAATTTATACTGCATTTTTGGAATTTGTTTCGTTTTTTTCTTCGTTTTTTCTACTGTTAGGGTTGGCAGATTGCATTAAATAGATTAAATGATGAAGCGCAATCACAACACGGGGTCCACCATGCAGAGATGTAAAACTGCAGCTAATGTGAACAATGGTGGAGAACACAGTGAGCGATTGCTAGCTTGCACTGAGTTACACTTCACTCAGTAAGCAGCAAACATACTAGTGTAACTCACACACAGTAATAAAGCTTATGCTCAGCAATAGAGCTGTGTCTTTCGCACCCAGCAAAGAAGGATATGATGCTAGACATGATCCCTGTTAACTTCACAGTGGATCAAAGCCCACAAACAAAGCAGGTAGCAAGCAGTGGTCAAACAGTCAGCAACTGCACTCAAAACAACTCCTCTGCGGAAGTGCTGGAATTCTAGTGGCTATTTGCCAGCCCTGAATCCATACACACAATTCCTCTCCATAGGTGCTGGAATTCTAATGGCTTACAGCCGAGCCTGAGCACATGCTGACACAGACCACACAGTTGCAAGGTTCACACACACATGAATATAGGTTAATACTAGGGCACTGGTGTGCACCTCTGAGAACCTTTTATATGTACAGCTCAAGATCTGTTGGACAGGACCTTGCCCGTGGACCAATCTGGAGCTGCCAAATCACCAGAGCAGCTGACAATTGACCACCAATGAGACATCGCCACATCACAATCATGCTCAGTAGGGTGATCTCTGGACTTAGTCCCAGAGTGTTCGCTCATCACTGACTACTGCTGGTTACCATAGGAATGGCTGAAGAGCCATCAGTAACCAGACAAATAGCACAAACCTGAGCAAGACGCTGGAACTGACGTCTATGCTCAGCAGCACCCACAGCAGTCAAAGCAAAATGGGAGACAGAAGATACAAGCAAGATTTGGGATCTACCGCATGCAGCAGCAGAATCCCAGTGCCTAACAGTACATCTGTGCTTTCATGATACTATCAATAGAATATAGCTCCCTGACACCAGAAGGACTCATGCAGCCCCACACTAGGACACAGAAACCACACTATTTCACTGTAGGCACCATGCATTTTTCTTTGAATGTTACCTATCCTTTGCAATGCCTCAGTTTTGAAAACATCAGTTCTAAAAACATTTATCTTTGTCTCATCATGATAGAATAAAGGGTCCCAGTAGTCTGCTTATTTTTCAACATTGGTCCTTGAAAATTGTAGGTGGGTCTTTTTGAGCATGGACTTCAGGAGAGACATTATTCTTGGACAAAACCCACGCATTCTATTCCTCTTTAGCCATTTTTTGTCCAAGGAAACACTCACCTTGCTTAGCTTTTTAATTCTTTAGCTAAGAACAGAGAACTTGCATTTCTATTTCCTAGAACTCTTCCCATTTGAAGATACATCTGTTTAGGTAATATCTTTCATGGTTGGCATTGAAATCTCTGTAAGATGGTTGCAGTTCTATCTTCCTAAAAATTTTTACTTCACTTCTGCTATACCATGCTGACTGATAAGTAAATCTTTGCTGATCTTCTTGTAGCCTTCACCTTTCTTGTGTATAGAAATGTTTTTTTTTTATCAGGTCTTGTGACATTTCTCTTCCATGTGGTGCTGTTGCTTACAGAATGCAATTGGAGGGGTTTTCTTTGCAATGTAATGCCCTTTTATAGTCAACTGTCTACTGGACACCTATTCAATAAATGTTTAGGCAATTTATGTATATAACAAAAATCTCAGAAGTAGATTTCACCATTTTTTAATTGTTATTTAGTTGACCTTGTATTTGTTGTACTGCGGTGCTTAGTGTTTAAGCTTTAAAAATATTTTTAAATCTTTTTAAAAAAAAACTGTTTAATACTGTTGCAGATTTTCATGTTTTTTGCATTTTTTAAATTTAGAAACAAAAGCTGCACCAAAAGTAAGGAGTAACTTTTTTCACTTCCTGCTTTTGTAATTTTTCGATAAACAGACAATTTGGAAAAAAAAAATTCTTTTTAACGCCTTCGTGACCCTGCCAAATTTTTAAATTCTGACCAATTTCACTTTATGTGATAATAAATCTGGAATGCTTCAACAAATCCCAGTGATATTGCAATTGTTTTTTCATGGCACATTATAATTTATGATAATGGTAATTTTAAGCCGATATGTTTTGTGTTAATTTATATAAAAAATATCAGGAATTTAACAAAAATGTAAAAAAATGAGCAATTTTCAAATGTTGAATGATTATACCTTTAATCTATATAGTTATACTACAGAAAACATTAATAAATAACAGTTCCCACATGTATGTTTTACATCAGCACCATTTGCAACATGTTCTTTTATATTGTTAGACTTTAGGAGGTTTAAAAATGTTGCAGTAATTTTTCATTTTATCAAGGAAATTTACAACATTTATATATTTGAACCCTCCAAAAGTGATACCCTTTTAAAAACAGCATTCCTCGTCATATTGAAAACTGCTGTCAGGTAGTTTATTAACCCTTCTGGTGATATTCAGGAATTAATTCAAAGTGGCATGACAGGAATTAAAAAGTGTATTTTTACTACCTAGATTTCGCTATCTTCTTAACAGGCCGCTATAGCCCAGAGACTCTAAAGGTACCATCACATTAAGTGACGCTGCAGCGATATAGACAACGAGCCGATCGCTGCAGTGTCGCTAAGAGACATCGCTTATCGTTCTCGCTGGCTGCTCGCTCCATGAAGAAACATTGCAGGCATCATTGCTTTTGTGGTCAAACATGACGAATCACGCCGACCTGATGACCAAATAAAGTTCCAGACTTCTAGCTACGACCAGCGATGTCACAGCGGGATCCTGATCGCTGCTGCGTGTCAAACACAACGAGATCGCTATCCAGGATGCTGCAACGTCACGGATCGTTGTTGTTCTCGTTGGTAAGTTGCTCAGTGTGAAGGTACCTTAAGGCAGCTATTTGGCCATTAATTGCCATGGCAAACATCAGAACCAAACAATCATGATCTCAGGGTGTCAATTAGATTAAAGTGGAAGCCTCCACAATTTGTTAAGCATTTATGTGATGTAGTCATTATTGACAGCAGCAACTAAGGGGTTAAACAGATATGGAAGGTGCCAACACTGCTCGTGGATTATACAGCAAGTTTTCAGCTATAGTGTACAGCCAACAGCTGCTGGATTGTCATTTGTATGGGGATGCTATTCTCTTATATCTCAGATCAGTAAAAGCACGTATTGATGGTCATTAAGGGGTTGGATAGTCTTAAATTTTTTTTTATACCAAGGATAAAATTTAACTAGTAATACAGTATGTTGATTGAGTTTTGAAATGCCCACTTATTAAAAAGGAAAGGTATCGACTCCAGAGAAGTTTACACCACCTCTACAGCATAGTTTAAAAGGTTTTTTTTTTAGTTTTTACTGTATTTGTACACTCAAGCATACTAAGAATTTGTTTTGTTGTGTACAACCAAAGTAGCCAATATGATTTTAATTTCAAATTGGTGAAGTTTTATAGAGCTTGATCCAAAGATGCAACTGATCCAAAGAAGAGTATGCTGCATTATTATGCTTGGATGCCTCCATGAAATATGTTTTTATATATTTAGCTAAAACATTGTATCTGATTTTTGTATTGAAAATTAGTTATTGGACTGATGTCAATCACATTTCATATTAATCTTTATAATTACTTTGAGATAACTTTTGCACATAATATACAGTAATGTATCCAAAGTTTTCCATTTGCATATCGTTTGCAGCTCAACCCCTTCATGACCCAGCCTATTTTGACCTTAAAGACCTTGCCGTTTTTTGCAATTCTGACCAGTGTCCCTTTATGAGGTAATAACTCAGGAACGCTTCAATGGATCCTAGCGGTTCTGAGATTGTTTTTTCGTGACATATTGGGCTTCATGTTAGTGGTAAATTTAGGTCAATAAATTCTGTGTTTATTTGTGATAAAAACGGAAATTTGGCGAAAATTTTGAAAATTTCGCAATTTTCACATTTTGAATTTTTATTCTGTTAAACCAGAGAGTTATGTGACACAAAATAGTTAATAAATAACATTTCCCACACGTCTACTTTACATCGGCACAATTTTGGAAACAAAATTTTTTTTTGCTAGGAAGTTATAAGGGTTAAAATTTGACCAGCGATTTCTCATTTTTACAACGAAATTTACAAAACCATTTTTTTAGGGATCACCTCACATTTGAAGTCAGTTTGAGGGGTCTATATGGCTGAAAATACCCAAAAGTGACACCATTCTAAAAACTGCACCCCTCAAGGTACTCAAAACCACATTCAAGAAGTTTATTAACCCTTCAGGTGCTTCACAGCAGCAGAAGCAACATGGAAGGAAAAAATGAACATTTAACTTTTTAGTCACAAAAATGATTTTTCAGCAACAATTTTTTTATTTTCCCAATGGTAAAAGGAGAAACTGAACCACGAACGTTGTTGTCCAATTTGTCCTGAGAACGCTGATAACTCATATGTGGGGGTAAACCACTGTTTGGGCGCACGGCAGGGCTTGGAAGGGAAGGAGCGCCATTTGACTTTTTGAATGAAAAATTGGCTGCACTCTTTAGCGGACACCATGTCATGTTTGGAGAGCCCCCGTGTGCCTAAAAATTGGAGCTCCCCCACAAGTGACCCCATTTTGGAAACTAGATGCCCCAAGGAACTTAACTCCATGCATAGTGAGCCCTTTAAACCCCCAGGTGCTTCACAAATTGATCCGTAAAAATGAAAAAGTACTTTTTTTTCACAAAAAAATTATTTTAGCCTCAATTTTTTCATTTTCACATGGACAACAGGATAAAATGGATCCTAAAATTTGTTGGGCAATTTCTCCTGAGTACACTGATACCTCACATGTGGAGGTAAACCACTGTTTGGGCACATGGTAAGGCTCGGAAGGGAAGGAGCGCCATTTGACTTTTTGAATGAAAGATTATCTCCATCGTTAGCGGACACCATGTCGCGTTTGGAGAGACCCTGTGTGCCTAAACATTGGAGCTCCCCCACAAGTGACCCCATTTTGGAAACTGGACCCCCCAAGGAACTTATCTAGATGACTAGTGAGCACTTTAAACCCTCAGGTGCTTCACAAATTTCTTTTCGCCTCAATTTTTTCATTTTCACATGGGCAATAGGATAAAATGGATCCTAAAATTTCTTGAGCAATTTCTCCCGAGTATGCCGATACCTCATATGTGGGGGTAAACCACTGTTTGGGCACACGGCAGGGCTCGCAAGGGAAGGCGTGCCTTTTGACTTTTTGAATGGAAAATTAGCTTCAATTGTTAGCGGACACCATGTTGCGTTTGGAGAGCCCTTGTGTGACTATGCATTGGAGCTCCCCCACAAGTGACCCCATTTTGGAAACTGGACCCCCCAAGGAACTTATCTAGATGACTAGTGAGCACTTTAAACCCTCAGGTGCTTCACAAATTTCTTTTCGCCTCAATTTTTTCATTTTCACATGGGCAATAGGATAAAATGGATCCTAAAATTTCTTGAGCAATTTCTCCCGAGTATGCCGATACCTCATATGTGGGGGTAAACCACTGTTTGGGCACACGGCAGGGCTCGCAAGGGAAGGCGTGCCTTTTGACTTTTTGAATGGAAAATTAGCTTCAATTGTTAGCGGACACCATGTTGCGTTTGGAGAGCCCTTGTGTGACTATGCATTGGAGCTCCCCCACAAGTGACCCCATTTTGGAAACTAGACCCCCCAGGGAACTTATCTAGATGCATACTGAGTAGGGTTGAGCGAAACGGGTCGAACATTTTCAAAAGTCGCCGACTTTTGGCTAAGTCGGGGTTTCATGAAACCCGATCCGACCCCTGTGCGGGGTCGGCCATGCGGTACGCGACTTTCGCGCCAAAGTCGCGTTTCAATGACGCGAAAAGCGCCATTTCTCAGCCAATGAAGGTAAACGCAGAGTGTGGGCAGCGTGATGACATAGGTCCTGGTCCCCACCATCTTAGAGAAGGGCATTGCAGTGATTGGCTTGCTGTCTGCAACGTCACAGGGGCTATAAAGAGGCGTTCCCGCCGACCGCCATCTTACTGCTGCTGATCTGAGCTTAGGGAGAGGTTGCTGCCGCTTTGTCAGAAGCAGGGATAGCGTTAGGCAGGGTCCATTAACCACAAAACCGCTTGTGCTGCAGCGATTTGCACTGTCCAACACCACCCTCGGTGTGCAGGGACAGTGGAAGTTTTTTTTTTTTTTTTTTCCCCTCAGCGCTGTAGCTCATTGGGCTGCCCTAGAAGGCTCCCTGATAGCTGCATTGCTGTGTGTACGCCGCTGTGCAAACCAACTGCTTTTTTCAAAGCACAAATCCTCTTGTTCCTTCCTTTCTGCACAGCTATCTTTTTTGTTTGTCCACACTTTTTATTTCATTTGTGCATCAGTCCACTCCTTATTGCTGCCTGCCATACCTGGCTGAGATTACTGCAGGCAGGGAGATAGTAGCTGCCTGCCATACCTGGCTGAGATTACTGCAGGCAGGGAGATAGTAATTGTAGGACATTCCCTGTTTTTTTTTTTTTTTTTTTTTTTGGTGGGAGATTAAGATTGGCAATTTGGCATTTCTGCTAGAGTGCCATCCCTGTGTGTGCCATCTCTCTCACATAGTGGGCCATAGAAAGCCTTTTCATTTTTCTGTATTTTTTTTTGTGGGGTGTATAAATTCTCCCTGATAAAAATACAGTGGGAGATTAATATTGGCCTTTGGGCTTGTGTGCCAGTCCTGAGTGTGCCATCTCTCTCACAAATAGTGGGCCATAGAAAGCCTATTTTATTTTTTTTTGGGTTTTATAAATTCTCCCTGAAAAAAAGGGAGATTAATATTGGCCTCTGGGCTTCTGTGCCAGTCCTGAGCGTGCCATCTGTGCCAGTCCTGAGCGTCCCATCTCTCTCACAAATAGTGGGCCATAGAAAGCCTATTTAATTTTTTTTTTGGTTTTATAAATTTTCCCTGAAAAAAGGGAGATTAATATTGGCCTCTGGGCTTGTGTGCCAGTTGTGAGCGTGCCATCTGTGCCAGTCCTGAGCGTGCCATCTCTCTCACAAATAGTGGGCCATAGAAAGCCTATTTAATTTTTTTTTTGGTTTTATAAATTTTCCCTGAAAAAAGGGAGATTAATATTGGCCTCTGGGCTTGTGTGCCAGTTGTGAGCGTGCCATCTGTGCCAGTCCTGAGCGTGCCATCTCTCTCACAAATAGTGGGCCATAGAAAGCCTATTTAAATATTTTTTTGGTTTTATAAATTCTCCCAGAAAAAAAGGGAGATTAATATTGGCCTCTGGGCTTCTGTGCCAGTCCTGAGCGTGCCATCTGTGCCAGTCCTGAGTGTCCCATCTCTCTCACAAATAGTGGGCCATAGAAAGCCTATTTAATTTTTTTTTTGGTTTTATAAATTTTCCCTGAAAAAAGGGAGATTAATATTGGCCTCTGGGCTTGTGTGCCAGTTGTGAGCGTGCCATCTGTGCCAGTCCTGAGCGTGCCATCTCTCTCACAAATAGTGGGCCATAGAAAGCCTATTTAAATTTTTTTTTGGTTTTATAAATTTTCCCTGAAAAAAGGGAGATTAATATTGGCCTCTGGGCTTGTGTGCCAGTTGTGAGCGTGCCATCTGTGCCAGTCCTGAGCGTGCCATCTCTCTCACAAATAGTGGGCCATAGAAAGCCTATTTAAATATTTTTTTGGTTTTATAAATTCTCCCAGAAAAAAAGGGAGATTAATATTGGCCTCTGGGCTTCTGTGCCAGTCCTGAGCGTGCCATCTGTGCCAGTCCTGAGCGTCCCATCTCTCTCACAAATAGTGGGCCATAGAAAGCCTATTTAATTTTTTTTTTGGTTTTATAAATTTTCCCTGAAAAAAGGGAGATTAATATTGGCCTCTGGGCTTGTGTGCCAGTTGTGAGCGTGCCATCTGTGCCAGTCCTGAGCGTGCCATCTCTCTCACAAATAGTGGGCCATAGAAAGCCTATTTAATTTTTTTTTTGGTTTTATAAATTTTCCCTGAAAAAAGGGAGATTAATATTGGCCTCTGGGCTTGTGTGCCAGTTGTGAGCGTGCCATCTGTGCCAGTCCTGAGCGTGCCATCTCTCTCACAAATAGTGGGCCATAGAAAGCCTATTTAAATTTTTTTTTGGTTTTATAAATTTTCCCTGAAAAAAGGGAGATTAATATTGGCCTCTGGGCTTGTGTGCCAGTTGTGAGCGTGCCATCTGTGCCAGTCCTGAGCGTGCCATCTCTCTCACAAATAGTGGGCCATAGAAAGCCTATTTAAATATTTTTTTGGTTTTATAAATTCTCCCAGAAAAAAAGGGAGATTAATATTGGCCTCTGGGCTTCTGTGCCAGTCCTGAGCGTGCCATCTGTGCCAGTCCTGAGCGTCCCATCTCTCTCACAAATAGTGGGCCATAGAAAGCCTATTTAATTTTTTTTTTGGTTTTATAAATTTTCCCTGAAAAAAGGGAGATTAATATTGGCCTCTGGGCTTGTGTGCCAGTTGTGAGCGTGCCATCTGTGCCAGTCCTGAGCGTGCCATCTCTCTCACAAATAGTGGGCCATAGAAAGCCTATTTAATTTTTTTTTTGGTTTTATAAATTTTCCCTGAAAAAAGGGAGATTAATATTGGCCTCTGGGCTTGTGTGCCAGTTGTGAGCGTGCCATCTGTGCCAGTCCTGAGCGTGCCATCTCTCTCACAAATAGTGGGCCATAGAAAGCCTATTTAAATATTTTTTTGGTTTTATAAATTCTCCCAGAAAAAAAGGGAGATTAATATTGGCCTCTGGGCTTCTGTGCCAGTCCTGAGTGTGCCATCTGTGCCAGTCCTGAGCGTCCCATCTCTCTCACAAATAGTGGGCCATAGAAAGCCTATTTTTTTTTTGGGGGGGGTTTTAGAAATTCTCCCTGGAAAAAAAAAGGGAGATTAATATTGCCCTTTGGGCTTGTGTGCCAGTACTAAGCGTTCCATCTCTCTCTCTCTCTCTTAGTCAGTGGGCCATAGAACGCCTATTTTTGGTTTTATTTGTTTTCTAAATTCTCCCTGAAAAAATCATTTTATTTTATTTGGTTTCTAAATTCTTCCTGATAAAATCATATTTTTTTTATTATTTTTTTTTCTAAAGTCTCCCTGAAAAAAAAAAAAAAAAAAAAAAAACAGTGGGAGATTAATATTGGCCTTTCTGCTTGTGTGCCAGTCTTGACTCCTGGGTGTGCCATCTCTCTCTCTCTCTCTCTCTCTCTCTCTCTCTCCAATTGTGGTCCATAGAAAGCCTATATTTTTTTTCCTTGATTTGGGTTCCAAAATCTACCAGAGAAAATAACTCCATCAATCATTGGTAGAAAAATATTGGCCTCTGGGCTTGTGTGCCACTCCTGATTCCTGTGTGCGTCATCTCTCAGTCAGTGGGCCATAGAACGCCTATTTTTGGTTTTATTTGTTTTCTAAATTCTCCCTGAAAAAATCATTTTATTTTATTTGGTTTCTAAATTCTTCCTGATAAAATCATATTTTTTTTATTTTTTTTTTTTCTAAAGTCTCCCTGAAAAAAAAAAAAAAAAAAAAAAAACAGTGGGAGATTAATATTGGCCTTTCTGCTTGTGTGCCAGTCTTGACTCCTGGGTGTGCCATCTCTCTCTCTCTCTCTCTCTCTCTCTCCAATTGTGGTCCATAGAAAGCCTATATTTTTTTTCCTTGATTTGGGTTCCAAAATCTACCAGAGAAAATAACTCCATCAATCATTGGTAGAAAAATATTGGCCTCTGGGCTTGTGTGCCACTCCTGATTCCTGTGTGCGTCATCTCTCACTCAGTGGCCCATAGAAAGCATATAGTTTGTTACATTTGTTTTCTAAATTCTCCCTGCAAAAATCAATTTTTTTTTTTTGGGGGGGTTTCTAAAGTGTTCCTGAAAAAAATAAAAATAAAAAACAAATAATAGTGTGACATTAATATTAACATTTGTGCTTCAGTGACAGTCCTGCGTGTGGGGCATCTCTCTAATTTGCAGCCACCAAAAAAAGAGTGTGTAACATTGTGCCTGATTTTCGCGGTGGTCTCACCAACCTGTAAAGGGGTAGCTAAATCATACTGAAGTTATAGCTCACCGTGTAAGTTGTGTGACTGCAACAAATAACGTTAGTTTGGTTACGTTTTTAAAACAATGAGGAAGTCTAGTGGAAGAGGTCGTGGCCGGGGGCGTTCATTGTCAGCTGGTAATGAGGGTAGTGGTAGTGGTGGAGCATCAGGTGGTCGTGGGGAAAAAAATATTGCACCTAAGTCTGGAGCTGTGGAGCCAGGTTCGTCGTCCGGCTACACAAGGCCTCGAACGCTCCCTTTTCTGGGATTAGGAAAACCGCTTTTAAAGCCGGAGCAGCAAGAGCAAGTTTTGGCTTATCTTGCTGGCTCAGCCTCTAGCTCTTTTGCCTCCTCTCGTGAAACTGGTAAAAGTAAAAGCAGCGCGTCGTTAGTGGATGTTCACGGTCAGGGACAAGTCACTTCCTTGTCCTCTTCAGCAAAAACAACAACAGAGAAGAATGCAGCAGGCGACACAACGGGTTACTCCATGGAGCTCTTTACACATACCGTCCCTGGCTTAGAAAGTGAAGCAGTTAACAGTCCATGCCCATTACAAATTGAATCTGACATGGAGTGCACTGACGCACAGCCACAGCCAGACTACTATGCTGGTCCTTTGACTCAGACCACAACATTGCCCTCGCAGGGTGCTGATCAAGAATCAGACCCTGATGAGACTATGTTGCCCCATCACGAACGCTATACCACCGAACGACACGGTGACACAGACGAAGTTGCGCAGGAGGTACAAGAAGAGTTATTAGATGACCCAGTTCTTGACCCCGATTGGCAGCCATTGGGGGAACAGGGTGCAGGCGGCAGCAGTTCTGAAGCAGAGGAGGAGGAGGGGCCGCAGCAGGCATCAACATCGCCACAGGTTCCATCTGCCGGGCCCGTATCTTGCCCAAAACGCGTGGCAAAGCCAAAACCTGGTGGAGGACAGCGTGGCCATCCGGTTAAAGCTCAGTCTGCAATGCCTGAAAAGGTATCCGATGCTAGAAAGAGTGCAGTCTGGCATTTTTTTAAACAACATCCAATTGATCAGCGCAAAGTCATCTGTCAAAAATGTTCTACTTCCTTAAGCAGAGGTCAGAATCTGAAAAGTCTCAATACTAGTTGCATGCATAGACATTTAACCACCATGCATTTGAAAGCTTGGACTAACTACCAAACGTCCCTTAAGGTTGTTGCACCCTCGGCCAATGAAGCTAGTCATCAACGCAACATCCCTTCCGGCAGTGTAGGACCACCATTTAGCGCACCACCTGCTGTATCTGTGCAGGTATCTTTGCCAGGCCAAAGCAGTCAGGGTCAGGGAATCACCAGTTTCGTAGTAGGAAACACTGCATCTAGGGCACCGGCGGCAACAATACCATCTCCCACCGTCTCTCAGTCTGCCATGTCCACCGGCACCCCCGCTAGTTCCACGATCTCCATCTCTCCAGTCCAGCTCACCCTACATGAGACTATGGTTAGAAAAAGGAAGTACTTAGCCTCGCATCCGCGTACACAGGGTTTGAACGCCCACATAGCTAGACTAATCTCGTTAGAGATGATGCCCTACCGGTTAGTTGAAAGCGAAGCTTTCAAAGACCTGATGGACTACGCTGTACCACGCTACGAGCTACCCAGTCGACACTTTTTTTCCAGAAAAGCCATCCCAGCCCTCCACCAGCATGTTAAAGAGCGCATCGTCCATGCACTCAGGCAATCTGTGAGCACAAAGGTGCACCTGACAACAGATGCATGGACCAGTAGGCATGGCCAGGGACGTTACGTGTCCATCACGGCACACTGGGTAAATGTGGTGGATTCAGGGTCCACAGGGGACAGCAAGTTTGGGACAGTTCTGCCTAGCCCACGGTCTAGTAAACAGTTGTCTGTAGCCGTTCGCACCCCCTCCTCCTCCTCCTCCTCCTCGTCCTCCTGCAGAAGCAAGAGCTCGTCCACAGACCGCAGTCGCACAAACACTCCATCCGCACCTGCCACTGTTGCACACCAGGTCTCCCATTATGGGGCAGCTACTGGCATACGTCAGCAGGCTGTATTGGCTATGAAGTGTTTGGGCGACAATAGACACACCGCGGAAGTTCTGTCCGAGTTCTTGCAGCAAGAAACGCAGTCGTGGCTGGGCACTGTAGATCTTGAGGCAGGCAAGGTAGTGAGTGATAACGGAAGGAATTTCATGGCTGCCATCTCCCTTTCCCAACTGAAACACATTCCTTGCCTGGCTCACACCTTAAACCTGGTGGTGCAGTGCTTCCTGAAAAGTTATCCGGGGTTATCCGACCTGCTCCTCAAAGTGCGTGGACTTTGCGCACATATCCGCCGTTCGCCTGTACACTCCAGCCGTATGCAGACCTATCAGCGTTCTTTGAACCTTCCCCAGCATCGCCTAATCATAGACGTTGCAACAAGGTGGAACTCAACACTGCACATGCTTCAGAGACTGTGCGAACAGAGGCGGGCTGTTATGTTTTTGTGGGAGGATACACATACACGGGCAGGCAGTAGGATGGCAGACATGGAGTTGTCAGGTGTGCAGTGGTCGAAGATTCAAGACATGTGTCAAGTCCTTCAGTGTTTTGAGGAATGCACACGGCTGGTTAGTGCAGACAACGCCATAATAAGCATGAGCATCCCCCTAATGCGTCTGCTGATGCAAAGTTTGACGCACATAAAGGATCAGGCGTCTGCACCAGAGGAAGAGGAAAGCCTTGATGACAGTCAGCGATTGTCTGGTCAGGGCAGTGTACATGACGAGGTACCGGGCGAAGAGGAGGTGGAGGATGAGGAGGATGATGGGGATGAGTATATTTTTAATGAGGAAGCTTTCCCGGGGGCACGGGAAATTGGTGGCGTGGCAAGGCCGGGTTCTGGTTTTTTGAGGGACACAAGTGACGTAGATTTGCCTGCAACTGCCCCTCAACCAAGCACAACCGCAGATTTGACAATGGGAACTTTGGCCCACATGGCGGATTATGCCTTGCGTATCCTCAAAAGGGACACACGCATTACAAAAATGATGAACGATGACGATTACTGGTTGGCCTGCCTCCTTGATCCTCGCTATAAAGGCAAATTGCAAAATATTATGCCACATGAGAACTTGGAACTAATATTAGCAACAAAACAATCAACTCTTGTTGACCGTTTGCTTCTGGCATTCCCTGCACACAGCGCCCGTGATCGTTCTCACACGAGCTCCAGGGGCCAGCAGACCAGAGGTGTTAGAGGGGCAGAAATCAGAAGTGGCGTTGGCCAGAGGGGTTTTCTGACCAGGTTGTGGAGTGATTTTTCTATGACCGCAGACAGGACAGGTACTGCAGCATCAATTCAAAGTGACAGGAGACAACATTTGTCCAGTATGGTTACAAACTATTTTTCATCCCTTATCGACGTTCTCCCTCAACCGTCATTCCCATTTGATTACTGGGCATCCAAATTAGACACCTGGCCAGAATTGGCAGAATATGCATTGCAGGAGCTTGCTTGCCCGGCAGCTAGTGTCCTATCAGAAAGAGTATTCAGTGCTGCAGGTTCAATACTAACAGAAAAAAGGACTCGTCTGGCTACCCAAAATGTAGATGATCTAACCTTCATTAAAATGAACCACAACTGGATTTCAAAATCTTTTGCCCCACCCTGCCCGGCTGACACCTAGCTTTCCTATGAAAAGGTCTTGCCTGTGGACTATTCTGAATGACTTTTCCAATCTCGTAATTTTCTTCACCTGATTGTCCAGCATACGACATGTTTCCACCTCACGAAATGGCCAAACTCCCCACACGGGGTCGTGCTATCGCCACTTTGCGCTTGGACCCTTGAGAGTGCTGTTTGTCTGAAGAGGTGGGTGTGGCCGCTTTTGGTCGACGGCACTGCCACTGGGTCCCTCATAGTACAATAAAGTGTCTCTGGCGGTGGTGGTGCGCACCCAACGTCAGACTCACCGTTGTAATATGAGGGGCCCTGTGCCTGTACCGCCGGCCACAAGCCAGTTCCCCCCCCCCAGCTCAAACAGTGCTCTACCACTAGCAAAATTATCTCTCACAGCTTCACCAATGTGTAGTCTAGGCGCTGACATCCTTCAATGCCTGGCACTGACAATACCATTGTTTTGACATTTTTGTTATGTTAGGCCTTCGAAGCCTGTCTGCGGTCACTCCTTCCACTAGACTTCCACTGACCATACACTGCTGCCCATGTACCCCTGGAACCAATTTAAAGTGCCTACAGCCAGCCCAATTTTGTTATGTTAGGCCTTCGAAGACTGTCTGCCGTCACTCCTTCCACTAGACTTCCACTGACCATACACTGCTGCCCATGTACCCCTGGAACCAATTTAAAGTGCCTACAGCCAGCCCAATTTTGTTATGTTAGGCCTTGGAAGCCTGTCTGCGGTCACTCCTTCCACTAGACTTCCACTGACCAGACCACTGCTGCCCATGTACCCCTGGAACCAATTTAAAGTGCCTACAGCCAGCCCAATTTTGTTATGTTAGGCCTTGGAAGCCTGTCTGCGGTCACTCCTTCCACTAGACTTCCACTGACCAGACCACTGCTGCCCGTGTACCCCTGGAACCAATTTAAAATTGCCTACAGCCATGTGTTAATATTTTAGGCCTTCGATGCCTGTCTGTGGTCACTCCTTCCACTAGGCCTCCACTGACCACACCACTGCTGCCCGTGTACCCCTGGAACCAATTTAAAATTGCCTACAGCCATGTGTGATTATTTTAGGCCTTCGATGCCTGTCTGCGGTCACTCCTTCCACTAGGCCTCCACTGACCACACCACTGCTGCCCGTGTAACCCTGGAACCAATTTAAAATTGCCTACAGCCATGTGTTATTATTTTAGGCCTTCGATGCCTGTCTGCGGTCACTCCTTCCACTAGGCCTCCACTGACCACACCACTGCTGCCCGTGTACCCCTGGAACCAATTTAAAATTGCCTACAGCCAGCCCAATTTTTTTATTTTAGGCCTTCGATGCCTGTCTGCGGTCCATTCTTTCAACTACTACTACACTGACCAGGGCACTGCTGCCCAAGTACCCCTGGAACCAATTTAAAATTGCCTACAGCCATGTGTTAATATTTTAGGCCTTCGATGCCTGTCTGTGGTCACTCCTTCCACTAGGCCTCCACTGACCACACCACTGCTGCCCGTGTACCCCTGGAACCAATTTAAAATTGCCTACAGCCATGTGTGATTATTTTAGGCCTTCGATGCCTGTCTGCGGTCACTCCTTCCACTAGGCCTCCACTGACCACACCACTGCTGCCCGTGTAACCCTGGAACCAATTTAAAATTGCCTACAGCCATGTGTTATTATTTTAGGCCTTCGATGCCTGTCTGCGGTCACTCCTTCCACTAGGCCTCCACTGACCACACCACTGCTGCCCGTGTACCCCTGGAACCAATTTAAAATTGCCTACAGCCAGCCCAATTTTTTTATTTTAGGCCTTCGATGCCTGTCTGCGGTCCATTCTTTCAACTACTACTACACTGACCAGGGCACTGCTGCCCAAGTACCCCTGGAACCAATTTAAAATTGCCTACAGCCATGTGTTAATATTTTAGGCCTTCGATGCCTGTCTGTGGTCACTCCTTCCACTAGGCCTCCACTGACCACACCACTGCTGCCCGTGTACCCCTGGAACCAATTTAAAATTGCCTACAGCCATGTGTGATTATTTTAGGCCTTCGATGCCTGTCTGCGGTCACTCCTTCCACTAGGCCTCCACTGACCACACCACTGCTGCCCGTGTAACCCTGGAACCAATTTAAAATTGCCTACAGCCATGTGTTATTATTTTAGGCCTTCGATGCCTGTCTGCGGTCACTCCTTCCACTAGGCCTCCACTGACCACACCACTGCTGCCCGTGTACCCCTGGAACCAATTTAAAATTGCCTACAGCCAGCCCAATTTTTTTATTTTAGGCCTTCGATGCCTGTCTGCGGTCCATTCTTTCAACTACTACTACACTGACCAGGGCACTGCTGCCCAAGTACCCCTGGAACCAATTTAAAATTGCCTACAGCCATGTGTTAATATTTTAGGCCTTCGATGCCTGTCTGTGGTCACTCCTTCCACTAGGCCTCCACTGACCACACCACTGCTGCCCGTGTACCCCTGGAACCAATTTAAAATTGCCTACAGCCATGTGTGATTATTTTAGGCCTTCGATGCCTGTCTGCGGTCACTCCTTCCACTAGGCCTCCACTGACCACACCACTGCTGCCCGTGTAACCCTGGAACCAATTTAAAATTGCCTACAGCCATGTGTTATTATTTTAGGCCTTCGATGCCTGTCTGCGGTCACTCCTTCCACTAGGCCTCCACTGACCACACCACTGCTGCCCGTGTACCCCTGGAACCAATTTAAAATTGCCTACAGCCAGCCCAATTATTTTATTTTAGGCCTTCGATGCCTGTCTGCGGTCCATTCTTTCAACTACTACTACACTGACCAGGGCACTGCTGCCCAAGTACCCCTGGAACCAATTTAAAATTGCCTACAGCCATGTGTTAATATTTTAGGCCTTCGATGCCTGTCTGTGGTCACTCCTTCCACTAGGCCTCCACTGACCACACCACTGCTGCCCGTGTACCCCTGGAACCAATTTAAAATTGCCTACAGCCATGTGTGATTATTTTAGGCCTTCGATGCCTGTCTGCGGTCACTCCTTCCACTAGGCCTCCACTGACCACACCACTGCTGCCCGTGTACCCCTGGAACCAATTTAAAATTGCCTACAGCCAGCCCAATTTTTTTATTTTAGGCCTTCGATGCCTGTCTGCGGTCCATTCTTTCAACTACTACTACACTGACCAGGGCACTGCTGCCCAAGTACCCCTGGAACCAATTTAAAATTGCCTACAGCCATGTGTTAATATTTTAGGCCTTCGATGCCTGTCTGTGGTCACTCCTTCCACTAGGCCTCCACTGACCACACCACTGCTGCCCGTGTACCCCTGGAACCAATTTAAAATTGCCTACAGCCATGTGTGATTATTTTAGGCCTTCGATGCCTGTCTGCGGTCCCTCCTTCCACTAGGCCTCCACTGACCTGTCTACTGCGGCCCGTGTACCCCTTGAACCAACCTAATAAAATATTTAAAAAATTAATTTGATTATAAAAAATAAGATCGTGTTGAGATCTCAAATGCAGACATTTTAACAATCAAAACAAACACACAACAAATATCTGGAACTGTACTACAAAGGTCCAACAGCTACAATTTCTTTCTCCTGCAAGAAGTTAACTGAAAGTTTTTTGGAGTTGTTAACACAGATATGGCATCCACCGAGTGTTGTCCTGTCGCGTCTCCTTTAAATTATTTCCAATAAGATGTTAAACTATTAATTTAATAAAATCAATAATTAAAAAAATAATTGAGTAAGTCAAAAGCACATTGCAAATAAACATTAATTACAAATCAAGAAGCATGGCGCGTCCGAGGGTGAGTAGATACCGAATAAGAATATAATCACCCTCGGGCGCGCAATGCTTATTTACAACAGCCTTCCTTCCTAAGAATCAGCCCTTCCGTGGTGTAGAGAGAGGTTGTTGTTACACTCCAAGGTGTTCCCCAGGTTGCCTTTCCTGAGCTTCGATCTTCCGGCTCTCGTTTAGTAGCTGTTGGAAACTACGCTGCATTAGGCCTACTAATTGTGTATGGGTGAAACAGTGGCGCATCTGCGGTCCCTCCTTCCACTAGGCCTCCACTGACCTGTCTACTGCGGCCCGTGTACCCCTTGAACCAACCTAATAAAATATTTAAAAAATTAATTTGATTATAAAAAATAAGATCGTGTTGAGATCTCAAATGCAGACATTTTAACAATCAAAACAAACACACAACAAATATCTGGAACTGTACTACAAAGGTCCAACAGCTACAATTTCTTTCTCCTGCAAGAAGTTAACTGAAAGTTTTTTGGAGTTGTTAACACAGATATGGCATCCACCGAGTGTTGTCCTGTCGCGTCTCCTTTAAATTATTTCCAATAAGATGTTAAACTATTAATTTAATAAAATCAATAATTAAAAAAATAATTGAGTAAGTCAAAAGCACATTGCAAATAAACATTAATTACAAATCAAGAAGCATGGCGCGTCCGAGGGTGAGTAGATACCGAATAAGAATATAATCACCCTCGGACGCGCAATGCTTATTTACAACAGCCTTCCTTCCTAAGAATCAGCCCTTCCGTGGTGTAGAGAGAGGTTGTTGTTACACTCCAAGGTGTTCCCCAGGTTGCCTTTCCTGAGCTTCGATCTTCATGCTCTCGTTTAGTAGGTGTCGGAAAGTAGGCTGCATTAGGCCTAAAAAATGGGGAATGGGGTGGAGAGAGATGGTGTGTTACACTCCAAGGTGTTCTCCAGGTTTCCTCGCCATTGCTTCGATCTTCCGACTCTCGTTTAGTAGTTGTAGAAAACTACACTGCATTAGGCCTACAAAATGGGTATCGGGTGGAGAGAGATGGTGTGTTACACTCCAAGGTGTTCCCCAGGTTGCCTTTCCTGAGCTTCTATCTTCAGGCTCTCATTAAATTGTGGTTAAATGGAACAACTGCATTTGGCGTACTAGTTGGTTTGGGGCCTACTATCGGTGTCTGCCACTCCTTGCTGTTCTCCTGGTTTCCTGTCCTGAAATTCCATTTTCAGCCTCTCGTTAAGTAGTTGTTAATGTTAGACTGCATTTGGCCTACTAGTTGGGTTGGGGCCTACTATCGGTGTCTGCCACTCCTTGCTGTTCTCCTCCACTGAACAAAGCTGTGCCGCCTGTTTACTACGGTTGCCAATTTTGAACTGCATTTCGACTACTTACTGATTTGGCCCTACTCTCTGTGTCAGCCTCTCATTCCAGTTGTCCTCCACTGCAATGCCCCCTGGTTATTCCTGTGTTACCAATTTTGAACTGCATTTAGCCCACTTTATTCTTTGGGCCTATATCTGTGTTTCCACTTCATCGTGCCCATTGCCCAGCCAGTGATAGATGAGTCTGCTGGTACATTGACCCATAACGCAACATTCCCCGTGCACGCTACACAACAACATTGTGACCCTGCTGAAAGTCAGGTTGCTCTTCCCGCATACCATACCACCTTACACGGGGACAAAGAGGAAGGTGCAGATGAAAGTGCAGGTTCCTTCATCAGGTGGGGGGAGGAATACTAGTTGGCGACGTCACTGGCACAGGGCCTCTCATAGTACGCAAAAGTGTTGCTGCCGGTGGGAGGCGCCCCCGCCGTGCAAACACACCGCTGTACTTTGAGGGGCCCTGTGCCAGTGCCAATGCCAACGAGTGGGCCCCCCCTGCTTGCTCAGGATCACAGCACTTGCAAAGTTGAAATACTTACCTCTCCCTGCTCCACTGCCGTGACGTGGTCCAGATTTACTGGGCCCACTAATTACTTGAACCAGCCCTACCCCCCACAACTTTAGCCAAATGACCCCCAATTTCAAATGCCTTCCAATTATTTTAAGGTAAATTACGCTTGACAAGCTTCATTAAGAAGAATGGATGGTTTTGACATTAAAATGGGCACTCTAGGTGTTTTCCTGGCCCCCACTCACTGCCGACTATGCTGCCCCATTGACTTGCATTGGGTTTCGTGTTTCGGTCGATCCCGACTTTACGTCATAATCGGCCGATTTCACTCGACCCGACTTTGGACATAGTCGGGTTTCGCAAAACCCGGCTCGACTCTAAAAAGGTCAAGGTCGCTCAACTCTAATACTGAGCACTTTAAACCCCCAGGTGCTTCACAGAAGTTTATAATGCAGAGCCATGAAAATAAAAAATAATTTTTCTTTTCTCAAAAATGATTTTTTAGCCTGGAATTTCCTATTTTGCCAATGGTAATAGGAGAAATTGGACCACAAATATTGTTGTCCAGTTTGTCCTGAGTACGCAGATACCCCATATGTGGGGGTAAACCACTGTTTGGGCGCACGGCAGGGCTCAGAAGGGAAGGCACGCCATTTGGCTTTTTAAATGGAAAATTAGCTCCAATCATTAGCGGACACCATGTCGCGTTTGGAGAGCCCCTGTGTGCCTAAATATTGGAGATCCCTCACAAATGACCCCATTTTGGAAACTAGACCACCAAAGGAACTAATCTAGATGTGTGGTGAGCACTTTGAACCCTCAAGTGCTTCACAGAAGTTTATAACGCAGAGCCATGAAAATTTTAAAAAAAATTTCTTTTCTCAAAAATGATATTTTAGCCCGCAATTTTTTATTTTCCCAAGGGTAACAGGAGAAATTTGACCCCAAAAGTTGTTGTCCAGTTTCTCCTGAGTACGCTGATACCCCATATGTGGGGGTAAACCACTGTTTAGGCACATGCTGGGGCTCGGAAGTGAAGTAGTGACATTTTGAAATGCAGACTTTGATGGAATGCTCTGCGGGCGTCACGTTGCGTTTGCAGAGCCCCTGATGTGGCTAAACAGTAGAAACTCCCCACAAGTGGCCCCATTTTGGAAACTAGACCCCGAAAGGAACTTATCTAGATGTGAGGTGAGCACTTTGAACCCCCAAGTGCTTCACAGAAGTTCATAACACAGAGCAGTGAAAATAATAAATATGTTTTCTTTCCTCAAAAATAATTATTTAGCCCAGAATTTTTTATTTTCCCAAGGGTTACAGGAGAAATTGGACCACAAAAGTTGTTGTCCAGTTTCTCCTGAGTAAGCTGATACCCCATGTGTGGGGTAAACCACTGTTTGGGCACACGTCGGGGCTCAGAAGGGAAGTAGTGACTTTTGAAATGCAGACTTTGATGGAATGGTCTGCGGATGTCACGTTGCGTTTGCAGAGCCCCTGGTGTGCCTAAACAGTAGAAACCCCCCACAAGTGACCCCATTTTGGATACTAGACCCCCAAAGGAACTTATCTAGATATGTGGTGAGCACTTTCAACCCCCAAGTGCTTTACAGAAGTTTATAACACAGAGCCGTGAAAATAATAAATACGTTTTCTTTCCTCAAAAATAATTTTTTAGCCCAGAATTTTTTATTTTCCCAAGGGTTACAGGAGAAATTGGACCCCAAAAGTTGTTGTCCAGTTTCTCCTGAGTACGCTGATACCCCATGTGTGGGGATAAACCACTGTTTGGGCACACGTCGGGGCTCAGAAGGGAAGTAGTGACTTTTGAAATGCAGACTTTGATGGAATGGTCTGCGGACGTCACGTTGCGTTTGCAGATCCCCTGGTGTGCCTAAACAGTAGAAACCCCCCACAAGTGACCCCATTTTAGAAACTAGAACCCCCAAGGAACTTATCTAGATATGTGGTGAGCACTTTGAACCCCCAAGTGCTTCACAGACGTCTACAACGCAGAGCCATGAAAATAAAAAATATTTTTTTTTCCTCAAAAATGATGTTTTAGCAAGCGTTTTTTTTATTTTTACAAGGGTACCGGGAGAAATTGGACCCCAGTAATTGTTGCGCAGTTTGTCCTGAGTACACTGATACCCCATATGTGGGGGTAAACCACTGTTTGGGTGCACGTCGGGGCTCGGAAGTGAGGGAGCACCATTTGACTTTATGAATACAAGGTTGGCTGGAATCAATGGTGGCGCCATGTTGCGTTTGGAGACCCCTGATGTGCCTAAACAGTGGAAACCCCTCAATTCTACCTCCAACACTAACCCCCCCACACCCCTAACCCTAATCCCAACTGTAGCCATAACCCTAATCACACCCATAACCCCAACACACCCCTAACCACAACCCTAATTCCAACCCTAACCCTAAGGCTATGTGCCCACGTTGCGGATTCGTGTGAGATTTTTCAGCATCATTTTTGAAAAATCCGCGGGTAAAAGGCACTGCGTTTTACCTGCGGATTTACCATGGATTTCCAGTGATTTTTGTGCGGATTTCACCTGTGGATTCCTATTGAGGAACAGGTGTAAAACGCTGCGGAATCCGCACAAAGGATTGACATGCTGCGGAAAATACAACGCAGCGTTTCCGTGCGGTATTTTCCGCACCATGGGCACAGCGGATTTGGTTTTCCATATGTTTACATGGAACTGTAAACCTGATGGAACACTGCTGCGAATCCGCAGCGGCCAATCCGCTGCGGATCTTCAGCCAAATCCGCACCGTGTGCACATAGCCTAATTCTAAAGGTATGTGCACACGCTGAGGAAAACGCTGCGGATCCGCAGCAGTTTCCCATGAGTTTACAGTTCAATGTAAACCTATGGGAAACAAAAATCGCTGTACACATGCTGCGGAAAAACTGCATGGAAACGCAGCGGTTTACATTCCGCAGCATGTCACTTCTTTCTGCTGATTCCGCAGCGGTTTTACAACTGCTCTAATAGAAAATCGCAGTTGTAAAACCGCAGTGAAATGCGCAGAAAACCCTAACCCTACACCTACCCCTAAACCTACCCCTATTCCTACCCCTAACCCAACCCCTACCCCTAACCCTACCCCTAACCCTAACCCTACCCCTAACCCTACCCCTAACCCTAACCCTAACCCTAACCCGAGTTCTTACCCCAACCTTAGTGGGAAAAAAAATTATTATTTTTTTTTATTGTCCCTACCTATGGGGGTGACAAGGGGGGGCATTTACTATTTTTTTTATTTTGATCACTGAGATAGGTTATACTCAGTGATCAAAACTCATTTTGGAACGAATCTGCCGGCCGGCAGTTTCGGCGGGCGCTCTGCACATGCGCCCGCCATTTTGGAAGATGGCGGCGCCCAGGAAAGAAGACGGACGGATCCCGGGAGGCTAGGTAAGTATAAGGGGGGGGAGATCAGGCCACGGGGGGCCGTCGGAGCACGGGGGTGGATCGGAGCATGGGGGGGTGGATCGGAACACGGGGGGGTGGATTGGAGCACGGGGTGGGGGATCGCTGTGCAGGGGGGTGGATCGGAGCACGGGGGGGGAATCGCTGTGCGGGGGGGTGATCGGAGTGCGGGGGGGTTTGATTGGAGCATGGGGGGTGTGATTGGAGCACGGGGGGAGCGGACAGGAGGATGGGGGAGGGGAGCACAGGACGGAGGGGAGCGGACCACAGATCGGAGGGCTGGGGGGGCGATCGGTGGGGTGGGGTGGGTGCACATAAGTGTTTCCAGCCATGGCCAATGATATTGCAGCATCGGCCATGGCTGGATTGTAATATTTCACCAGTTTTTTAGGTGAAATATTACAAATCGCTCTGATTGGCAGTTTCACTTTCAACAGCCAATCAGAGCGATCGTGGCCACGGGGGGGTGAAGCCACCCCCCCTGGGCTAAACTACCACTCCCCCTGTCCCTGCAGATCGGGTGAAATGGGAGTTAACCCTTTCACCTGATCTGCAGGGACGCGATCTTTCTGTGACACAGCATATGCGTCACAGGTCGGATTGGCACCGACTTTCATGACGCATACGCTGTGTCACAGGTCGGGAAGGGGTTAATACTTCATTCACCTAATAGCTTGTTTAGTCCATGTGCAAAACAGATCACATATAGAGATGGGAGGAACCCTGGATGTTCGAGTCCAGCGGGTTTGGCCGAACAGTTCAAAAAAGTTTGTGTTCGGGTACCAGAACAGTACACAGACCTGAACAGGACCCCATTAGCTTGAATGTGGGGCCCAAACATCCAGTGTTTGCCACGCTGTCATGTGCAAAATAATTACCGTCAGTCAGATAGCCGTGGTTCCCTCACTGTCAAATAACAGTGTGAGTCCGCAGCTGTGATTTGCCTCCAAACTGGTGCTGATGGCACTGCTGCTCCCATCGGCCTATGCCTGATGCTAGTAATAACAGCATAACCAGGACTATCCAGCATCTGGTGTCTGTATTCTAGATAAATACTTTTAAAATGGTGTAGATTCTCCTTTATTTTTGATAATCAGCCAGTCAAAACTGACAGCTACAGGCTGCAACCCTCAGCTGTTAGTGTCAGCAAGGTTGGTTATCAAGAAGAGAGGGGTCCACATGCTGTTTTTTAAATTATTTAAATGTGTAATTTAAATAATTTTGATATTGGCCCCCCAGCCTAAAAACAGCAGCTTGTAGCTGCCCAGAAATGACGCCACTCCATTACTAAGCCATGGGCTTGATGTCACCAGACAATACAAACGTGACATCAACCCCACAAATATAAATCCCACTTTCAAGTGGGAAGAGATGGGCAAATGCCAGAATTGATGCATCTAATAGATGCACATTTTCTGGGCGGCTGTGGGATGCTGTTTTTAGGCTGGGGGCCAATATTAATGTCACCTTACCAACCTGAGAATACCAGCCCCCAGCGGTCTGCTTTAGCAAGGCTGGTTATCAAAAATGGGGGAGACCACACTTCATTTTTTTATAATTCATTTAAATAATTTTAAAAAATAGCATAGGGACCACTCTATTCTTGATAACCAATCTTGCTAACGCAGATAACTGAGTGGTTCAACCAGCAGCTGTCAGTTTTGACTGGCTGGTTATCAAAAGTACAGGAGAACCCATATATTTTTTTAATTATTTATTTAGAGTGCAGGTGCCAGCTGATGAATACTCTCTCCAGCCACTCCTGCTCTCACTGTTATTAGCGGCAACAGGCGTAGGCTGATGTGAGCAGTAGTCCCATCAGCCCATGCCAGTGACCAGAGGTAAGCTTCATACCTCAGATCACAGCTGCAGGATCATTTGACAGTGTGGGAACTATGGCTGTCTTATCGGTGGTAATAAATTTAATAAAGATCAGAAGCAGTGTTTGCTGCGCTGTCATGCACATAACAGTGCAACAAGCACCCGGTGTTTGGGGGGCTGAACCCAAACAGTAACATGGACGTCCTGGTGAAGTCTGTGTTTGGTGTCCGAGCCAGAACAGTAAGTGTTCAGCATGGACGCCAAACTTTTACTGTCCAGGATCACCCATCTTTAATCACATACAGACCAATGTAAGTTAATGTGCTAGGTCAGAAATGCTTTTTTTCCCATCAAGATTTTAATTGATCTATTGCAAAGATTACATATGAAACAGTGTTAAGCTTTTTTATTATTTTGATTGTGAATGTAAAAAACAGATATAATGCACATATAAAAAATGGACTTACTGATAATATAAGTATACAAATAAATGGACATTATAAATAATGTCTGTTTCCATGGATAAAAAAAATCACATCGTTTTTAATCTGAACTCAACTAAAATTGTATCTAAGTCTGTAGAGTGGAAATAAGCTATAATATTAAATTGTCTTATGAGTGAAATGTAAGTGAAATTCATACTACAGAAAATTATGATTTGCTATATTCACACACATTTGTCATTTATTTACTGCACTCAGATATATTGGCACACAATATACAATAATTTAGAAAGATTTCCTTACATCTTGAATTAAAATTGCAGCTTTCTATTTCACAGGTGCTTTGGCAGATTCGGGAATTGAAACTTGTTCTAAAACAAAATACATTGGAAAGAAAGCTACTGATTGCTCATGAAAGAAACATTTTTCAAACTTATAAACAGAACATTAAAGATGATGAAATATATTTACATATACTTATCTAATGAGATTGGTAGGCAAGGAAATATTTTAACAATCCCAATTTTCATCTTTACTGGTTCCTTGTCATGGAGTGCAGATGTTTCTTTTGCAGTGTCCTAGAAAAGAAAATACATTATTATTTAAAGAAGAAGAGAAGGAACCAAGTTGTGGAAGAATAGGAGAGAAATAGAATAAATGAGACGGAACAAGGCTTTAAAAGATGCAGAATTAACTGAGACACGCAAAGGATAATAGCCAGAACATTTAGGAGTCCATTACATCTCCAGCTGGTAAAAATGCCTCTTCCAAATATAATTTTCCATATTGTTTATAAATAATGCAGATTATTCTTGCTACTATTGATATACAAGGCGCCTGACTGGTCAGATGTTAAAATTTATCTTTTCTAAATATCACATAATAAAGCTATGTGTGGGTCAAACGCTATAAAATTGTTTTCAGTGAATAGCACAATTTATTGGTTTCGATGCATAAATATATGCACATTTTCCATATATGTTATTTTGGATGAATATTTTAAATATGACAATAATTGAAACTTAAATCTTACATTTTAAGTGAAAATATCAAAATTTGGACTTTTTAATAGAAAGTATTCAAAGCATTACTTAATTAAGCCCGTTGTTAAAATAAAAAAGTAAAATAGCCAGCTTAAAGATTCAATCTCTCCATATTATCCATAAATTCTTGTTTGTCTCATTTAATTCTGCTTTTTCTTCAGCGGTAAGCCTGTTATCTCGTTATTCCAAATTCTCTTTCTTTTATCTCCCTTTTTGTTCTTTCCTCTTTAAATAGTAAGTTATTTTCTTTTTCAAGTCTAACTTAAACATCATTCTTTTGCATTGTAAACAATTTGTTTAAAGCAAAGAAGTCACATGTCATTTCAGATTTGTTTTAAGTGCTTAACAAAGTATTCAATGGAATGGAATAAAGCGAAAAATAAATCTATAACCGCCAGTCATCTTGTAAGCCACAAAATTAAATGTAAAAAAAGATCAGAGAATGATAAAGTCCATGCACATAAAATGTGACATTTGGTTAGTTACATGATAATTAAAATTATATTTTAAAAAACATTATAGAAAATTGCAAATATTGTTAAAATATTGCAAATATTAAACAAAATGCAGAAAAAATATATATTATTGTTTACAAGACATATAAAAAATATTTGTAATCACAATGCTGCTACATACTATAGTGTTTTAAGGAGATAGAGAGAACAACGAAAAAAAATATTTTAGAAAATACTATTGCTCTTTAGGGTTGAGCGAAACAGGTCGGCCAGATTCAGAAGTCGCCAACTTTTGGCAAAGTCGGGTTTCATGAAACCCGACCCGACCCCTGTGTGAGGTCGGCAATGAGGTCGGCGATCTTCTGAATCTGGTACCGGAATTCCGATACCGATTCCCGATATGTTTAAGATACTGGGAATCGGTATTGGAATTCAGATTTAAGTGTAAAATAAAGAATAAAAATAAAAAATATTGCTATACTCACCCTCGGACGCGCCCTGGTTGTAACCGGGAGCCTTCCTTCCTAAGAATCAGCGCCTGAAGGACCTTTCGATGATGTCGCGGCTTGTGATTGGTCGCGAGAACGGTCACATGGGCATCACGCGACCAATCACAAGCCGCGACGTCATCGAAAGGTCCTTCAGGCGCTGATTCTTAGGAAGGAAGGCTCCCGGTTACAACCAGGGCGCGTCTGAGGGTGAGTGCAGCAATATTTTTTATTTTTATTCTTTATTTTACACATTAATATGGATCGCAGGGCCTGAAGGAGAGTTTCCTCTCCTCCAGACCCTGGGAACCATTAGAAACCCAATGCACTGGATTGGGTTTCGTGTTTCGGCCGACCCCGACTTTTCTATAGGATCGGCCGATTTCACTTGACCCGACTTTTGAAAAAGTCGGGTTTTGTGAAATCTGACCCGATCCTATAAAAACAAAAGTCGCTCAACCCTATTGCTCATAAAGAATATGGTTTAGAAAACATAAATATATATATATTTTTCTACTCAAAATGAGAGGTGCCTTAAGCTACTGTAAAATGCTTTCCTAATACATTCGCAGAGAAAAACAGGAAAAAAAACAAAATAAATATCTACTTAAATTTTGTAATATTATTTTGTCAAAGCGGAATTAATCCTGTAAAATAATAATTGATTTTTAACACCATGTGGACTAATCTTCTTCTTTTCATTGTCACAATCCTAAAATCTTAACTTTTTATATTTTTTTCTACATAGCCACTAGATGACGGCTTGCTTTTTGCAAAATGATTTATATTTGTCATTTTTTGGGGTACATATAAACTGTTTATTAAATTTTATTGTATCTTTATAGAGAGGAATAGAAAAAAATTAGTGCAGTTCTGACAATTGTTTTTCTTTTGAAACTGCACTCTGTTCACTGTGCAGCACAAATACAGTATTAACTTGAAACTAATTCTAGCGTTATTATTGTTTTACAACTTTTCCACAATAGATACAAATGTTGCCATCCGAGAATTGAGAATTTTGAAAACGAATGATCAGTTCTGGCACAGAAAGAAACAGATTTCTCTCATGAGATATATTACAAAGCAAATTATTTCAATGTGTTTTATTGATTCATGCGATAAAAAGTAAAACAATTGTTACTCTTTAACCCCTTAATGTCCAATCACGGACAGACTCAGCGATTGGACACCTCATCCTGTTTGGTGCAGCTCCAGCGATGAGCACGCACCTTTTCAGCACATGACAGCTAATCTGATCAGCTGACAGTTGCACGGAACAGCCGCAGGTGGAATCTCGATTCACCCGCAGCTGTTAACATGTTAAATGCCGCTGTCAATGACTGACAGCGGCATTTAACATGCACGTGCAGGAAGCGCGTCATTACCTCCTCCAGCATGAGACCCCTGTGGTTGTCATTGCTGGATTGGTATGAGCACCGCCTGGTGGTTGGCACTCATAGAAAGTAATCATATCTGCTACATAGAGCAGAGCTCTGTAGCAGAGGTGATCGGACAACTGCAGCTTCTAGTCTCCCATGTAGACTATTGAAGCAAGTAAAAAGTAAAAAAATGATTTAAAAATATGAACAAAATAAAAAAATATAAAATTTCAAATTACCCCCTTTTTGCCCCATTCAAAATAAAACAATAAAAAAATCAAATCTACACATATTTGATATCGCCGCATTAAGAATCGCCCGATCTATCAATATATGAAAAGAATTAATCCAATTGGTAAACAGCGTAGCAAGAAAAAAATTGAAATGCCAGAATTACGTTTTTTTGGTCACTGCAACATTGCAATAAAATGCAATAAAGGGTAATCAAAAAATCTTTTCTACACCAAAATGGTATCAATAAAAACATCAGATCAGCATGCAAGAAATAAGCCCTCACCCAGCCCACTAGAGATACTACGGATCTCAGAAAATGGCAATTTTTTTAATTTTTTTTTTTACAAATTTTGGAATTTTTTTCACCACTTAGATAAAAAGAACCTAGTGTCATGATAAAGTACGGGGTTTGTTTCTGACTAATCTCTCCCTGGGATGGTCATGCGGGGGTTAATCTTCCTTGGTTAGTTTTGGGATCGGTCTGGCTATTTAAGTCTGCTGTTACCTGCAAGCAGTGTCAGTTATAGTTCCTGTCTCTGGCTTGAGCAGCTGACCCGTTATACCCTGATTTGTCCTCTGCCCATTTACCTAGGTCCTGTTCCTGTGTTCCCCTTTTACTTCGCTCGCTGTAGTACTTGCTCTCCATGTTGGACCCTTTGGTATTTGACTCGGCTTGCATCTCTGGCTTTCCTGCTCCCAATCGGCTCTGACTTATTTGGCTTGTTTCTGACCATGTGTATTGCTGTGACCTCAGCTACTTTGTTCCCTCTCTGTTGCTGACCCGGCTTTTTCTGACTCTTTTGCCACCTAGTGGCTTCTGCCTGCTGCTCTGTGATTTCACTGAGAGTGTACCTGTTTTCCTTCACCTGCACCCCCTGGTGGAGGTTATGTGCTACTGCACTGCAGCAGGCATAACACTTAGACATGTTTGGTGTCTATGAACTTGAAATGGCCTGGATAATCATAATGGCAGGTCCGTTTTAGCATTTAGTCAACCTACCAAAAAATGCCAAGCAAAAAACAAGCGTGAGATTGCACTTTTTTTGCAATTTCACCACACTTGGAATTTTTTTCCCATTTTCTATTACACGGCATGGTAAAACTAACAGTGTTGTTTAAAAGTACAACTCATCCTACAAAAAAACAAGCCCTCACATGGCCATTTTGACTAAAAAATAAAAAAGTTATGGCTTGGCTCAGGGAAGAATGTGGGCAAAAAAAGAAAATGCAAAGCCAAAAATACCCCTGGTTATTAAGGGGTTAAGATGAAATCAAAGGTAAATCCTTTGACCTTTTGTTTATTCTATCTGTTGCTATGTTTCCAAGAAAACACTATTTTAATTCATATATGTAAATGAGACAAAAGTTCTATGGGTATAACAATGCAGTTCCTAAGCATCTCCTTCCCCAGCTTGTTTTTCTGTATAGCACAAGCCTTTTTTGCTATATTGATAGCTCACTGTCTATTTTATTTGCCATGTGCTTGATGACACATGGACAGTGAACTATCAATCAAGCTAAAAAGCCTTGTTTTAGAGTAAAGTAAGTAGGCAGAAACTCAAGAAATGCCTTGTCACAACTGAATTGATTGAATTTGAATTTTTGTGTTAAATGTATTTTTTAACCCCTTTACCCCCAAGGGTGGTTTGCACGTTAATGACCGGGCCAATTTTTACAATTCTGACCACTGTCCCTTTGTGAGGTTATAACTCTGGAACGCTTCAACGGATCCCAGTGATTCTGACATTGTTTTCTCGTGACATATTGTACTTCATGACAATGGTAACATTTCTTTGATATTACCTGTGTTTATTTGTGAAAAAAATGGAAATATGGCGAAAATTTAGAAAATTTCGCAATTTTCCAACTTTGAATTTTTATGCAATTAAATCACAGAGATATGTCACACAAAATACTTAATAACTAACATTTCCCACATGTCTACTTTACATCAGCACAATTTTGGAACCAAAATTTTTTTTTGTTAGGGAGTTATAAGGGTTAAAATTTGACCAGCAATTTCTCATTTCTACAACACCATTTTATTTTAGGGACCACATCTCATTTGAAGTCATTTTGAGGGGTCTATATGATAGAAAATACCCAAGTGTGACACCATTCTAAAAATTACACCCCTCAAGGTGCTCAAAACCGTATTCAAGAAGTTTATTAACCCTTCTGGTGCTTCACAGGAATTTTTTGAATGTTTAAATAAAAATGAACATTTAACTTTTTTTCACAAAAAATTTAATTCAGCTCCAATTTGTTTAATTTTACCAAGGGTAACAGGAGAAAATAGACCCCAAACATTGTTGTACAATTTGTCCTGAGCACGACAATACCCCACATGTGGGGGTAAACCACTGTTTGGGCGCATGGCAGAGCTCGGAAGCGAAGGAGCGCCATTTGACTTTTCAATGCAAACTTGACTGGAATTGAGATGGGACGCCATGTTTCGTTTGGAGAGCCCCTGATGTGCCTAAACATTGAAACCCCCCACAAATGACACCATTTTGGAAAGTAGACCCCTTAAGGAACTTATCTAGATGTGTGGTGAGCACTTTGACCCACCAAGTGCTTCACAGAAGTTTATAATGTAGAACCGTAAAAATAAAAAATCATATTTTTTCATAAAATTAACTTTCCGCCCCCAATTTTTTATTTTCCCAAGGGTAAGAGAAGAAATTGGACCCCAAAAGTTGTTATACAATTTGTCCTGAGTACGCTGATACCCCATATGTGGGGATAAACCACTGTTTGGGCGGATGGGAGAGCTCGGAAGGGAAGGAGCGCCGTTTGACTTTTCAATGCAAAATTGACAGGAATTGAGATGGGACGCCATGTTGCGTTTGGAGAGCCCCTGATGTGCCTAAACATTGAAACCCCCCACAAGTGACACCATTTTGGAAAGTAGACCCCTTAAGGAACTTATCTAGATGTGTGGTGAGCACTTTGACCCACCAAGTGCTCCCCCCGTGAGCGCCGCCGATCACGCTGGACGTACTATCCCGTCCGTGGTCATGGGGGCCCACCCCACCTCGACGGGATAGTACGTCCCATGTCAGAAAGGGGTTAAAAAGATTTGCTTTTTTACAAATCACAATCTGTTTGAAATCCATAATAAAATTAAAAACTAGAAATATTGGAACTTTCATACTGCCTTTAGAAGCTTTTTTACATTGTAACTACATTTTATTTCAGAAAACAACACATGGTCGGACCTTAGCCATATTTGTGGTATTGGAATATATAATGAGTCTCTGCAAATGTTATTGTGTATGGAGCGGGAGCAAGATCAGCTGTTACATTGTCTATTATTAATGGTGGATCTTTTGTTATCAGCTGTGCATAGAGGTGTTTCCTTTCATTGTATTCTTGCCTCTGTTAATATGGAACCTTGATAAAAGTTCTTCCAATGTGGACTAGAAATTAGCATTAAAGAATGCCCCAATGACGTCATGCGCTGCTCAAAAGAAAAAAGAAATCAGCTGCCAGAATACTCACCGGGACCGTTCATCACAGAGAAAGGTGAGAATCCATTCCTCTTAAGTAACGTGCAGTGTCAGCTGGAGCCTTACTGCTGCTGCCAGCAGTCGTGTGTGCCGATACTTAAGAGAAATGAATAAGTATCAGCACATGTGAACTTTGGCTCCAGCAAGATGGCTCCGGCTGACAGTGCACTCTACTGAAGAGGAATGGATACTCACAGTGATCTCCGGGGAATGGTCCTGGTGAGTATTGTGGCAGCTATGTTCGCTCTGCTTGTGAGCTGCACATGAGGTCCCTGCCATGTGCTGCTTGCAAACATTAAGCAGCTGCTGGCACTGGAGCAGGACACTGCAAGGGAGTGCCATGTAGGTGAGTGTAATTTTTTGATGTTTCCTGATGGGGCCATGGATACCAGGAACAGGATGGGACCAATTATAAAAGAAAAACGATGAGACCAACATTCCAGGAACAAGATGGGGCAATTATGAGAGAAAGAGGATGGGGCCAACATTCCAGGAACGAGATGGGGCAAATTATAAAAGAAAAAGGATGGGATCAACATTCCAGGAACAGGATGGTGCCAATTATAAAATAAAAAGCAAGGGGTTTATCATACCAGGACTGGGATGGGGACAATTATACCAGAATAGGGATGGGACCAATTAAACCAGGACCGTGATAAGGCTAATCATACCAGGACTGGGATGGGGTCATGCACGTGATGTGCCAATCATATCAGGATAAGGATAGGGGCAATCATACCAGGATAAGGATGGGGCCATGCACACCAGGATATGGATAAGGGAGCCATGCATACCAGGATAGGGGATACTATAGTACAGAATTGACCATTTCTTTGCTTTAATTTGTTTTTACCTAGTTTCCTCCTCTAAAACCTTGTTGCATCTTGTGGTCCGCTGCGTCTTATAGTCCAAAAAAATACGGTACATTCAGTAGTACAAATATAACAGAAATGTATCCACTCAATGGAAGAAAGGATCTCTTTTACATTACATGTAGATTGGATGTTCCTTTTATTTACATTCGCTCTTTTAATGTTATCCACCTCTAATCCACTAAATTTGAATTCTGCCCAAATATGGGCAGGAAATTCAGTTCTTAATTTGAATAAATTCTCTTTATTCAATACAATATGAATGTGCATTATTATGCTATGAGGTCTCTCCGGAACCCAAAAAATAAAAGCATATGTTGTGCAACCCTACGCTGGTCCAATCATCTTCTTGGATTCGGTCACCAATATGGTCTTCACTGTGCTATTTTCTAGTGCCTAGAATCTTTGATGCTTTCCAGCACCCAATATCTTTTGCTGTATCTGACTAGGTTGCAATGTTATGATTTTGTGCACCACATTTTGCACATCATGGCCTAGCCAATGCAAGAGTCACTAATGAACCCTGTATCATAAGATGCCGAAGATGGCCTTGCAAAGATGACATTAAAGGGAGTCTGTCACCCCCAAAATCGTATATAAGCTGAAACCACTGGCATCAGGGGCTTATCTACAGCATTCTGTAATGCTGTAGATAAGCCCCCAATGTAACCTGACAGTTGAGAAATAAAGGTTATATTATACTCACCCAGGGGCGGTCCCGGTGAGATCCAGTCTGATGAACGTGGTGGTATGGTGCCTCCTATCTTCATACGATGATGTCTTCTTCTTGTCTTCTTGCCGCTGCTCTGGCGCAGGCATACTTTGTCTGCCCTCTTGAGGGTAGAGCACAGCACTGCAGTTCACAGGCACCGGGAAAGGTCAGAGAGGCTCGGCCCCTGCGCACTGCAGCACTTTGCTCTGCCCCCAACAGGGCAGACAAAGTACGCCTGTGCAGGAGCCGCAGCAAGAAGACAAGAAGAGGATGTCATCATATGAAGATAGGAGGTGCTGAACCAGACCACAACATCCATTGGACCCGGGCCACAGCAGGACCGCCCCTGGGTGAGTATCATATAACCTTTATTTCTCATCTTTCAGGTTACATCAGGGGCTTATCTACAGCATTACAGAATGCTGTAGATAAGCCCCTGATGCTGGTGGCTGCTGCTCATATATGATTTTGGGGGTGACAGATTCCCTTTGATGACAAGAATAAAGAAGGCATGTGAGGTCTGGATAAATATTTTTTTAGCACTTTCCTGACTTTATTGAATTCATGAAAAAAGTACAGTTTGCCTTTATTTGGCTGGTTTGAAAGAAATTGAGTTGGTAAAACATCTGGCAAATCCAAATTTTTTAATGTTATTCCTCAAAACAATTTGCTAATCCTTAGTGATAACCTTCCAAAGTTAGTATTACTAGTCACATAAAATCATGCACAGTTATAAAGGTATAATTCACTAAACTAATTGTTCATTGCACAGCTGATGTCGGTTTTATAAAAATCAATTGATTGTGCACAAAGTTTGAATTTAGAATATTGTTAAGGTACTGTTTAGTTAACATTCACAAATACATCAGAAAAGGAATGAGCTCACCAAACATCTTCTCCACTAGTTTATGCTTTATTGGAATACAAATCAGTGGGACAATGCTGCATACATATGTATTAATTATCATTACTTGAAGAGCTTTCAAGCTCTTGCCTAGCTACTGGTGTGGTTGATTACAGTACATGTCCAATCATAGGACATTTTTAATTTCTATAGCCTGTCAATTAGGAGTGGATAGTTCTTTTCATTCTAAAGATTCTATATGGCAATCTATTCTTTGACTCAACAATCTGTTCTCTTAACTATAATACAATGCACTGATGGTACCATAAAGATTATCTAGACATGACAGTGGGGCAAGTAACAAATGCCTTTGATGTCTATATTTATTATGGAACAGAAATGAGTAACCAATCTCGCTAACAAGATGAAATAGGAAAACACAAAGATGAGAATACCTACGGTATTTTATTAATTGTTTTAGAACGATTCCCCACAATTGTTCTAATCCCTAATCCTTTGACCATAGCCCTGAATCATACAAAGACAGAAAATTGCCTATTTGCTATTCTATATATGTGTAAATGAATCATTGGGTCATTTTTTTAAATTAAAATAAGAAACATGATTACTTAAGTTATTTAAAGGAAGCTAATGATGCTGCAGCGATGCCACTGCTAAGTTTTGCAATGGGCATGACTTGATTCTCCCTGTAGTGTGTAGATCCTAAATAAGTAATCATGTATTCCTGATTCATTTTGTCTTATAGCCTATATGAATTTTTAATTGTAACATATGAGAAATTTAAAGAAAAAGAGTAAATCTTGCAAAGAAATAAAGAAAGGTGCTCTGTGTATAGGACATAATTTTAAAACTTATTTTTGCAGAAAGCCATAATACTGCAGGTTATTCTTTTTTAAAGTAAAGAAAAAGAAGGTACATTCTGCTGTTAACTATCTGTATCTATAGTTATAACCATGAGTAAATAGTTTATACTATTTATAATCTACAACATTTTTTGGGGAGTCTGCATTCTATTACTATTTCATTTAGTAAAATGACATGTGCAGTTATAACTTGCAAACCTTTTGACCATATAAAGCAACATGAAATTATTTTGGCAGCTTAATCAAAATAAAGAGCGCTACATTGTTTATGCTCAATGCAATACTCATATCATACTAACTTTAAATCCATTGAAATTGTAGAGAAAAAAATGCCAACATCAAAATCTCCATGGATAAATGTAATAGATTTGCTATGAATGCTAATATTAGAAAAATGTATTTGATAAGTAAATGTTCATTCAAAGAGATGTAATTAAGCATAATTTTAAAGCTAAAAACATTCTAAATAATAATTTGCATACTGTATTTAAGTGCATTGAGTCATGTAAGATTATTTTGAAGCTAAAATAATTAATAACATTTATATTTTTTCTGATTTTCTAGATCAATAATGTTGTTTTTACTTATTATCCATGCTTGAACCCAAAATCCATTGCAGATAGCCATAAAAATGACATCTTGGTTCAAACCATTACATATACTCTTAGTATGACTTTTAAATAAGTTTTGTTTGTCAAAAGCAATGGCCAAACCTTTTGCCAAAAACAGAAAAACATTTTTGAATGTGTAATGGGTTGTATGTATAATTATTTCAATTAATCCAGAAAAAATGGATAGTAACCAGAGGTAATCAACAGCATATTTAACCAAACATTGAAGCATCAGACATTTACAGTTACCCAAATTATATTAACAGTCTACAATTATTCCATTTTGGTGTGCTGATGCATGCATTGCTGTTTTTCATAAACAAGTGTTGAAAATGGAAAAAGAAATGGGATTTTCATAATGTTAGGTAAAACAATTATCCTGGGAAGTATAAAGAGCTTTGCACTTTTCTGTTTCAAAAGCTGGCCAAAAATTATCTATTTAACTAGGGTGACAAACTCGGTGTATAGTTTGAATGGGAAGAAGTAATGGCCTCCCAAATAAAATTGATAAAAATTACCTCTATTTGGGTTTCTCAGAGTTGCTGTTGCTGTTGCTGCTTTACACTGTTTCTACCAAAGCTGCAACATATTCATTGTTAAATTCCAGTGAGCTAAAGAAACCTGAAAACCCACCTCTTCAAGGAAACTTACACACTGTAAAGACCACATGGCGACCTCAAAACCATTGGAGCTACTGCAACCCTCGACCTCCTGTCTCCTTCCCCATAATCCTGTAGAATGTAAGCCCGCAAGGGCAGGGTCCTCGCCCCTTTGTACCAGTCTGTCATTGTTAGTTTTGTTTCCTGTAAGTGATATTTGTATTTTGATGTAACCCCTAGTAAAAGCAGGATATAGGTAATGCATGAAGTATGAGCAATTTTGCCTGACTGTAAGGCAACCTGAATGTTCCAGACATTGTCACTCCAATTCCAAGTTGCAGTTCGCCTAGAGCTAGCCAGTAGGCAAGTTGCCTCTTTATGCACATCTGAAACTTTTTGCCATGTGACTCTTCTCCCCAGACTTTCAAGCAGTTAAAATTATTGCCTCTGTCTTGCCTTGCATGAGAAAAAAGAAAGCAGTCAGTGAGTTGAATCAATGATGTGCCTCATGTTACTTGGAGCTGGGGTCATGTCAGGAAGTGTAGAGACATGGGTCTCACGGAGTGCAGCTTTGAGACTGTAGCTCTGATGAGAGTTGTCATCACTACCCGGTGACTATGAATAGCAATGCTTTACTGCTGTTCACAGATGCCATTGAGGATTATGAAATGCATTGCAGAAACTTTGTGGGAACATTTGTTAAATAAATTGATGAAAGAGAAATATAGTGGGGGAATCGTTATTAAAATAAAGTATTTTTTTCTGTATTTGGTTTTCTTTTTAGGGATTACTGGGTTAGTAATTTGGGTGTCTGATAGATGTGTCTCCATTTCTAACTACTGGGCTTAATGCCAGCTCACATTACACAGCTAACAACAACCACAAAAAAACATTGCCTAGGTTGTCAATGCACCAGGGCAATTGAGAAAAGCCAGGCAACGCACCAGAATTGGAGAAATCTAATGAGGTGCAACAATTGTGGGGTGGCTAAGGGCTGGTACTTTTAGGCTGATATCAGCACCCAGCTGTCTGCTTTACCTTAGCTGTTCACCAAAACTATGGGAGACCCCAAGTCATTTTTTTAAATTAATTATTTAATATGTTTAAAAAGGGTTAAAAACATCATTCAGTTCCACACGGAAGGCTCTAAAGTATGTATACTTTATATTCTTTAGGGGTGGACATTAATCTAACTCTCCCTCTTTTAACAACTGTCCCTTAGCTGCTTCTATGGGATAGTATGCTAAGCCATGGCATTACCGGGTGATCTGAAAATGTGGCCAGCCAATCACAGTAATGCCAGTAACCAATGTGGCCATGGCATTGCTGTGTATAACAGTCAATCCTCGCATGTTTATTGGCTGTCTAACAGCTATAAAACATGCGGGTTGGGAACCTGGGCATTGCACTCAAGCACATGAGATAGTCGATCGAGTAACAAGTTTGCCCGAGCCCCCTGATGCTTGATTGAGTGTTGAGCAGTGGCAAGCACACTCGCTCATCACTATTTGTAACATTATTTACTGCAGGACAGTCTCAGAATGGCAAATACTAGGAAAATTAGGAGAAATGTTAGGAAGAAAAAACACTGTTTGCTCTAATCTATCCATCTTGAGACTGTATAGGAATCTCAGGATGATGCTTTGCAGGTAAACCGGACAAGCATAAAGGGTGAGGAAGTGTCCTGTGTGCTGTGTGATGAAGGACAGGAACAGCTCTTTGGAAATGTAGTCTAAAAACACAAAGGGAGAGTTATCAGTAAAAGAAATTACACTAAAATGTCTACAATGGTTAAACAGAAGTTTAAAAATACACTGCTCAAAAAAAATAAAGGGAACATTTAACCCCTTCATGACCCAGCCTATTTTGACTTTAATGACCAGGCCGTTTTTTGCAATTCTGACCAGTGTCCATTTATGAGGTAATAACTCAGGAACGCTTCAACGGATCCTAGCAGTTCTCAGATTGTTTTTTATGACATATTGGGCTTCATTATAGTGGTAAGTTTAGGTCGATAATTTTTGCATTTATTTATGAAAAAAATTGAAATTTGGCTGAAATTTTGAAAATTTTGCAATTTTCTAATTTTGAATTTTTATTGTGTTAAACGAGAGAGGTTTGTGACACAAAATAGTTAATAAATAACGTTACCCACATGTCTACTTTATATCAGCACAATTTTGGAAACAATTTTTTTTTTTTTGCTAGAAAGTTATAAGGGTTAAAATTTGACCAGAGAGTTCTCATTTTTACAACGAAATTTGCAAAACCATTTTTTTTCGGGACCACCTCACATTTGAAGTCAGTTTGAGGGGTCTATATGCTGAAAACACCCAAAGTGACACCATTTTAAAACCTGCACCCCTCAAGGTACTCAAAACCACATTCAAGAAATGTATTAACCCTTCAGGTGCTTCACAGCAGCAGAAGCAACATGGAAGGAAAAAATGAACATTTAACTTTTTAGTCACAAAAATGATCTTTTAGCAACAATTTTTTTTATTTTCCCAAGCGTAAAAAGAGAAACTGGACCCCAAAAGTTATTGTACAATTTGTCCTGAGTACGAAAATACCTTATATGTGGGGGGAACCACTGTTTGGGAGCACGACAGGGCTGGGAAGGGGAGAAGCGCCATTTGACTTTTTCAATGAAAAATTGGCTCCAATCTTTAGCATTTGGAGAGCCCCTGTGTGCCTAAACATTGGAGCTCCCCCACAAGTGACCCAATTTTGGAAACTAGATCCCCAAAGGAGCTTATCTAGATGCATAGTGAGCACTTTGAACCCCAGGTGCTTCACAAACTGATCCATAAAATTGAAAAAGTACTTTTTTTCACAAAAAAAATATTTTAGCCTCAATTTTTTCATTTTCACATGGGCAATAGGATAAAATGGATCCTCCTAAAATGTATTAGGCAATTTCTCCTGAGTACACTGATACCTCACATGTGGGGGTAAACCACTGTTTGGGCACACGGCAGGGCTCGGAAGGGAAGGAGCGCCATTTGACTTTTTGAAAGAAAGATTAGCTCCAATCGTTAGCGGACACCGTGTCGCGTTTGGAGAGCCCCTGTGTGCCTAAACATTGGAGCTCCCCCACATTTGACCCCATTTTGGAACCTAGACCTCCCATGGAACTAACCTAGATGTGAGGTGACCACTTTAAACCCCTAAGTGCTTCACAGAAGTTTATAACGCAGAGACGTGAAAATAAAAAATCATTTTTCTTTCCTCAAAAATTCTTTTAGCACACAATTTTTTACTCTCACAAGAGTAACAGGAGAAATTGGACCCCAAAATTTGTTGTCCAGTATGTCGTGAGTATGCTGATATCCCATATGTGGGGGCAAACCCCCAAGTGCTTCACATAAGTTTATAACGCAGAGCCGTGAAAATAAAAATAATTTTTCATTCCTAAAAAATGATGTTTTAGCAAGTATTTTTTTATTTTTGCAAGGGTAACAGGAGAAATTGGACCCCAATAATTGTTGCCAAGTTTGTCTTGAGTATGCTGGTACCCCATATGTGGGGGTGAACCACTGTTTGGGCGCACGTCGGGGCTTGTAAGGGAGGGAGCACCATTTGACTTTTTGAATGCAAGATTGGCTAGAATTAATGGTGGCGCCATGTTGCTTTTGGAGACCCCTGATGTGCCTAAACAGTGGAATCCCCTTAATTCTAACTCCAACTCTAACCCCAACACACCCTTAACCCTAATCCCAACTCTAGCCATAACCCTAATCACAACCCTAACCCCAACACACCCCTAACCCTAATCCCAACCCTAACCCTAATCCTAACCACAACCCTAACCCCAACACACCCCTAACCCTAATCATAACCCTAAACATAAGCCTAATCTTAACCCTATTTCCAACCCTAGCCCTATTTCCAACCCTAACTCTAATTCCAACCCTTACCCTAAGGCTATGTGCCCACGTTGCGGATTTGTGTGAGATTATCCTGCACCATTTTTGAAAAATCCACAGGTAAAAGGCACTGCGTTTTACCTGCGGATTTACTGTGGATTTCCAGTGTTTCTTTTGGGGATTTCACCTGCGGATTCCTATTGAGGAACAGGTGTAAACCGCTGCGGAATCCGCACAATTGACATGCTGCGGAAAATACAACACAGCGTTTCCGCGCTGTATTTTCCGCACCATGGGCACAGCGGATTTGGTTTTCCATAGGTTTACATGGTACTGTAAACCTGATGGAAAACTGCTACGAATCCGCTGCGGCCAATCCGCTACAGATCCGCAGCCAAATCCGCACAGCCTAATTCTAACCCTAACCCTAACCCTATTTCTAACCCCAATTCTAACCCTAGCCCTAACCCTTACCCTAGTGGAAAAATATATATATATATTTTTTCTTTATTTTATTTTTGTCCCTACCTATGGGGGTGATAAAGGGGGGGTTCATTTACTATTTTTTTTTATTTTGATCACTGTGATAGGTTTTATCACAGTGATCAAAATTTACCTGGAACAAATCTGCCGGCCGGCAAATTCGTCAGGTGCACTGCGCATGTGCCCACCATTTTGGAAGATGGCGGCGCCCATGGAGAAGACGGATGGACACCGGGAGGCTCGGTAAGTATGAGGGGGTGGGATAGGAGCACAGGGGGGTGGATCAGAGCACGTGGGGTGGATCGGAGCATGGGGAAGCTGACAGGAGGACGGAGGGGAGCGGATCACAGTACAGGACAGAACGGAGGACTAGGGAGGAGATCGGTGCTGGTGGCGGGGGGCAGAACAGGGTTTCCAGCCATGGATGATGATATTGCTGCATCGGCCATTACTGGATTGTAATATTTCACCACTTTTCATAGGTGAAATATTACAAATTGCTCTGATTGGCTATTTCACTTTTAACAGCCAATCAGAGCGATCGTAGCCACTCGGGGGGCGAAACCACCCCCCTGGGCTGAAGTGCCACTCCCCCTGTCCCAGATCAAGTGAAATTGGAGTTAACCCTTTCACCCGATCTGCAGGGACGTGATCCCTCCATGACGCCACATTGGCATCACAGGTTAGATTGGCACCGACTTTCATGACGCCAACGTGGCGTAACAGGCCGGAGAGGGGTTAAACAACAGAATATAACTCCAAGTAAATCAAACTTCTGTGAAATCAAACTGTCCACTTAGGAAGCAACACTGTTTGACAAACAATTTCACATGCTGTTGTGCAAATGGAATAGACAACAGATTGAAATTATTGTAAATTATCAAGACACACTTAATAAAGGAGTGGTTCTGCAGGTGGGGACCACACACCAAATCACAGTACCAATGCTTTCTGGCTGATGTTTTGTTCACTTTTGAATGTATTTGTGCTTTCACACTTGTGGCAGCATGAAACGGACTCTACAACCCAGACATGTGGCTCAGGTAGCGCAGCTCATCCAGGAAGGCACATGAATGCAAGCTGTGGCAAGAAGGTTTGCTGTTTCTGTCAGCGTAGTGTCCAGAGGCAGGAGGCGCTACCAGGAGACAGGATAGTGCACCAGGAGATGTGGAGGGAGCCATAGGAGGGCCAAAACAAAGCAGCAGGACTGCTACCTCAGCTTTTGTGCAAGGAGAAACTGGAGGAGCACTGCCAGAGGTTTGCAAAATGACTTCCAGCAAGCCACAAATGTGCATGTGTCTGCACAAATGGTTAGAAACCGACTCCATGAGGATGGTCTTAGTGCCCGACGTCCACAGATGGGGGTTGTGCTCACAGCCCAACACCATGCAGGACGCCTGGCGTTTGCCACAGAAATTTTCCACTGGCGCCCTGTGCTCTTCACAGATGAAAACAGGTTCACAATGAGCACATGTGATCAGTAATTGTGTGGGGTGGCATTTCTTTGTAGGGCCGAATAAACAGCCTTCATGTGCTCGCCAGAGGTAGCCTGACTGCCATTAGGTACCGAGATGAGATCCTCAGACCCATTGTGAGACCATATGCTGTTGCGGTTGGCCCGGGGTTCCTTCTAATGCAGGAAAATGCCAGACCTCACGTGGCTGGAGTGTGTCAGCAGTTCCTGCAAGATGAAGGCATTGAAGCTATGGACTGGCCAACCGTTTCCCAGACCTGAATCTGATTGAGCACATCTGGGACATCATGCCTCACACCATCTTCCAACGTCACGTTGCACCACAGACTGTCCAGGAGTTGACGGATGCTTTAGTCCAGGTTTGGGAGGAGATCCTTCAGGAGAACATCTGCTGTCTTATCAGGAGCATGACTAGGCATTGTAGGGAGGTCATAAAGGCACATGGAGTCAACACACACAACTGAACATCATGTCCTTGTTTTGAGGCATTTCCACTGAAGTTGGATCAGCCTGTAATTTGATTTTCCACTTTTATTTTGATTATTCCAAATCCAGACCTCCATGGAATATTCATTTTGATTTACATTGATCATTTTTATGTTTTATTGTTCTCAACATATTCTATTATGTAATGAATAAAGATTTGCAACTGAAATATTTCATTCAATGATATCTAGGATGTGGTATTTTAGCATTCCCTTTTTTTTGAGCAGTGTATAAAATAAAGGTAAAGGAGGATATGATGAGAGAGTTTAATTAGTACCTGACCATCATTTGTTATACTTAAAGTTGTTCTTTATAAAAAACCTAAGTCAAGGGAGTATGGACATCTTATAGTGATTGTTAACAATTATTCAAAATGCTTATCTTACTCCATGTGTTGTTTCAGGGAATAAGCAAATATGATCGGTGATACTCGTATATCACTTGAGTATTTGTGTGCTTGGATGAGCTTGGTATTCAGTGAGCATCAATCAGTGCTCAATATCAAGCTTGAATCCCTGCCCCTCATGTTTGTTGCCTTTTGCACGGCCAATAAGCATGCATAGATTTTTTGCAAGTCACTGTAAGGCTGTAGCCATCTTAGTAGGGGCATTAATGTGATTGACTGGCAGTTTGACATCAAGAGTTATAAAAGGCCAGACGCTGCCAAGCTCGGAACACTGAAGTCATTGCACAGCAGTGTGACAGTTGCTATTGGAGGAAGAGATTGCTTCTTTATCCCTCCGTCAGGAACAACATTTGCACTAACTCATAATGGAACAATTTGCCTGTCAAGCGCAGGCTAGAAAAATGCCTAGAATATCTAATTTTCTCAATTTCAGTGATCTAGTAGTGATCATAGACCTTCATAGGGATGTAATAAAAGAGACTACACATTATCAGGTGCAAAACAAACCCATTTACTCAACATAAAAGTAGAAACTTTGATATACACAAATTTCAAAACTCCCACCAAATAGCCATTCATTTGTAAGAAAATCTGCCTTATTTATATGAAATATCCACAAACCTTTCTCTATCCATTCATAAAACAAGCTAAATAAACCATAGTAATGACTAAAAACATTACATACCAACCTTATAAAGTGTGATGTGTTTGGGACCAAGGAGCCTGAGAAGCCAGCACAGCTATATCTTCCTTCCTGAAGCTCTGCAGACCAACTGTGCTATCAGGTTTCACACAGCAGCTAGAGCCAGGAGACTATCTAGAGGGAGGGTGTTTCCTGAAAATCTGGTGAGAAGGGAGAAATGAAAGTAGAAGTGCTGTGCCTGTCAGATCCATTGTTCCTGATGGAGGGTTAGGCCTGTGTGTGCACAGTTCAGTGAATCAGAGTCCTGTAGTGCTGATACTGGTGCTGAAGCTTAACCACCATATTAACAGTCCTTGTAAAGGCTAATTTGGAGCTTTTTGCTGTTTGTATCATTTGTATCAGATACAATCTGCATTTAGCTTAGGGAGGGCGAGAAAGTTGCAGGAGCAAGGGGAGTGGCTGAATACAGTCTCTAGGCAAGGATTAGGTCTTTGCAGTCCATTGCTAAATGTATAGCTGTGGCAGTTGACCACATTTTTTTATTTTTGGGGTGAAAAAAATGACTATATTGCCATTCATAGAGTATTAGGTGGTGTGTGGTATATTTCTGTGTTATATAATACTCCAAATAAGTATTGAAACATTTTTTGGATTCAATTAGTCCCCCATAGAGCAATATGCGGTATGTGATATATTTTGGTCTAACAGTCCAAAAAACAATGAAAATATTTTCTGCATTCAGGTACTCATCCATATACTAGTAAGTGATCTGTTGTACTCTTCAGTGTTAAATGTCACTCCCTAAAAGTGTTGAAACATTTTTTTTATTCAATTACTGATCTATATACTATTGCATGGTCTGTGGACCATTTGAGTGTTCTACAACAGTCCTAAGAAAGTGTTGACATTTTTTTCAGCAAGCAAGTCCACAACAATATACAATTATGTGATCTGTCATACATTTCAGTGTTAAATAGATCTCCCAAAAAACATTGAAACATTTAGTTATTCAATTAGTGATCCATATACTATTACATGGTCTGTGGGACATTTCAGTGTTCCATCAGAGTACAAATAAGCGCTGACATTTTTTTCAGCAAGCAATTACTCATCCATATACTATTACGTGGTCTGTGATACATTTCAGTAGCATATCACACTCCAAAAAAGCATTGTAACATTTTTTCTGGATTCAATTACTTATTTATATAATATTATATTGTCTAGGGTACATTTCAGTGTTATATAACAGTTCAAAAGAGCATTTAACAATTTGTCTGGATTCAATTAATCATATATAGAGTATTAGGCACTTTCTGTTTTATTTTGGTGGGATATTTTTAATAACAATAGCTCTCTTTATTTTGATACTAAAAGTGTATGTATTGTCATTTATTAGAATAACTATAGTCTAGGTTGAAGTGAAATGTACAATTAAATAGCAGACCTGCGCGCCACTGGGAATAATTTGCCTTACAGAAATGTGTTAAAACATTTAAATTAAATTGTTAATCAGGGACTGTTTACGGCCGCACCTGTTCCTAGTTGTTTTATAAAATGCTGCAATCACTGACACGTCTCATATATCTAGGTAGGGAATACTTATTGATACAACCAATGAATAATTTTAAAACAATACCTCTAAATTGTTACAGCTTTTTGAATAGAAATGAAAAAATATTATAAGAAAGCCTACCTAGATATATCTTGCACTTTTAAAGGGACTCTGTCACCTGAATTTGGCGGGATCTCTGTCCGGTCCGATGGGCGGTGTTTTCTCGCCTTTCATTCACCCCTTCCTTTCCCGATGGCTGCAGTATTATCTTGAATTTGAGTCTGTTTCCTCGGTAGTTCACGCGTGCGCAATGCAATCTTGCATTGCGCATGTGCAGTATGCTTTGCCCAACTGCTGGCAAAGCCGAAAAGCAATAGTGCGCATGCGCAGCCACACTATGTCCCGGAAATATTTAGCTGTGTTCCAGGACATAGTGCGGCTGTGCATGTGCACTATTGCTTTTCGGCTTTGCCCGCAGTTGGGCAAAGCATACTGCGCGTGCACAAGGCAAGATTGCATTGCGCACGTGTGAACTACGTAGGAAACAGACTCATATTTAAGATAATACTGCGGCCTGCGGGAAAGAAAGGGGTGAATGAAAGGCGAGAAAACACCGCCCATCGGACCGGACAAAGAGCCCGCCAAATTCAGGTGACAGAGTCCCTTTAATCTGAATGTTTCATTATCCTTTACATTTGCATTAGATCAAAAGAGTGATGAGACAACTGCATGGGTTAAAGGGGAACACTCTCTGAAGATACATTAGAGAATATTTTCCTTCTACGATCTGCCACAATCTGATCCTCCTTTTCGCTAAAAAGACATAATGGTCTAGCTAGTCAGGTGTATAAAGTAATATACTATAAAGCAATTTTCTATGTCAAATGCTTTATATTTTGGGGATCTAATAATTATTTTTTACCCTTGCACGTTGAAGCTGTGAATAAGATCACTTCCTTACCTCAAAAATTAATCCTTATTTTCTTTACCTTTATTAATTTGTGGATTCTGACCAATTCAATTTGCAGGAATTGTTTTCCTTAATAGCTGCCAAAAATGCACCCAAAACAATCAAGATTAACTTATTTTATTTTACATTCTCATATCATAGGTCTCAATGGTCTGGTACATTCTTAGATTTTATTTTTTATTCTTTGATATTTAGTCCAACTTTATACAATTTTTACTCTGGTCAGCAGCTAATGGGTTCTGGCCTTGGTTTTCTCCATATCTTCTTAGCCCCCTCGTTGGTTCATTCAGCTTTATCCTGTCTTCACTTTTTTCTGTATCTCTTAACTTCTTAAAAATTGCAAAATAAATCACGTCTGCTCTTAAAATTAAAAGTAAATAAAAAAATCAAGAGATCTCTTTAAGCTAACTGTTTAAAGGTTGACAGTGAAAAACTGACAGTGCTAGAAATGAGATCTACATCCATGTTTACATATTTTGGAGTTTTATTCCTCTTGGTCCAATTCCTGCAAGAACTTTCTAGAACATTCATAAAATTCTCCAAACTAATCTACTATATAATTGTCTAAGGGTCACTTCTGTCTTTCTGTCCTTCTGTCTGTCTGTCACGGATATTCATTGGTCACGGCCTCTGTCTGTCATGGAATCCAAGTCGATGATTGGTCTCGCCAGCTGCCTGTCATGGCTGCCGTGACCAATCAGCGACGACCCAGTCTGATTAGTCCCTCCCCTGCAGTCAGCGCCCGGCGCTTGCTCCATACTCCCCACAGTCACTGCTCACACAGGGTTAATGCCAGCGGTAATGGACCGTGTTATACCGCGGGTAACTCACTCCGTTACCGCCGCTATTAACCCTGTGTGACCAAGTTTTTACTATTGATGCTGCCTATGCAGCGTCAATAGTAAAAACATCTAATGTTAAAAATGATTAAAAAAAATAAAAAATCATTATATACTCACCTTTCGCGACGCTCTGGTGACTGCTCCATGCAAGCAGCAGGTTCCGTGCCAAGGATGGTATGGGAGAAGGACCTGCCATGACATCATGGTCATGTGACCACGATGTCATCACAGCCCTGCGCGCCTGCGCGAGAAGGACCTGCCATGACGTCACGGTCATGTGACCTCGACGTCATCACAGGTCCTGCGCGCCTGCGCGGGAAGGACCTGCCATGACATCACAGTCATGTGACCGCGATGTCATCACAGGCCCTGCGCAAGAAGGACCTCCCATGACGTCACGGTCATGTGACCGAACTACAAGGGGCCCTCGGAAGGTGAGTATATGTTTATTTTTTAACCTGTGACATACGTGGCTTGGCAATATACTACATAGCTGGGCAATATACTACGTGACTGGCCAATATACTACGTGGCTGGGCAATATACTACATGGCTCTGTGCTGTATACTACGTGGCTCTGGGATGTCTACTACGTCACTGGGCAATATACTATGTCACTGGGCAATATATTACGTGACTGGGCAATATACTATGTCACTGGGCAATATACTATGTCACTGGGCAATGTACTACATCACTGGGCAATATACTACGTCACTGGGCAATATACTACGTGCCTGGGCAATATACTATGTGCCTGGGCAATATACTACATCGATGGGCAATATACTACGTGGCTGGGCAATATACTACTTGTCTGTGCTGTATACTATGTGGCTCTGTGCTGTAAACTACATCGCTGTGCAATATACTATGTAGCTGGGCTATATACTATGTGGCTGGGCAATATACTACCTGGCTGGGCAATATACTACATGACTGGGCAATATACTATGTCACTGGGCAATTTACTACGTGGTTGGGCAGAATACTACGTGGCTGGGCAATATACTACGTGGCTGGGCAATATGCTATGTGACTGGGCAATATACTACGTAGCTGGGCAATATACTATGTGACTGGGCAATATACTACGTAGCTGGGCAATATACTACGTGGGCTGTGCAATATACTACGTGGACATGCATATAGCCGATGCGTTAGAATCGGGCCACCATCTAGTCTTAGAATATGAAGCTATTAGTCTTCTAATGTATGCTGCTGCTAAAAAGAGTATGATATGTTTATACACATCTACAGATCTCTTAGCAGTTCTGCAGAGTCAAAGCTTTCACAAGCTCCATTTACAGCACATCTGTTGTCATCAATTTAAGCAATTAAAAGTAACAAAAGTAAGCCTATGGACATACTACAACTCAAATAAATTACCAAGGTACTTTGTCAGTGGCTACTAATTAGCTTATTTCACATGTGCAGTAATCATCCATTCATCATCAGAATGGAGCATAAGAACTGATCCAGCAGCAACCCATTTACTAAAAAGTTGTGCAGACACAAATTTTTGCCCAGCTAACAACAACTGAGTTCAATTGGATTCGTTTTTTTTTTAACATTGAAGTCTATGGAAAACGGATCCGTTAAATAATAGCTATCTGTTATTCTCCCATCTGAATCTGATCCAGCAAGCAAAAAAAGGATCCTTTTCAAATAAAAAAAAACGGATGGCTAATTAACGGATCTGTGTCTAGTAATTACTTTATGTAATTGTTTTTTTAAAGTAATGTTCTAATGTTTGAAATGATGTTTGTAATGCTGCTGTAATACCATAATTTCCCTTGGGGATCAATAAAGTGTATCGTATAGTATCGTATTGTATTTTTCATAAACTTCATAGTTAAACAGAACAGATCCAGTTAAATTAATTTTTATTGGCAGAACAAAAAAGTTTCATATGCACAACTTTTTGGCAATGGATTGCTGCTGAATCCAATCAAATGGATAATTACTGGAGATGGGAACATAGCCTTAGTATTTTGGTTATTCATTAGCCCTGCTACTTGACTCATCTACTTGAATTAAGCTACTTGATCTACATGACATATCTACTTATCAGTTCCTTAGTTAGTGTAATTGTACTATTCTCTATTGCACTGGCAATTAGTGTCTTTACTGAATGCCAGTGATACAAAGAATATAACAGAAATTATAATATTTTGTGTAACTACTCGGACAACTTACAATAAGTCTCTTTGCAAACTAAATGCATCTTCCACTCTGTTCATGATCCAGATATTCTTTATTGCTCTAATCACTTTTTCAAAATCCTATGTCCATGATTTCTATAGCATCTTATCCTAAAATTTCTTGTTCGTGCTGTTCTTTTCAACTTTCCAAAACTTTAAACAAAACCTAAGAAATAATCCTTACAGAAAATTACTAGTTATAAAATACAGGAATACAGGAATACTTCACTGTTAATAATTTTAGATTTTACTGTTTCAGACATTACAATACAAAATATGTTTATTTTTATTTTATTTTTAGTGCCTTCATTTCTATAGAGAGAAAGGTGCTGATTTACATGTTTATAATTTGTTCAATTATTTTTTTATTTAAACAAAAAATATATTTTCATTGGATTTTTTTGTCCTCATTGAGGACCAGAATTTTAGATTTTTATATAATTTATACTACACTCCTTAACATTGAAATTATAACACCAAGAAGTAAAAGTAGTTGAATTCTGAAAATCACAGAATCAATAGACATGTTAATGAAATGCAAATGACGAAAAACTAAATTTTCTAATTATCTTGATTTATTTGTTGTTAAGAAATACATGCTCGTCAACACCTTGATATGCTATCAATCAGATTACCAATAGTTGTCTGACTAATGTTCTGCCACCATGAATGAGCTTATACACACTAACATCAAGATCCACTGCTGGCAGTTCTCTTTACAATGCCAATCAATGATGTTTGAGGTGAGAGACGCGTTCTGAGATGATGCATGAAATAGTAAAATATTTTGGTCATACGGGTTGCTCACAGTGGCATGAGCAACATGCAGAGTGGCATTGCCATGTTGAAAAATGGTTTTGCTCATGTGGTTTCATCATATTCGAAAAATGTCAATAAAGGTCAGTGTCCACACAAATCATCAGAGTGTTTGCATGACATTGCGCTATGACCAAGATGTCTTGCTATAGGCATCCAATGTTCTTTATTAATCAAGAATAACAGATGAGCGATGTACCCATTTCTGTATGCCTCATTCGAAATCTAACTCAATTTTGTGACTCTTCAAAGCTTTTGTGCCAGAATTCTGGTGTTCAAGCTTTGGTGAATTAGGTCCCTGGTGTTTGAAATATGCAACAAAGTTATTTTAAAAGAACATCTCTTTAGGAAAGGTATTCCTTTATCCAGGCTAAATTTTATGACAGATTTTCCATCATGTATTATTGGACGTGGTATATCTCGATTTTTCCAAAGCGTTTGATACCGTACCGCACAAGAGGTTGGTACACAAAATGAGAATGCTTGGTCTGGGGGAAAATGTGTGTAAATGGGTTAGTAACTGGCTTAGTGATAGAAAGCAGAGGGTGGTTATAAATGGTATAGTCTCTAACTGGGTCGCTGTGACCAGTGGGGTACCGCAGGGGTCGGTGTTGGGACCTGTTCTCTTCAACATATTCATTAATGATCTGGTAGAAGGTTTACACAGTAAAATATCGATATTTGCAGATGATACAAAACTATGTAAAGCAGTTAATACAAGAGAAGATAGTATTCTGCTACAGATGGATCTGGATAAGTTGGAAACTAGGGCTGAAAGGTGGCAGATGAGGTTTAACAATGATAAATGTAAGGTTATACACATGGGAAGAAGGAATCAATATCACAATTACACACTGAACGGGAAACCACAGGGTAAATCTGACAGGGAGAAGGACTTGGGGATCCTAGTTAATGATAAACTTACCTGGAGCAGCCAGTGCCAGGCAGCAGCTGCCAAGGCAAACAGGATCATGGGGTGCATTAAAAGAGGTCTGGATACACAAGATGAGAGCATTATACTGCCTCTGTACAAATCCCTAGTTAGACCGCACATGGAGTACTGTGTCCAGTTTTGGGCACCGGTGCTCAGGAAGGATATAATGGAACTAGAGAGAGTACAAAGGAGGGCAACAAAATTAATAAAGGGGATGGGAGAACTACAATACCTAGATAGATTAGCGAAATTAGGATTATTTAGTCTAGAAAAAAGACGACTGAGGGGCGATCTAATAACCATGTATAAGTATATAAGGGGACAATACAAATATCTCGCTGAGGATTTGTTTATACCAAGGAAGGTGACTGGCACAAGGGGGCATTCTTTGCGTCTGGAGGAGAGAAGGTTTTTCCACCAACATAGAAGAGGATTCTTTACTGTTAGGGCAGTGAGAATCTGGAATTGCTTGCCTGAGGAGGTGGTGATGGCGAACTCAGTCGAGGGGTTCAAGAGAGGCCTGGATGTCTTCCTGGAGCAGAACAATATTGTATCATACAATTATTAGGTTCTGTAGAAGGACGTAAATCTGGGGATTTATTATGATGGAATATAGGCTGAACTGGATGGACAAATGTCTTTTTTCGGCCTTACTAACTATGTTACTATGTTACTATATTATGCTTACTGATCATATACTTTAATACCAACTTTTTAAAATCATCTTTTCAATTAAACTTTAGGTGGTCATCTTTACTTGTTTTTATTGTATATCTAGATCTAGCAGGACTTTGGGGGATATCTACTTGCTCACAAGAAAGCTGCAGGCATTGCTCTTGATATTCATGATGTAGTAGCTTTATTGTATATCTGACGGTTATGTTGATGTTGAAGCCAGACAAAAACCTAGTGGTATTTTTCAAGAATGCCCCTTAGTATTTTACCATTTTTCAGTGACATCATAGGATTTTGTATCTGTCTTAGATACCTCAAGCATTGTAATTTTGTGTATTGGTTTATAGATTAGAGAACTTTTAGATGATTGGTGCAAAAATGCCCCTTTATACACACTAATGTTTCTTCTTTTTTTAGATTTGTGATTCATTTTGGAAAAACATGGAAACTGGCTTATGACGGCTACATCTAGAATTGATAGCTACTTATCTCGTAGTCAAGGGATATGAGATTACCTCATAGAATTGTGTTTATAAAAGGCCTAGAATTTCTTTAAATGTAACAATACTTCAAAAAATGAATGTGAAAGGTATGGTCCAAAATATAGCATTTTTAATGATAAAACAGCTAAATATTCCACGAGCAGGATAAGAATATGATTAACGCATTTGAACTTGGCTTTGCCACAGACTTTTTAAAATGTAATTGTGAAAAGAAAGGAAAGCAATCAAGTTTTTCATGGAACAAATGAAGCCTTACCGTCTTCTGCAAAATAACATGATTTGCTTGAAACTTTCTTTTCTTTTCTTTAAGTTTCATTTATAAAGACAACTATATTTGGAGAAGTTAAATGGAAAATAGCAAGGCAAGGAGAATGAAGATGTATAGAGAAGAAAATAACAAAATGATGAGAAAAATAAAAAAAGTAAAACAGAAGGAAGAAAGAAAAGAAAAAAATGGAACATATTTTTGTATGCATGCGTTTTTAACCCCTTACCGGCATCGGACGTACTATACCGTCCGATGCCGGCTCCCCTGCTTTGATGCAGGGCTCCGCGGTGAGCCCGCACCAAAGCCGGGACATGTCAGCTGTTTTGACGTCATCGCCGACCCCCGTCACATGATCGGGGGTCGGCGATGCTTGTGAATGGTAACCATAGAGGTCCTTGAGACCTCTATGGTTACTGATTGCCCGTCGCTGTGAGCGCCACCCTGTGGTCGGCGCTCACAGCACACGTGCAATTCTGCTACATAGCAGAGATCAGCAGATCGCTGCTATGTAGCAGAGCCGATCGTGCTGTGCCTGCTTCTAGCCTCCCATGGAGGCTATTGAAGCTTGGCAAAAGTTAAAAAAAAAGTTAAAAAAAATGTGAAAAAAATAAAAAAAACATAAAAGTTTAAATCACCCCCCTTTCGCCCCAATCAAAATAAATCAATAAAAAAAATATCAAATCTACGCATATTTGGTATCGCCGCGCTCAGAATCGCCCGATCTATCAATTAAAAAAAAGTATTAACCTGATCACTAAACAGCGTAGCGGGAAAAAAATTCGAAACGCCAGAATTACGTTTTTTTGGTCGCCGCGACATTGCATTAAAATGCAATAACGGGCGATCAAAAGAACATATCTGCACCGAAATGCTATCATTAAAAACGTCATCTCGGCACGCAAAAAATAAGCCCTCAACCGACCCCAGATCACGAAAAATGGAGACGCTACGAGTATCGGAAAATGGCGCAATTTTTTTTTTTTTTCAGCAAAGTTTGGAATTTTTTTTCACCACTTAGATAAAAAATAACCTAGTCATGTTTGGTGTCTATGAACTCGTAATGACCTGGAGAATCATAATGGTAGGTCATTTTTAGCATTTAGTGAACCTAGCAAAAAAGCCAAACAAAAAACCAATGTGGGATTGCACTTTTTTTGCAATTTCACCGCACTTGGAATTTTTTTCCCGTTTTCTAGTACATGACATGCTAAAACCAATGATGTCGTTCAAAAGTACAACTCGTCCCGCAAAAAATAAGCCCTCACATGGCCAAATTAACGGAAAAATAAAAAAGTTATGGCTCTGGGAAGGAGGGGAGCGAAAAACGAACACGGAAAACGAAAAATCCCCCGGTCATGAAGGGGTTAATATACATTGAAAATTACAGTGATCTGGCCAAATGCCATTATTTACCTGACCAAAAACTCCCAATATGTTTAAACATGTCTGAAAAATGGAAAGGATTTTAGATTTATATTTATATATTTTTATTTCTCATAAAAGTAATAGAAAGCATCACCAGGACTAGTCTGGTATTGCGTTTGCTCACCATACTTAACAATCGGTCATGTGCCCTGGTATACTGTGATGGATGCTAGTAGGAGAGCACTTAAAGGGACACTGTCACCTGAATTTGGAGGGAACAATCTTCAGCCATAGAGGCGGGGTTTTCGGGTGTTTGATTCACCCTTTCCTTACCCACCGGCTGCATGCTGGCTGCAATATTGGATTGAAGTTCATTCTCTGTCCTCCATAGTACACGCCTGCGCAAGGCAAGACAGTGGGTAAGGAAAGGGTGAATCAAACACCCGAAAATCCCGCCTCTATGGCTGAAGATTGTTCCCTCCAAATAAGTTTAACCTCAATACCATATGGGCATTAAAACATGGGTTCATTAAAACTGGCACACGTCACTAAATGATTAGGTGCATATCTTAAGTGGCATACACCAACTCCAGAAATGTATTCCAATCAGAAACTGAAGTACATTAATGGTGAAATAAATGCACTAACTTGGTGTAAAATTCAATGTCCTGCCTATGGTCCTCATTTTGGTGAAAATTGGCCAGGACAGGCATTAAAACACCAATTGTAGCACAGTTTTTGTGTAAATTCTGAGTTACCCCTAGGTGCCTCTACCAACTTAGCAGCACATTATGATGACATGCTAATAATAACAGGTTCAGTGCCACAAGATTAAAGAATGGCTGGTGAGAGACCAATATTACAAATGGGTAACAATGTGCATTAATGCAATATCAGCAGATCCATTGCATCAATGCTGTGCTAAATTTTTAAATGCATTATAATAGATGACCTGCAAAGTACATTGCAGAGAAAAATAGAATACTGACAATCAGCATGAAAGACAAATTGTATGATTACTATTATTATAAATTATTATTATTTATTATTATAGCGCCATTTATTCCATGGCGCTTTACATGTGAAATGTTATTATTTATTTTATCCTTTAGCTGGCCTTGTACAGTTCAAGAAAGTGGCAACTGAAGTTGACCTCCATTGAGCTGAGCTGAATTTGCTCAAAGGAAACTGAAAAAAAACAGCATTTTTTGAGAATATAGATTTGTTAATTTCTGTTTGTTATTATTAGTTTACCATTTATTTTTATAGTGAAGTCACTTCAACATTACTAAGTCCGTCCTTACATTAAAGAGACTGAAAGGTGTTGCATGCAATCCTAAGAAACCTCAGAGTGGTTTACACATCTTTTCAAGGCAATTGGAGTATCTCAGATTTTTGGAAAGATTTGACAAACTCAAATTTCAAAACACCATCTCCATCGTTAACTTCTCAGAGCAGAGCTGCCAGTTCATTGTACCAAAAGTCAGTTAAACATTACAAAAAATATATTAAAAAGTTTTGCTTATTGCTGGTGTTTGAAGCTTCAAATTGTATGTAAATTTTATCATGTAAAAACATATTATGTGAGCAAATTGTGGCAGGTCGGCTCACTCAGCTGCTCCCCAAGGTAGACACAGGAACACTTGGTAGTAAAATCTCTGGGTGGTTTATCTAATATATAAAGCTGAATGTGTGTGTGTGTGTGTATGTGTGTGTGTGTGTGTATGTGTGTATGTCCGGGATTGGCATCTGCACCGTCGCAGCTACAGCCACAAAATTTTGCACAGTCACACGTCTGGACCCCGAGAGCGTCATAGGCTATGTTGTGAGGTGAAATTTTAACCCTGTGCTTTCCAATTCACCAAACAATTTTGCCCCTATCTACATAATGGGGAAAAAGTGAAAGGAAAAGTGTTGGAGGCGTCGCAGCTACAGCCACAAAATTTTGCACAGTGAAACGTCTGGACCCCGAGAGCGTCATAGGCTGTGTTGTGAGGTGAAATTTTAACCCCGCGCTTTCCAATTCACCAAACAATTTTGCCCCTATCTACATAATGGGGAAAAGTGAAAGGAAAAGTGTTGGAGGCAAATTGACAGCTGCCAGATGTGAACAAGGGGGACTTAAAGAATGAGAGCGATGGCGCCAAAGAGTATATACCGTACAGTTGCTAAGGTGGGGCCCCGACATGGGATACTCACCACACACGGGGATATGAACACACACACAAAATGCGCCACACACTACCATGTGCTTGAACACATATTACCCTCAACACACATTTCACCACACATACACCAACCTCGCCACATAAAAGTCGAAACACAAAAGTCGCCGCTCAAAACTCGCCATGCGCAAAACTCGCCACATGCAAAAACTAGGCTCACCCAAAACTCGCCACGAGTGCAAAACTCACCTCATGGAAAACTCGCCACACGCAAAACTTGCACACGCGGAAAAATTGCCACATGCACAAAAGTTGCAACAAATGCAAAAGTTGCCTCACACAAAACTTGCACATACTCAAAAGGCACCACACATAAAACTCGCCACACGCAACACTTGGCATGCGCAAAACTTGCTGCACACAACTTGCTACACTAAACTGTCACATGCAACTCGACACACAAAAAGTTGCTACACGCATGTCCCCACACAAAACTCATCTCACAAAAGTCGCTACATGCATGTCGCCACACGCAACTCAACACACACAACTTGACAAACAAAACTCGCCCTAAAACACACACAAGTCTGGTATTATCCTTCAAAAATAAAAATCTGATTAATAAGCAGACAAACTACAAGAGCAACAAATGTACCATATAGGAAATACGGCAGCTGTCAGTCACATGACCTGTCTATCATGTGTATGTGTGAGCAAATATATACAGCCAGGGGGAGGGCTTCCTGTTGGCTGGGGATTTATCAGGCTGCCAATTTAGCTTACAAATACTGAGGTAAAAATACTGAGCAAATAACGTGTGAACGAGGTCTAATACAGGAGGAGATGACACACAGGTATATACTATATACAGGGGATATGACACACAGATATATACTATATACAGGAGAGATGACACACAGGTATATACTATATACAGGAGGAGATGACATACAGGTATATGTTATATATAGAAGATGACATACAGAAATATACTATATACAGGAGGAGATTACACACAGATATATACTATATACAGGGGAGATGACATACAGGTATATACTATATATAGAAGGAGATGACATACAGGTATGTACTATATATAGGAGATGATGACATACAGGTATATACTATATACAGGGGAGATGACACACATCAGGTATATACTATATACAGGTGAGATGACATACAGGTATATACTATATACAGGAGATGACATACAGGTGTATACTATATATAAGGGAGATGACAAACATGTATATACTGAGGTGAAAATGAGAGGTGTGAGGTAAAAATGAAAAGGTGTGAGTGCAAAATGAGAGGAGTGAGGCAAAATAGTGCAGTGATCGGAAAATGACAGTGACAGATGTGAGGTCGAAATGACAAGTGTTAGGGGGGAATGAGAGGTGTGAGAGAGAAAATGAGAGGTGTGAGGGAGAAAATGAGAGATGTGAGGGGGAAAATGAAAGATGTGATTGGGAAAATGAGAGGCGTGATGGGAAAATAAGAGAAGTGAGGTGCTATAACTAACCACAGATATTTACTATGCCCAGGCAATGCCGGGCTCTTCAGATAGTTGCTTTATAAACCACAAAGCAAAATGACAAGACAAAAACAGCCTTTCTGGCCCAAATGAAAATAAAAAGTCCATACAAACAGTCCTTCCCAGAGTGGCTCTCTGGGACACAACAAACTTCAGTTATCACCGGAGCTTGTGTCTGGAGTTTTCCTTCCTTCAAACATACAACCGAGACAAAAAATAACAGTAACTGGACATTTAACATAGCCAACCACACCCTTGAGGTGGGGATAAGGTGAGTAGGTGCCGAGGTGGGGATAAGGTGAGTAGGTGCCCTGCCCATCTCTCATCTACTCACCAAAACCCCAAACCATTAAACTGACTGGTTTAATCGCTTCAGCACATAGCATGCTGGTGTGTTTCAGATCACGGAAGAAAGCAATCTCCATGATACATATCTCCCCTCACACACAGCACCAGTGACCCTGTCACAATAGTAATACGATATTCTGTTTGTAACATTTTGCTACAAAATAAGCTAAAGCAAATTTTAGAATCATAACAAATAATTTAAGCAAAGAATTTGATATAAGATGTGATTTATTTTATTTACATTTAATATCATAGAAAATGTCATCATGATCATAGACATTAGCCATAAAGCTGTATATTCATTTTATAAACACATTATGCCTTTATTATGTTTGTCTATAGTTAAGCTTGTGTCATTATTTCTTACATTTTTGGTACATCATTGTAATCCAGATTGACATGGAGCACATAAAGCTTATACAAAACAAATGCCCAATTCAACTCCCTCTGCCCTTTTACATTTCCATGTAAAATTAGATATCTGCTGAATATTACAACATTTGGAAGCAACAAACGAATATTATTTGCTTTGATAAAGATGCAAATGACAATTATCATAAGCATTAATGTTAGATTTTATATATAACATACCTTATTGTTGAAAGTTCATTTAACTGTCACATTTTATTCTAGAAACACTTCAATTACAATAGCAATAAATGGAAAAATAGATGAGCTGAAGAAAAACAGAAACAATTAAATAGAGAGATAACAAACAAAATGGCCAATGTATGCATGCAGTGAGATTAAATATAACTCTGCACAAAAGTCCACCCAACACTGTAGGGTGAAATACGGTTTTCCAGAAAAAATATTGTCCATAGTATGTAATCTAAAAAAATGAAAATTTCCAAACTTGAAAAATATGAAAATGTTAAGCCTTAAACATTTTTTGGCAGAGTAAAATGAAATATGAAAACTAAGCATAATTATTGGTAGAGAAATATATGCTAGTGGTTTGAAAATAATTTGTTGATTCACTGAAACCTATTTATTGATCACTATTTCACAGGTGATATTTTCTTAAGACATCTCTCTATATAACATACCAGTGTAAATTAAATTTCAATTGCAAAATATTCATAAGAGTCTCCGCTTTCAAGACACAATAACATTCTGCCACAAAAATATTGTTTATGTTTTCTTTTCCTAAATGGGCTGCTCAGCTAAGGGGCATATAGACTATTGGGGCATGAAGATCCAGCTTCGGTACAGTCAGTTAGGTCCTTGCAAAAGAAATATATGACTGGTTAAAATCTGAGATGCTGTAAAATCTGATTGTCAGGGATTAGTCAATCCAGATGAATGGAGAATAGTTGATTACTAAAAGTGTTTCCTTTTGAAACATTGTTGCATTGTTGTCATGAAAAGAAAACTTGTTTCAGTCAGCAATGTCAGAAATTAAGTCATAGTATTTTTTGACTGGGAAGGGATTTTCAAGATCTCTTAAAACAAAGACTATCATGTGTTACTTTTCACTGTATAACATGACATCTGTCTATATAATTCTTGATATTTATTCCCTTCACGACCTATGATGTATAGGTACAGTATTTCATAGATTGTGTCCTCTTCGATGTGGGCTCCAGCACTGAGCTTGCATCTTTCCTGGCATATGACAGCTGATTTGATCAGCTGTCATGTGCCCTTAACAGCACTGGGCGGAATTGCAATTCTTCCACAGCTGTTAACATGTTAGAAGCTACTGTCAATCTCTGACAGCAGCATTTTGTATAAGTATCATAGAAATATTAATAATAGTGATGAGTGAGTATATTCATTGCTCAGGTTTTCCAGAACAAGCTCGGGTGGTCTCTGAGTATTTGTTAGTGATTTAGTTTTCTTCACAGAAGCTGAATCATTTACAACTGCTAGACATCTTGAATACATGTGGGGATTCCCTAGCAACCAGGCAACCCCCACATGTAATCAGGCTTGCTAGCAGCTGTAAATCATGCAGCTGCATCAACAAAAACTAAATTTCCAAGCACTTACAAATACTCGGAGACCACCCGAGCATGCTCGGGAAAACCTGAGCAAAGATTATACTCGCTCATCACTAATTAAGATCCCTGAAGTCAGTAGTGAGGGGCCGTTCTTCATCCTCCCACCTTTTCTTTCCCTTTTGCAGTAGGACAAGAACTTGCAATATAAGCTTCCTAGTAATAAAATTGCCCAGTTGACATAGAGGAAATTGCATATAGTTGGGAAGTAACAAATCTACCCTATATACTCGAGTATAAACTGAGATTTTAAGCCCTGAAAAATGGGCTGAAAGTGCCCCTTTTGGCTTATACTCGAGTCATGATTGGCGGGGGGCAAGCGGTCGGTGAGGGGGCGTGACGATGGTCACATACTCACCTGCTCCTGGTGCTCCTGACGCGGTCCCTGCATGTCCCATGGTCTCCGGCGCTGGCACCTTCTTCCCCGTTCAGCGGTCACCTGGTACCACTCATTAAAGTAATGAATATGGACTCCACTCCCATAGGGGTGGAGCAGCATATTCATTACTGTAATGAGTGGTACCAGTGACCGCTGAACAGAGGAAGAAGCTGCCGTGCCCAGAGACCATCTGTCTGGAAGAAGCTGCCAGGGACCGCGCGGGGAGCAGTTGAGTATTTCATATTCACCTTTCCTCGTTCCACCGCCGCCCCATCTTCCGCATCCTCTGCAGTGACTGTTCAGGTCACAGGGTGCGATGAGGTATTAGTGTGCGCGCCGCCCTATGCCTGAACAGTCAGTGCAGAGAGACGGGACACTGAGGAGCAGCGGGCAGCGATGAGAGGTGAGTATGTCAATTTTTTATTGCAGCATTATATGTGACACATTGTTATATGGAGCATCTATGGGGCCATAATGAACTGTATGGAGCATTATATGTGGCACATTGTTATATGGAGCATCTTATTGGGCCATAATGAACTGTATGGAGCATTACATGTGGCATATTGTTATGTGGAACATCTATGGGGCCATAATGAACTGTATGGAGCATTACTTGTGGCACATTGTTATGTGGAGCATCCTATGGGGCCAAAAAAAACTGCATGGGGCATTATATGTGGGACATTGTTATATGGAGCATCTATGGGGCCATAATGTACTGTATGGAGCATTCCATGTGGCACATTGCTATATAGAGCATCTATGGGGCCATAATGAACTGTATGGAGCATTACATGTGGCACATTGTGATGGGGAACATCTATGGGGCCATAATGAACTGCATGGAGCATTACTTGTGGCACATTGTTATATGGAGCATCTTATGGGGCCATAATGAACTGCATGGGGCATTTTATGTGGAACATTGTTATATGGAGCATCTATGGGGCCATAATGAACTGTATGGAGCATTCCATGTGGCACATTGCTATATAGAGCATCTATGGGGCCATAATGAACTGTATGGAGCATTACATGTGGCACATTGTTATGTTGTAATATTATGTTGTAATATTCACTAAAATGAACAAGGCATGGATCCCACAGGGTTTATCCATATCTGGCTGGCTAGAGGAGTATACAAGCCGCACCAAGCCATTGTTAAACTCCACTACACTTTGCTCATTTTATTTACCATTCCCAATGTTTTAGGGCCTACCCAAATAAAAAGTGCTGGCCCACTCCTCTTATGCCTCTTCCTTCTACACCGTCACATCCACCTTCTCCTCAATGGGCATGCTGTTGCTGCATTAACCTTTTTGGATACCATGAGATCCCAGCCTAACATTTTGGGCAAATGCTAATTTTTTCACAGTTGGATAAGTGCGTTTGAACATTTCTATAAACTTTATTATTGCATCCAAAATGTATGGTAAAATAAAGATGACAAAAAAAGAGAAAAGAAAACTTGTGAGAGATAAATATATATACAGCTCTGGCAAAAATTAACAGACCACTGCATATTTTTGAGTAAAATGTAAATTGTTCTTTTATTCTATAAACTTCTAACAACATGTCTCCGAATTTCCAAGCAAAAAATTTTGTATTTTTTTCTGACAAAGCAAAAAAAAACCCAGTACTTTCAGATTTCAAATAATGCAATGAAACCAAGTTCATAATCATTTAGAAACAACAATACCAATATTTTAACTCAGGAATAGTTCAGAAATCAATATTTTGTGGAATAACCCTGATTCCTAATCACAGCTTTCATGCATCTTGGCATGCTTTATGTGAGTCAGGGATAAAAATCACCCTTATAAATCTATGGTTCCATAAAAGACAGCACACTGATACCATTTGTGTGCAATCTGTGTGGTGTCCATTTTTATCAATTATTGCAATGGGTAGGAGAAGCTTGGAATTTTTTTTTTTCAAAACAAGAAAATCGTTGATGGTAAAAATGGACACACTGATCAAAACTGTTGAAATTATTCTCCAGCACACTGATGCTGATGAAAATCGGTCATTTTTTTACGGGTGCAAGAAATAAAATAGGTGGGCTGAATGAGGCCCATTGTGTATGGTGGCCTACCGTCTCATCCAACAGATTAAACCAAGGGAGATAAGGGTTGATCAGTTTGAATTTTTACTTTAATTTTTTTTTTCAGGATGTAAGCATCTGCCACAGATGTTTGCTTGGTGCTGAGGAAAAACATGAAGCGCAAATAGAGTCTTAAATGAAATCATAAAAATACAGGAGGTGCTTACATCTTAATTGTGTGTGACACAATCACTATATTCTCCTTATACAATCTGCTGCAGTACCCACAAGGATTCAAAACATATTGAATTATTGGGATACTGATTTTTATCTAGGCTGCTGAAATTCCAATAAAGGATCCATGAGTCAACGGATAATTCAAAAATGGTATCTTGTCAATGCGTTTCAAAAACTTTGAAACACCGTTAGCAATAAACCACTTTTGAATTATCCATAGAGCCATGGATACTTTACCAGATTTTTAGCAGTGCAAAGAAGACCCGCTGTTAGGGTTGGTGGATTGCACTAAATAAAATATAAAAATAAAAGACAATCGCAACCCAGGGTTTTTCGTGCAGAGAAGAACCCTGCTGCTAGTTTGAATAATGACAGAACACAACAGCAAGCGTTTACCTGGAACACACTGAGTTAACTCCACTCAGTGTGAGCGGAAAACTGAATACCAAGCTCGGTTACTTCACCGACAGGTTTGGCACAAATATGCGAGATGCTATACATTGTGAATGTCACAAAGATATTAGCACATGGTTTGGACTAGCTCTGCAACTAAATGGTGCTTATCGCACACCTGAATGAAGCAGATGCAGAGCCAAGAGAGAGAGAACTCTTTGACACTAGATACAATACCCTATTGCTTTCACCAAGAAGTATAGCATAAGGGTTGAGCTTGCTCTGTTGCTGAACTGTGCCAATCATACACATGAACGAAACAGATGCAAAGCCAAGGGGCTAGCTACCCCAGTTCTGACACTTCTGAACCTATGCCTGACTGGCACCCGGAGCATGTAGCAGACTTAAGACTCAGGTTTTGAGCCAAGGGAACGAAACTGCATAAGTGTGCAACCAGCCTGCCAATGTGTACAGTCTCTGAACAAAGACACATGTGCAGACAAAGTGGTAGAGTATCCACCCACAGACACCAAACATAAATGACACTTAGCGCCCCAGAGAGCTTTTTATATGCTAGGCTCCACCCCAAACACCCAAGCACAATCGGCAGAGACATTGCCTGCTGGCCAATCCAGAGCTGCCACCTCATCAGAGCAGCTAACGTCCGACAACCAATGAGAAGCCACCACCTCATGGACATGCTCAGTAAGGTGAACTCTGGATTTAGACTCCAGACAGCAAGGTTGCACCTGACTGGACTTGACTGGAGAGCCAGCAGTAACCAAACTTATAATACAAGCCTGAGCAAGATTCTGGGACTAACATCTGTGCTGAGCAGCAGTTGCAGCGAGCCAAACCTAAAATGGAAGAGCACAAAAGCAGAAAATGCTTGGGATCTATGCCGGGCAGTGGGAGAATCCTAATGCTTACCACCCCCTCTCCCAATACTACAATAAGAGCTGTTTGGTTGTGTCTTTCTCCGCTTAACACTTTGAAAACACAAGAATATTTGGCTGAGTCAAATGTTTTTACATATTTTATGGATGAGTCATAAGACACAGCTGTTGGCCAAACAATATGTATGGGGCCAAAATAATGGGTCATCTATCAATATCAATAACAAAATTCCCAAAATCTCGGGAGTTTTAGTGAAAGTTGGTTGAGTAGAATGTAGAAATCATCACAATATTCCCGGCAATATTAATTCACCAGGAAACATTGCTTAATTAACTATAAGGATGATTAATGAACATAAACATTAATCAAAAGACAATCAATTCACTAATCAGCAAAATAAGTTCAATTTAAAACAATAGTTTTGTGGTTTAATTGTTGCTTGAAGGTCGACGTACATCCATTGATTTAGACCTAAAGTCTAACATGTTGATCCAAAGGAAGGTAAAAACCCCATAGAGCAAACACTAATAGCTTCATATTAGGAAAAAAATCTTTCTGACTCCACATAAAGCAGTCTGACTAGTTCCTTGGACCACCGCTCCATCACAGAATCTTCTGTACAAAACCAGTAATATTCTATTTTTATAGAAAAGCATCAAGAACTTTCTTGAATTTTCAGTATTCAGTGCTATTCAAAATATATCCTATGAACATAAGAGAAAGTACAATATGTAGTTAAAATACAATTATTTAGAATGCGGAGCTGCTTTGACAAAACATTATGAGATACTAAAAGCTTAAACCTAAATACTAAGAGAAAACTAAATAAACCACTAAGAGAAGGAATCTATCAGTTCTCAAAAAAACAATTATAAGTTAGGAAATCCCAAGGTGCATAAAGAAAGATAGAATGTACAATACATTTCTCAAGCAAATAAATTATGATATGAGTATATCGCATGCTGGTGTTGAAATAGCTTAGAAAAAGATCAAGATTACACTTGCTGAATTCAATTCAGAGCATTTAATCTCATTGAGTCAGCTAGTTTTCTGATTAGAGTATACTAAAAAACCAATGGGGGAACACAAAATTGATTTCATTAAACATTAAGTCACGCAGTGAACTACATGTTTGCTTGATAAATACGACACATAGTGCTTGTAAGATTAATTTTGCATCGCCACGGCTATGTAAGAATGAGAAAGCCATTCTTTCACTCCTTTCATCATTGTCTCAGTGAAATATTAGTACTTATAAATGTGTTTTAAGATTGAAGATAAAGAAGATACCATAATCACTTCAGTTTATGATATTCTGCCCTGATAAAAAACACAGACTTCTTAAGTAGGCATTACAATTGCAAAATAAATCCTCCTGATGCTCTCTACAGTGCCATGTTACAGGTTTGTTTCTCCCATAGGCAATGCTTTTGGGGGGGAAAAAGCTCCCTATTATAACATTTAATAAATATTGTCAAAATTAGCTTTTTTAATGTTTTCTCTAAAATTTGAGGCAAGAGGAAGCGTATAATGGAGAAAACAGATGTTATGACTCTGCGATCCCAGAGAGTTTAATCAAAAACATGCATGCATAACCAAAGATGATTGTTTCCACTAAGGAACGTTCTGTAGGGTTATAGAGTCCATAAACATTAATAACATTAATCAATAAGGGTGTTTTCTCATCTCCTTGATCATTTATACTAATACTCTTGCATGCACACTATATACAGCTCTGGCAAAAATTAAGAGACCACCACATCAAAACCCTGTCATGGGCAGATCAATCTCCAGACCTGAAGCCCATTGAGAACCTCTGGAATCTAATAAAGAGGATGATGTATAGTCACAAGCCATCAAACAAAGAAGAACTGCTTAAATTTTTGCGCCAGAAGCAGTGTGAAAGACTGGTGGAAAGCATGCCAAGAGGCCAGAGGCGTAGCTAGGGTTTCAGCTTAGGGGGGCGAAAAATCTGAGTGGGCCCCTAACGAGGTACCCCTGACTACAGCTACATGGTGCACCCTAATTGTGAGCATAGGGGAACATCAGCAGTTGACCGCACTGTGACTGAAAATACATCTATATACAAAAATAAACACTGATACTACTATATGAGGACCATATATTGGTAGATACCAGTCCTACAGACCATATAAGAGATCACAGCACAGTTATAGATAATAACTTACAGATGACGTTCTTTCTGATGGAATCGTTCACTTTTCTCGTCTTTTCCATCTGGCCCAGACCGACATGATAATTTCTCCACCCAGGACTCGTCTGCAGAAATTATGATGACACATCAGACTTCTCACATTTCTAGCACCATCCCCATCTATCCCCAACCTGCACAAACTCCTCATTCTGCTGATACCCCAATACTGAGCCGCTGCTGCCGTATGTGTCCTACAGCACCTGCTGTGTGGTACAATAATGGTGCCGCCTCACATAATAATGCCACCACTGTGCCCCTTACATAGTAATAATGACTCTTTTGTGCTCTTTAGATAATAAAATTCACCCCTAGAAAACATTAATGCCCTGTGCTAGTGCCCTCCACATTTTGTCCCTAAAAAGTAATAATACCACACATGAAATTTTGATGGTCTCAGTACTCTGAGTGCCCATATAACAATAATGTTTAAGTTCCAACTTAACATTTAATAATGTCCCCTAAGTTGCCTCCGTGTACAGCTTGACTATACACAGTATGGTGGGCCCACAGCTTTCCTATGCACAGTATAATGCCCCCACAGCTCCCCTATACACAATATTTTGAACCCACAGCCTCCCTATAGACAGTATGATGTCCCCACTCCTCCCCTATACACAGTATGATGTCACCACTGCTCCCCTATATACAGTATGATGAGCCCACAGCTTCCCTATACACATTATAATGCCCCCACAGCTCCCCTATACACAATATGATGATCCCACAGCTCCCCTATACACAGTATGTCACCACTGCTACCCTATACACAGTATGATGAACCCCACTGCTCCCCTATACACAGTATGATCAGTCCACGGCTCCCCTATACACAGTACGATGAGCCCACAGCTTCCCTATACACAGTTTTATGCTGACAGAGCTCCGCTATAGAAAGTATAATGCCCCCCAGAGCTCACCTATCTATATACATAATTGTCTAATGGTCACTTCCATCTGTCTGTCTGTCCTTCTGTCACAGTTATTCATTCGCTGATTGGTCTCGGCAGCTGCCTGTTATGGCTGCCGTGACCAATCAGCGATGGCCACAGTCCGATTAGTCCCTCCCCTACTCCCCTGCACTCACTGCCCGGCGCCCGCTCCATAATCCCCTCCACTCACCGCTCACACAGGGTAAATGGCAGCGGTAACGGCCCACGGTGTAACGCACTCCGTTACCGCTGTTATTAACCCTGTGTGTCCCCAATTATTTACTATTGATGCTGCCTATGCCGCATCAATAGTAAAAATATGTCATGTTAAAAATAATAAAAAAAAAAAAAAACCTGCTATACTCACCATTCGCCGCCTTTCTCGCTCCTCGCCACGTTCCCGGGACCGCTCCATTGCAAGCGGCAGCTTACAGTCCCAGGGCTGGTGTGCGACAAGGACCTGCCGTGACGTCACGGTCATGTGACCGCGACATCATCATCGGTCCTGCTCACACCAGCCCTGGGACCGGAAGCTGCTGTTTGCAATTGAGCGGTCCCGGGAACGTGGCAAGGAGCGGAAAAGGCGGCGGATGGTGAGTATAGCAGGACTTCAACAGGCCTTCGGAAGGTGAGTATATGTTTATTTTTTTTAAGTCTCTATACTACGTGGCTCTGTGCTGTATACTCCGTTGCTGTGCAATATACTATGTGGCTGGGCAATATACTACGTGCCTGGGCAATATACTATGTGGCTGGGTAATATACTACGTGGCCTGGGCAATATACTACATGACTGGGCAATATACTACATAGCGCTGCTATATACTATGTGGCTGGGCAATATACTACGTGACTGGGCAATATACTACATGACTGGGCAATATACTACGTGACTTGGCAATATACTACGTGACTGGGCAATATACTACGTGGGCTGGGCAATATACTATGTGGCTGGGCAATATACTACGTGGCTGGGCAATATACTACGTGGCTGGCAATATACTACGTGGCTAGGCAATATACTATGCGGCTGGGCAATATACTACATGGCTGGGCAATATACTACATGGCTGGGCAATATACTACGTGGGCTGTGCAATATACTACGTGGACATACATATTCTAGAATACCCGATGCGTTAGAATCGGGCCACCATCTAGTATACAGTATAATGGGCCAACAGCTCACCTATGCACGGTATAATGCCTTCATAGCTCCCCTATACATAGTATGATGGACCCACAGCTCCTGTATATACAGTATGATGCCCCCCACAATTCCCCTGTACACAGTATAATGAGCTAACTGCTCCCTTATACACAGTATAATGCTTCCACGGCTTCCCTATACACAGTATGGTGTGCTCACAGCACTCTTATACACAGTATGATGGGCCCACAGCTCCTGTACATACAGTATGATGTCCATTAGAGTTCCCCTATACATAGAATGATGTCCCCATTGGTCCCCCAAAACACAATATAATAGTTAACAGTGTTCTGACACTGTGTGTCTCCTGCACTGAGAGTCACACTGCCAGGAGGAAATTGGCTTTATTCCTCACTGCAGCCTCGGGGGTGGCGCTGGCAGGGTTTCAGTCACCGCTCTGATTATAGAGCAGCAGCTGTAACTGCGCCTCTTAGGGTATGTGCACACATTTCGGATTCCCCACGGATTTACTGCGGATTTTGTTGGTTTTGTGCGGATTTCACCTGCGGTTTTACACCTCCAGATTCCTATTGAGGAGGTGTAAACCACAGCGGAATCCGAACAAAGAAGTGTCATGCTGCAGAAAATAAACGGTAGCGTTTCCACGTGGAATTTTCCGCAGCATGTGCACTGCAGATTTTGTTTTCCAAAGGTTTACATGGTACTGTACACCGCATGTAAAACTGCTGCAAATCCACAACCAAATTCACAATGTGTGCACATACCCTTAACGCGCCATTCCAGCAGTCAAATAAAAAAAAATGCTGGAGTGATGCTTAAATGTGATGTCGCTTATGGCTTACCCAGCTGGTTAGTATAATAAGCCCCTACCTCCCCATCCCAGAGAACAACTATTACATGTGATGGAGTGCATATAATCTGGTAACCATCTAATAATCAGCCCCTCAGTGTTGTTGCCCCTCACCCACCTCAGCCCTCACAATACCATTATCTTCTCACATTCACCCCCCAGTGCCCTGTCCCCCTCCCCCACCTAAGCCCCCCATCCTCTCACATTTAACCCCCAGTGACTATGACATGCCTATCAATTTAATGCATTTTATCACCACTTACCAATGACGTTTGCAGCAGGACCAGGAAGTATCTGAGTGAGTGAAATGCAGGTGGGCACTAGGACCCAGCGTGCCTGCCCTGAGCCAATCCCAGTGTGCACATGGAGGGAAGAAACCTGCAGCCTGGGAGAAGCTCCTGAGGTCGGTCAGCACATACAGTGCAGGAGGGAGATTTGCCTCTGGCCACTGTGCTGCCAGCGTGCAGAATCTCGTCAGGCAGGAGAGCAGGCATTTTACTGCTCTCCTCCTGTGCTGTATTGTGCCTCATCACGGAAGTGGCAGTGCCGACTCCCAGTGGGCCCCTTCATGTGACAGGGCCCGGGGCGATGGCTCCCTCTGCCCCCCCACTAGCTACGCTACTGCAAGAGGCATAAAAGCTGTGATTAAAAATCATGGTTATTCCACAAAATATTGATTTCTGAACTCTTCCTGAGTTAAAACATTAGTATTGTTGTTTTGAAATGATTATGAACTTGTTTTCTTTGCATTATTTGAGGTCTGAGAGCACCGTTTTTTTTTTTAATTTTGACCATTTCTCCTTTTCGGAAAAAAAAAAAAAATGTATTTCTTGGAAAATCGAGACATGTTGTGTTAGGAGTCGAGTTTCCTCTGCTGCACAGGGGGAATCTCGATCCGTCTCCGCTGCGGTCTCCCATTCTCCTCCAGCCGCAGTGGAGTCTGCTCAGCAGGGACGTCGATCCCAGCGTCTCGCTCAGTCTGACTCTGTGCGAAGAGTTGCTGCTGCTTCTCCAGTCTCTGCCATTAAAGTCAGTGCTGGTCAGCAGCGAGCAGACTTCTCTGGGACTAAGTCCTTGTCTGCACGTACTGAGCATGCCCAGGGTAAGATCTCCCGTTGGAGATCGAGGGCCATGTGCTCAGGCTCTGCAGCACATTCCATTGGTCCTCTTGGCAGGCCTTGGAAGGGCAAAAGTGCTGTAGCCAGTTCCTGTGCTGCAACTATATAAACTGCGCATGACCGCACGGCCATGCGCTAATATTGTCTCATAACGTTATATGTGTGTGTGTAGATGAATGTATGTCGATGGATGAAAGCTCCTAAATATCCCTCCCTAGAGTTGTTGTCTGCTCGCGGATGTTGGTAGCTATCTAGCGCCCGACTAATCATCTGAACGATACACACATTACAGCGTCCTCTTGCTGTGTCCGCCTGTACGGCGCCGTGCGCTTGCCTTGCGTTTTCCATACCCTAGCCAGTGTGGTTGGTGGCGTCCGTCTGTGCGGCATTGCTCGCACTCCTGTGCATTTATATATTTAAACTTAGTTTCCTTACACACCCAGTTGTGGTGTAGTGCCAGCGAGGGTCTAATCGGACTTCAATCCCAGTTGGGGTTAAGTACGCTGACTACTCGCTCACGCTTTAGGTGCGGTACCGCGATCCTGTGACGCAACAGGATTGCTCCCTTCACGCTGGGTGAGGTTGAACCCACGTGTATATACTTTAGTGTACCGCCATATAGTCTGTATTTACTAGCAGCAGGTTTTCACCTGCACGGTGGACCCCGGACTGCGAACGCATCTATATCACCTTTCTTGGTGCGTTCCGCCAGTCCTAACAGAATACTAGCGCCAGGGTCTGGCTAGTAAATGATGGACGATCAGCGTTCACAGCGGTACATCCAGCAGCTGGAGGGAAGGTTGGCGGCTCTTGAGCGTTCAACTTCAGCTGTGGATGTCACTGCTGTCGCTGTTCAGGCTGCTAGTGTTGCTGCAGCCACCTTGTCCACTGCCGCTCCTGTCCCGACTCTAACTCGCCTCCCGCTTCCAGAGAAATTTCTGGTGACAGTAAGTCTTGTAGGGGTTTCGTGAGTCAGTGCTCTATCTATCTCGAGCTTCTGGCCTCTCGTTTCCCTACAGAGCGGGCTAAGGTGGGATTTATAGTGTCTCTTCTGTCGGACAGAGCGTTGCAGTGGGCTACGCCGCTATGGGAGCGTAGCGATCATGTGGTGCAGAGTGCTCCGTTGTTTCTGAGCACTCTGAAACAGGTCTTTTTAGGACCTCGTGTCACCCATGATACGGCGCTCCAATTGTTGGCATTGACTCAGGGCTCGTCCTTGGTCAGTCATTTTGCCGTCCACTTCCGCACCTTAGCATCTGAGCTGGAGTGGTCGGATAAAGCCCTCATTCCAATATTTTGGAGGGGGCTGGCTGACCACGTTAAGGACGCCCTGGCCACTAGGGAGATTCCCGCCACACTGGAGGAATTAATTACTCTATCCACTCGTATTGATCTCCGTTTTCACGAGCGGAGGTTAGAGCGAGCCCAGTGTAGGCAGAGGTTTCGGCTGGCTCCCACCTTCGCCAAACCTTTGGAATCTCCAGACCAGGCTCCTGAGCCCCATGAGCCTGTGGTAGAGTCTCGAGCAGGATCTAAGTCCCGGACCGCTCGTGCACTCCAGATTTGTCATCTTTGCCAACAGACAGGACATCTTGCCTCCAGATGTCTCCAGCGGTCGAGGAAACGTCAGCGTCTAGTGGTAGTTGGTGGAGGTGCACTAGACACGGCGACGTTTGCCTCCAAATTGTCCTTTAAGGGGACAATAACATTGGGCTCATCCTCTCACTCGGTGGAACTCTGCGTGGATTCTGGGGCGGAGGGCAATTTTATGTCTTCAGCCTTCGCCCAACATCACTCAATTCCTCTGGTCATGCTATCTCAACCAGTAACGGTACGAGTGGTGAATGGGTCGACACTGCCCACACAGATTACACATCAAACTATCCCTTTTACTCTGTCCATGTCACCATCTCATCAAGAGATTATATTTCTACTCGTCATTCCTGAGGGAATTGATGAGGTTCTCTTGGGGATACCTTGGTTACGGTACCACTCTCCTCACATCGAGTGGTCCTCAGGCAGAATTCTGGGATGGGGTGAATCTTGTGGGAACAGGTGTCATCGAGAGTGCGTTCAGGTTACTACTACAGAGGTACCCGCAGATCTCTCCTCTCTCCCCAAGCAATATTGGTCTTATGCAGACGTATTCTCCAAAAAGGCAGCGGAGACTCTTCCGCCCCATCGCCCCTATGACTGTCCTATTGATCTCTTGCCTGGTGCTGAGCCTCCCGGGGTCGAGTCTATCCATTATCTCTCCCGGAAACGGAGGCAATGTCTCAGTACATACAAGAGAATCTGGCAAGAGGGTTCATCAGGAAGTCAGTGTCACCTGCTGGGGCAGGGTTCTTTTTCGTGCAGAAGAAGAATGGAGAACTACGTCCATGCATAGACTACAGGGGTCTTAATGCTATCACAGTTAAGAACAAGTACCCTTTGCCGTTGATATCTGAGCTTTTCGATAGGCTTCGGGGAGCTAGAGTGTTTACTAAATTAGATCTGCGGGGTGCTTATAACCTGATTCGCATCCGTGAGGGGGATGAGTGGAAAACGGCATTTAACACCAGAGATGGGCACTATGAGTATCTGGTGATGCCCTTCGGGCTCTGTAATGCACCTGCCGTTTTCCAAGACTTTGTCAACGACATCTTCCGGGATATGCTTTCCACCTCGGTAGTAGTCTATCTGGATGATATTCTCATCTTTTCTCCAGATATTGACTCCCACCGGAGAGATGTTGGCAGAGTCTTCGACCTCCTACGGGCAAACTCTCTTTACGCAAAGTTGGAGAAGTGTGTGTTTGAGCAGGAGTCCTTACCTTTCCTGGGCTATATCATCTCCGCCCAGGGATTGGCTATGGATCCTGCCAAACTACAGGCTGTGATGGACTGGCAAGAGCCCCATTCTCTTAAAGCGGTGCAGCGCTTTATGGGGTTCATAAACTATTACCGCCAGTTCATTCCCCACTTCTCAACTCTGGTAGCTCCCTTGGTAGCCCTCACCAAGAAGGGAGCGAATCCCAAATTGTGGTCAGAAGAGGTCTCCAAGGCCTTCACTTCTATTAAGTCCCACTTTGCTAGCGCTCCCATCTTACATCGTCCCGATGTGGATAAGCCATTCCTACTGGAGGTGGATGCCTCGTCCGTTGGTGCTGGAGCAGTCCTCTACCAAAAGGATGCTCAAGGTCGGAAGCATCCATGCTTCTTCTTCTCCAAGACCTTCACGCCAGCGGAGAGGAACTACTCCATCGGGGACAGGGAGTTGCTAGCAATGAAGTTGGCCTTTTCGGAGTGGAGACACCTTCTGGAAGGTGCGCGGTTTCCCTTCCAAGTTTACACGGACCACAAAAATTTGGTCTATTTGCAGACAGCTCAGCGGCTAAATTCTCGCCAGGCCAGATGGTCTCTGTTCTTCTCCCGGTTCCACTTTTCCCTTCATTATCTCGCCGGGGAGAAGAATATCCGTGCTGACGCTCTCTCTCGCTCCCTTATGTCAACTGAGGAGGAGGAAGAGGAGCCTCAGCTTATTGTCCCTTCCGAGAGCCTGAGAACCGTGGCGCCGGTTTCGCTAGAGTCTGTGCCTCCGGGCAAGACTTTTGTGCCCATTAATTTGCGACCGGAGGTTCTCTCTTGGGCTCATTCGTCCAGGGTGGGTGGACACTTTGGGACAAAGAGGACATCTGAGCTACTGGCGAGGACGTACTGGTGGCCGCATATGGTCCGGGATGTCAGGGATTATGTTCTGGCGTGTGTCTCCTGCGCCAAAAATAAATCTCCGCATCAAAGGCCAGCTGGTTTGCTCTATCCCTTGCCGGTGGCAGAGAGGCCCTGGGAGATGGTCGGGATGGACTTTGTTGTGGGTTTGCCCAAGTCTCGCGGCTGTACCATCATTTGGGTCATCACCGATCATTTCTCAAAAATGGTGCATTTGGTGCCGCTGCCGCGGTTACCTTCTGCACGGGCCTTGGCAGCATTATTCATTAGACATATCTTCCGCCTGCATGGTATGCCAGACAAAATTGTCAGTGACCGGGGTCCCCAGTTTGCGTCTCGGTTCTGGAGAGAGCTTTGTCGTCTACTCAGTATTGAGTTGAATCTCTCTTCGGCATATCATCCTAAGACGAATGGGTTGGTAGAGAGGGCCAACCAGACCTTGGTCACATACCTGCGACATTTTGTTTCAGCCAGGCAGGATGACTGGGCATCCTTGCTAACATGGGCAGAGTTTGCACTGAACAACGCCGTAGCCAACTCTACTGGACAAACCCCATTCCTCCTCAACTATGGTCAGCATCCACAGGTACCTGTGCCTATGTCCGTGTCTTCCGCCGACTCCAGGGTGGCAGACTGGGCTGTGGAGGCACGGGATATTTGGGACCGCACTCAGGATGCTATTCGGGCCTCTAAGGAGAGAATGAGGTCCTCCGCCGATGCTCATCGGCGCCCCGCTCCGACCTTTGCTCCTGGCGACTTGGTGTGGCTCTCCGCCCGTAACATCAGGCTGCGAGTTGAGTCCACTAAATTTGCTCCTCGCTACTTGGGCCCATTCAAGGTCCTCGAGCAGGTTAATCCTGTGGTCTATCGTTTGGCCCTTCCGCCACGCCTGGGTATCACCGACACCTTTCATGTGTCCCTCTTAAAACCTGTGTATATGTCCCGGTTTTCCGAGTCATCTGCTGGGACATCGGGTTCGTCTACGGACGATTATGAGGTGAACGCTATTTTGGGGTGCAAGGTGGTGCGTGGTAAAAAATTTTATTTGGTAGACTGGAAGGGTTATGGCCCCGAGGACAGGTCCTGGGAGCCTGTTGAGCACATTCGGGCTCCGCAGCTCATTGCTGCCTTCGAACGTAGCGAGGCCCAAGGAGGGGGGCCCTAGGAGGGGGGGTTATGTTAGGAGTCGAGTTTCCTCTGCTGCACAGGGGGAATCTCGATCCGTCTCCGCTGCGGACTCCCATTCTCCTCCAGCCGCAGTGGAGTCTGCTCAGCAGGGACGTCGATCCCAGCGTCTCGCTCAGTCTGACTCTGTGCGAAGAGTTGCTGCTGCTTCTCCAGTCTCTGCCATTAAAGTCAGTGCTGGTCAGCAGCGAGCGGACTTCTCTGGGACTAAGTCCTTGTCTGCACGTACTGAGCATGCCCAGGGTAAGATCTCCCGTTGGAGATCGAGGGTCATGTGCTCAGGCTCTGCAGCACATTCCATTGGTCCTCTTGGCAGGCCTTGGAAGGGCAAAAGTGCTGTAGCCACTTCCTGTGCTGCAACTATATAAACTGCGCATGACCGCACGGCCATGCGCTAGTATTGTCTCATAACTAGTGTTGAGCATTCCGATACCACAAGTATCGGGTATCGGCCGATACTTGCGGTATCGGAATTCCGATACCGAGATCCGATATTTTTGTGATATCGGGTATCGGTATCGGAAGTGTAAAATAAAGAATTAAAATAAAAAATATTGTTATATTCACCTCTCCGGCGGCCCCTGGACATCAGCGGGAGGATCCGGCGTCCGGCACGGCTTCTTTCTTTAAAATGCGCGCCTTCAGGACCTGTGGTATGACGTCCCGGCTTCTGATTGGTCGCGTGCCGCCCATGTGACCGCCACGCGACCAATCAGAAGCCGCGACGTCATTCCTCAGCTAAAGTCCTAGAATGAGCGCCTTTTAGGACCTGAGGAATGACGTCGCGGCTTCTGATTGGTCGCGTGGCGGTCACATGGGCGGCACGCGACCAATCAGAAGCCGGGACGTCATTCCACAGGTCCTGAAGGCGCGCATTTTGAAGAAAGAAGCCGTGCCGGACGCCGGATCCTCCCGCTGATGTCCAGGGGCCGCCGGAGAGGTGAATATAACAATATTTTTTATTTTAATTCTTTATTTTACACTTTAATATGGATCCCAGGGCCTGAAGGAGAGTTTCCTCTCCTTCAGACCCTGGGATCCATGAGGATACATTCCGATACTTGATGTCCCATTGACTTGTATTGGTATCGGATATCGGTATCGGCGATATCCGATATTTTTCGGGTATCGGCCGATACTATCCGATACCGATACTTTCAAGTATCGGACGGTATCGCTCAACACTACTCATAACGTTATATGTGTGTGTGTAGATGAATGTATGTCGATGGATGAAAGCTCCTAAATATCCCTCCCTAGAGTTGTTGTCTGCTCGCGGATGTTGGTAGCTATCTAGCGCCCGACTAATCATCTGAACGATGCACACATTACAGCGTCCTCTTGCTGTGTCCGCCTGTACGGCGCCGTGCGCTTGCCTTGCGCTTTCCATACCCTAGCCAGTGTGGTTGGTGGCGTCCGTCTGTGCAGCATTGCTCGCACGTCTGTGCAGCATTGCTCGCACTCCTGTGCATTTATATATTTAAACTTAGTTTCCTTACACACCCAGTTGTGGTGGATTGCCAGCGAGGGTCTAATCGGACTTCAATCCCAGTTGGGGTTAAGTACGCTGACTACTCGCTCGCGCTTTAGGTGCGGTACCGCGATCCTGTGACGCAACAGGATTGCTCCCTTCACGCTGGGTGAGGTTAAACCCACGTGTATATACTTTAGTGTACCGCCATATAGTCTGTATTTACTAGCAGCAGGTTTTCACCTGCACGGTGGACCCCGGACTGCGAACGCATCTATATCACCTTTCTTGGTGCGTTCCGCCAGTCCTAACATGTTGTCATAAGTTTATAGAATAAAGGAACAATTTACATTTTACTCAAAAATTTACCTATAAAGAGAAAAATCAGAGAAACGGAACATTTTGCAGTGGCCTCTTAATTTTTGGCAGAGCTGTACATACCATATACAGTATCTGTCTAATTAATTTATAGGAATAATGGCAGAATCGTTGTGTGTCCTCTCCATGTTTTACCTTATAATTTTTTTGTGTGTATGATTCTGTTGTTATACTTAGTTGTGTATCTCCTTTCCTCTTTTTGCATTCTCACTATCCACCACTACCTTGATCTTCAATAAAGTGCATTTCTTTTATAACATGAGTCAAGGTGTTTGGTCGACTTTCTTTAGCTATAAGTTATCACCAGACTAATTTTTTAGAGGGGGCCATACACAATAGAACTTTATCCAAAATGAACACTTTCAGCAACCTTGGCTGAACATTGTTTTAAAAATGTTACTGTGAAATTTAGATTTTTGATGCTTAAATTATATTTGTCAGAATAGTAATGGATTTTTGGGAAAAAGCAAGACTGATTAGATATTTGATATCTTATGCAAGTGTACATCATATATTAACTCCTTTCTGACATTAGACATAATATCCCGTCAAGGTGGTATGGGCCCGTATGACCACCGACGGGATAGTACCTATCACACGATCAGCCGCGCTCATGGGGGAGCGCAGCTGATTGCGGCTGGGTGTCAGTTGTCGATCGCAGCTGACATCTGGCACTATGGGCCAGGAGTGGTCATGGACCGCTCCTGGCACTTTAACCCCTGGAACACTTCGATCAAAGATGATCTCAGCGTTCTGCTGGCACAGGGAAGCATCACGCAGGGAAGGGGCTCCCTGTGTGCTTCCCTGAGACCCTCGGAGCAGCGCTATGTGATTGCATTGCTTCGAGGGTCTCCTACCTCCTCCTCCCTGCAGGCCTGGATCCAAAATGTCTGCAGGGGGCCTTCTGGGTCCTGCAGGGAGGTGGCTTTCAAGTGCCTGCTCAGAGCAGGTGCCGTGAAGCCTCCCTGCAGATCGCTAATCTGACACAGTGCACTGCAAATCAGCAAACTGTCACTATACAGTGATGCCCCCTGGGGGCCATTTTAAACAGTTAAAAAAGCAACATTTACATGTGTAAAAAAAAATTCCTAAAAAAAGGAAAAAAACTAATATTATTCCAATAAATACATTTCTTTAACTAAATAAAAAAAACAGTAGAAGTACACATAATTAGTATCGCCACGTCCGTAACGACCTGACCTATAAAACTGTCCCACTTGTTAGCCCCTTCAGTGAACACCGTAAAAAAAGAGGCAAAAAACTATGCTTTACTATCATACCACCAAACAAAAAGTGGAATAACAGGCGATCAAAAAGACGGATATAAATAACCATGGGACCGCTGAAAATGTCATCTTGTCCCGCAAAAAACGAGCCACTATACAGCATCATGAACGAAAAAATAAAAAAGTTATAGTCCTCAGAATAAAGCGATGCAAAAACAATTATTTTTTATATAAAATAATTTTTATCGTATAAAAGCGCCAAAACATAAAAAAATGACTTATCGCTGTAATCGTAGTGACCTGAAGAATAAAACTGCTTTATCAATTTTACCAAACATGGAATGGTATAAGCACCCCCCCAAAAGAAATTCATGAATAGCTGGTTTTTGTTCATTCTACCTCACAAAAATCGGAATAAAAAGCGATCAAAAAAGTCCCCTGCCGAAAATGGCACCAATAAAAACGTTAACTCCTCCCACAAAAAACAAGACTTCACATGAATCTGTGGACCAAAATATAGAAAAATTATAGCTCTCAAAATGTGGAGACGCAAAAACTATTTTTGCAATAAAAAGAGTCCTTTAGTGTGTGGCGGCTGCCAATAATAAAATTCCGCTAAAAAACCCGCTATGAAAGTAAATCAATTCCCCTTCATCACCCCCTTAGTTAGGGAAAAATAATAAAATTTAAAAAAATGTATTTATTTCCATTTTCCCATTAGGGTTAGGGTTGGGTTTAAAGTTAGGGTTAGGGTTGGGGCTAAAGTTAAGGTTAGGTTTGAAGCTAAAGTTAGGGTTAGGGTTGGGGCTAAAATTAGGATTAGGGTTGGGGTTAAAGTTAGGGTTAGAGTTAGGTTTGGGGTTAGGGTTGGGGCTATAGTTAGGATTAGGGTTGGGGCTAAAGTTAGGGTTTGGATTACATTTACTGTTGGGATTAGGGTTGGGATTAGGGTTAGGGGTGTGGTTAAGGTTATGGTTGGGATTAGGGTTAGGAGTGTGTTTGGATTAGGGTTTCAGTTAGAATTGTGGGGTTTCCACTGTTTAGGCACATCAGGGGCTCTCCAAGCATGACATGGCGTCCAATCTCAATTCCAGCCAATTCTGCGTTGAAAAAGTAAAACAGTGCTCCTTCCTTTCCAAGCTCTCCCATGCGCCCAAACAGGAGTTTACCCCAATTTATGGGGTATAAACGTACTCAGGACAACTTGGACAACACCTTTCGGTGTCCAATTTCTCCTGTTACCCTGGGAATAATACAAAACCGGGGGATAAAAAATAATTTTTGTGCAAAAAAAAAAAGATTTTCACGGCTTTGTGTTATAAACTGTAATGAAACACTTGGGGGTTCAAAGTTCTCGCAGCACATCTAGATAAGTTCTTTGGGGGGCCTAGTTTCTAATATGAGGTCACTTGTGGGGGTTTCTACTGTTTAGGTACATCAGGGGCTCTGCAAACGCAATGTGACGCCTGCAGACCAATCCATCTAAGTCTGCATTCCAAACGGCTCTCCTTCCCTTCTGAGCTCTGCTATGCGCAAAATGGTGGCTTACCCGCACATATGGGGTATTGGCGTACTTAGGACAAATTGCACAACAACTTTTGAGGTCCAATTTCTTCTGTTACTCTTGGGAAAATAAAAAATTGGGAGCAAAATATCATTTTTGTGAAGAAATATGATTTTTTATTTTTACGGCTCTGCATTATAAACTTCTGTGAAGCACTTTGTGGGTGAAAGTGCTCACCACACATCTAGATAAGTTCCTTTGGGGGTCTAGTTTCCAAAATGGTGTAACTTGTGGGGGGTTTCAATGTTTAGGCACATCAGGGGCTCTCCAAACATGACATGGCATCCTATCTCAATTCCAGTCAATTTTTGCATTGAAAAGTCAAACGGCGCTCCTTCCCTTCTGAGCTCTGCCATGCGCCCAAACAGTCATTTACCCCCACATATGGGGTATCATCGTACTCAGGATAAGTTTTACAACTTTTGAGGTCCAATTTTTCCTGTTATTCTTGGTAAAATGAAACAAATTGAAGCTGAAATAATTTTTTTGTGGAAAAATAAATGTTCATTTTTTTTAAACATTCCAAAAATTCCTGTGAAACACCTGAAGGGTTAATAAACTTTTTGAATGTGGTTTTGAGCACCTTGAGGTGTGCAGTTTTTAGAATGGTGTCTATCATATAGACCCCTCAAAGTGACTTCAAATGTGATGTGGTCTCTAAAAAAATGGTGTTGTAAAAATGAGAAATTGCTGGTAAAATTTTAAACCCTTATAACTCCCTAACAAAAAAAAATTTGGTTCCAAAATTGTGCTGATGTAATTTAGACATGTGGGAAATGTTACTTTTTAAGTATTTTTTGTGACATATCTCTGTATTTTAAGGGCATAAAAATTCAAAGTTGGAAAATTGCAAAATTTCCATTTTTTTCACAAATAAACGCAGGTAATATCAAATAAATCTTACCACTATCATGAAGTACAATATATCACAAGAAAACATTGTCAGACTCATCAGGATCCGTTGAAGCGTTCCAGAGTTATAACCTCATAAAAGGACAGTGGTCAGAATTGTAAAAATTGGCCCAGTCATCAACGTGCAAACCACCCTTGGCGGTAAAGGGGTTAAATTCTAAATGTTAATTGACTTTATTCTAAAATACATAACAATATCAATGTCAGATATATTCTAATAAAACTATAAAAAGGATAAGTAATATATTTACTTTCTACATTCACAGGAAATCTGTTTTATGGATCTTAACTAGTGTTGAGCATTCCGATACCGCAAGTATCGGGTATCGGCCGATATTTGCGGTATCGGAATTCCGATACTGAATTCCGATACTTCCCGCGTATCGGATACCGGAATCGGAAGTTCCCAGAATTCAAATTGAACGCAGCAGCCAATGAGGAATGAATGAAAGTGTGGGCACATCCTGTTTAGCATGGTGGGCATGTAAGTACTGGCAAGGCTTGGATTGGCTGCTGAAATGATGTCACTCTGCACTATAAAAAAGCGCTGCCGCCATTTTGCGCTCACTCTGCTGTGATTTCAGTTAGGGACAGGACGCTGTGTTCTAACTGAGGGCCAGTTGAGCTAGCTAATTGCTTTATTTTCCTTTCCAAAGGCTAATTTAGCAAAACGCTGTGTGTTCTTCACTGTTCACCTTGCTCTTGCCTTGCAGCGCTGTTTTAACAGCGTTCTGCAAGGTCTCTGTGTGTGTGTGTGTGCAGCTCACTCTGTAGTCTGTGTGCAGCCATATACCCGGTTGTATTCAGCTCAGGGGGGGTTCACACTGCCTCACACAGTTGTTCTTTTTTGCTCTTAGTGCAGCCTGCTGCACATTTTTTCTCAAATTTCCTATTAGTGTTTTTCCACCAGTCTCCAGCTCTATTGTGGAAAAACACTACATAGGATAACCTAGAGGGGGGTTTTTGGGCCTTGCAGCGCCGTTTACGGCTGTCTGCACGGTCTCCGTGTGAGCCCAGCTCGCCCTGTAGTCTGTGTGCAGCCATAGCCGGTTGGATTCAGCTCAGGGTTCGTTACTGGCTCATACCTTGAGAAAAATTTTCCTTTTTTTCAAATAGTGCAGCCTGTTTAAAATTTGAAAAAAAAAATTCCTATTAGTGTCTTTCCACTCGTATCCAGCTAAATAGTGGAAAAACACTATATAGGATAACCTAGAGGAGGGTTTTTTGGCCTTGCAGCGCCGTTTACGGCTGTCTGCACGGTCTCCGTGTGAGCCCAGCTCGCCCTGTAGTCTGTGTGCAGCCATAGCCGGTTGGATTCAGCTCAGGGTTCGTTACTGGCTCATACCTTGAGAAAAATTTTCCTTTTTTTCAAATAGTGCAGCCTGTTTAAAATTTGAAAAAAAAAATTCCTATTAGTGTCTTTCCACTCGTATCCAGCTAAATAGTGGAAAAACACTATATAGGATAACCTAGAGGAGGGTTTTTTGGCCTTGCAGCGCCGTTTACGGCTGTCTGCACGGTCTCCGTGTGAGCCCAGCTCGCCCTGTAGTCTGTGTGCAGCCATAGCCGGTTGGATTCAGCTCAGGGTTCGTTACTGGCTCATACCTTGAGAAAAATTTTCCTTTTTTTCAAATAGTGCAGCCTGTTTAAAATTTGAAAAAAAAAATTCCTATTAGTGTCTTTCCACTCGTATCCAGCTAAATAGTGGAAAAACACTATATAGGATAACCTAGAGGAGGGTTTTTTGGCCTTGCAGCGCCGTTTACGGCTGTCTGCACGGTCTCCGTGTGAGCCCAGCTCGCCCTGTAGTCTGTGTGCAGCCATAGCCGGTTGGATTCAGCTCAGGGTGCGTTACTGCCTCATACCTTGAAAAACAATTTCCTTTTTTTCAAATAGTGCAGCCAGTTTAAAATTTGAAAAAAAAAATTCCTATTAGTGTCTTTCCACTTGTATCCAGCTAAATAGTGGAAAAACACTATATAGGATAACCTAGAGGAGGGTTTCTTGGCCTTGCAGCGCCGTTTACGGCTGTCTGCACGGTCTCCGTGTGATTTAAACTAGCTCTGTAGCCCGATCTGCACCAAAAAAAAGGTTAAGTTCACCAAACACAACTTACACTTGTGTAGGCCACATTTGAAAAATAATAAAGTTTAGTCCACAATTTACAACATTAGTGTTTCTTACACCTGTTAGGAGGAGCATTACAGGAATAAGCACACTAAGGCCTTAGTACTTTTCTGCTTATCTTTATCTGTCAACCAAGATGAAGAGGGCAGGGAGTAAGGCACGTGGGCGTGGGCGCGGAGCAGGGAGAGGAGCAGGGAGAGGACGTGGTGATTCTGTGCCTGCTGCGGGCGCCGGTGACTCGTCGTCACTCAGTTTCAGCAGGGAACAGTCCTTCATGCGCAGCTTTGTCGGAGAGCGCCGTGCACCGCTGCTGCGTGAAGACCAAATTGAAGCCGTTGTCGGGTGGATGGCAGCTAACGCCTCGGCATCGACTTCAGTTAGTGCCACATCCTCTCAGGCACAGAGCACTGGAGAGCAGCCATCTGTCTCTTCACCACCTGCCAAATTGGCCAGGCAGTCAGAGAGCCCAGGACAGGAGCCGTCTCTACTTCTGTTCTCTGAATCTCTTGGCTTGGAAACAGGGGGCCAGCCAAGCAGCATTGGAGAAATGGAAGAAGAGGCAGTGTGCAGTGATGCCCAACACCTTTTTCTCTCTGACTCTGAAGAGGCAGGTGGGCCAGTGCCTCCGGTGACCACAGCGCAGTACGCATCTGATGATGAAACTCAGGTGCCGCTTTCTCGTGCGTACTGTGCTGCTGAGACTACCCAGGAGGAGCAGTTGGTGGCAGAGGGTAGTGGAGATGATGAGGTCCTTGACCCATCGTGGCGTGAGGAACAGGAAGGTGGTGGGAGCAGCTCAGAGGAAGAGCTTCCTCTTACGGGCCAAAGAGGGAGAGGGAGGGGGAAGACTGCGGAGCCTGTAGCCTCCACTTTGGCACCCGTTAGGAGCCTGTCTCTTTCCAAAGCCAAAAAGGGCGCTCCCAAGACTTGCAGTGCCTGGTCCTTTTTTGACACAGTTGCAGATGACATTTGTTTTGTCAAATGCAAGCTGTGTCATCATAAAGTAAAAAGAGGGAAAAATGTCAGCAACCTCAATACCACAAATATGTGGAAACATGTGCGGACCAGGCACGCGGTGGAGTTACAGAAACACACTGAAGATGTAGGCCAACCAACAGCGGCAGCTACCACCTCTTCAGCTCGTGTTGCCTCTTCCTCCAGCTCACGCACAGCTGGTTTGGCTTCCTCCCAGAGACCTTGTGTAATTCCACCCACAGCACCACCTTCCCAGTCATCCTCACACTCCCAGTCTACTCTACAGCCATCGGTAGTACAGGCATGGGAGAAAAGGCGGGCATTCTCGGCCAACCACCCCCGAGCACAGGCTCTGAATGCAGGCATTGCCAAACTGTTGTCCCTGGAAATGCTCTCGTTCAGGCTGGTGGAGACTGACAGCTTCCGTGACTTGATGGCATTGGCAGTCCCACAGTACAAGGTGCCCAGCCGCTTTTACTTCAGCAGGCAGGCTGTCCCTGCCCTGCACAGGCATGTTGAGGCAAACATAAAACATGCGCTACTGAACGCCGTCAGTAGCAAGGTCCACCTCACCACCGATGCGTGGACCAGTCAGCATGGACAGGGGCGATATGTTTCCCTCACTGCCCATTGGGTTAATGTTGTTGAGCCAGGTACAGATCGTGCGAGTGGCGCAGGACGTGTCCTGCCCACTCCAAGGATTGCAGGAATCCAGTCTGTACGCATCGACTCCTCCTCTTACACCAGTTCCTCTGATTCCTCTCTGCAGGATCCGTCACAGTCCACCTCCACATGGACCCGTGAACGTTTACCTATGACCGACATGAGCACAGCCGTGGCCAAACGTCAGCAGGCCGTCTTGAAACTAGTTTCATTGGGGCATCGAAGCCACACAGCGCAGGAGCTCTGGAATGCCATCAAGCAGGAGAGCGATGTGTGGTTACTGCCAGCGAATCTCCAGCCAGGCATGGTAGTGTGTGACAATGGCCGAAATCTGGTGGCAGCTTTGGCCCTTGGCAACCTCACTCACATCCCATGTCTGGCACATGTGCTCAATTTGGTTGTGCAGAGTTTTCTGAGGGACTATCCGGATCTTGATGCCCTGCTGCACAAGGTCCGCCTAGAGTGTGCTCACTTGCGGCGTTCCAGCTTGGCCAGATCCCGCATTGCTGCTCTGCAGCGCCGATTCCGCCTTCCGGAACACCGCATCATATGTGACCTACCTACCCGGTGGAATTCCACGTTACATATGTTGGAGCGGTTGTGTGAGCAGCAGCAAGCAGTTATGGAGTACCAGCTGCATCAGGCGCAAAGAAGTCGCAGTCAGCGCCGATCAGACTTCACAACCACAGAGTGGGCCACTATGAAGGACGTCTGCCAGGTTTTGCGTCCTTTTGATTATTCCACGCGGATGGCAAGTGCAGATGATGCACTAGTCAGCATGACTGTCCCCCTTATCTGCCTGCTTCAGCAAACTTTGCAAGGGTTAAGGGATGATGTGGTGGAAGAGGTGGAGGATGAGGAGTCACCTTTTCCATCAGCTTCTGGAGAGTCAGCGCCACGTGGTTCCTCACAAAGGGGTACGCAGGGGCCAATTTGTGAGGAGGATGAGGAGGAGTCAATGGAGGAGGAAGAGCTCCGTCCAGAGGAGGGAGCGACACAATTGTCCAGTGGTCAGTGTGTACAGCGAGGGTGGGGTGATGACGAGCGGGCAGAGATCATGTCTCAAGCAGGGGACAGCGTTTCTGGGCCGGTTGGCACTCTGCAGCACATGGTGGATTTCATGCTGCAGTGCCTGAGAAACGACCGCCGCATCGACCACATTCTCAACATGCCTGATTATTGGGTGTTCACCCTCCTCGATCCTCGCTACCGGGACAACGTCCAAAACCTCATCCCTGCGTTGACCCGGGAGCGTAAATTGCGGGAGTACCACGACACACTGGTGAATTCCATCATCTTCTCCTGTCCAACTGAGAGGAGTGCTGCTAGTGCTTTACAAAGCAGCTCAGTGCGTCGAGGCAGTGGGGGAGGCTCTGCCCAAAGAGGGAGCAGAAGCAGTGCCTCTGCCCAAGGCAAGCCCAGTATGGCACAACTCTGGCACACTTTTGTGTGCCCGCCCCAAATGTCTACACCATCACCGGCGGCTCCAGTCAGCAGGAGGCAACGGTTCCGTCAGATGGTGACAGACTACATGGCTTGCCCTCTTACTGTACTCCCAGACGGCTCTTCCCCGTTCAAGTTTTGGGTCTCTAAGCTGGATACATGGCCAGAGCTAAGCCAGTATGCATTGGAGGTGCTGGCTTGCCCTGCGGCTAGTGTCTTATCGGAACGTGTCTTTAGTGCCGCAGGTGGTGTACTAACAGACCGTCGCATGCGACTATCCTCCGATAACGTTGACCGGCTTACTTTCCTGAAAATGAACCAGGCCTGGATCTCGCAGGAATTTGCCACTCCTCTGCCTGATTAAGTAATTGGGTGTCATCCAGGTCTCCTGCTGTGTTCATCTTTCTACCACCTGAACTGCTATTCCTGGGCTCCAACACCGCCAGTTGCGGCTCAGAAGTGCAGGCTGCACAGTAAAAACATACGACCCAGTGTTATTGGGTTTCAGTAACGTCAGCTGATCCCCAGCTGTGTAGCCGGCAATGTGTCCTGCGACCGCCACGCTGGCACAACAACCTAAATGTAAGGGAACCTGTCCCCCCCCCCCCCCCCCGTCGTTTGTTACTGAAAGAGCCATCTTGTGCAGCAGTAATGCTGCACAAGGAAAAGGTAGCTCTTTTTTTTTAGCTCTTTGCACACGCAGAACTTAACACTTATAAAATGTGTTCACTGATACCGTTATACCGTCCCGGAGCTGGGACTTTCCTTCGTAATGTGACGCAGCACAGCCGTCATTCCTACCCCCTTGGTGCCATGCGCTGCCTCCTCAGCGTTGTTTTAAGCTGTCACGGAGCCTGCGCTGTTCTGTTATCCCTTGGGCATGCCCTATTTGCGCTGCCTGTCTTCTGACATAATTTGGTGTCAGGCTGGCTGCGCCTGTGCGGCCGCGGTGCCCGAGATCCCGCCTCGCAGTGTCTTCTGATTGAGTCACACTGCGGGCCTGGGATCCATGGGCATGCGCAGTGCATATCTTCCCCTCGGGCTCTCGCTCATTTCCCTCCGCCTTCTTTAGACTGTGCGCCGTCAGCTGATCCCTAGCATGCCACGGCCGTGACACCGCACAGTCTGAAGAAGAGGGAAGGAGGGGAGTGAGAGTCGAGGTTATGCACTGTGCATGCCCATGGTTCCAAGGCCCGCAGTGGGATTACGTTAGATGAGACTGCGAGGTGGGATCTGGAGCAGCGTGGACGCACAGGCACTGACAGCCTGACACCAAATTATGTCAGAAGACAGGCAGCGCTAATTGGGCATGGCCAAGGGCTAACAGAACAGCGCAGGCTCCGTGGCAGCTTAAAACAACGCTGAGGAGGCAGCGCACGGCATCAAGGGGATAGGAATGACAGCTGTGCTGTGTCCCATTACGAAGGAAATTCGCACCTCCGGAACGGTTTAACGGTATAAAGGGACACATTTTTAGTGTTTACTTCGGTGTTTGCAAGGAGCATAATTAAAAGAGCAACCTTTTCCTTTTGCATCCTTAGTGCTGCACAACATGGCTCTTTCAGCTACAAACGTCTTGGGGGGGGGGTTAAAGGTTTCCTTTCAACTTGCTCCAATCAGGCTTCGGCCTACACTCTGTTCCTCTGCTCCTCCTGCTGTCCCTGGGCTCTAACACCGCCAGTTGGTGCCTGGAAGTGCTGTGTGCACAGTCAACAGTCGCTCCTCTGTTATTGGGGTTCAGTAACGTCAGCTGATCCCCAGCTGTGTGTGCGGCAATACCTCCAATCTGCTCCTCCTGCTGTCCCTGGGCTCTAACACCGCCAGTTGGTGCCTGGAAGTGCTGTGTGCACAGTCAACAGTCGCTCCTCTGTTATTGGGGTTCAGTAACGTCAGCTGATCCCCAGCTGTGTGTGCGGCAATACCTCCAATCTGCTCCTCCTGCTGTCCCTGGGCTCTAACACCGCCAGTTGGTGCCTGGAAGTGCTGTGTGCACAGTCAACAGTCGCTCCTCTGTTATTGGGGTTCAGTAACGTCAGCTGATCCCCAGCTGTGTATCCGGCAACGTGTCATGCGACCGCCACGCTGGCACAACTAAAATGTAAGGGGACCTGTCCCCCCCCCCCCCTAGGCGTTTGTTACTGAAAGAGCCACCATGTGCAGCACTAATACTGCACAAGGGAAAGGTCGCTCTTGAAATTATGCTCCTTGCAAACGCTGAACTACACACTCATGTAATGTGTCCCCTCACACCGTCCAACCGTCCCGGAGGTGGGACTTTCCTTTGTAATGTGACACAGCACAGCCGTCATTGCTACCCCCTTGGCACCGTGCGCTGCCTCCTTAGCGTTGTTTGATTCCGTCATGGACCCTGCGCTGTTATGTTATCCCTTGGCCATGCACAGTTTGCGCTGCCCGTCCTCTGACATCATTTGTTGTCGTCCTGGCTGCGCCTGTGCGTCCACGCTGCCCGAAATCACACCTCGCAGTGTCGTCTAATGTGATCCCACAGTGGGCCTGGTATCCATGGCCATGCGCAGTGCATATACTAGCCTCTCACTCCCCTTCTTCACGCTTCTTCAGACTAGGCGGCGTCAGCTGATCCCTAATAGCATGCCACGGCCGTGACGCCGCACAGTCTGAAGAAGCAGGAAGGAGGTGAGTGAGAGGCGATGATATGCACTGCGCATGCCCATGGATCCCTGGCCCGCAGTGGGACTACATTAGATGACACTGCAAGGTTGGATCTCGGGCAGCTTGGACGCACAGGCACTGCCAGCCTGACACCTACATGATGTCAGAAGACGGGCACCGCTAACTGTGCATGGCCAAGGGATAACATTACAGTGCGGGCTCCGTGACAGAACCAAACAACGTTGAGGAGGTGGTGCCCGGCACCAAGGGGGTTGGAATGACGGCTGTGCTGTGTCACATTACAAAGGAAAGTCCCACTTCCGGGATGGTTTGACGGTGTGAGGGGACACATTATATGAGTGTGTACTTCAGCGTTTGCAAGGAGCATAATTTTCGGAGCCACCATTTTCCATGTGCAGTATTACTGCTGTACAAGATGGCTCTTTCAGCAACAAATGCCTGGGGGGGGGGGTTAAAGGTTCCCTTTCAACTTGCTCCACTGCAGGCTTCGGCCTACACTCTGCTCCTCTTTGATTCCCTGGGTTTCAACACTGTCAGTTGCCACCTGGAAGTGTTGTCTACACAGAAAAAAACACTAGGTGATGTGTCAGTGGGGTTCAGCACCGCCAGCTGTTCCCCTGCTGTGTAGTCGGCAACGTGTCCAGCACAAGCCACGCTGGCACAACAGAACAAAAGCTGCCACCAGTGCAGGCTTCGGCCTACACTCTGCTCCTCTCCTCCTCCTGCTGACCCTGGGCTCAAACACCGCTAGTTTTTGCCCGGAAGTGCTAGCTGCACAGAGAAAAACACCAGCCAATGTGTTAGTGGGGTTCAGCAACGCCAGCTGTTCCCCTGCTGTGTAGCCGGCAACGTGACCTGCAAACGCCATGCAGGCACAGGAACTGAAATTAAAAGGGAACCTGGCCCCACCCCCCCAGGTGTTTCTATGTATAACAGCCACCTAGTACAGCAGTACTGCTGCATTTGTACAAGGTGGCTGACTTTTTCTCCTTGCCCACGTGGAACTCAACACGTACAAAATGTGTCTCATTGAGACCATTCCACTGTCCCTGAGGTGTGACTTTCCTTTGTAATGATACGCAGCACCCCCCTTGGTAGCGTTTCCCGTCTTTTGTCATCATGGTTAGCTGGCTGCGCCTGTGCATCCGCCCTGCTAGAAACAACGCCCCTCGTTGTCATATTTATTTTGTCAGCGAGGGTGTGGTTTATGGGCACGAGCAGTGCATATGTTCGCCTGTCTTAACTCATCTCCTTCCGCCTTCTTCAGACTGTGCGGCCTCCTGGCCGTGGTAGGCGATAAGGGATCAGCTGAGGCCGCCCAGTCTGGAGCCGGTGTAAGGACATGTGTAAGCGGCAAACCTATTTACTGCACAAGGCCACGAATCCCAGCCACGTAGTGTGATTGTTTGAAAACACACTGTGGGTCTGGGATTCATGTCCATCGCTAACCGCAACGGCCGACATGAAATGAGGTCAGAAGACAGGAAGCGCTCACAGCGCATGGCCAAGGGATCACAATAGCGCAGACTCCTGTACAGCAAATAACAACGCTCAGGAATCTGCGCCCAGTACCTAGGTGCAAATTTTGACACCTGTGCTGCGTCTCGTTAAAAAGACAAGTCACGCCTCCACAACTGTTTGACAGTATAATGGGCTAAATAGTGTACGTGTTTTAGTCAGCGTGTGCAAGGAGGAAAACAAATAGAGCAACCTTTTACTTGTGCAGCATTAATGCTGCACAAGGTGTGGCTCTTGTACCTTGCAACACCTGAGGGGGGGGTTAAAGGTAACCTTTGAAATTGGTTCAACTAGGCTTCGGCCTACACTCTGCTCCTCTACTCCTCCTGCTGACCCTGGGCTCAAACACCGCTAGTTTTTGCCCGGAAATGCTAGCTGCACAGAGAAAAACACCAGCCAATGTGTTAGTGGGGTTCAGCACCGCCAGCTGTTCCCCTGCTGTGTAGTCGGCAACGTGTCCAGCACAAGCCACGCTGGCACAACCGACCAAAAGCTGCCACCAGTGCAGGCTTCGGCCTACACTTTGCTCCTCTCCTCCTCCTGCTGACCCTGGGCTCAAACAACGCCAGTTTCTGCCCGGACATGCTAGCTGCACAGAGAAAAACACCAGCCAATGTGTTAGTGGGGTTCAGCACCGCCTGCTGTTCCCCCGCTGTGTAGCCGGCATCGTGTCCAGCACAAGCCACGCTGGCACAACCGACCAAAAGCTGCCACCAGTGCAGGCTTCGGCCTACACTTTGCTCCTCTCCTCCTCCTGCTGACCCTGGGCTCAAACAACGCCAGTTTCTGCCCGGACATGCAATCTGCACAGAGAAAAACACCAGTCAATGTGTCAGTGGGGTTCAGCAACGCCAGCTGTTCCCCTGCTGTGTAGCTTGCAACGTGACCTGCAAACGCCACGCAGGCACATGAACTGAAATTGAAGGGAGCCTGCCCCCCACCCACAGGTGTTTCTATGTATATCAGCCACCTTGTACAGCAGTACTGCTGCATTTGTACGAGGTGGCTGACTTTTTCTCCTTGCCCACGTGGAACTCAACACGTACAAAATGTGTCTCATTAGAGACCATTACAATGTCCCTGAGGTGTGACTTTCCTTTGTAATGACACGCAGCACCACCCTTGTTAGCGCTGCCCGTCTTTTGACATCATTGGTTAGCTGGCTGCGCCTGTGCATCTCCCCTGCTCGAAACAACGGCCCTCGGTGTCTTATTTTTTTGGACAGCGAGGGTGTGATTGATGGGCATGTGCAGTGCATATGTTTGCCTGTGTTCACTCATCTCCTTCCGCCTTCTTCAGACTGGGTGTCCTCATGGCCGCGGCAGGCGATAAGGGATCAGATGAGGCCGCCCAGTCTGAAGCAGGTGTAAGGACATGTGTGAGCGGCAAACATATTTAGTGCACCAGGGCACGAATCCCAGCACCGCAGTGTGATTTTTTAAAAACACACTGTGGGTCTGGGATTCATGTCCATCGCTAACCGCAACGGCCGACATGAAATGAGGTCAGAAGACAGGAAGCGCTCACAGCGCATGGCCAAGGGATCACAATAGCGCAGACTCCTGTACAGCAAATAACAACGCTCAGGAATCTGCGCCCAGTACCTAGGTGCAAATTTTGACACCTGTGCTGCGTCTCGTTAAAAAGACAAGTCACGCCTCCACAACTGTTTGACAGTATAATGGGCTAAATAGTGTACGTGTTTTAGTCAGCGTGTGCAAGGAGCAAAACAAATAGAGCAACCTTTTACTTGTGCAGCATTAATGCTGCACAAGGTGTGGCTCTTGTACCTTGCAACACCTGAGGGGGGGGTTAAAGGTAACCTTTGAAATTGGTTCAACTAGGCTTCGGCCTACACTCTGCTCCTCTACTCCTCCTGCTGACCCTGGGCTCAAACACCGCTAGTTTTTGCCCGGAAATGCTAGCTGCACAGAGAAAAACACCAGCCAATGTGTTAGTGGGGTTCAGCACCGCCAGCTGTTCCCCTGCTGTGTAGTCGGCAACGTGTCCAGCACAAGCCACGCTGGCACAACCGACCAAAAGCTGCCACCAGTGCAGGCTTCGGCCTACACTTTGCTCCTCTCCTCCTCCTGCTGACCCTGGGCTCAAACAACGCCAGTTTCTGCCCGGACATGCTAGCTGCACAGAGAAAAACACCAGCCAATGTGTTAGTGGGGTTCAGCACCGCCTGCTGTTCCCCCGCTGTGTAGCCGGCATCGTGTCCAGCACAAGCCACGCTGGCACAACCGACCAAAAGCTGCCACCAGTGCAGGCTTCGGCCTACACTTTGCTCCTCTCCTCCTCCTGCTGACCCTGGGCTCAAACAACGCCAGTTTCTGCCCGGACATGCAATCTGCACAGAGAAAAACACCAGTCAATGTGTCAGTGGGGTTCAGCAACGCCAGCTGTTCCCCTGCTGTGTAGCTTGCAACGTGACCTGCAAACGCCACGCAGGCACATGAACTGAAATTGAAGGGAGCCTGCCCCCCACCCACAGGTGTTTCTATGTATATCAGCCACCTTGTACAGCAGTACTGCTGCATTTGTACGAGGTGGCTGACTTTTTCTCCTTGCCCACGTGGAACTCAACACGTACAAAATGTGTCTCATTAGAGACCATTACAATGTCCCTGAGGTGTGACTTTCCTTTGTAATGACACGCAGCACCACCCTTGTTAGCGCTGCCCGTCTTTTGACATCATTGGTTAGCTGGCTGCGCCTGTGCATCTCCCCTGCTCGAAACAACGGCCCTCGGTGTCTTATTTTTTTGGACAGCGAGGGTGTGATTGATGGGCATGTGCAGTGCATATGTTTGCCTGTGTTCACTCATCTCCTTCCGCCTTCTTCAGACTGGGTGTCCTCATGGCCGCGGCAGGCGATAAGGGATCAGATGAGGCCGCCCAGTCTGAAGCAGGTGTAAGGACATGTGTGAGCGGCAAACATATTTAGTGCACCAGGGCACGAATCCCAGCACCGCAGTGTGATTTTTTAAAAACACACTGTGGGTCTGGGATTCATGTCCATCGCTAACCGCAACGGCCGACATGAAATGAGGTCAGAAGACAGGAAGCGCTCACAGCGCATGGCCAAGGGATCACAATAGCGCAGACTCCTGTACAGCAAATAACAACGCTCAGGAATCTGCGCCCAGTACCTAGGTGCAAATTTTGACACCTGTGCTGCGTCTCGTTAAAAAGACAAGTCACGCCTCCACAACTGTTTGACAGTATAATGGGCTAAATAGTGTACGTGTTTTAGTCAGCGTGTGCAAGGAGCAAAACAAATAGAGCAACCTTTTACTTGTGCAGCATTAATGCTGCACAAGGTGTGGCTCTTGTACCTTGCAACACCTGAGGGGGGGGTTAAAGGTAACCTTTGAAATTGGTTCAACTAGGCTTCGGCCTACACTCTGCTCCTCTACTCCTCCTGCTGACCCTGGGCTCAAACACCGCTAGTTTTTGCCCGGAAATGCTAGCTGCACAGAGAAAAACACCAGCCAATGTGTTAGTGGGGTTCAGCACCGCCAGCTGTTCCCCTGCTGTGTAGTCGGCAACGTGTCCAGCACAAGCCACGCTGGCACAACCGACCAAAAGCTGCCACCAGTGCAGGCTTCGGCCTACACTTTGCTCCTCTCCTCCTCCTGCTGACCCTGGGCTCAAACAACGCCAGTTTCTGCCCGGACATGCTAGCTGCACAGAGAAAAACACCAGCCAATGTGTTAGTGGGGTTCAGCACCGCCTGCTGTTCCCCCGCTGTGTAGCCGGCATCGTGTCCAGCACAAGCCACGCTGGCACAACCGACCAAAAGCTGCCACCAGTGCAGGCTTCGGCCTACACTTTGCTCCTCTCCTCCTCCTGCTGACCCTGGGCTCAAACAACGCCAGTTTCTGCCCGGACATGCTAGCTGCACAGAGAAAAACACCAGCCAATGTGTTAGTGGGGTTCAGCAACGCCAGCTGTTCCCCTGCTGTGTAGCTTGCAACGTGACCTGCAAACGCCACGCAGGCACATGAACTGAAATTGAAGGGAGCCTGCCCCCCACCCACAGGTGTTTCTATGTATATCAGCCACCTTGTACAGCAGTACTGCTGCATTTGTACGAGGTGGCTGACTTTTTCTCCTTGCCCACGTGGAACTCAACACGTACAAAATGTGTCTCATTAGAGACCATTACAATGTCCCTGAGGTGTGACTTTCCTTTGTAATGACACGCAGCACCCCCATTGTTAGCGCTGCCCGTCTCCTGACATCATTGGTTGGCTGGCTGTGCCTGTGCGTCCCCCCTGCCCGACACAACGCCCCCCGTTGTCTCATATATTTTGACTGCGAGGGTGTGATTGATGGGCACGAGCAGTGCATATGTTCCCCTGTTTTCACTCCCCTCCTTCCGCCTTCTTCTGACTGTGCGGCCTCATGGCCGCGGCATGCGATAAGGGATCAGCTGAGGCCGCCCAGTCTGAAGCAGGTGTAAGGACATGTGTGAGCGGCGAACATATTTACTGCACAAGGCCACGAATCCCAGCACCGCAGTGTGACTTTAGGAAAAGCCACTGTGGGTCTGGGATTTATGGCCATCGTTAACCGCACCGGCCAACATGAAATGAGGTCATGAGACGGCCTGCACTAACAGGGTATTGCCAAGGGATAACACAAGAGCGCAGACTCCTGTACAGCAAATAACAACGCTCAGGAATCTGCGCCCAGTACCTAGGTGCAAATTTTGACACCTGTGCTGCGTCTCGTTAAAAAGACAAGTCACGCCTCCACAACTGTTTGACAGTATAATGGGCTAAATAGTGTACGTGTTTAATTCAGCGTGTGCAAGGAGCAAAATTAAATAGAGCAACCTTTGACTTGTGCATCATTAATGCTGTTCAAGGTGTGGCTCTTGTACCTTGCAACACCTGAGGGGGGGGTTAAAGGTAACCTTTGAAATTGGTTCAACTAGGCTTCGGCCTACACTCTGCTCCTCTACTCCTCCTGCTGACCCTGGGCTCAAACACCGCTAGTTTTTGCCCGGAAATGCTAGCTGCACAGAGAAAAACACCAGCCAATGTGTTAGTGGGGTTCAGCACCGCCAGCTGTTCCCCTGCTGTGTAGTCGGCAACGTGTCCAGCACAAGCCACGCTGGCACAACAGAACAAAAGCTGCCACCAGTGCAGGCTTCGGCCTACACTTTGCTCCTCTCCTCCTCCTCCTGCTGACCCTGGGCTCTAACACCGCTAGTTTTTGCCCGGACATGCAATCTGCACAGAGAAAAACACCAGTCAATGTGTCAGTGGGGTTCAGCAACGCCAGCTGTTCCCCTGCTGTGTAGCTTGCAACGTGACCTGCAAACGCCACGCAGGCACATGAACTGAAATTGAAGGGAGCCTGCCCCCCACCCCCCCAGGTGTTTCTATGTATAACAGCCACCTTGTACAGCAGTACTGCTGCATTTGTACAAGGTGGCTGACTTTTTCTCCTTGCACACGTGGAACTCAACAAGTACAAAATGTGTCTCATTACAGACCATTACAATGTCCCTGAGGTGTGACTTTCCTTTTTAATGACACGCAGCACCCCCATTGTTAGCGCTGCCCGTCTCCTGACATCATTGGTTGGCTGGCTGTGCCTGTGCGTCCCCCCTGCCCGACACAACGCCCCCCGTTGTCTCATATATTTTGACTGCGAGGGTGTGATTGATGGGCACGAGCAGTGCATATGTTCCCCTGTTTTCACTCCCCTCCTTCCGCCTTCTTCTGACTGTGCGGCCTCATGGCCGCGGCATGCGATAAGGGATCAGCTGAGGCCGCCCAGTCTGAAGCAGGTGTAAGGACATGTGTGAGCGGCGAACATATTTACTGCACAAGGCCACGAATCCCAGCACCGCAGTGTGACTTTAGGAAAAGCCACTGTGGGTCTGGGATTTATGGCCATCGTTAACCGCACCGGCCAACATGAAATGAGGTCATGAGACGGCCTGCACTAACAGGGTATTGCCAAGGGATAACACAAGAGCGCAGTTTCCTGTACTGCAAATAACAACGGTAAGGAATCTGCGCACAGCACCTAGGTGTAAATTTGTACACCTGTGCTGCGTCTCCTTAAAAAGACTAGTAGTCACGCCTCCACTACTGTTTGACAGTATAATGGGCTAAATAGTGTACGTGTTTAATTCAGCGTGTGCAAGGAGCAAAATTAAATAGAGCAACCTTTGACTTGTGCATCATTAATGCTGTTCAAGGTGTGGCTCTTGTACCTTGCAACACCTGAGGGGGGGGGTTAAAGGTAACCTTGGAAATTGGTTCAACTAGGCTTCGGCCTACACTCTGCTCCTCTACTCCTCCTGCTGACCCTGGGCTCAAACACCGCTAGTTTTTGCCCGGAAATGCTAGCTGCACAGAGAAAAACACCAGCCAATGTGTTAGTGGGGTTCAGCACCGCCAGCTGTTCCCCCGCTGTGTAGCCGGCATCGTGTCCAGCACAAGCCACGCTGGCACAACCGACCAAAAGCTGCCACCAGTGCAGGCTTCGGCCTACACTTTGCTCCTCTCCTCCTCCTCCTGCTGACCCTGGGCTCTAACACCGCTAGTTTTTGCCCGGACATGCAATCTGCACAGAGAAAAACACCAGTCAATGTGTCAGTGGGGTTCAGCAACGCCAGCTGTTCCCCTGCTGTGTAGCTTGCAACGTGACCTGCAAACGCCACGCAGGCACATGAACTGAAATTGAAGGGAGCCTGCCCCCCACCCACAGGTGTTTCTATGTATAACAGCCACCTTGTACAGCAGTACTGCTGCATTTGTACGAGGTGGCTGACTTTTTCTCCTTGCCCACGTGGAACTCAACACGTACAAAATGTGTCTCATTAGAGACCATTACAATGTCCCTGAGGTGTGACTTTCCTTTGTAATGACACGCAGCACCACCCTTGTTAGCGCTGCCCGTCTTTTGACATCATTGGTTAGCTGGCTGCGCCTGTGCATCTCCCCTGCTCGAAACAACGCCCCTCGGTGTCTTATTTTTTTGGACAGCGAGGGTGTGATTGATGGGCATGTGCAGTGCATATGTTTGCCTGTGTTCACTCATCTCCTTCCGCCTTCTTCAGACTGGGTGTCCTCATGGCCTCGGCAGGCGATAAGGGATCAGATGAGGCCGTCCAGTCTGAAGCAGGTGTAAGGACATGTGTGAGCGGCAAACATATTTACTGCACCAGGGCACGAATCCCAGCACCGCAGTGTGATTTTTTAAAAACACACTGTGGGTCTGGGATTCATGTCCATCGCTAACCGCAACGGCCAACATGAAATGAGGTCATAAGACAGGAAGCGCTCACAGCGCATGGCCAAAGGATCACAAGAGCGCAGACTCCTGTACAGCAACTAACAACGCTCAGGAAGCTGCGCCCATGCAAAAAGGTGTTTTCGACACCTGTGCTGCTTTTCTTTAAAAAGACAAGTCACGCCTCCACTACTGTTAAACAGTATAATGGGCTAAATAGTCTACGTGTTGCATTCAGCTTGTGCAAGTAGACAAATTAATAGAGCAACCTTTTACTTGTGCAGCATTAATGCTGCAGAAGGAGTGGCTCTTGTTCTTTGTAACACCTGAGGGGGGGTTAAAGGTAACCTTTGAAATTGGTTCAACTAGGCTTCGGCCTACACTTTGCTCCTCTCCTCCTCCTCCTGCTGACCCTGGGCTCTAACAACGCTAGTTTTTGCCCGGAAATGCTAGCTGCACAGAGAAAAACACCAGCCAATGTGTTAGTGGGGTTCAGCAACGCCAGCTGTTCCCCCGCTGTGTAGCCGGCATCGTGTCCAGCACAAGCCACGCTGGCACAACCGACCAAAAGCTGCCACCAGTGCAGGCTTCGGCCTACACTTTGCTCCTCTCCTCCTCCTCCTGCTGACCCTGGGCTCAAACACCGCTAGTTTTTGCCCGGAAATGCTAGCTGCACAGAGAAAAACACCAGCCAATGTGTTAGTGGGGTTCAGCAACGCCAGCTGTTCCCCCGCTGTGTAGCCGGCATCGTGTCCAGCACAAGCCACGCTGGCACAACCGACCAAAAGCTGCCACCAGTGCAGGCTTCGGCCTACACTTTGCTCCTCTCCTCCTCCTCCTGCTGACCCTGGGCTCAAACACCGCTAGTTTTTGCCCGGAAATGCTAGCTGCACAGAGAAAAACACCAGCCAATGTGTTAGTGGGGTTCAGCACCGCCAGCTGTTCCCCTGCTGTGCAGCTTGCAACGTGACCTGCAAACGCCACGCAGGCACATGAACTGAAATTGAAGGGAGCCTGGCCCCCACCCCCAGGTGTTTCTATGTATAACAGCCACCTTGTACAGCAGTACTGCTGCATTTGTACAAGGTGGCTGATGTTTTCTCCTTGCCCACGTGGAACTCAACACGTACAAAATGTGTCTCTTTGAGACCATTCCACTGTCCCTGAGGTGTGACTTTCCTTTCTAATGATACGCAGCACCCCCCTTGGTAGCGCTTCCCGTCTTCTGACATCATTGGTTGGCTACTTGCGCCTGTTCGTCCGCCCTGCCTGAATAAAATGCTCCTCGTTGTCTTAATTATTTTGACTGCGAGGGTGTGATTGATGGGCACGAGCAGTGCATATCTTCGCCTGTCTTAACTCATCTCCTTCAGCCTTCTTCAGACTGTGCAGCCTCATGGCCGCGGCATGCAAGATGGGATCAGCAGAGGCCGCCCAGTCTGAAGCAGGTGTAAGGACGTGTGTGAGCGGCCAAAATATTTACTGCTCAAGGCCACGAATCCCAGCACCGCAGTGTGGCTTTATGAAAAGACACTGTGGGTCTGGGATTTATGGCCATCGTTAACCGCACCGGCCAACATGAAATGATGTCATAAGATGGGCAGCGCTAACAGGGCATTGCCAAGGGATAACACAAGAGCGCAGACTCCTGTACAGCAAATAACAACGCTCAGGAAGCTGCTCCAAGCACCAAGGCGTTATTTTGGACACCTGTGCTGCGTCTCATCAAAAAACCAAGTCACGCATCCACTACAGTTTGACTGTAGAATGGGGTAAATTGTGTATGTCTTTCATTCAGCGTGTGCAAGTAGACAAATTAATAGAGCAACCTTTCACTTGTGCAGCATTAATACTGCACAAGGTGTGTCTCTTGTACTTTGTAACACCTGAGGGGGGGGTTAAAGGTTTCCTTTGAAATTGGTTCAACTAAGCTTCGGCCTACACTCTGCTCCTCTCCTCCTCCTCCTGCTTCAACACGGGCTCTAACATCGCTAGTTTTTGCCCGCAAGTGCTAGCTGCACAGAGAAAAACACACGCCATTGTGTTAGTGGGGTTCAGCAACGCCAGCTGTTCCCCCAGTGTGTAGCCGGCAAAGTGTCCTGCAAACGCAACGCAGACACAAAGCTGCCTCCAGTGCAGGCTTCGGCCTACACTCATCTCCCCCTGCTTACCCTTTGCTCCAACACCGCTAGTTGGGGCTCTAGGAAGACAATCTTTAATAGGCAAGGCAACGCATCCGGGTTCCAGCACCGCCAGCTGGTTCTCGGCAGTGTTTTTGTCACAGGTACTCCCTCGTGCCAAGCCTGGTTTCAGCACCGTCAGCTGTTTCCGGGTTGTGTCAAGCTCACTGAGACACCTATGCTTGCCTCGTCGTGGTGCGGTCGGGTTAGCCAACTCCAGGGTGCCTCCAGTTTAGGAGCTTCCTATGTGGGCTGCGTGAACTGGTAGTCAAGGCTGGTTCTGTAGTGCCAGTAGGCCCAGCTCCCCCTGTAGGACTGTTGGGGTTCGGTAACTGCGGCTGCCTCGCGGCCTAGCTGTTCTCTCCTCTCCTGTGGACCTTCGGGTCCACCACCTGGTTCCAGCACCGTCAGCTGGTTCCGGGCCGAGCCTTTGGCTTAGGTGCCTCCTCCTGGGTATCCGAGTTCCGCCAACGCCAGGCGGTCCTTGGTAGTGCTTTTAAGCGCGGGCACCTACAGCTTAGTAACCGGGTTCCAGCACCGTCAGCTGGTCCTCGGTCGTGCCATTGGCTCTTGCACACTGGGGCAACGCATCCGGGTTCCAGCACCGCCAGCTGGTTCTCGGCAGTGTTTTTGTCACAGGTACTCCCTCGTGCCAAGCCTGGTTTCAGCACCGTCAGCTGTTTCCGGGTTGTGTCAAGCTCACTGAGACACCTATGCTTGCCTCGTCGTGGTGCGGTCGGGTTAGCCAACTCCAGGGTGCCTCCAGTTTAGGAGCTTCCTATGTGGGCTGCGTGAACTGGTAGTCAAGGCTGGTTCTGTAGTGCCAGTAGGCCCAGCTCCCCCTGTAGGACTGTTGGGGTTCGGTAACTGCGGCTGCCTCGCGGCCTAGCTGTTCTCTCCTCTCCTGTGGACCTTCGGGTCCACCACCTGGTTCCAGCACCGTCAGCTGGTTCCGGGCCGAGCCTTTGGCTTAGGTGCCTCCTCCTGGGTATCCGAGTTCCGCCAACGCCAGGCGGTCCTTGGTAGTGCTTTTAAGCGCGGGCACCTACAGCTTAGTAACCGGGTTCCAGCACCGTCAGCTGGTCCTCGGTCGTGCCATTGGCTCTTGCACACTGGGGCAACGCATCCGGGTTCCAGCACCGCCAGCTGGTTCTCGGCAGTGTTCTTGTCACAGGTACTCCCTCGTGCCAAGCCTGGTTTCAGCACCGTCAGCTGTTTCCGGGTTGTGTCAACTTCACTGAGACACCTATGCTTGCCTCGTCGTGGTGCGGTCGGGTTAGCCAACTCCAGGGTGCCTCCAGTTTAGGAGCTTCCTATGTGGGCTGCGTGAACTGGTAGTCAAGGCTGGTTCTGTAGTGCCAGTAGGCCCAGCTCCCCCTGTAGGACTGTTGGGGTTCGGTAACTGCGGCTGCCTCGCGGCCTAGCTGTTCTCTCCTCTCCTGTGGACCTTCGGGTCCACCACCTGGTTCCAGCACCGTCAGCTGGTTCCGGGCCGAGCCTTTGGCTTAGGTGCCTCCTCCTGGGTATCCGAGTTCCGCCAACGCCAGGCGGTCCTTGGTAGTGCTTTTAAGCGCGGGCACCTACAGCTTAGTAACCGGGTTCCAGCACCGTCAGCTGGTCCTCGGTCGTGCCATTGGCTCTTGCACACTGGGGCAACGCATCCGGGTTCCAGCACCGCCAGCTGGTTCTCGGCAGTGTTTTTGTCACAGGTACTCCCTCGTGCCAAGCCTGGTTTCAGCACCGTCAGCTGTTTCCGGGTTGTGTCAAGCTCACTGAGACACCTATGCTTGCCTCGTCGTGGTGCGGTCGGGTTAGCCAACTCCAGGGTGCCTCCAGTTTAGGAGCTTCCTATGTGGGCTGCGTGAACTGGTAGTCAAGGCTGGTTCTGTAGTGCCAGTAGGCCCAGCTCCCCCTGTAGGACTGTTGGGGTTCGGTAACTGCGGCTGCCTCGCGGCCTAGCTGTTCTCTCCTCTCCTGTGGACCTTCGGGTCCACCACCTGGTTCCAGCACCGTCAGCTGGTTCCGGGCCGAGCCTTTGGCTTAGGTGCCTCCTCCTGGGTATCCGAGTTCCGCCAACGCCAGGCGGTCCTTGGTAGTGCTTTTAAGCGCGGGCACCTACAGCTTAGTAACCGGGTTCCAGCACCGTCAGCTGGTCCTCGGTCGTGCCATTGGCTCTTGCACACTGGGGCAACGCATCCGGGTTCCAGCACCGCCAGCTGGTTCTCGGCAGTGTTTTTGTCACAGGTACTCCCTCGTGCCAAGCCTGGTTTCAGCACCGTCAGCTGTTTCCGGGTTGTGTCAAGCTCACTGAGACACCTATGCTTGCCTCGTCGTGGTGCGGTCGGGTTAGCCAACTCCAGGGTGCCTCCAGTTTAGGAGCTTCCTATGTGGGCTGCGTGAACTGGTAGTCAAGGCTGGTTCTGTAGTGCCAGTAGGCCCAGCTCCCCCTGTAGGACTGTTGGGGTTCGGTAACTGCGGCTGCCTCGCGGCCTAGCTGTTCTCTCCTCTCCTGTGGACCTTCGGGTCCACCACCTGGTTCCAGCACCGTCAGCTGGTTCCGGGCCGAGCCTTTGGCTTAGGTGCCTCCTCCTGGGTATCCGAGTTCCGCCAACGCCAGGCGGTCCTTGGTAGTGCTTTTAAGCGCGGGCACCTACAGCTTAGTAACCGGGTTCCAGCACCGTCAGCTGGTCCTCGGTCGTGCCATTGGCTCTTGCACACTGGGGCAACGCATCCGGGTTCCAGCACCGCCAGCTGGTTCTCGGCAGTGTTCTTGTCACAGGTACTCCCTCGTGCCAAGCCTGGTTTCAGCACCGTCAGCTGTTTCCGGGTTGTGTCAACTTCACTGAGACACCTATGCTTGCCTCGTCGTGGTGCGGTCGGGTTAGCCAACTCCAGGGTGCCTCCAGTTTAGGAGCTTCCTATGTGGGCTGCGTGAACTGGTAGTCAAGGCTGGTTCTGTAGTGCCAGTAGGCCCAGCTCCCCCTGTAGGACTGTTGGGGTTCGGTAACTGCGGCTGCCTCGCGGCCTAGCTGTTCTCTCCTCTCCTGTGGACCTTCGGGTCCACCACCTGGTTCCAGCACCGTCAGCTGGTTCCGGGCCGAGCCTTTGGCTTAGGTGCCTCCTCCTGGGTATCCGAGTTCCGCCAACGCCAGGCGGTCCTTGGTAGTGCTTTTAAGCGCGGGCACCTACAGCTTAGTAACCGGGTTCCAGCACCGTCAGCTGGTCCTCGGTCGTGCCATTGGCTCTTGCACACTGGGGCAACGCATCCGGGTTCCAGCACCGCCAGCTGGTTCTCGGCAGTGTTCTTGTCACAGGTACTCCCTCGTGCCAAGCCTGGTTTCAGCACCGTCAGCTGTTTCCGGGTTGTGTCAACTTCACTGAGACACCTATGCTTGCCTCGTCGTGGTGCGGTCGGGTTAGCCAACTCCAGGGTGCCTCCAGTTTAGGAGCTTCCTATGTGGGCTGCGTGAACTGGTAGTCAAGGCTGGTTCTGTAGTGCCAGTAGGCCCAGCTCCCCCTGTAGGACTGTTGGGGTTCGGTAACTGCGGCTGCCTCGCGGCCTAGCTGTTCTCTCCTCTCCTGTGGACCTTCGGGTCCACCACCTGGTTCCAGCACCGTCAGCTGGTTCCGGGCCGAGCCTTTGGCTTAGGTGCCTCCTCCTGGGTATCCGAGTTCCGCCAACGCCAGGCGGTCCTTGGTAGTGCTTTTAAGCGCGGGCACCTACAGCTTAGTAACCGGGTTCCAGCACCGTCAGCTGGTCCTCGGTCGTGCCATTGGCTCTTGCACACTGGGGCAACGCATCCGGGTTCCAGCACCGCCAGCTGGTTCTCGGCAGTGTTTTTGTCACAGGTACTCCCTCGTGCCAAGCCTGGTTTCAGCACCGTCAGCTGTTTCCGGGTTGTGTCAAGCTCACTGAGACACCTATGCTTGCCTCGTCGTGGTGCGGTCGGGTTAGCCAACTCCAGGGTGCCTCCAGTTTAGGAGCTTCCTATGTGGGCTGCGTGAACTGGTAGTCAAGGCTGGTTCTGTAGTGCCAGTAGGCCCAGCTCCCCCTGTAGGACTGTTGGGGTTCGGTAACTGCGGCTGCCTCGCGGCCTAGCTGTTCTCTCCTCTCCTGTGGACCTTCGGGTCCACCACCTGGTTCCAGCACCGTCAGCTGGTTCCGGGCCGAGCCTTTGGCTTAGGTGCCTCCTCCTGGGTATCCGAGTTCCGCCAACGCCAGGCGGTCCTTGGTAGTGCTTTTAAGCGCGGGCACCTACAGCTTAGTAACCGGGTTCCAGCACCGTCAGCTGGTCCTCGGTCGTGCCATTGGCTCTTGCACACTGGGGCAACGCATCCGGGTTCCAGCACCGCCAGCTGGTTCTCGGCAGTGTTCTTGTCACAGGTACTCCCTCGTGCCAAGCCTGGTTTCAGCACCGTCAGCTGTTTCCGGGTTGTGTCAACTTCACTGAGACACCTATGCTTGCCTCGTCGTGGTGCGGTCGGGTTAGCCAACTCCAGGGTGCCTCCAGTTTAGGAGCTTCCTATGTGGGCTGCGTGAACTGGTAGTCAAGGCTGGTTCTGTAGTGCCAGTAGGCCCAGCTCCCCCTGTAGGACTGTTGGGGTTCGGTAACTGCGGCTGCCTCGCGGCCTAGCTGTTCTCTCCTCTCCTGTGGACCTTCGGGTCCACCACCTGGTTCCAGCACCGTCAGCTGGTTCCGGGCCGAGCCTTTGGCTTAGGTGCCTCCTCCTGGGTATCCGAGTTCCGCCAACGCCAGGCGGTCCTTGGTAGTGCTTTTAAGCGCGGGCACCTACAGCTTAGTAACCGGGTTCCAGCACCGTCAGCTGGTCCTCGGTCGTGCCATTGGCTCTTGCACACTGGGGCAACGCATCCGGGTTCCAGCACCGCCAGCTGGTTCTCGGCAGTGTTCTTGTCACAGGTACTCCCTCGTGCCAAGCCTGGTTTCAGCACCGTCAGCTGTTTCCGGGTTGTGTCAACTTCACTGAGACACCTATGCTTGCCTCGTCGTGGTGCGGTCGGGTTAGCCAACTCCAGGGTGCCTCCAGTTTAGGAGCTTCCTATGTGGGCTGCGTGAACTGGTAGTCAAGGCTGGTTCTGTAGTGCCAGTAGGCCCAGCTCCCCCTGTAGGACTGTTGGGGTTCGGTAACTGCGGCTGCCTCGCGGCCTAGCTGTTCTCTCCTCTCCTGTGGACCTTCGGGTCCACCACCTGGTTCCAGCACCGTCAGCTGGTTCCGGGCCGAGCCTTTGGCTTAGGTGCCTCCTCCTGGGTATCCGAGTTCCGCCAACGCCAGGCGGTCCTTGGTAGTGCTTTTAAGCGCGGGCACCTACAGCTTAGTAACCGGGTTCCAGCACCGTCAGCTGGTCCTCGGTCGTGCCATTGGCTCTTGCACACTGGGGCAACGCATCCGGGTTCCAGCACCGCCAGCTGGTTCTCGGCAGTGTTCTTGTCACAGGTACTCCCTCGTGCCAAGCCTGGTTTCAGCACCGTCAGCTGTTTCCGGGTTGTGTCAACTTCACTGAGACACCTATGCTTGCCTCGTCGTGGTGCGGTCGGGTTAGCCAACTCCAGGGTGCCTCCAGTTTAGGAGCTTCCTATGTGGGCTGCGTGAACTGGTAGTCAAGGCTGGTTCTGTAGTGCCAGTAGGCCCAGCTCCCCCTGTAGGACTGTTGGGGTTCGGTAACTGCGGCTGCCTCGCGGCCTAGCTGTTCTCTCCTCTCCTGTGGACCTTCGGGTCCACCACCTGGTTCCAGCACCGTCAGCTGGTTCCGGGCCGAGCCTTTGGCTTAGGTGCCTCCTCCTGGGTATCCGAGTTCCGCCAACGCCAGGCGGTCCTTGGTAGTGCTTTTAAGCGCGGGCACCTACAGCTTAGTAACCGGGTTCCAGCACCGTCAGCTGGTCCTCGGTCGTGCCATTGGCTCTTGCACACTGGGGCAACGCATCCGGGTTCCAGCACCGCCAGCTGGTTCTCGGCAGTGTTTTTGTCACAGGTACTCCCTCGTGCCAAGCCTGGTTTCAGCACCGTCAGCTGTTTCCGGGTTGTGTCAAGCTCACTGAGACACCTATGCTTGCCTCGTCGTGGTGCGGTCGGGTTAGCCAACTCCAGGGTGCCTCCAGTTTAGGAGCTTCCTATGTGGGCTGCGTGAACTGGTAGTCAAGGCTGGTTCTGTAGTGCCAGTAGGCCCAGCTCCCCCTGTAGGACTGTTGGGGTTCGGTAACTGCGGCTGCCTCGCGGCCTAGCTGTTCTCTCCTCTCCTGTGGGCCTTCGGGTCCACCACCTGGTTCCAGCACCGTCAGCTGGTTCTCGGCAGTGTCTTTTGCTCTTGTACCTTCTGCTCCCCATCCTGGTTCCAGTACCGTCAGCTGGTTCCGGGCAGAGCCTTTGGCTTAGGTGCCTCCTTCTGGGTATCCAAGTTCCACCAACGTCAGGTGGTCCTTGGTAGTGCTTTCAGGCACGGGTACCTCCTGCTTAGTAACCGGGTTCCAGTAACGTCAGCTGGTCCTCGGTAGTTCCATTGGCTCTTGGACCTTCGGCTACCCATCCGGGTTCCAGTACCGTCAGCTGGTTCTCGGCAGTGTCTTTTGCTCTTGTACCTTCTGCTCCCCATCCTGGTTCCAGTAACGTCAGCTGGTTCCGGGCAGAGCCTTTGGCTTAGGTGCCTCCTTCTGGGTATCCGAGTTCCGTCAACGTCAGGCGGTCCTTGGTAGTGCTTTTTAGCACGGGTACCTCCTGCTTAGTAACCGGGTTCCAGTAACGTCAGCTGGTCCTCGGTAGTTCCATAGGCTCTTGAACCTTCGGGTAGCCATCCGAGTTCCAGTTCCATCAGCTGGTTCTTGGCATTTTCTCAGCCTTCTTGTACCTTCTGCTACATTTCCAAGTTGAAGACCCTAACGTCGACGACCCGGAAGACCACCACGATGACGACGACACGGAAGACCACCCCGATGACGACGACGACGACGGCGGAGATGACGACACTGGAGACGACGACCCTGGAGACGACAACATGGAAGACCGAGAAGCAGAAGAACAAGAGGCTGCAGAACAAAGAGCAGAAGAACATTAAGCATAAGACTTAATATCAGAGCAAAAGATATTATCTAAATTATATGCAGAAGAAGACTAAGCAGTGTATGGGGGTGAGTCCGTTCCTCCTCGTGGTGCCCCTGGATAAAGCCTGATGCTGCAGGCCAAACTGAACGCGGACAAATGTAACTTTTGTGACTGGCAGAACGGAAGGTGTAATCTTCAAACTTTTATAGATAACAACTACGGGAATGCCTGTCACAAATGAGAATATGATGAAGAAGTAGAATAGGAAGAATAATAACAGTGGAATAAAAAGAATATGTAGAATAAGAAGAATAATAATAGTTGAATAAAATGAATATGAAGAATGTAATAAAAAAAAAAAATAGGTAGAAGATGAAGAAGAAGATGAATAAGGTGAAGAAGTTGATGTCAAAGATGCTGATGATGATGAAGATGAAAGTGTGGGAAAAGAAAAAAAAAAAGAAAAAAAAGAAGGGGAAGGGCGTGGAATAGTGAAACATCAATATCTGACAAAATAAAAAAAAAATTTACATAGTCAATATCTTTGTCACTCCGAACGTCTTAAAAAAAAACAAAAAACATGCTATTCTATTTGATTGGGATAAACCTCTATGACTTTAATGTCTCCGCCACCTCCCCAAATACATCCGGCATTATTCTTAGTTGTTTTCCTTCATGTAGAATGAACCTACAAGGAAAGAAAGGGTTTATTTTAATTCCGATATTTTGGTCCCATTGACTTGCATTGGGATCGGGTATCGGTATCGGCGATATCCGATATTTTTTGAATATCGGCCGATCCAAACCGATACCGATACTTTCCGATATCGGAAGGTATCGCTCAACACTAATCTTAACCAGTATTTGCAATGTAAGAGTAATACAGATTTGTAAATAATCATGGAACAATAAAAAATATAAACACAAAGCAAAATATTGATACAATGCTAACTATAATAGTAATGTAAGTGCAGTTAAAATTATTTTTTATATTTGCATTATCTTATCTTTACCTTTGTTGATATGTGTTTATTTAACAATGGTAGTTTATGAGAAGAGTAATTTTCTCTAATGTTTGATTACATTTCTGACTAGAGTAGTAGGATTATAAATCCATGTAAATGAATGTATCTATCATTTATACTGATTTCAGCAGCTTTACGTTTAATACATATTGTATTCCTGGCACAATTTCCGAGGATGATTCCCATGTACAGCTTGTGCATTCATAAATGATGCTGTAATGCTGGCAAATATGCTTGTGTGCAAAACTTAATGACTATAAGTCTGGCAACTTGTACAAGCAAGCAAGACAGTCTCATCCGAAAATACATCATTACTATGGTATCATTGACACCTTCATCCTTCCAAAATTAGATGCAAACATGGGCCACATTATAAAAGATCTATTAGCTAATATAATGAAAAAATGGAAGACGCAAGATAAAAAAGACAGGAAAAAAGTCGAAGAAGTAAAGGACAGCAAAAACAATAAAAAGAAATTCAAGGATAAATAAAGAAAACAACATAAAATGGGAAATAATATGAGCGTCTGAAAATTAGTGCCCATATGGATATGATGCAATTATTGGAATGTACATTATAGTAATATACTAAGTAAGTCTGAAAGACTCAATAAAATCTCTGCCAAATTCTTAAACATAAGATCATTTTATTTCCTCTTTTTTTTTCTTACAGTTTTACTAGTATATCTACTTGCGTTTTTATAGCACATATTTTCAGAAGACGGGATTGGTTGTGCATAGAATTTAAAGAATCTCTAAAATCCTATTTTAAGTTTGAAATATTTAGTTTAAAGCACATGAAGAGATTCAAATATTCATTACTCAATGAGATGAGCAAATATAAGTGTAAAATTCAAAACTAAAAGTTTCTATTGATTCTGATATAAAAGTCATTTCACTTATTCTTTGATTTTTCTATCTGGCCTCTATGCAGTTTGACTAACTTATGATCTAGGTCAAATGTAAAGCTAGACTTAAAGGATATTAACATCATATGAGAAATTTAAAAAAAAAATGAATATATTTTAGGCTACAAATAACTTTTGCCATTGAGCTGTGGAGTTTTATTAACTAATTTGAACCTCTTATATTTTATAACCACCATGGTTCACTGTATTTAGCAATAGGCAAAATGAGTTAACTGTCAATTAGAGATGATTGATTCTTTAAAAATTTGAATTGACCACGTTCATTGAGTTTGCTGAATAATTTTTTATTTGATTTGTGGAGAATATATTTGTTGTACACTGCAGGTAACCTGAATTGTCCAGAAAATATCTGTATAACACTCTTAGGTCTCCAAGGTCTGTATCCAACCCTTTTCAATTTCTGTAATGCAAACACAGGTTTAGGCCCCCTTCACAGATCCTGGTGTTTCCTGTACTGGAAAAAACAGTACTGTTGAGATCCGTGGTCCGTGTCCTTGTGCAACATTCTTGTGCCATCCGTGTGTCCGTGTCTTTGTGCCATCTGTGTGACATCCCTGAGCACAATCAATGTGACAAGTACTGGAATAGAATGGACAATGGAAATTACAGATGTATAGATGTTAGATGTGCAAATTTAGAGAATACATAGAAAGATGATTGACAGATAGAAACATGTCAGTGAGATACAGTGCCTACAAGTAGTATTCAACCCCCTGCAGATTTAGCAGGTTTAATAAGATGCAAATAAGTTAGAGCCTTCAAACTTCAAACAAGAGCAGGATTTATTAACAGATGCATAAATCTTACAAACCAAAAAGTTTTGTTGCTCAGTTAAATTTTTATAAATTTTAAACATAAAAGTGTGGGTCAATTATTATTCAACCCCTAGGTTTAATATTTTGTGGAATAACCTTTGTTTGCAATTACAGCTAATAATCGTCTTTTATAAGATCTGATCAGGCCGGCACAGGTCTCTGGAGTTATCTTGGCCCACTCCTCCATGCAGATCTTCTCCAAGTTATCTAGGTTCTTTGGGTGTCTCATGTGGACTTTAATCTCTCTTCCACAAGTTTTCAATTGGGTTAAGGTCAGGAGACTGACTAGGCCACTGCAACACCTTGATTTTTTGCCTCTTGAACCAGGCCTTGGTTTTCTTGGCTGTGTGCTTTGGGTCGTTGTCTTGTTGGAAGATGAAATGATGACCCATCTTAAGATCCTTGATGGAGGAGCGGAGGTTCTTGGCCAAAATCTCCAGGTAGGCCGTGCTATCCATCTTCCCATGGATGCGGACCAGATGGCCAGGCCCCTTGGCTGAGAAACAGCCCCACAGCATGATGCTGCCACCACCATGCTTGACTGTAGGGATGGTATTCTTGGAGTCTTATGCAGCGCCATCCAGTCTCCAAACGTCACGTGTGTGGTTGGCACCAAAGATCTCGATCTTGGTCTCATCAGACCAGAGAACCTTGAACCAGTCAGTCTCAGAGTCCTCCAAGTGATCATGAGCAAACTGTAGACGAGCCTTGACATGACGCTTTGAAAGTAAAGGTACCTTACGGGCTCGTCTGGAACGGAGACCATTGGGGTGGAGTACGTTACTTATGGTATTGACTGAAACCAATGTCCCCACTGCCATGAGATCTTCCCGGAGCTCCTTCCTTGTTGTCCTTGGGTTAGCCTTGACTCTTCGGACAAGCCTGGCCTCGGCACGGGAGGAAACTTTCAAAGGCTGTCCAGGCCGTGGAAGGCTAACAGTAGTTCCATAAGCCTTCCACTTCCGGATGATGCTCCCAACAGTGGAGACAGGTAGGCCCAACTCCTTGGAAAGGGTTTTGTACCCCTTGCCAGCCTTGTGACCCTCCACGATCTTGTCTCTGATGGCCTTGGAATGCTCCTTTGTCTTTCCCATGTTGACCATGTATGAGTGCTGTTCACAAGTTTGGGGAGGGTCTTAAATAGTCAGAAAAGGCTGGAAAAGAGATAATTAATCCAAACATGTGAAGCTCATTGTTCTTTGTGCCTGAACTACTTCTTAATACTTTAGGGGAACCAAACAGAATTCTGGTGGGTTGAGGGGTTGAATAATAAATGACCCTCTGAAAAGACTTTTCACAATTTAAAAAAAAAAATAAACAAAGAAATTACATTCATTTTTGCTGCAGTGCATTTCACACTTCCAGGATGATCTACAGTCCAAATGTCACAATGCCAAGTTAATTCCAAATGTGTAAACCTGCTAAATCTGCAGGGGGTTGAATACTACTTGTAGGCACTGTATATTCAGTGCAGTGTGTGTGTAGTTTTCTATACTTCTATTTAGCACAAAAATAGTTCGCTTAAAAATTGGCTTGGGACCCCCCTTATTTTATTTACTAGGTAAGGGAACATAAACAGCTGTGTGCTGGTGTTATCATTCTGGGAAGGAGCTAATATCCATTGAACTTACAAGCCTATTAATAACAGCTCATAGCTGTCTGTGCAGCCTTCACTGGTCATTATCAAGGGGAATCTAAAAATATGATTTGAGGTCCACTCTATTTTATAATAACCAGCAAAAGCTAAGCAGACAGCTGTGGGATGATATTAATAGTCTGGGAAGGGGCCATGGATATTGGCCCCTTGCCAGACTAATAACCTCAGCACTCAGCTGCCCCAGAAACAGTGCATCCATTAGATGCACCAATTCTGGCGCTTTGCCTCTGCTCTTCCTGATTGCCCTGGTGCAATGGCAATCTGATTAATGGTTTTGGGGGCTGATTAAATTTGTGTAAAATCTGCTGACATCAAGCCCAGGGGTAAAGTCCTTTAATTGTAAAAAGCACACCCCGAGAATTACCCTCTCTTACCCATTTATTACAAAAATGAAAAGTAATTGACAGAGTCCTGCTGTAAATAAATAATAAGGAGGTCCCATGACTATCCTCGACTCTGCTACATCCGGAGGCTATAATGAGCAGTGACATCAAAAATGTGACCATACACCATTGCCACCGGAATACCCTGAGAGTAGAGTTAGAACTACCGGTAATGGCCTGCAGTAAACTTAATGACGTCACCGCTCATCACTGCTGCTGGTTCTCACTCTACACTCAGTGTGTTCCAGAGGCTGTGGTGAGCAGTATTGTTACTTATGTCACCACTAGTGTTGAGCGATACCGTCCGATACTTGAAAGTATCGGTATCGGATAGTATCGGCCGATACCCGAAAAGTATCGGATATCGCCGATACCGATATCCGATACCAATACAAGTCAATGGGACACCAAGTATCGGAAGGTATCCTGATGGTTCCCAGGGTCTGAAGGAGAGGAAACTTTCCTTCAGGCCCTGGGATCCATATGAATGTGTAAAATAAAGAATTAAAATAAAAAATATTGATATATTCACCTCTCCGGCGGCCCCTGGACATCACCGCGGGTAACCGGCAGGCTTCTTTGTTTAAAATGAGCGCGTTTAGGACCTGAGAATGACGTTGCGGCTTCTGATTGGTCGTGTGCCGCTCATGTGACCGCCACGCGACCAATCAGAAGCCGCGACATCATTCGCAGGTCCTAAATTCCTAGAATGAGGAGTTTAGTGCCTGAGAATGACGTCGCGGCTTGTGATTGGTCGCGTGGCGGTCACATGAGCGGCACACGACCAATCAGAAGCCGCAACGTCATTCTCAGGTCCTAAACGCGCTCATTTTAAACAAAGAAGCCTGCCGGTTACCCGCGATGATGTCCTGGGGCCGCCGGAGAGGTGAATATATCAATATTTTTTATTTTAATTCTTTATTTTACACATCACTATGGATCCGATACCGATTCCCGATACCACAAAAGTATTGGAACTCGGTATCGGAATTCCGATACCGCAAGTATCGGCCGATACCCGATACTTGCGGTATCGGAATGCTCAACACTAGTCACCACTTATCACAGCCCGATGTAGCAGAGTCAGGGATCTGTGTGGTACCTTCTTATTATAGATTTACGGCAGACTTCTGTGGATTACTTTTACTTTTTGCACTAAATTGGTAAAAGAGGGTTATTGTAAGAGAGTGCTTTTTACAATTAAAGGACTTTTCTGTGGGTGTGTTTATTTCTTTTGACTATGTGGTTAGTAATGGTGGTGTCTGACTCACACCTCTCCATTAATGACCCCAGGGATTGATAGCAACTGTGATTTTTGACAAATAATAGCTGTCATCAAACCCATATATTAGCCAAATTTTCACCCGACCAGGGCAATCAGGATAAGCTGGGTAAAGCTGGTGTATCAAAGTGATGCTCCAATTCTGGGGCGGCAGCAGGCTTTTTTTTGTCAGGAGATGGGCCATTAACCATGGACTATACCAGCCTGATAATAGAAACCTACAGTTGTCTACTTTATCTGTGCTGGTTTCAAAATATTGGATGGATCCCACACTGTTTTTTATTTATTTATTTATTTAATGCGCTGGTTACATCTGTCATCAGCATTGCCTGGTCTCACTGATCACAAGGAGACCAGGTGAGGATGATGAGAGTTATAGTCAGCACCCGGAGCCTGGGATAAGTGCTAACTGTATTGTTTTTTCCAGATGCCGGAGCTTTTCATTCGGTTACGTGTCATACGGATGTCATCCATGTATCATCAGTGTGCACGTGCCACACATTTCCTCCATACTGCAGGAAAAAGGAGCATTCTGCAGGTTTTTCACACAGACATACGGTCAGTGTAAAAAAATGACATTTGGGCACCACCATTGAATAAAATGGGATTGTGTTTGTCCTTATTTGCAGACCTTAAGAAACCGACAGCACACAGACCCAAAAAATGTACAGGTGAAGGAGGCCTTAATAGTGTCCAGGTGACCTCACCATTGAAACATATGGTAACCCAGAAGTAAAGCACATCCCATTTAATAACATAGTGCACTAATAGATGATTCAAGCTTTTCAAAATGATTTGTAAAAAAATGCTCTTAGTAATTTGTGATCAGGCAGGTTATTCTGTACAGAACAGTGACTTAAACTGATGGTTTGACTGAAAAAGGTAATATCATTTCACTGTGACTTAGACAACTGATGTGCCATTTACAGTCATGGCTGAAAGTGTTGGCACCCTCAGAATTATTCCAGTAAATGAAATATTTGTCCCAGAAAATTCTTACAATTACACATTTTGCTATAGAAAAATATTTAGAATTGAGAGTCCTCAGTGGTGGATACCTTTTAATGGCTAACTGAAAAGATGGCAACAAATTGCATGCTTTCAAGACTACTCTGGTCCTTTCATCGGGCATATACTAATACAAATTCTGAAGAATCACATATTTATGCACAATACAGCCCAGAAATAATGTCATAGATAAGACAGATGACGTGAAGCAGAACTACCATTATGTGAGAGTGATAAACACTTGTGTCCATAAATATTGGAACAGTTCATAGATAAGGAGTCTGAATGTGTTATTGTCCTCTGATTGGGGCTGATTCTGTGCTATGATGCCCCCACACGGTCTGATTGTCACGATCCATGTCTGGATCTGTGGCAGATCTGGTTTCTCTCAGATTAAAACCTTTTTCCTTTCAGGTCATCAGGGGTTAATGCAGTTTTCCACTGGTGGCCGCTGGTGTAATTACATTGCTGCTTGTTCTGCTGATGTGGGTGGTGACCACACCCACCTTCCTTTAAAAGGTCACCTGGTGCATCAGCTGACTGTTGGTTATACAGATCCTTCTGGTGATCAACCATGTTGGAGAAGGAGTTTGCTGAGTGCTGTGGTTCTACAGTTGAATACTCATTCCTGTTGCCTTACTCTGCTGTGTGGTGCATTGCAGCAGAGAAAGCTAAGTGTTGAGTTATTATTTCTTTGTACCTTTGTTGTTTGCTACTTCCCATGTGTTATATTAGTGCAGCAGTGGGACCAGTGCTCTCACCTGCCAGTTCCATACACAGGGATAAGAGCAGGGCAAGTGAGAGCTGAGGTGAGAGCTGATTTGAATGCAAGTGTTGCTTGTTTGAGTGCAGTGAAATCATCTTGTGAATGCGTTTTCTTCCAACGCCGTTCTGCAATTCTGGACACTTGCCGAAGCTTTTTAGTGATGTTATTGTGCCAGGGTTGTCTATTGGTTGGTCGCACTCTGCTATGCATGACAGGGGCGACCGTGTCAATAGCTGATGCGAGAGTGGCATTGTAGAAAGCAGTGGCAGTGTCTGTGTCGTGGAGTGAGGATATAGAGGACAGTGGTAGGATAGAGTCAGAGAGTGTGTGGGTGTCTAGGTATGCAAGGTTCCTGCGTGGGTGCGCATGGTGCTGGACATGGGTGACAGGTGAGGAGGACAGGGATGAGAAAGTGAGTAGATGGTGGTCAGATGTAATGAGCTCCCTCTAGTGGTTAATATGTATATATACAGTAGCTAGATATAGTGATAGATGATAGATAGATAGATAATAGATAGATATATAATAGATAATAGATAGATAGATAGATAGATAATAGATAGATGATAGATAGATAGATAGATAGATAGATAGATAGATAGATAGATCTATATGTAGTGTGGGGGCAATGAGGCCGAAGAGGAAACTGGAAGTCAGTTTTTAAGATGTCTAAGACTGTTACAATTATTAGGTTCTTTAGAGGGACGTAGATCTGGGGATTTATTCTGATGGAATATAGGCTGAACTGGATGGACAAATGTCTTTTTTCGGCCTTACTAACTATGTTACTATGTTACTATGTTACTATGTATCCTGGTCACGACGGGTTAAAAGAACCCATATAGGGACGGTAGCAAGATCAGGGAACAGCCTCAGGTGAGTGCAGGAGGTGCCCATTCCCTGTTCCCTACCAACAAGGCCCACCATTGTTAAAGTGTCCCCGGTGTACCCTTTTGTGTTTTGTCATTTTGTGACCGACCACCCGCCAGGTCGTGTCACACCAGGACAGTCACATCGTGACACTGAGGAGCAAATTACTTAATTGATGTAAAAAGACATAAAGCCATGTGACACATTCATTCCTGCACTTAGTGTGTTAAAGGTCGTCATCAGTTTATATTCCCATACTCTTCTGTCTCTCTGAGATTTTAATTTACCTATTAATACAAGTAATCTCATGTCCATGATGCTGTGATCAGGGAGACAAAAAATGTATTGCCACAAGTAGATCTATTCTTCTTTCTCTTAGGCTGGAGTCACACTGCTGTATTTCTCCTGCGAGAATCGCATCGTAAAACTTGTACTGGCTGATGGCTCTCCTGGCCTGAGCTTGACAGCTGCATAGTAATCCATCATGCTGTCATGCTCGGGTCAGGAGAGGTGCCGGCCAGTCCGTGCAGTGTGATGCGATTATCGCACGAGAAATACGGCAGTGTGACTCCAGCCTTATTGTGTGGCAATGAGAGTTCATCCTTGTTCTCAGTTTCTGTCCTGTCTCCCCTACATACAGACCCCCAGTTAGACATTTAGTACAAATAATTAGGTACCCCACATTAGATGTGATGCAGCTGAAAGTTCCTGGGATCTTGTAGTCCTGATGTGAATTGGGAATCTTTATCTTGTCCGTGGTCATTGTATGTTTTCCGTCCTTGTCATTTTACCTGTATAATATTTAACATTCTAATAAAGTATTATTTTTACATTAATGGACTTATTGGGTCGCATTCATGTTTGTGGTTTCCACATCCTTTTTCTATGCTCATGTTACTGGTAGTACAAAGGCTCTGGAAAAGTGATTTAGCTCTACGAATCCTAAAGAAATCCATGGAATTCTGCTTTCCCAAATCCAAATGTCTCTCTAACTTCTGAGCCCCAGTGTGTCTAAACCAAATTTGGTATTCACATTTTTGGCAATTTTGTAGTGATGAGAGCCCACCTAATTTATGGGTTCTTGTCTCCAGACACGTGAGCTGGGTATAACGTTCTGGTCACTACAACGTACTAGTCAATAAAACTTACTGGGAAGCACAATGGCAGGTTACAATTTACTCATCCACTGCTGCTTGTTTCTGGAAAACACTCACTCGAGGAAGTATTCTGCTCCTCTAGCCCTTAGGGTGTTGTGAATTCTGTGGCAGAGCTCCCTCCTGTGGTCACAAGTGGTACTTCGGCTGATTCTCTCTGTGAGCTTCTGTTGGTGGAGGGAAGTGGTACTGCAGCTTCTGAGTTTCCTCCCTCAGGTGATCTGGTGAGGTCGTTAGGTGCTTCTCTACTTAACTCCACCTAATGCTTTGATCCTGGCTTCCTGTCAATGTTCCAGTGTTGGACTTGCTTTTCCCTGGATCATTCCTGTGGCCTGCTGCTCTGCATAGCTAAGTTCTTCTTTGCTATTTGTTTGCTATTTTTTCTGTCCAGCTTGTCTAATTTGTTGCTGGAAGCTCTGGGATGCAAAGGGTGTACCTCCGTGCCGTTAGTTCGGTACGGAGGGTCTTTTTGCCCCCTTTGTGTGGTTTTCTTTAGGGTTTTGTGTAGACCGCAAAGTTACCTTTTCTATCCTCGATCTGTTAAGAAAGTTGGGCCTCACTTTGCTGAATCTATTTCATCTCTACGTTTGTCTTTTCATCTTAACTCACAGTCATTATATGTGGGGGGCTGCCTTTTCCTTTGGGGTATTTCTCTGAGGCAACGTAGGCTTATTTTCTATCTTCAGGCTAGTTAGTTTCTCAGGCTGTGCCGAGTTGCATAGGCAGAGTTAGGCGCAATCCACGGCTGCCTCTAGTGTTGTTTGGAGAGGATTAGGGATTGCGGTCTGCAGAGTTCCCACGTCTCAGAGCTCGTTCTATGATTTTGGGTTATTGTCAGATCACTGTATGTGCTCTGACCGCTATGTCCATTGTAGTACTGAATTGCCTTTCATAACAGTACAGGAAGCCAAAAGTACTAATGATTCTCAATAGAGGGAAAAAATAAGTTCTGACACCATTTTTTTTTCTTTGCACTGTGTTTTGCCTTTTTTTTCCCCTAGACATTTGGGTGGTTCAGTACACAGGTGTAGCGATGGACATTAGAAGTCTGTCTTCATTTGTGGATCAGCTCTCGGCAAGAGTACAAAAGATTCAAGACACTATTGATCAGAAAGCTATGTTGGAACCAAGAATTCCTATTCCTGATTTGTTTTTTGGAGATAGAACTAGGTTTCTGAGTTTCAAAAATAATTGTAAATTATTTCTGGCCTTGAAACCTCGCTCCTCTGGTGATCCAGTTCAACAGGTTTTGATTGTTATTTCTTTTTTGCGCGGCGACCCTCAGGACTGGGCATTTTCTCTTGCGCCAGGAGATCCTGCATTGAGTAATATCGATGCGTTTTTCCTGGCGCTCGGATTGCTGTACGATGAACCTAATTCAGTGGATCAGGCAGAGAAAAATTTGCTGGCTCTTTGTCAGGGTCAGGATGAGATAGAGGTATATTGTCAGAAATTTAGAAAGTGGTCCGTGCTCACTCAATGGAATGAATCTGCGCTGGCAGCTATGTTCAGAAAGGGTCTCTCTGAAGCCCTTAAGGATGTCATGGTGGGATTTCCTATGCCTGCTGGTTTGAATGATTCTATGTCTTTGGCCATTCAGATCGGTCGACGCTTGCGTGAGCGTAAATCTGTGCACCATTTGGCGGTATTACCTGAGCTTAAACCTGAGCCTATGCAGTGCGATAGGACTTTGACCAGAGTTAAACGGCAAGAACACAGACATCTGAATGGGCTATGTTTCTACTGTGGTGATTCCACTCATGCTATCTCTGATTGTCCTAAGCGCACTAAGCGGTTCGCTAGGTCTGCCACCATTGGTACGGTACAGTCAAAATTTCTTCTGTCCGTTACCTTGATCTGCTCTTTGTCATCGTATTCTGTCATGGCATTTGTGGATTCAGGCGCTGCCCTGAATTTGATGGACTTGGAGTATGCTAAGCGTTGTGGGTTTCTCTTAGAGCCCTTGCAGTGTCCTATTCCATTGAGAGGAATTGATGCCACGCCTTTGGCCAAGAATAAGCCTCAATACTGGACCCAGCTGACCATGTGCATGGCTCCTTCACATCAGGAGGTTATTCGCTTTCTGGTGTTGCATAATCTGCATGATGTGGTCGTGTTGGGGTTGCCATGGCTACAAGCCCATAATCCAGTATTAGATTGGAAATCCATGTCGGTGTCCAGCTGGGGTTGTCAGGGGGTACATGGTGATGTTCCATTTCTGTCAATTTCGTCATCCACCCCTTCTGAGGTTCCAGAGTTCTTGTCTGATTACCGGGATGTATTTGATGAGCCCAAGTCCGATGCCCTACCTCCGCATAGGGATTGTGATTGTGCTATCAATTTGATTCCTGGTAGTAAATTCCCAAAAGATCGACTGTTTAATTTATCCGTGCCTGAGCACGCCGCTATGCGCAGTTATGTGAAGGAATCCCTGGAGAAGGGGCATATTCGCCCGTCATCGTCACCATTAGGAGCAGGGTTCTTTTTTGTAGCCAAGAAGGATGGTTCGCTAAGACCTTGTATAGATTACCACCTTCTAAATAAGATCACGGTTAAATTTCAGTACCCCTTGCCATTGTTATCTGATTTGTTTGCTCGGATTAAGGGGGCTAGTTGGTTCACCAAGATAGATCTTCGTGGTGCGTATAATCTGGTGCGAATCAGGCGAGGAGATGAATGGAAAACTGCATTTAATACGCCCGAGGGTCATTTTGAGTATCTAGTGATGCCATTCGGACTTGCCAATGCTCCATCAGTGTTTCAGTCCTTTATGCATGACATCTTCCGAGAGTACCTGGATAAATTCCTGATTGTGTACTTGGATGACATTTTGATCTTCTCGGATGATTGGGAGTCTCATGTGAAGCAGGTCAGAACAGTTTTTCAGGTCCTGCGTGCTAATTCTTTGTGAAGGGATCAAAATGTCTCTTTGGTGTGCAGAAGGTTTCATTTTTGGGGTTCATCTTTTCCCCTTCTACTATCGAGATGGATCCTGTTAAGGTCCAAGCCATCCATGATTGGACTCAGCCGACATCTCTGAAAAGTCTGCAAAAGTTCCTGGGCTTTGCTAATTTTTATCGTCGCTTCATCTGCAATTTTTCTAGTATTGCCAAACCATTGACCGATTTGACCAAGAAGGGTGCTGATTTGGTCAATTGGTCTTCTGCTGCTGTGGAAGCTTTTCAAGACTTGAAGCGTCGTTTTTCTTCTGCCCCTGTGTTGTGTCAACCAGATGTTTCTCTTCCGTTCCAGGTCGAGGTTGATGCTTCTGAGATTGGAGCAGGGACTGTTTTGTCGCAGAGAGGTTCTGATTGCTCAGTGATGAAACCATGAGCTTTTTTTCCAGGAAGTTTTCGCCTGCTGAGCGAAATTATGATGTGGGCAACCGAGAGTTGCTGGCCATGAAGTGGGCATTCAAGGAGTGGCGTCATTGGCTTGAAGGAGCTAAGCATCACGTGGTGGTATTGACTGATCATAAGAACTTGACTTATCTTGAGTCTGCTAAGCGGTTGAATCCTAGACAGGCTCGTTGGTCGCTGTTTTTTGCCCGTTTTGACTTTGTGATTTCGTACCTTCCGGGCTCTAAAAATGTGAAGGCGGATGCTCTGTCTAGGAGTTTTGTGCCCGACTCTCCGGGTTTGTCTGAGCCGGCGGGTATCCTCAAAGAAGGAGTAATTGTGTCTGCCATCTCCCCTGATTTGCGGCGGGTGCTGCAAAAATTTCAGGCTAATAAACCTGATCGTTGTCCAGCGGAGAGACTGTTTGTCCCTGATAGGTGGACCAATAAAGTTATCTCTGAGGTTCATTGTTCGGTGTTGGCTGGTCATCCTGGAATCTTTGGTACCAGAGAGTTGGTGGCAAGATCCTTTTGGTGGCCGTCTCTGTCGTGGGATGTGCGTGTTTTTGTGCAGTCCTGTGGGATTTGTGCTCGGGCTAAGCCCTGCTGTTCTCGTGCCAGTGGGTTGCTTTTGCCCTTGCCGGTCCCGAAGAGGCCTTGGACACATATCTCTATGGATTTTATTTCTGATCTTCCCGTTTCTCAAAAGATGTCAGTCATTTGGGTGGTCTGTGATTGCTTTTCTAATATGGTCCATCTGGTACCCTTGTCTAAATTGCCTTCCTCCTCTGATTTGGTGCCATTGTTCTTCCAGCATGTGGTTCATTTACATGGCATTCCAGAGAATATCGTTTCTGACAGAGGTTCCCAGTTTGCTTCAAGGTTTTGGCGAGCCTTTTGTGGTAGGATGGGCATTGACTTGTCTTTTTCCTCGGCTTTCCATCCTCAGACTAATGGCCAGACCGAACGAACCAATCAGACCTTGGAAACATATCTGAGATGCTTTGCTTCTGCCGATCAGGATGTTTGGGTGTCATTTTTGCCTTTGGCTGAGTTCGCCCTTAATAATCGGGCCAGCTCGGCTACCTTGGTTTCGCCATTTTTCTGCAATTCTGGGTTCCATCCTCGTTTCTCTTCAGGACAGGTTGAGTCTTCGGACTGTCCTGGTGTGGATACTGTGGTGGACAGGTTGCAGCAGATTTGGACTCATGTAGTGGACAATTTGACCTTGTCCCAGGAGAAGGCTCAACGTTTCGCTAATCGCAGACGCTGTGTGGGTCCCCGACTTCGTGTTGGGGATCTGGTTTGGTTATCTTCTCGTCATATTCCTATGAAGGTTTCCTCTCCTAAGTTTAAACCTCGTTTCATTGGTCCATGTAGGATTTCTGAGGTTCTTAATCCTGTGTCTTTTTGTCTGACCCTTCCAGATTCTTTTTCCATACATAACGTCTTCCATAGGTCATTGTTGCGGAGATACGTGGCACCTATGGTTCCATCTGTTGATCCTCCTGCCCCGGTTTTGGTGGAGGGGGAATTGGAGTATATTGTGGAGAAGATTTTGGATTCTCGTGTTTCTAGACGGAAACTCCAGTATCTGGTTAAATGGAAGGGTTATGCTCAGGAAGATAATTCCTGGGTTTTTGCCTCTGATGTCCATGCTCCCGATCTTGTTCGTGCCTTTCATGTGGCTCATCCTGGTTGGCCTGGGGGCTCTGGTGAGGGTTCGGTGACCCCTCCTCAAGGGGGGGGGGTACTGTTGTGAATTCTGTGGCAGAGCTCCCTCCTGTGGTCACAAGTGGTACTTCGGCTGATTCTCTCTGTGAGCTTCTGTTGGTGGAGGGAAGTGGTACTGCGGCTTCTGAGTTTCCTCCCTCAGGTGATCTGGTGAGGTCGTTAGGTGCTTCTCTACTTAACTCCACCTAATGATTTGATCCTGGCTTCCTGTCAATGTTCCAGTGTTGGACTTGCTTTTCCCTGGATCATTCCTGTGGCCTGCTGCTCTGCATAGCTAAGTTCTTCTTTGCTATTTGTTTGCTATTTTTTCTGTCCAGCTTGTCTAATTTGTTGCTGGAAGCTCTGGGACGCAAAGGGTGTACCTCTGTGCCGTTAGTTCGGTACGGAGGGTCTTTTTGCCCCCTTTGCGTGGTTTTCTTTAGGGTTTTGTGTAGACCGAAAAGTTACCTTTTCTATCCTCGATCTGTTAAGAAAGTCAGGCCTCACTTTGCTGAATCTATTTCATCTCTACGTTTGTCTTTTCATCTTAACTCACAGTCATTATATGTGGGGGGCTGCTTTTTCCTTTGGGGTATTTCTCTGAGGCAAGGTAGGCTTATTTTCTATCTTCAGGCTAGTTAGTTTCTCAGGCTGTGCTGAGTTGCATAGGCAGAGTTAGGCGCAATCCACGGCTGCCTCTAGTGTTGTTTGGAGAGGATTAGGGATTGCGGTCTGCAGAGTTCCCACGTCTCAGAGCTCGTTCTATGATTTTGGGTTATTGTCAGATCACTGTATGTGCTCTGAACGCTATGTCCATTGTAGTACTGAATTGCCTTTCATAACATAGGGGCTCTGTATATGGAATCCGCAAACTTTCTAGTAAAAGCTTGCCTACAGGATCGAAATAGCGCTCCGTCCCTCCTGAGTATCGCCATTTGGCTCAGCAGTACTGTAATGCCATATGTAGTGTATTTCTACATTCAGCAAAAACTATGGGACAAAATTTTGGTGATATTTTTACCCATTTCTGGGGCTAAATCATTTTTTGTGTAAAAATGTAATTATTTTTTCTTAACTACCCAATTTGTGTAGAATTTATAATTTGTGTAGTTTTGTGGGAATTTTTTTTCACTCTCACAGATCAACATTATAACATTATGTGAAGCACCTAGGGGTTCGATGTGCTCACCACATGTCTAGATAAATTCCTTGAGGGGTTTAGTTTCTAAAATTGGGTCATTGATTTTTCAGTGTTTAGGTTCATCAGGGGCTCTCCATACAGGACATGACACCTGCACATAATTCCATTAAAGTCTGCATTGCAAAATGTCACTCCTTCCTTTCTGAGCACAACAATGCACAAAACAGAAGATTTTACCTAAATGGGGCATCGTCATACTGAGAAGAAATTGCACAACAATTTTTATGGTTCAATTTATTCTGTTACCCTTGTGAAAATAAAAAAGGGGCTAAATCTTTTTTTGTGGAAAAAATGTGAATTTTATTTTCACTACTCATTGTTATAAGCTTCTGTGAAGCACCTGGGAATTCAAGGTGTTCTCCATGCATCTAGAGAAATTCCTTGAGGAGTTCAATTGCCAAAATGGTGTCACTTGTGGGGACTGTCCACTGTTTAGGCACATCAGAAGCTTCCAAAACGGACACAGCATTCACTTTTGATTTCAGCCAATTTTGCATTGAAAAAATCAAAAATAGAGAAAAATAGAAAAACCTGAAGCTTGCTTTGACACTGGTATTGGCACTCTTTACATTAACCCCTTAGCCCCGGAGCTCTTTTCGTGTTTGTTTTTCACTCCCCTTCTTTCCAGAGCCATAACTTTTTTATTTTTCTGTCAATATAGCCATGTAGGGCTTATTTTTTGCAGCGGGACAAGTTGTACTTTTGAATGATACCATTGGTTGTACCATGACATGCAACAGAAAACAGGAAAATAATTCCAAGTGCGATGAAATTGCAAAAAAGGGCAATCCCACACTTGTTTTTTGTTTGGCTTTTTTGCTAGGTTCACTAAATGCAAAAACTGACCTGTCATTATTATTTTCCAGGTCATAACGAGTTCATAGACACCAAACATGTTTAGATTCTCTTTTATCTAAGTAGAAAAAAAATTCCAAAGTTTGCCAAAAGTTGAGTGAGGGCTTATTTTTTACGTGCCGAGCTGACGTTTTTAATTATACCATGTTTGTGCAGATATGTTATTGCATTTTAATGCAATGTCGCAGTGACCAAAAAATTTAATTTTGGCTTTTTGATTTTTTTCTCGCTACGCCATTTAGCAATCAGGTTAATCCTTTTTTTTATTGATAGATCAGGCGATTCTAAATGCAGTAATACCAAATATGTGTAGGTTTGAATTATTTTATTGTTTTATTTTGATTGGGGCAAAAGGGGGTGATTTGAACTTTTATATATATTTTGTAATATATTTTTAAACACATTTTTTATTTTTTTTTTGCATGTTTCAATAGCCTCCATGGAAGGCTAGAAGCATCCACTACTTGATAGCCTCTGTTACATAGAGGTGATGTACAGATCACCTATAGGCAGCAGAATTACAGGCTTGCTATGAGCACCACCCACTGGGTGGCACTCATAGCGATCTGCCATCAACAACCATAGAGGACTCGAGGAGACCTCTGGTTGTGATGGCACTGCACCGATGACCCCCGATCATGTGATGGGGTCAGTGGTGCAAGTACTTCCGGCCGCGCAACCGGCAGTGCTTGTTAAATGCCACTGTCAGAGTTTGACAGTGGAATTTAACTAGTTAATGGGCGTACGTGGATCTTGATTCCACTCGCACCCATTGCGGGCATATGTCAGCTGTTCAAAACAGTCGCGGCATTGAGGTGGGCTCACAGCCGGATCCCACCTAAAAGCAGAGGATACTGCCAGCTGATGTACTATTCCAACAGCTGGCAGAAAGGGGTTAAATTAGTATGCAACCACATTTTGACTCCCTTGTGGGAAATAAAAAATGAGAATCACCTGTGATTAATTGTTGGTGCCCATGTGATCTGAATTAGACAATGAATGTTGACTTCAGTGTTTTAAAAACCCACACAGTAGACCTTGCTCCTTTGTCTCAATAAAGTCAAAGGAACTGCCTGAGGACATCACATGTGAGGGCTAGCGGAATGCACCAAATAATTATAAGGATGGTATAAGGTGCGTTCGCAGCCCGGGTTCCACCGTGCAGAGATGGAACCTGCTGCTGAGTAATGACAGACTATATGGCGGTATAATGTGGATACACACACGGGTTAGCTTCACCCGGTATGAAGAAAGCAAACTCTGTTGCATCACAGGACCGCAGTACCACACAAAGAGCGCGATCAAAGAGACACAGAACTCTGTCCAAAGACTCAGGAAAAGAGTTCCTCTAGACCTCTTGCGCTCGACACCGCTATTGGGGTGTCAGAGATTAACAGAATGAATAAACTACTGGACAAGAGTGCGTGCAGTGCCACTCTAGTGGACGCCACTAACGTCCCAGACATGGGTCAGAAAAGCGCTTTATTAGCGTATGGCACGCACTGGCGGTCACTGCAATCAGACACTGTATCGTGTGGTAGCTGTGCGGGATAGCACTGTCAGGCACTAGGTAGCTTCCACCATTTGCATACATCAACAAAACTAGGGTTGGAAATGATTTGGAGCTTTCATCCATCGACAGGCATACATCCACACACACAATAATAAGTTTAAACTAGCACATGGCCGTGCGGCCATGCAAACCTTTTATAGCAGAAGCTCTCCAGGACCTTCCTAGTGGTCCAATAAGAGCTGCTACAGGACCTGAGCATGTTACCCTGACCTCCAATGAGAGGTCATCCCTTGGGCATGCTCAGAAGAAGAAAAGCAGGATTTAGTCCAGGAACGCCTGCTCGCCAATGATCAGTACTGGTTACAATAGCTGAACCCGTAAGGACAGCAGTAACGAGCTGCACAGTATCAGCTTGAGCCAGACACTGGGACCAACGTCTCTGCTGAGCAGGCGCCACTGCAGCTGGAGGAGAATGGGAGACCGCAGCGGAGATGGTTCGAGATTCCCCCTGTGCAGCAGTGGGAACTCGACACCTAACATCACAGCTGCTATTATTAGCAAACATAAGACTTCCATTCCAAAGGGTTTAAGGCCATCTCCAAAGACGTTAGTATCTCAGTTTCAACAGTGCACAATGTTATTAAGAAGTTTGATAAGCATGGAACCATCAAGAACCTCCCTTGACATGGAGAAAAGAGGAAAATTGACAAGAGATGTCTTCAAAAGTTGGTGTGAATGGTGGAAAAAGCACCACATCAAACATCCAATGACCTGAAGGACAACCTGGAATAGTCTGGGGTAATGGCTTCAAGTACCATACACTGAACACTAAACCAAACAGAACTTTATGGGTGAAGGCCAAGGAAGAAACCATTGCTCAAGAAAAGACATAAAAAGGATCAACTGATCTTTGCTAAAAAGTGCCTTGACAACACAAAATCCTTCTTGGAAAATGTTCTGAGGGCAGATTAAGCAAAAATAGAGCTTTTTGGCAATTAAAGGCAACAGTTTGTTTACAGGCGGCGTAATGAAGCCCATAAGGAAAATAACACCCTACCAATAATTAAGCATGGTGGAGGATCCATAATGCTGTGGGGTTGCTTAGCGGAATCTGGTACTGGAGACCTTGACACAGCGTAATGTCCTACCCCGTGTAAGAAAATTTGATTTGATCCAAAGATCATGGATCCTACAGCAAGACAATAACCCAAAGCACACATCCAAAAGTACACAGAAATGTTTGAAAAAAAAAATTGGATTGTTTTAAAATGGCCAGCAGTAAGTCCTGACTTTAATCCCATTGGGAAAAACTCTGCAAACATTCAAGAGCTTGAACAAACTGCATAGGAATAGTATGAGAAAATACCCGCTGAGAAGTGTATGAAGCTTATAGATGGCTGCAAGAAATGTTTTAAGGCTGTCACCAATGCTAAAGGGTGTGCAACCAAGTATTAACTAGGGGTGTTTTTTATTGCTGCACATACTGTTTATTCTGTTTCTTCTTTGAAATTGTAACATGTAAGTTGTAAAACAATGTTTTATAACTATATTACTTTGGACCACTACTTAGAAAATCCTGAGGATATAGCTATGGTACATTTCCATTATTTCTAAAGATATTGTACAGCCTATGAAAAAATAAAGAGCCAATAATAGTGAGCAGCACTGTAAAGCTAAAGTGTCATCAGAAAATAAAATATTGTATATATGTTGAATGTATTTTTTTCACGATCTCTTTATCTCGCTATCTATCTATCTACATATATAACCCCTGGCAAAAATTATGGAATCACCGGCCTTGGAGGATGTTCATTCAGTTGTTTCATTTTGTAAAATAAAAGCAGATCATAGGCATGGCACAAAACTAAAGTAATTTCAAATGGCAACTTTCTGGCTTTAATAAACACTAAAAGAAATCAAGAACAAACAACGTGGTAGTCAGTAATGGTTACTTTTTTAACCAAGCATAAGGGAAAAATTATGTAATCACTTAATTCTGAGAAAAAAATTATGGAATCATGAAAAACAAACAAATAAAAAACAATCCAAAACATCACTAGTATTTTGTTGCACCACCTCTGACTTTTATAACAGCTTGCAGTCTCTGAGGCATGGACTTAATGAGTTTCAAACAGTACTCTTCATTAATATGGCTCCAACTTTCTCTGATTGCTGATGCCAGATCAGCTTTGTAGGTTGGAGCCTTGTCATGGACCATTTTCTTCAACTTCCACCAAAGATTTTCAATTGGATTGAGATGTGGACTATTTGCAGGTCATGACATTGAACTTATGCATCTTTTTCAAGGAATGTCTTCACAGTTTTTGCTCTATAGCAGGATGCATTATCATCTTGAAAAATGATTTCATCATCCCCAAACATCTTTTCAATTCATGGGATAAGAAAAGTATCCAAAATCTCTACGTAAACTTGTGCATTTATTGAAGATGTAATGACATGTCTGTGATCTGCTTTTTTTCTACAAAATTAAACAACTGAATGAATATCCTCCAAGGCCAGTGATTCCATAATTTTTGCCAGGGGTTGTATATGTACAGTACCTTCTCATTTAAAGATTTATCTCTATTTTCATGACTATGAAAATTGTATATTCACACTGAAGGCATCAAAACTAAGAATTAACACAAGTGGAATTATATACCTAACAAACAAGTGTGAAACAACTGAAATTATGTCTGACATTCTAGGTTCTTCAAAGTAGCCACCTTTAGCTTTGATGACTGCTTTGCACACTCTTGGCATTCTCTTGGAAGTTCCCAGAGATGTTTAGCACTTGTTGGCCCTTTTGCCTTCACTCTGCAGTCTAGCTCACCCCAAACCATCTCGATTGAGTTCAGGTCTGGTGACTGTGGAGGCCAGATCATCTGGCATAGCACCCCATCACTCTCCTTCTTGGTCAAATAGCCCTTACACAGCCTGGAGGTGTGTTTGGGCTCATTGTCCTGTTGAAAAATAAATTATGGTCCAACTAAACGTAAACCAGATGGAATAGCATGCCGCTGCAAGATGCTGTGGTAGCCATGCTGATTCAGTATGCCTGCAGAATAAGTCCCCAACAGTATCACCAGCAAAGCACCCCCACACCATCACACTTCCTCAAATTTGGACTCATCAGACCAAAGCACAGATTTCCACTAGTCTAATGTCCATTCCTTGTGTTCTTTAGCCCAAACAAGTCTCTTCTGCTTGTTGCCTGTCCTTAGCAGTGGTTTCCTAGCAGCTATTTTACAATGAAGGCCTGCTGCACAAAGTCTCCTCTTAACAGTTGTTATAAAAATGTGTCTGCTGCTAGAACTCTGTGTGGCATTGACCCGGTCTCTAATCTGAGCTGCTGTTAACCTGTGATTTCTGAGGCTGGTGACTCGGATAAACTTATCCTCAGAAGCAGAGGTGATTCAGCTGTGTATCCACCAGACTTCTGCACAACATAACTGATGGTCCCAACCCCATTTATAGGGTAAGAAATCCCACTTATTAAAAAACCTGACAGGGCACACCTGTGAAGTGAAAACCATTCCCGGTGACTACCTCTTGAAGCTCATCAAGAGAATGCCAAGAGTGTGCAAAGCAGTCATCGAAGCAAAAGGTGGCTACTTTGGAGAACCTAGAATATAAGACATATTTTCAGTTGTTTCACACTTTTTGTTAAGTATATAATTCCACATGTGTTAATTCATAGTTTTGATGCCTTCAGTGTGAATGTACAATTTTCATAGTCATGAAAATACAGAAAAATCTTTAAATGAGAAGGTGTGTCCAAACTTTTGGTCTGTACTGTATATACATTTATGCTAGTAAGAAAGATGCATAAACAGAAATTTGTTTTAACAATTTATGTTTTATTTTAAAATATTGCATTTAACAAATTTTAATAGCGGAAAAAATTTAACTATTATTTCATCAAATGCCAACGTCTCAATTTACTTTATATTTGTAAAGACAGAAAACATAAAAGAATAAAATCAAAGCATTTTTGCTTGCCTTTCTAATGTGTGCATAACTTTTTGCCAATACTGTGACCTCTTTAAGTCAAATAAATCTTTTTAAACTTTAAAGCATATCTCAATTCCATCATCCCATGCTTTTTAATACTTATCCTCTTATCAGCTGGCATTCCATCATAAGAAAAGATGAAAACATTAAAAAAAATGCACAACGTAATATACAAATACAAAATAAAGGATATTTAAAAAAAGCAAGTTTGCAGATATTCTTATCTCCCACACAAAACTGTTTATAAGACAAGTAAAGTTATGAAAAAATATTTTATAAGATGTGAAGTGCAATAGAAATTCACTATATGAAAATAGCAAATGGTTGAGCTCTGCTTTTAACAAGAGAGCTAAGTAGCATGGGTTGCCACTGGAGATGGGCATTAGGTCTGAAACAAGAGCCTGGAAGCCAACAGAAAGATGCATGCTTAAAATGTATACTGAACTGATGATAACATCAAAGAAAAAAAATCAGAACTATAGGTTTTGGAGGGGGAAATTTGTTCAGGTGGTAACAATATGTTGTTCTTTCGATATTTTTTTTAATTAATATAGCTGAGACATATTTTCTAGTAATAAAAACAGAAAACACTGAAATTGGTCTCTAACAGGTTAATATTTCGTCCCCATGTACAATAAAATAAATGGTGTAGCAAGCCAATTATCTGAAGCATGTTTTTGGAGTGCAGATAGATTTCTGTATAAAAGCTTTAACCCTGCTGTTGTCTTCGGTCTGCGGAGACCGATTTTGAACTTTGGTATTTTTTGGGGTGTTCAAGATGTGGTTCTGAAACTTGTGGTTGATTGAATTAAATGAAAATGGGTCGGTCGGCCACGGGTTTCAGAGCCGCATCTTGAATATTTTAAAGAATATTGAAGTTCAAGGTCGGTCGTTTTTGACCAAAGACAACAGCTGGGTTAATGAAATCCATACTAGCAAGAACAAAAACAATTATAAAAGTTATAGTTATTTATTCGGTAGCCCCAGCAAATCATTTTAACAAAGTGCTTAACATGTACATTCTCTGTTTATCCCTAGACACCATGAAATGACTTTAGTTAATGCAGCACCATACACACTGTACCTTTACTTCATGTGATTGCCTTGGTACATAAGCTGTTTACATGTCATCCCAATGGGTCTGAAAGTCCAGCAATGGTTCACAGCCAGGTTCCTATTATTAAGTACATTTAACACCTTCACCATAGAAGATGGTATTAACAAAAGAAGACAATTTGGCCATGATATAATATAATATATTGAAATTCTAAGTGTTCCAAAGAAAATGGTCTAGAGACTGTTACTTCTAGACCTCCTAGGTGCACAAAAATGTGTTTAATTAAATTCATTATAGAAAAATATCCTCAAAAAAACTATAGAACTTTTTACTATACATAATTTTATTGTCTTTTTAAGTTTACTATTAAAAAGAACATAATTGCATTAACACAACGAATACTGTTAAGCATTTTATTGCATGGCAAACAGCTGCAAGAAAAATACAAAAAAAAAGCAATGCTTGAATTGTTTTTTTTTTGCATACTTCTAAACAATGTCATAATAAAAGTGAATCTAAAATATAAATGTATTCAAGAATAGTATAAATGAAAAGTAACTTGATGAAAAAGTGCTTGATAATAAAAATTAATTAAAAAGTTATTTTGGTCGAAATGGGATAATGAAAAAAAAAAAAAAATACTTGGTCCTAATGATCTAAAATAGACAAGCTGTGAACACTATTTTTTCAGCATTATAGTGTCACAGGCAACATTGTTCCAAACTAATTGTAGAAAAGTACAGTGTATTATTTTAGTCACAAAAACCTACAGAGATTAACTGAAATATCTAGGTTCAACCTCAGACAATAGGTTTTGCCTGTTTGGTGGCCGATGTGAACATGCACCGATATGTTGCATGCATATAAACTTATATTACAGTTCATCTCTTTAGGTTTTTGGTTCAGGTTTTTGTATTCTGTGCAAATAAGAGCATGGCTTCCTTTTTCATTCAGCTGGACATTACGCTTATATAGCTCTCCATGGCTGGTTTGTGTTTTGCTCGGCCCTTATTCACATTTATGTGATTTGCCATATGGCAAAGTTTTAATACTAGAGGTAAAGACCTTCTTGAATAAGGTCACTTTGAGATGGTGGGATGGCTTTTAAGCTTCTTTGGATGCAGAAGCCCCCATAAGTAACCCCATTTTTCAAATTTTGTAACTCAAAGAATTCATTTAGGAATGCAGTGGGCATATTGGCACCATATGTGCCTCACTGAATGTTACACTATTGGACAGTGGGGAAAGAATAATTACATTTTTACCACTAGAAAGTTGTTATAGCTTCAAGTTTTTATCTGTTTTAGAGGCTAATAGGGAAAAATGGACCTCACAGTTTGCTGTGAAATTTTTCCTGTGTGAGGCAATACGCTGCATGCTTTTCAGGCTCAGTTGAAAGCTCAGAAAAGAAAGTGCTCCATATTGTAGTACAAATTTGGCTGTTATCATTTGCCGGTGCCATGACGAACTGGAAGAACTGGTTTTAGGTGCCAGAACAGCAGAAGCCTCCCATAAGTGACCCCATTTTACAAACCACCTCTCAATGAAATATTGAATATGAATATATTGAAATCACAGGCGTGTCACATAATATTATACCATTGGGCAGTGAAGAAAAAATATTATATTTTTACCACAAAAAAATTGTTTTAGGCTCAGATTTTACATTTTGACTTGGTCAAATGAGTAAACCTGGTGTTTGGGTAGGCGAATTGCACTGAATAAAAATAAATAAAAAAGGGCAATTGCAACCCGGGGTCCACTGAGCAGAGATGTGTAACAGCTGCAAGTGAACAATGGCAGGATTAAACAGCGAGCGATCATCAAAAACGTACTGTGTTAAATGGCACATAGTGTGAACGGGACTCAGAGCACCAAGCTCAGTTGCTGGACAGGGTGGTGCGGCAAGAAGTAAATAGCACACTAAAGCCTGTTAAAAGTCACAGGGCAAGTAGCACAAAGATGGAACTCACTCTACAAGTAAATGGTTCTAACCACACATGGGAAGCAAATGCTGTGTAAAAGAAAAGAACTCAAGTGGCACTAGGTGCTAGATCCTGTCACTTTCTCAGAGAAGTCTAACCATGAAAGAAACAGATGCTAAGCCAAAGGATAACTACTCTGTCCTAACCCTACCTGCCCTACCCTCGCTGCGTATAGAGTGACACACTGAATTATGTAACCAGTGTGGTAGAGTATCCACTCACATACACCACATATTAGTGATACTAGCGCACCCACATGCGCCACTGGGGTTTTTTTTTATACACAAGGCTCCACTCCAAATACTCAAGCTCAGTCAGTCGAAATGTGGCCCATGGGCCAATCTGCAGCTGCCACCTCACCAGAGCAGCAACTGTCTGACCACCAGTGAGCAGATGCCACATCACAGACATGCTCAGTAAGGTAACTTCTGGACTTAGACTCCCAAGCACCAAGCTGTATCTGCATATCTAGTCTTCAATGCATCAAGCTGTATCTGCATATCGCTGGTTACTATAGGCTTGACTGGAAAGTCAGTAGTAACTAAACAAATACCATGAGCTTGAAAAATATGCTGGAACAGATGTCTGTGCTGAGCAGCACACACAACGGATGGGCAAGAATAGGGCATCACAGCACCAGGCAATGCTTAGGATTAATGCCCTTGCAGCAGGAAAATCCTGACGCCTAACACCTGACAGCAAAATTTGTCACACAAATTCTACTGAACATCACAATACCCTGTATGTGTCTGCACAATTCTGCTTGCCACACAGTGAGACTCAGGAAAGAAGGAGCTCTAGTTGACTCTTGAAGAATAAACTAGAGCAGAATAGTTTGCAAACTTTGTATATATAGCCCTTAAGTGCCAGAAGAGCAAAATCATCCTCTAGTGACCCTATTTTGTGAATTTTAAAAAACTATATATATTTTTTTTTACTTTTTTACTTAGCCCTTCTATGTGACTTTAACTTTTTTACACTGATGGCTGGTATAATGCATTGCAATGCATTATGCCTGTTAGTGCTGCACTGACAGTAGTCTATTAAACCATGCTCCTGATATGGTCTAGCAGGCTTGCCATAGCTTGCTGACCTAGAGATCAACATCACAATCTCGGATTGCCATTGCAATGATAGTGTTCCTTCGATGACGCCTTCTAATTGCTTCAATCAAGATCGATAACGGCATTTAGGGGGTTGAATGGCCTGGGACTTGGTTTTAACTGGTGGTGATTGTGTATCCACAGCTCCTGTGCATCACACAATTGCCATGACATATCCATACATTAGAGGTGGGAAGCCCAATCCGACCATGACGTATGGTTATGTCATAGGTCATGAAGGGGCTAATGTAAAAAGTGGAAGGCAAACTCTATATTTATGCAATATGCAAGGATTTTTTTTCCAATCAACAAAAAAAAAAGAATTTGTGCTATTTTATATTTTAAGGTAATTCCGTATACTAAATATTAACATACATATCTAAACAGGCAACACATTGAACTATAAATATTCAAATTTTAATTAAGCAAAACATTATTAACAATGGAAAAGTATACCAAGATTGAATTTAGTGCCATTCCAAGAATAATGTACATACAAGTTTTTAGATTTCTTTATGTCTAATGTTTTTGAGGCACTCAAGAAACACAATGCAGGAATAGCTATTCAAGTAGCATCTGAAAGCCATGTTTGTGAACTGTTGCAGCCTTTACAAACATGATGTAAAAATGAGAGTGATATTGTGAGTTAAGAACAATGCATGTTGTTTGCCTCAATGTTGTTATTGTGTCATTTTAGATTCAATAAGACAAAATAAAAAATGAGTTGAATGCAAAAGTATCTAGGGGCAATTATTAACCTAAATAGAATTAGTGAGAACAAACTTCTATATTCAAACAATATATAAAGCCATCTTTACCAGTTTATTACAACATCTCCATTGTTGTTTGTGCTTTATAAATCAAATCATAACTGTACAGAATAATAATGAGAATTCAGTTTTACAAAGCATATTTTTAAAGTTTCATTTATCAATCATCAACTTCGAAACTTTACTATTTACATTAATAACTGTGTGTCAAAACATTGGAATACCATTTTGACAAAGTGTTAGATAATAGTGGTAGCTAATGTTATTTTTTTTATTATTATTATTATTATTATTATTATTATTATTATTAGTAGTAGTAGTAGTAGTAGTAGTAGTAGTAGTAGAATCATTACTAAGTTACTGGTGAATGACAGACTGGCACAGAGAGTAAGAGTACCTTGCACCTGGAGAATTTCATTTTACAGGGAATAGTGGAAAGAGACTTTATGTGAGGGTTAAAGCTGCTAATATGGCAATGCTGTCATAGAGGGGTATTTCCAGATTGCAGCTTTGTATAGAGTTTCATGTTGCTTTCAAAGGTTTTAAAGGTGAGGGAACAAACAGGAATAGATTCAGTCAGAGATGTACAGAGAGAACATGTTGTAGATAGCCTTATATATTATTACTAATACTTTGGACTGCACTGTCTGGGCAATGAGAAGCCAGTATATTGCAATCCAATCTCATTTCATATGAAAAATCAATTTGGAACAAAATCAAGACTGAAATCAAATCATGAGTACAACAATGTATGCATCACCGTGTGATGTACCATATAAGAAGTAAAGTTTGGGGCAGTGCAAATCCTAGGTTAAACTTCAACAACCTCAGATTGGCCAAGTGTAGTTCTACAGGATGTTCTTGCAAGGATCTCACATCAAGGTTAGTTGAAAATGCTGTAAGCCACCCTTTGTAAAAGACAGTTTTTTCACACTGTTCTTAGCATCACCAGATTTTGAACAGCTATTTTTGAGCTCAAAGACCAACAGTGCCAAATCTACTGATTTTCTTTTTGCTTTATAAAGGGCCACGGACGATAAAAAGGAGCTTGGTAAAGAACATGGCATGTAGGCTTCAATCAAAGATCATTTTCAGAATATAGTTCCAAATTGTTTGCCTAGAAATGGGTGCAAATAAATAAAAAATATCACTGAAAAGTTCAGGGGTCTTGTGAAATTCTAGAGAATGTTTTTTTTTTGGTGCAGGAATATGAGTTTAGCATACTGATTTCGTCTGGCTGACATTTTCAGAATGTTTAAAATTTTGACATCAGCTTTTTATTGTTAGCATTCACTGTAATTAAACAAGGATTGTTTTTTAGTAAGAAGACTGTCAAGGATGAATTACACTATTTTAAGTGGCATGGGGAAAATTCTGCATGACTGAATTTATGATTTAGAATGATTCTAAAGCCTAAATGAAGATACATTTGACAGATTTATTAATATCTCCCTCACTGCACGCATTTGATGATTCATGTATTAAAACAATACCAGATCCTATACAGAGTTGCTTTCAATGCCATTCATAATTGTCAAAAAATTGTCCGGTGGGCTTCACAAATATGGTATTTGCTGATCACTATATATTTCAACATATTTATGCCAGAAAATATTACTCACTTGATTACAATAAATCTACAATGATTAACTACTTATGGACTGCCCATAAACTATAACCATCTGGGCTGTCCACACATTACTATTAATTGACATTCTAAAACATTAACGCAGTCTAAGCAGCTTGCACAATAACATGCAGCTGTGGGGGTTGGGGAAGCTGGCAATTTAAAATGTTATTGGCAGAACTTTTGGATAGTTTAAAAAAATAAAAAAAAGTGAAACAGATACATATTTCCCATTTTCCTTTACATTTTTCTCTCAGTATCAGCACAAAAAAGCAGGAAAATGAAAATGACATAAATATTAAGCACCATGTAACGTGAAAAGAGATGCACAATTATTTGAACGTCCGAATATGAAAAGATTTTAGAGCTGATAGAAATGCATGTACGATAAAACCCGAAAATGTGCCTAGTCAGGAAGGGGGAAAAATAACTTGGTCATGAACAGGCTAACAAACTCAAATAATAAACTAAAACTTTAGAAGGTCCCAATTGATGAAATGGATACACAAGGCTGTGTAATAAATTCTACCAATTCAATCTGTTACAGTAAAGTAAATAACAATGGTTGGCTCAGAGATAAAAGATGAAAAAAATGGAGAATATAAAGATTAGCAACAATGTTTTAATTGCTGATGACACCATTCTCAGTTGAATGAACTAAAGACCTTTACATTTTAAAAAACAGACTTAACAGACAATTTAGTAAATAGAAAATAAAGATTTGTTTTACACAAGAAAATAGAAAAATTAGAAATTGTTAACATAGCAAATATATTTTGGTTAAAGAACGCAACACTGGAGAAGGTAGAAGATCAAAGCCCAAATATCAAAAGGTGGAAGATCTAAAGACAAAGAAAATATTCTCAAATGTAGTGACATTTCTACATGCTAAGGTCAGAACATCAAGATGAGAATATTTTCTGTGCTTAAGAGCTAAATTATTAAGGTTGTTATCTGTTTTAGATACTCCTTTTGTTTAAAGTGATCCAAAAGTGTCCCTCCCATTCAATAGACCTGTGATTATTTATTACTTGTAGTCTGTGGGAAAACTTGAAATGAATGATATTCAGTCTATTTAATATATCGATATACACACTATACTGAACTCTTTTCATGTCGACCTTGTATTTTCGAGTATACATAGGTACAGACGAATCCAAGTTTGAGGTGTTTGGATCACACAGAAGAACAATTGTGAGATGCAGAACAACTGAAAAGATGCTGGAAGAGTGCCTGATGCCATCTGTCAAGCATGGTGGAGGTAATGTGATGGACTGGGGTTGCTTTGGTGCTGGTAAAGTGGGAGATTTGTAGAAGGTAAAAGGGATTTTGAATAAGGAAGGCTATCACTCTGTTTTGCAACGCCATGCCATACCCTGTGGACAGCGCTTGATTGGAGCCAATTTCATTCTACAACAGGACAATGACCAAAAGCACACCTCCAAATTATGCAAGAACTATTTAGGGAAGAAGCAGGCAGCTTGTATTCTATCTGTAATGGCCAGTGGAGTCACCAGATTTCAACCCCATTGAGCCATTGTGGGAGCAGCGTGACCGTATAGTATGCAAAAAGTGCCCATCAAGCCAAACCAACTTGTGGAAGGCGCTCCTGGAAGCATGGGGTGAAATTTCTCCAGATTACCTCAGCAAATTAACTGCTTGAATGCCAAATGTTGTCAATGTTGTAATATAAGAACACAAAATTATCTGGGTGACCCTAATCTTTTAAATGGTAGTGTATATACAGTGTATATATGTATATATATATATATATATATATATACTGTATATATATATATATCTATATATATAATTGTCTAAGGGTTTTTCCGTCTGTCTGTCTTTCTGTCTGTCTGTCTGTCCTGGAAATCCCATCTCTCTGATTGGTCGAGGCCGCCAGGCCTCGACCAATCAGAGACCGGCACAGCATCGACGTAGAAATCCTGCGTCTCTGATTGGTCGAGGCCGCCAGGCCTCGACCAATCAGCAACGGGCACAGCGACGATGATGTCATAAAGGACGTAGACATCCCGCGTCTCTGGTCGAGGCCGCCAGGCCTCGACCACTCAGCAACGGGCAGAGTGACGATGATGTCATAAAGGACGTAGACATCTCACGTTTCTGATTCAGCGATGGGCACAGTATCGACGTAGATGTCATAATGGTTGCCATGGCGACGATGATGTCATAAAGGTTGCCTCGACCAATCAGCGACGGGCACAGTCTGCCGCGAATTCTGGAATCATCATTGTCCATATATTACAGGGACATGCATATTTTAGAATACCCGATGCGTTAGAATCGGGCCACAGTCTAGATATAGTCTATATATATAATTGTCTAAGGGTTTTTCCGTCTGTCTGTCTTTCTGTCTGTCTGTCTGTCTGTCTGTCTTTCTGTCTGTCTGTCTGTCTGTCCTGGAAATCCCGCGTCTCTGATTGGTCGAGGCCGCCAGGCCTCGACCAATCAGAGACTGGCACAGCATCGATGTAGAAATCCCGCGTCTCTGATTGGTCGAGGCCGCCAGGCCTCGACCAATCAGCAACGGGCACAGCGACGATGATGTCATAAAGGACGAAGACATCCCGCGTCTCTGATTGGTCAAGGCCGCTAGGCCTCGACCAATCAGCAACGGGCACAGCGACGATGATGTCATAAAGGTTGCCTCGATCAATCAGCGACGGACACAGTCTGCCGCAAATTCTGGAATCATCATTGTCCATATATTACAGGGACATGCATATTCTAGAATACCCGATGCGTTAGAATCAGGCCACAGTCTAGACTCCCAAATGAGAAGCAGTTGAGTTAATTATTTAACCAAATATACCAGGATCATTTTCAAGCTGATAAGTTAATATGGATGCCAAATCTATATATATAATTGTCTAAGGGTTTTTCTGTCTGTCTGTCTTTCTGTCTGTCTGTCTGTCTGTCTTTCTGTCTGTCTGTCTGTCCTGGAAATCCCGCATCTCTGATTGGTCGAGGCCGCCAGGCACAGTCTGCCGCGAATTCTGGAATCATCATTGTCCATATACTACGGGGACATGCATATTCTAGAATACCCGATGCGTTAGAATCGGGCCACAATCTAGTATATATATATATATATATATATATATATATATATATATATATATATACACAGCTCTGGCAAAAATTAAGAAACCACTGCAAAATTTTCAGTTTCTGTGATTCTTCTCTTAATAGTTATATTTAACCTTAACCTTAAGCAAGGATCAACACCTGGTCATCTAATGGTTAGACGGAGACCTTGAGAGGCATACAAGGCACAGTGTCTTGGAACAACTGTGAGATTTGGTGGATGAGTGATGATGATCTGGGGATGCTTCAGCAAGGCTTAAATTGGGCAGGTTGTTCTTTGCAAAGGACGTATGAATCAAGCCGCATACAAGGTTATCCTGGAAAAACAGTTTATTCTTTCTGCTCAGGCAATTTTCCCCAATTCTGAGGACTGCTTTTTCCAGCAGGACAATGCGCCATGCCACCCAGCTAGGTCAATCAAGGTGTGAATGAAGGACCACCACATCAAATCCCTGTCATGGCCAGCCCAATCTCCAGACCTGAACCCCATTGAAAACCTCTGGAATGTAATCAAGAGGAAGATGGATAGTCAAAAGCCATCAAACAAAAGCCATCTTAAATTTTTGTACTAGGAGTGGCATATGGTCACCAAAAAGCAGTGTGAAAGACTGATGGAAAGCATGCCAAGACACATGAAAGCTGTGATTGAAAATCATGGTTATCCCAAAAAATATTGGTTTGTGAACTCTTCTTGAGTTAAAACATTAGTATTGTTGTTTCTAAACGATAATGAAATTTATTTATTTTGCATTATTTGAGGTCTGCAAGCAATGCATTTTTTTGTCATTTTGACCATTTCTCATTTTCAGAAAATAAATACAAAATGTATTGCTTGAAACTTCGGTGACATGTTGTCGGTAGTTTATAGAATAAAAGAACAATTTACATTTTACTCAAAAATATACATATAAAGAGAAAAATCAGACAAACTGAAAAATTTGCAGTGGTTTCTTATTTTTTGGCAGAGCTGCATATATAATATATATACACATATGTATATATGGCTTTGTATGACATTTCTATCAAGTTTACAAAGAGGGATTAATTGGTTTAGAAAATGCATGGTAAATTTTCATTTTATAATATTATAAGTTAAGAGAGAGCCCTCAATTTAGAACTTAAATCTAGTAGAATGAATGACTAATATTGTTGACCCACTTTCAAAATCCTATTGTCATAAAACATTTTTTCTAAAAATTTTCAGTAAGCATAAGTAACCGAGCTTCCATGGTTAACCGTTTCTGCTGCTTTTGTCAAACTAAACAGTAAGATAAATAATTTCTGAGTAGCCACTATAAAGTGGAAAATGTAGCGATACATATTCTTCCTAAAGAAATCAATAAAGTTTAAAAATATAGATCTATAGCGCCAATTCCCAATATCACAGTAGACATCAATACAGTCTAAAAGAGATGGCTTTCCATTTTACGGTCCATTAACTATTTATCTGCATTCTTACAATATGTGCCAATGAAATCTAAAATATGGATGTGGTTTTCTATAGGAAGAATGGAGACCTAAATTACACATTGGAAAGTCAATGCAGTTCTATCACAGATTACCATGTTTAGACTTCATTGACTACTGCAAGAAGAACATGGATCTGGATTATAGATTTCTCTAGTTTTTCATTTGCTGTGAATTGAATCTGAAACTTGTTTGTTTTTTTTTCATTTTCAGCGCAGTTGGTGAATGTCAAATCTTCAGACAGCAAAAGAATAAGATGTTAGGTAAAAGATGACATGTATTTTGCTTTATTTTAAAACTATTTAATTGTCATGACAGTTATGTGACGCATTCATGCAGACAACATCTTCTCCGTAGAACAATAAGCACAGGTAGAAACTTTCTTTCTGGCCTTCAGCAGCTGGCATGCAGCAATCTATTCTTTTGGTACAGTGTTTAATTTAGCTACGGGTTGGAAAAGCTAACTCTCTCATACAGTTTCTGACTGTCACTGATTCAGTAATGATACAGTGGGTCATATATGAAAGACAACATATTTTTAACAATAGACCACCTGACAGCTTGGGATTTATTCACTTTTTTTGAGAATCACAGAGGGCATCTCTAACTTATTTGTCTGACTTTTTATATATATATATATATATATATATATATATATATATATATATATATAACATTTTGGAGGTGATCAAAAGTTTTGAAAAACTGCAGTCCACTGACCTTGTGAAAAGAGAATGACTATAACGAAGAACTTTATGGTGTTTTGAAGCTTTTGTCACCTGCAGTGTTTAGTACTTTATATTATTTTCTGACTTCTGCACTTAAAAAAAGAGATATTTTACAAGACAAACATGTTGAATCCCTTCCATATGCAACAATATGTCTTGAAAAGCATAAGGTAATATAGTTGTATTTTTTTTTTAATTAAATTACTATATATTTAACAGCCTTAATGGGAAGGTTTAGGTTAGTAAATAATATTTCCATAGTTAAATTTAAATGAAAGTAGGAGCATAAAATTCTGCTAAGATGTAACCCTTATTATATTGGTAAGCATTTGGTGATTCTCGAATGTTTAGCAGACCAGCTACTCATTGACTTGGCTTACACTAGCACTGTACTGCCCACAATATACAGCTCTGGCAAAAATTAATAGACCACTGCAAAATGTTCAGTGTGTCTGATTTTTCTATTCATAGGTAAATTTTTGAGTTAAATGTAAATTGTTCTTTTAGTCTTGAAACTTCTGACAACATGTCTCCAAAGTTCCAAGCAATACATTTTGTATTTTTTTCCAAAAAGGAGAAATGGTAAAAATTTAAAAAAATCAGTGCTTTCAGACCTCAAATAAGGCAAAGAAAACAAGTTCATAATCATTTAGAAACAACAATACTAATGTTTTAACTCGGGAAGAGTTCAGAAATCAATATTTTGTGGAATAATCATGATTTTTAATCACAGCTTTCATGCGTCTTGGCATGCTTTACCACCAGTTTTTCACACTGCATCTGGCACAAAAATGTAAGCAGTTCTTCTTTGTTTGATGGCTTGTGACTATCCATCATCCTCTTGATTACATTCCTGAGGTTTTCAATGAGGTTCAGGTCTGGAGATTGGGCTGCCCATGACAGGGTTTTGATGTGGTGGTCTCTTCATTTTTGCCAGAGCTGTATATTGATGGGACAGTTAGTCTAACTACAGGCATCGATTCTTGCTACTTAAAGCTGCAGACTGCTCATATGACCATCTCACCCAGGAGGACATTGAGTAGTAAACACCTCTTTCCTCAGACATTTAATGAAGCTCAATGGTATGGGTGACTGACTAATAAACTTTTTTCTCCATCCTTAATAAGAAACTCATTGGTGTAAAGTAATCCCCAACTATGAATCTGCATGTATTTTTTTATTTTAATCTGAGACAAACAAATTCAATCATGTCAGAACAAAAGGGGGTTGCCTGAAATATTTGTTCATGTTTTTATTGTACATAACATTAATATTTTACTTTAACAAGATAATTAGTAGTTCCAACAGATCAGAGAAATGGTAAAAAGGAGCAGTTCAGTGCAATACTCAGTGTCTTCTTGTGCTCCATTGTCTGAACAGGAAGAGTCAGTGACATACAGAGGCAAAGAAGAAGGTGAAGCTAGTCTTCAATGTGACAAAGTGTGGGAGCTCTGGGTAGTTGTATTACGGTCAGACTGCTGCAGTATACATCAGGCAGTCTAATGTGTAATGCAACTGACTGAATCTACTATGTAATTGTCTAAGGGTCACTTCCGTCTTTCTGTCTGTCTGTTAGGCTAGGTTCACATTGCGTCAAGTACATGGCGTTAAACGGATGCGTAAAACGCATGTACAGAAACAGAGCAAAAAAATATGTGAAATTCGTCGTCACGGTAACGCTAGCGTTAACGCATGTGATCGCGTTTTTTCATTTTGATGTCCGTTTACGAAGTATCCGTTTGTCTGCGTTTGTCACTGTCAATAAAGTTGTTCTTTTTTTTTTTTCCCTTTTGTCATTGTCGGGTGTGGGCACAGACTCATTCTCCATTTTGAAAGCATTGAGTGAACTTCTGCTAGCAAGATGTTTGTGTCTGAGCTCGTCAGATTTCGCTTGATGCGGTTGCGACTTCGGCAGAGAAAGCGTAGTTCGCAAAGGAGATATTGGATCCACGAAGTGAATTTCTTGCGGAGTACATATGGTGCCTTTCACACCCTGTATGTGCAGCTTCGGGATCATCCCTTCAAATTCCAACGCTATCTACGGATGTCCATTGAGACCTTTGATGTTCTGCTCTCACATGTGAAGGATGAGATACATCATCATCGCAGCACTTTTCGTGAAAGCATCAGTGCGGAGCAACGTTTAGTAGTGACTGTGAGGTAATTATACATTTTTTTATCATTCTATTGACAAAGACTAGATCTCGGTATCGTGTGGCCTAATGTTCATTTTGCAATTGTATATTATATTGTAAACTAGCCTTTAGATGATCATTAAAATCCTAATTTTTTTTTTGTTTGTTTTTGAATGTCAACAGATATCTGGCTACCGGAGAAACTTTTGCATCACTGCATTACCAGTTTCGACTTGGGAAGTCAACAATTTGTCAACTGGTTCGGGAAACTTGTGATGCCATTTGGAACAACTTGCAACCACTTGTGCTACCAACACCAACATCAGAAATGTGGCTAGCGATTTCCCAACAGTTTGAGGATGTGGCTAATTTCCCCAATTGTATTGGTGCCATGGACGGAAAGCACATTCGGATTCAGAAACCTGCGCATAGTGGTTCCCTCTACTATAACTATAAGAAATACTTTTCTATAGTATTGATGGCGATTGCGGATGCCAGGTACCGTTTTGTTGCTGTGGATATTGGAGCTTATGGCCGGACTAACGATTCCAGAGTATTCAGAGACTCCAACATGGGCCAATGTTTGTACAGCCAAAGTTTAAACATACCGTCATCACGACCTCTTCCGGGGACCGAAGGCCCAAGTTTGCCCTATGTTTTAGTTGGTGATGAGGCCTTCCAACTAGGACAAAATCTCCTCAAGCCCTACTCAAGCCGTAGTTTAGACTCCAGCAGGCGCATTTTTAATTATCGCTTGAGCCGGGCTAGACGTTATGTGGAGTGTGCCTTTGGGATTTTGACATTAAAATGGCGGATTTTACTAACCTGCATGCAACTGCAACCAGACAATGTGGACCGTGTTGTGAAGGCGTGCATCTGTCTGCACAATTTTGTGGCGAGACATGAACCCCAGTTGGTAGACCCCAATGATTGTGAGTCGAACCTCAGTAGCATTGAATCGACTACAGTTCGTTCTGCATCACAAATAATGAGGATTCGTGATCAATTTGCACACTACTTCACACATGAAGGCCAGGTTCCATGGCAAGACAGACACGTGTGAAAATAATTTAAAGTCTTCCTGATGTCGTGTAAAAAGTTACGTAGTGTAAAAAGTTATGTTGTTTAACCTGATGTCGTGTAAAAAGTTACGTAGTGTAAAAAGTTATGTTGTTTAACCTGATGTCGTGTAAAAAGTTACCTTATGTCGTGTAAAAAGTTAAAGTTAAAGTCATACAAGAATCTGAACTTTGAAACAGTTTACTAAATGTTTTTGTATTTTTCCAACAAACTGTTGGTACACAGGTGTAACATATGATATCCCATAGGGATGAAAAAAAAAGGAAAATAGAAATTAACAACAAATTTCCCCCCCCAAAAAAATTGCAACGCGGTAATTGCACCTGGCTGTGGACAGTGAACTGTACTAAAGACTTTGGTACTGCACGGGAGTATTGTCTGCCCAACTATATGATGGACTGCTACATTGTCTTTGAGGTTCCACGCTCGTTTCACCCCAGCCTCTATATTGAGGGTTTTAGGGCGGCATGTCCAGTCTTCTTCTTCCCGATGGAGCGGGTTCCTCGGTGCCCACAAATTCCTCTACAAGCTCGTTAAGTCTTTGTCGAAACATAAGGTTTCTATGTGCCGGGATATTTTGTGCTACAGGCACATAGGATAAGAAAAGTAGCTTCCACTCATTAGCAGAGTATACAGACTCGCGGGCTTGCAGCTCGGTAATTTCCCGCCTCAGGTCTTTGAGCTCACTGCGACACATGTCCTCTACCCGTTGGAGTCCATCCACGATAATTGCATCAGCTTCATCTTTTTGAGATGCTCGCTTGCGTCCACGCTGTGATTGCAACCAGGCACTCACACCTGCAGCAACAGTGCTTCTATCCGCAGATCGTGGCTCGCTGATGCCAGACACATCTTCAGGTTGCGTTGGTTCCACTGAAGAAGGCTCAAGTTCCTCTGCTGGTCTAGGAGCAGCGGTACTGCATATTGTGCTGTAACCCAAAAACAAAAATTAATTATTTTCCTTTAAACAATTTAGTCTCGCACACAGACCTTCTTGTACTTCCGAGCGCTGAGACACTGTTTTCTGAAGAAAGAGTAGTTGGTCATAATGCACATACGGTGTCACCCGTTTGCCACTTGATCCGCTTGGTGCATTCTGACTGTTCCGGTAGTCACGGACAAAGCGATCGCGGATGGACTTCCAACGGGTATGGACAGCATCGGCTTTAAATTTAAAAAAAAAAAAATATATAAAAATAGTAGATAGATTGTTTTAAGATATAGGAAAAATTGTTCATAGTTTGCTACGATAGTTGATATATAAATAGTAGATAGATAGTTGTTATATAAGAAATAGTGTAGAAATAGTGTATAGATAGATAGATATATAGTGTACAGATAGTTGATAATTGAGAGATAGATAGCAGACAACAAGTGGATAGGTTGATAGGATAGAAAAATTTTTTTTTAAACATTTTCCGATGTTACGTCACCAATATTTACCAATTTTTTTCTTTGAGGTTGTCGACTTCTCCATGTATCGGGGATCAAAGTGACAGATTATTTGATTCCACAACTTCCGGTTCTTCACGATGTCATGGTGGGAGCTGTCGCTCTGGTCCCATATGGAGGGGTTGGCTTCCACAAGGTTAATAAGTGTCTCATTGTGGATAGTCAATGGCTCTTCGTCAACGACAATCCTTTTTTTTTTGTCGCTGACTTGGACTATGTAAACACAAAACGTTATGTTGATAGTGTCAATTTCACTGGATGGCCATATTCATATGTACAGAGATAGATAGATACATAGATATAGCAATATATAGATATTATTATTATTATTATTATTTATTATTATTATTATACATTTTTATAGCGCCATTTATTCCATGGCGCTTTACATGTCAATACGGGGCAAATATAGACAAATACATTAAACATGAGCAGATAACAAGGCACACGAGTACATAAGGAGGGAGAACCCTGCCCGCGAGGGCTCACAGTCTGCAGGGGGTGGGTGAGGATACACTAGGAGAGGGAAGAGCTGGCTGTACGGCTGTTCAGTAGGTTGAGGATCACTGCAGGCTGTAGGCTTGTCGGAAGAGATGAGTCTTCAGGTTCTTTTTGAAGGTTTCTATGGTAGGCGCAAGTCTGATGTGTTGGGGTAGAGAGTTCCAGAGTATGGGGGAAGCACGGGAGAAGTCTTGGATGCGGTTATGGGAAGAAGAGATGAGAGGGGAGTAGAGAAGGAGGTCTTGGGAGGATCGGAGGTCGCGTGTAGGTAGGTACCGGGAGACCATGTCACAGATGTATGGAGGAGACAGGTTGTGGATGGCTTTGTATGTCAGTGTGAGGGTTTTGAACTGGAGTCTCTGGGCGATAGGAAGCCAGTGAAGGGCTTGACACAGGGGAGAGGCTGGGGAATAGCGGGGGAACAGGTGGATTAGTCGGGCAGCAGAGTGTAGGATGGATTGGAGTGGTGCCAGAGTGCTAGAGGGGAGTCCAGAGAGTAGGAGGTTGCAGTAGTCGAGGCGGGAGATGATAAGGGCATGCACTAGCGTTTTTGCAGTGTTGCGGTCAAGGAAAGCACGGATCCGGGAAATATTTTTGAGTTTGAGACGACAGGAGGAGGCAAGGGCTTGGATATGTGGCTTGAAAGAGAGGGCAGAGTCGAGGATCACCCCGAGGCACCGGGCGTGTGGGACTGGGGATAGTGAGCAGCCATTGACATTGATGGATAGGTCTGGTGGAGGGGTAGAGTGAGATGGGGGAAAGATGATGAATTCTGTTTTGTCCATGTTCAGTTGTAGAAAGCGAGCAGAAAAGAAGGCTGAAATGGCAGACAGACAGTGCGGGATTTTGGTAAGCAAGGAGGAGAGGTCAGGTCCGGAGAGGTAGATCTGCGTGTCGTCAGCGTAGAGATGGTACTGCATACCGTGGGATTCTATGAGCTGTCCCAGGCCGAAAGTGTAGATGGAGAAGAGTAGGGGTCCTAGAACAGAGCCTTGAGGAACACCGACTGACAAGGGGCGAAGTGAGGAGGTGGTGTGGGGGAGGGAGACACTGAATGTTCGGTCTGTCAGATATGACGAGATCCAGGAAAGGGCCAAGTCTGTGATGCCAAGGGATGAGAGGATTTGTAGCAAAAGGGAGTGGTCTACAGTGTCAAAGGCAGAAGACAAGTCCAGGAGAAGGAGGACAGAGTAGTGTCGCTTGCTCCTGGCAGTTAGTAGGTCATTGGTGACTTTAGTTAGGGCAGTTTCAGCTGAGTGATGGGAACGGAAGCCTGATTGTAACCGATCAAAGAGGGAGCAGGAGGAGAAGTGGGAGGACAGTTGAAGATGGACGTGTTGCTCCAGCAATATATATTATATATATATTATATATATTATATATTATATATATCTATATAGATATATAGATAGATAGATACATAGATAGATAGATATAGATTGATAGATAGATAGATAGATATTGATTGATAGATAGATATATAGATAGATAGATAGATACATAGATATAGATAGATAGATAGATAGATAGATATAGATAGATAGATACATAGATATTGATAGATAGATAGATAGATAGATATATAGATAGATAGATAGATACATAGATATAGATAGATAGATATAGATAGATAGATAGATAGATAGATACATACAGTAGATATTGATAGATAGATACATAGATATAGATAGACAAATAGATGGAGCGATAGATAGTTGATAGATAGTTTATAGATATAGTAGATAGAAAGTGAATAGATAGATTGTTGGTAAATATTGGATAGAATATTTCTAGTTTTATATTTACCACTTGCAGTTGTGGCGACGACAGACGTCTAGGGACCTTTTTTCTTTTTTGTCCTCCTTGTGCCACAACCTATTGTGTATGTAAAATGTAAAAAAAAATATTTTAACATTAAATAATGTTAACATTCATTGGATCAATAAATTTATGCATGAAAAATTCAACATGTGTGCTATGTACCTTTGTGCTTTTAGCATGTTTTTTGGGGGGAGGTCTAGCAGCCTCGGGCTCAGAAGACTCCTATTCACAATAAAACAATAAACAGGATTGTTATGCCTAGCTCAATACAATGGAGTTTCACACAACATGTTTTTTTAAAGTGCAAGCCTACCGACTCAGAAGAAAAAATCGCAGACACGCTGCTGCTGCTGCTGACATCTGTATCCGACATCTGTGTGCAACAAAGCAATACATGTTTAGTACACACACATCCGACGGACATTACAGACTCCCATGATGTATACAGAGATATATAATATATAGAAATGTACTTACATTTTATAAGAGCTACGGCAAAACACTCTGTCACGTGCAGGAGATGTGAGTGGGATATTCCTCCTTTAATGGCCGAAATCACATTTCCTGTCACATGACCACATGTGACCACCCTCAAACGCTATTAAAACGTGTGGTCCTATTTGGAAATTTTTCATGATTTGCGTCTGACTGCGTTTGCCATAGCCTTCTATGGCAGAATGAACGCTTCCGTTAGTAGTGCGTTATCTTGGCCGGACCCGAAAACGCTGCAAGCCGCGTTGAAGGTCCGTCAGAAAAAAAACGTTATGTGACAAACGCATACCAATTTAGGGATGCGTCACGATGCGTCAGACAATGCAAGCCTATGGGCGCGTTAGTATGTGCGTTACATTGCGTTTTTACTACTTAAAAACGAGTCCGTTAGACGGACACACCTAGCGCAATGTGAACCCAGCCTAACGGAAATCGCAAGTTGCTGATTGGTCGCGGCAAAACAGCCATGACCAATCAGCGACGGGCACAGTCCGGTGGCAAAATGGCCGCTCCTTACTCACCGCAGTCAGTGCCCGCTCCATACTCCCCTCCAGTCAGCACTCACACAGGGTTAATGGCAGCATTAACGGACAGTGTTATGCCGCAGTGTAATCCACTCTGTTAACGCTGCTATTAACCCTGTGTGACCAACTTTTTACTATTGATGCTGCCTATGCAGCATCAATAGTAAAAAGATCTAATGTTAAAAATAATAAAAAAATAAAAAAATAGTTATATACTCACCGTCCGTCGGCCCCTCGGATCCAGAACAGACCTTTACCGCTCCTCGTGATGCGCCGGTGACTGCTCCATGCATCGCGATCTTGCAAGATGATGATGTAGCGGCCTCGCACGACCACTACGTCATCATCTCATGAGACCGCAATGCACATTTGGGACCGGAGTGCATGATGAGCATTGGTAAACGCTTCACCAGGGTCTGGGGGCCAATGAAAGGTGAGTATATAACTATTTTTTATTTAAATTTTTTTTTAACAGAGGTATGATGCCTACATTGCTATATACTACATGGGTGTTAGGGCTAGCGGAATGCACCAAATAATTAAATAGATATAATAAGGTGCGTTTGCAGCCCGGGGTCCACCATGCAGAGATGGAACCTGCTGCTAAGTAATGACGGACTATATGGTGGTACAATGAGGATACACACATGGGTTAACTTCACCCTGTATGAGGAAAGTGATCCCTGTTAAGTCACAGGATCGCGGTACCGCACAGAGAGCGCAAGCAAACACAGAACTCTATCCCAGGACACAGGATTAGAGTTAGTGTAGACCTCTTGCGATCAAAACCACAATTGGGGTATCAGAGGTAACTAATATGCACAGAAGTGCATGCTGTGCCACACTAGCGGACGCCACTAACCACCCAGACTTGGGTAAGGTAAGCACTCTAATAGCGCATGGCGCTGCACTGGCGGTCACAGCAGTTAGACGCTGTTTCGTGTGTTAAAGCTGTGAGTTCAGCCAGGCACTAGATTACAGCCATACACCTTACGCGAACAGTCATACACAAGGGATGAGTATTTTAAGGAACAACTTGCACTCATCAACACACACACGATAACAATTGTATACTTGAGCATGACCGTGCGGCCATGCAAACCTTTTATAGCTGTAGCAAGTACAAGACCTTCCGAGAAGGACCAATGGGAGTCTGCCACCGAAGAAGAACACCTTTAGGACCTTCCTAGAGGACCAATGGGATTAGCTGCAGTATCTAAGCATGTGACCCCCGACCTCCAATGGGAGGTCATCCCGTGGGCATGCTCAGAAAGGGGAAATCTGGACTTAGTCCAGAAAGACCTGCTCACTGCTGAACATTGCTGGCTACAAGAACAGAGCCTGGAAGGGGAGTAGTAACCAGTCATCCAGCATTAGCCTGAGCTAGACGCTGAGACCGACGTCTCCGCTGAGCAGACTCCACTGCGGCTGGAGAAGAATGGGAGACCGCAGCGGAGATGGTTCGAGATTACCCCTGTGCAGAGGCGGGAACTCGACACCTAAGAGTGGGCTGTGCAATATACTATGTGGGATGTGCAATATACTACACGGGCTGTGCAATATACTACGTGGGCTGTGCAATATACTGCATGGGCTGTGCAATATACTGCATGGGCTGTGCAATATACTGCATGGACTGTGCTATATGCTATGTGGTCTGTGCAATATACTACGTGGCCTGTGCAATATACTACGTGGGCTGTGCAATGTACTACATGGGCTGTGCCTGTGTATTCAATGTATTATTCTAAAATCTTCATAAATAAACTACATACATATTCTGGAATACCTGAGGCGTTATAATCGGGCTATCATCTAGTGTCTTATATTGTTCTGTCCTTACAACGGCACTCAAATGAAGTGTATATATTAACTAAAGAACATTTTAAACAATACTTGTAGTTTTCTTCTCTACTGTGCAAGTTCTTTTTATTTGCATTTTTTTTTCTGAGATCATTTATAACAATATCCCATTATCCCTTCATGCAGAGGTTCTGTGACATAATTAAAAATATGCACCAGGTGCTCTACCCCTTTTGATTTTCTGGGTCACTTGTTGTTACTCTGAAAATGAAACAAGCAATAATAATTTTATTTATAAGAGCCAACATATTGCAACATGTTGCACTTTACAATTAAGCGGGGAGCTGTACCTACAATAGACACATGACTAATACATAATTCAACAATTACAGTAGGAGTAGGAGATTGCTTTCAATCTTACAATTCAATAAAAAAAAGGAAAAAAGTGCTGGTCATGTATGGTCCAGCCATAATTATAATTATGTGATTTTGAAATAAGCTGCACAATCCAATCACCCGCCATTATCTGTCTCAGTACAGTTGCCAAGTGCTACTGAGTGCATGGAGGATGTACATGAATACATGAATAGAGACTGATGAATAGGAGTGATCAGAGTCTATGGAAAATTTAAAAAGGGGGAACAGGGAAGATTTTGATTAGTGAAGTGAGATGATAGGTCAATCTAAAGATATGTGCTTTTAAAGCATGCTTAAAAATGTATGCGCTAAGAATTAATTAGATTATCTGGGGTAGTGCAGTCAAGAAAACTAGCGCAACATGAAAAAGTCAGAGAGAAGTTGGAGATGGAAGTAGGAGTTTCTGATTAAGGAGGATTTTAGAATTCAATCAGTTGTAGAACAGAGCACATTAGTGGGGAGATAGTCAGAGATGGAGGAAATGTCTGGGGTGCATAACTGTGTAAAGCTTTGGAGGTGAGAGACATAAGTTTATAATATACTCTGTAGCAAATATGAACCAGTGCAAGGAAAGGCATAAGGTAGAGGCATTAGTGTAGTGAATGGACAGAAATACCACATTGGCTCTGGTTGGTTTGGAGAAGAAAAAGTTTCTAGGAGGAAGATTGAGTGGTAGAAAGTTTCAGTAGTCCAGATGAGAATGAATAAGTGCAACAGTAAAAGTTTTGGTAGTTTCAAAAGTGAGAAAAGGACAGATTTTAGAGATGTTTTTAAGTTGCAGGTAATATGAGCGAGTGAGTGATTGGATATAGGGAAAAAGGAAAGCTCAAAAATATGACTACAAGAAAGCAAATGTGGGAGTTATGGTTGAACTACCCGAGGAAATTGCAATATGGTGTATAGGTAGAGTGAGTTTAGGTGGGGTACATTACAGTGAGAAAACACGAGAAGATCAGTTGTGGATAGATTCAGTTTCAGATAGAGGGATAGAGGGAGGACATGATGTTGCAAATAGACATTCCTGGGTATTTTATATTAATATGGGGATCAGAGAACTCAGAAGTGAACAAAGATAGAATAATTTCTTTGAGGATGAGAGAGTGGAGCCTTATAAGGAGGATTTGTTGATCCACAGTGTCAAATGCAGCAGAGAGTTCCAGGTGAATCATCAAAATGTAGCTGTTAATAGATGGCTAGAGGCTATAGTAAGGGCAGTTTCAGTAGAATATAAGGAAAAGAAACCAAATTGTATAGGGTCAAGAAAAAAATTATCTGAGAGGTAGTGGATTAGATAAAAGTGGACCAAGTATTCCTGGAGTTAGGGATGATGATGAGATTAGTAGTTAGCAGAGACGTTTTGATCGAGGGATATTATTATAGTAAAAGTTTATGATGGCTTGTTTGAATGAGAAGAAAAAGATTCCAGAAGAAAGGTTAAATATTTTAGTGAGAGAGACTGAAAACAATGTGAGGGAATAACTCATTGGTGCAGGTTGTAGGATGAAAAGAAGCAAGGACCCTGGTAACTTATTATTCTTTGACAGATTCAAAGGTGGAAAGAGAACTTGAGATGTAGGAAAGAAGGGGATTCAAGTACATTAGAGCATTCCTGTGTCTTATTATAATGTGACAATGCTGATTCTGGACAGAAGAGGGTGGAGATAGGAGCTAAAGATGATTGTAGATTGTTCATAAGTCTCTGTGTAATTATGGCATGAGATTTCAGTATGTACAGTAAGTGGAAGCGTGAGGCGACAGTTATTGATAGCAAAAGAAAGAATGTTTAGTCAAAGAGAGGGAGAGGGGATTTATCAAAGTCATGCATTGAGCAAAGTTGGGACAGGACAAAGTTCAGTGTATTCCTGTTTTCATCAATAGAAGCATTAGTAAGCTGTGAAGGGCATAGAGGAGGTTAAAGAAAGATCAGTCACAGATGCAGAGTAAGGATTATCAATGAGGATGCTAAAGCCCCCATGATGAGAGTGGAAATATCACAGGATAGAAAGAGTAAAAGATGAGTAGCAAAGTGATCCAAGAACTGGTTGGTTCTTCCTGGAGCGTGATATGCAAAAACATAAGCAAAGGTACTGGAGGAATAAACTGGAAAGCATATTGTGATGAAAGAAGCAGACCAACACATCCACCTTGTCTGCTTTCAGGTCTTGGAAAAGATAAAAATGTAGCCCTCCATGCTATAGAGCAATAGCGGCTATAGTGTCCGACTGCTGGATTCAGCGAGTTCCAGAAGGTTAAGGGATTTGAAAAAGAAGAATTCATGAATGTAGGGGAGTTTGTAACCCATTGACATTGAGCTCCAGAGGGCACAATTTCAAGCAACAGGAGAAGGCATGCACTGAATAGTAATAAGATTAGGGTTTATATATACAACAGGAAGAGAGTTATATACAGTACAGACCAAATTTGAGATCTTTGGTTCCAACCACCGTGTGTTTGTGCGACGCAGAAAAGGTGAACGGATGGATTCTACATGCCTGGTTCCCACTGTGAAGCATGGAGGAAGAGGTGTGATGGTGTCAGGGTGCTTTTCTTGTGACACTGTTTGGGATTTATTCAAAATTGTAGGCATACTGAACCAGCATGGCTACCACAGCATCTTGCAGCGGCATGCTATTCCATCAGGTTTGCGTATAGTTGGACAATGACCCCAAACACACCTCCAGGCTGTGTAAGGGCTATTTGACCAAGAAGGAGAGTGATGGGGTGCAACGCCAGATGACCTGGCCTCCACAGTCACCAGACCTGAACCCAATCAAGATGGTTTGGGTGAGCTGGACCGCAGAGATAAGGCAAAAGGGCCAACAAGTGCTAAGAATCTCTGGGAACTCCTTCAAGATTGTTGGAAGACTATTCCCGGTGACTACCTCTTGAAGCTCATCAAGAGAATGTGCAAAGCAGTCATCAAAGCAAAAGGTGGCTGCTTTGAAGAACCTAGAATATAAGACATAATTTCAGTTGTTTCACACTTTTTTTGTTAAGTACATAATTCCACATGTGTTAATTCATAGTTTTGATGCCTTCAGTGTGAATGTACAATTTTTCTAGTCATGGAAATACAGAAAAATCTTTAAATGAGAAGGTGTGTCCAAACTTTTGGTCTGTACTGTATATTAGTGGAAGGAGGACAAGCGTTAGTGAGGATGTCACCAGCAACTAGTAGGAAAATAAAGAAAAAGAAAGGTTTTCAATGTTTTGTGTATTGTATGGTGGTAGTTGATACTTTGGAGTATTTCAGAAATGTGAGTAGAGCTGCAGAGCTGTACATACAGTTAGGGCCAGAAATATTTGGACAGTGACACAATTTTCGCGAGTTGGGCTCTGCATGCCACCACATTGGATTTGAAATGAAACCTCTACAACAGAATTCAAGTGCAGATTGTAACGTTTAATTTGAAGGGTTGAACAAAAATATCTGATAGAAAATGTAGGAATTGTACACATTTCTTTACAAACACTCCACATTTTAGGAGGTCAAAAGTAATTGGACAAATAAACATAACCCAAACAAAATATTTTTATTTTCAATATTTTGTTGCAAATCCTTTGGAGGCAATCACTGCCTTAAGTCTGGAACCCATGGACATCACCAAACGCTGGGTTTCCTCCTTCTTAATGCTTTGCCAGGCCTTTACAGCCGCAGCCTTCAGGTCTTGCTTGTTTGTGGGTCTTTCCGTCTTAAGTCTGGATTTGAGCAAGTGAAATGCATGCTCAATTGGGTTTAGATCTGGAGATTGACTTGGCCATTGCAGAATGTTCCACTTTTTGGCACTCATGAACTCCTGGGTAGCTTTGGCTGTATGCTTGGGGTCATTGTCCATCTGTACTATGAAGCGCCGTCCAATCAACTTTGCAGCATTTGGCTGAATCTGGGCTGAAAGTATATCCCGGTACACTTCAGAATTCATCCGGCTACTCTTGTCTGCTCTTATGTCATCAATAAACACAAGTGACCCAGTGCCATTGAAAGCCATGCATGCCCATGCCATCACGTTGCCTCCACCATGTTTTACAGAGGATGTGGTGTGCCTTGGATCATGTGCTGTTCCCTTTCTTCTCCAAACTTTTTTCTTCCCATCATTCTGGTACAGGTTGATCTTTGTCTCATCTGTCCATAGAATACTTTTCCAGAACTGAGCTGGCTTCTTGAGGTGTTTTTCTGCAAATTTAACTCTGGCCTGTCTATTTTTGGTATTGATGAATGGTTTGGATCTAGATGTGAACCCTTTGTATTTACTGTCATGGAGTTTTCTCTTTACTGTTGACTTAGAGACAGATACACCTACTTCACTGAGAGTGTACTGGACGTCAGTTGATGTTGTGAACGGGTTATTCTTCACCAAATTAAGTATGCGGCGATCATCCACCACTGTTGTCATCCGTGGACGCCCAGGCCTTTTTGAGTTCCCAAGCTCACCAGTCAATTCCTTTTTTCTGAGAATGTACCCAACTGTTGATTTTGCTACTCCAAGCATGTCTGCTATCTCTCTGATGGATTTTTTCTTTTTTTTCAGCCTCAGGATGTTCTGCTTCACCTCAATTGAGAGTTCCTTTGACCGCATGTTGTCTGCTCACAGCAACAGCTTCCAAATGCAAAACCACACACCTGGAATCCACCCCTGACCTTTTAACTACTTCATTGATTACAGGTTAACGAGGGAGACGCCTTCAGAGTTAATTGCAGCCCTTAGAGTCCATTGTCCAATTACTTTTGGTCCCTTGAAAAAGAGGACGCTATGCATTACAGAGCTATGATTCCTAAACCCTTTCTCCGATTTGGATGTGGAAACTATCATATTGCAGCTGGGAGTGTGCACTTTCAGCCCATATTACATATATAATTTTATTTCTGAACATGTTTTTGTAAACAGCTAAAATAACAAAACTTGTGTCACTGTCCAAATATTTCTGGCCCTAACTGTATGAGAGGGGAGGAGAGATTGACTGATGTGAAGAGAGTGCACAGAATTTGTAATGGGGTGGTAGAGGTAAAAGAAAGCAGTAGCTAAAATACAGATGAAGCGTAACTGAGCAAGAAGCTTTCTTGTTTAGAAACATTAATTGCAAACAGTTGGATAGTATTGCAATTTGAAATATATTGCAATACTGCCCATGTGTACCCAGCACACACGTTTATAATTTTTAAGCTAATATAAGCCTCAGGGGTGGATAAAAGGTAGCAAGGTGTCCAGGAAATTAAGACTGTGTGGGCACCTTGATCACATAACATTTCACATGACTGATCACAATGATAACTGTGTTTTTCAGCCATCATCTGCCTTTAACCCCTTCCTGACATGCACCGTACTAGTACCGCAACCCTCAGTACTAGTATAGCGCTGCTATATCCGGTCACCGAGCTGCATCGCGCGGTGACCGGGTGAGGATGGCCATGTCACCTCACCTGATTAACCCCTATGGTGCTGATTGGCTGAACAATAGCTTCTAGCCAATCAGCGCCAAAGGGGTTAATTCAAAATAGCAATCACCACCCTGCACGCCATCTTTACCTCAGGTTTGGCGTGCAGAGCGGTGGTCTAAGCCCCTCTGTGTCACGTGAGAAAAGATTTTATTGGTGGCCAGTGCGATCGTCCCTGCGGTCTCCTGCCCTCTTGTGCTGATCAGCGATCTGCACTGTGCTGCCATCTGCCTGCTGTGTGACTCCTGTGATCACAGAAGCAGCAGCAGCACCTCCCCCACCCCTTTCCCATCCCCATCCCTGTTCCAGAACCCCCCCTCCTTCTCCTCCCTCCAATTGATTTTTTTGCGTACTTTTTTGTGCTTTTTTTCCTGTGCGCGGCGTCCCACGCAGAGCATTCGTGCTCTTCCTGTGTCCGCAGCGCTTTGATCAGTATCGCCGCTGATCTGAGACTGCGCTACAGGACTTTTTCTTTTTTTATCTTGTTAGTGTAGCGGACTTCACAGTCTAAGTGAAGTCCGATTTTATTTTTAGAAAAAATAATAATAGTAGTTAGTGCAGTGTAGTTTCAAGATCAGCAAAGTGCCCTAGCAAGCCTCAGTGTTTGACGTCCCCTTTCCCATCCCCCCTCCCTGTTCCCGTACCCCCTCCCTTTCCTCCCTCCAATTGATTTTTTTTGCGCACTTTTTTGCACTTTTTTCCTGTTCGCGGCGTCTCACGCAGAGCATTCGTGCTCTTCCTGTGTCCGCAGCACTTTGATCAGTATCGCTGCTGATCAGAGACTGCGCCATGGGAATTTTTCTTTTTTAGCTAGTTAGGGTAGCGAACTTCGCAGTCTAAGCGACGTCCGAGTTTTTTTAGAAAAAAATAATAGTTAATAGTTAGTTAGTACAGCATAGTTTTAGACGTAGCAAGGTAGCGTAGCCGGCATCACATCGCTAGTGACGAACGATCTTCTTTTAGTGAAAAAAAAATTGTACAGCGTAGTTTTAGTAGTAGCTTGTTAGTACAGCCGGCGTCACAGCGTTAGTGATGACCAATCTTGTTTTAGAAAAAAAAGTACAGAGTAGTTTTATAGGTAGGGAGGTAGCTTTTTTTTTCTTGCCTAAAAAGTGCATTAGGGAAGCGTAAGTCACATTGTTGGTGATGTCCGTTTTTCTTTTGTAAAAAAAAAAGAATTAGTTGCGTCGGTTAACTTTTTAGTGAGTGCATTAGGGGAGCATACGTCACATTGTTGGTGACGTCTGTTTTTCTTTTATAAAAAAAGAATTTGCATCGGATAAATTTATAGGGAGGACATTAGTGTAGTGAAGGTCTGTTTTTTATACAAACTTATTTTAAATTTGATTTTTCTTTACATTTTTTACATTTTTTCTTCTACATTTTACCTGTATACTTCTTTTTTCTCTGTTTTGTTATAATAAAGAGTACCCTATACACAAGCCCCACACATTACATGTGTAAAAGTACCACTTACATACACATCCACGGGGTTTGAGAAAAAAAATAAAAATGGCCCATTCGTCAACAAGGCGCTATTCATCCTTGTCCCACACGGATTCAGCCAGTGAGGAAGATCCACATTCCTCTATTCCTCCATCTCATCCTCCTCATCTGGTGAGGAAGGACCACCAACAAGGCGCCCTAGGACCCAGGCAACTCCTGCAGCAATCGATCCCGTATGGATTGCACCCCCCAAAAATTTTCAGTCCGTCATTCCGGATTTCAGCAGTAGCTCAGGAATCCAGTTTGACACCACTGGCCTCACTGACATTGACTTCTTCAAATTTTTTTCAGTGAGGAAATAATAAATCTTATGGTGGCCCAAACAAACCTGTATGCCCAGCAATTTTTCACCCAAAATCCCACGTCATCATACGCCAGATGGACCCCCATAAATGCAGCAGAGATTTTAGGGAATTGTGCTGCATATGGGTATAATAAAAAAAACAGAGATTCATCAGTACTGGAGTACTGATATTCTCTACAGTACACCAGTATTCCGCATGGCCATGAAAATATCAAGATTTGAAGGGATCCAAAGATTTTTGCATTATAGTGATAATGTGCAGTGTTCTCTCCGAGACGATCCTAACTTTGATCATCTATATAAAATTTAGCCTGTGGTTGAACACTTCAGCAGAAAATTTGCTGAGGCGTACATACCCCAGAGGGACATCTCTATTGATAAATCTCTCGCTCATTTCAAAGAGAGGCTAAAATTCTGACAATATCTGCCCAGTAAGAGGTCCAGGTACGGAATAAAGCAGTACAAACTGTGCGAGAGTACCTCACGGTACACCCACAGATTTAGGGTCTACAAGGGGAAGGACACCCAAATTAACCCCCCTGAATGGGGGTGAGTGGGAAAATTGTGTGGGAGTTGCTGCACCCATTGCTGGATAAGGGTTATCACCTCTACATTGATAACTTTTACACCAGCATCCCACTCTTCAAGGCCCCCTCTGCCAGAGGTACATCTGCATGTGGCACCGTGCAAAAAAATCAGCGAGGCCTCCCTAAGCCGCTAATTGGATAAATGCTGAGAAAAGGGGGAAAGCAGAGCCCAATGCAGCGATAACATGCTTGTGGTCAAGTATAAGGACAAAAGGGATGTCCTTATCCTGACCACCATACACCGTGACAACAGCACCCTTGTCACTGTTCGTGGGACCACAGCACATGTCCGAAAGCCAGATTGTATCTTGGATTACAATCGGTACATGGGGGGCGTGGATCTTTCAGATCAGGTCCTCCAACCATACAGTGCCATGCGAAAAGCCAAAGTATGGTACAACAAATTGGCCATGCTCATTGTACAGATGGCACTGTACAATGCTTTTGTACTGTCCCAATCTGCAGGCAATACGGGGACCTTCCTTCAGTTTCAGGAGGAAGTCATCAAGGCCCTAATGTTTGGAACTCTGGGAGGTGAGTGCCCCAGTACTTCTGAATCTGATAGTGCCCGTATTGTCCCAGGTCAACATTTTCCAGGACAGGTTCCCCAAGCAGCGAGGACAGGCCGATCACAAAAACGGTGCAGACTATGCTCCAAGAGGGGAATCCGAAAGGACACAACTTACCCTTGTGAAACCTGCCCTGAGAAACCTAGTCTTTGCATTAAGGATTGTTTCAAAGCGTACCACATGTCCACAAATTTATAAAATTAGTTTATACCCTATTGACACCACACATCTATAATCTGATGTACCAAGCACATCTTACACATACCACCACATTATAAATTCATACACTAAAACCAAAAGCATTACAGTTATTACTAGGGTTGAGCGACTTTTACTTTTTTAAGATCGAGCCGGGTTTCGCGAAACCCGACTTTCTCAAAAGTCGAGTCGAGTGAAATCGGCCGACTATTGTGAAAAGCCGGGGATCTAACGAAACACGAAACCCAATGCAAGTCAATGGGAAATTCTCTCTCTCTCTCTCTCTCTCTCCATCCCTGCACAGCAAAGCTGGTGTTGCACATTACAAATCGCTACAGCACACAAGCGATAAGATGGGCGTGCACGCCCCTGAGACCTATGTCATCACGCTGCCCACGCTCCTTCATTGGCTGAAAAAATGGCGCTAAATGCGTCATACGAAACGCGACTTTGGCATGAAGATTGCTGACTGCATGGCCGATCCCACACTAGGATCGGGTCGGGTTTCATGAAACCCGACTTTGCCAAAAGTCGGCGACTTTTGAATTTGTCAGATCCGTTTCGCTCAAGCCTAGTTATTACTATAAAACTATGCCTCTAGATAAATTCCTTCAGGGGTGTAGTTTCCAAAATGGGTCAATTGTGGAGGATTTCTACTGTTAAGGCACATCAGGGGCTCTCCAAACGCAACATGATGTCCGCAGACCATTCCATCAAAGTCTGCAATCCAAAACGTCACTCCTTCTATTCTAAGCCCTGCCGTGCACACAAACAGTGGTTTTTCCCCACATATGGGGTATCGGCATACTCAGAAGAAAATGTGCAACAACACTAGTGGTCTAAATTCCCCTGTGAACTTTGTGAAAATAAAAAAATTGGGGATAAAAGATCATTTTTGTGCAAAAAATGTGATTTTTTTTATTTTCATGACTCAACGTTATAATTTTCTGTGAGGCACTTGGAGGTTACGGTGCTCACCACATATCTAAATAAATTCCTTGGGAGGTCTAGTTTCCAAAATGGGGTTACTTTTGGGAGATTTCCACTGTTTAGGCACATCAGGGGCTCTGCAAATGCAACATGATGCCCGCAGACCATTCCATCAAAGTCTGCAATCCAAAGCAGCACTCCATTCATTCTGAGCCCTGCCGTGCGCACAAACAGTGGTTTTCCCCCACATATGGTGTATTGGTGTATTCAAGAGAAAATGTGCAGCAACTTTAGTGGTTTACTTTCTCCCATTACCTTTGTGAAAATAAAAAATTGGGGCTAACAGTGTTATGGCCGGCAATCAGGCAACACAGCGTGCAGTAATCAGCGCACATACAGAGATCTGGCAATAACCAAAAACAATAGGACGAGCTCTGAGACGTGGAATCTCTGTAGACTGCAGTACCTGATCTATCCTCACACAACTATAAGCAGCAGTGGATTGCGCCTATCACTACCTATGCAACTCGGCACTGCCTGAGGAGCTGACTAGCCTGAAGATAGAAATACAAGCCTGACTTACCTCAGAGAAATACCCCAAAGGAATAGGCAGCCCCCCACATATAATGACTGTTAGCAAGATGAAAAGACAAACGTAGGAATGAAATAGATTCAGCAAAGTGAGGCCCGATATTCTAGACAGAGCGAGGATAGCAAAGAGAACTATGCAGTCTACAAAAAACCCTAAAACGAAAACCACGCAAAGGGGCAAAAAGACCCACCGTGCCGAACTAACAGCACGGCGGTGCACCCCTTTGCTTCTCAGAGCTTCCAGCAAAAGTTAATAGCAAGCTGGACAGAAAAAACAGAAAACAAACTAGAAGCACTTATCTAGCAGAGCAGCAGGCCCAAGGAAAGATGCAGTAGCTCAGATCCAACACTGGAACATTGACAAGGAGCAAGGAAGACAGACTCAGGTGGAGCTAAATAGCAAGGCAGCCAACGAGCTCACCAAAACACCTGAGGGAGGAAGCCCAGAGACTGCAATACCACTTGTGACCACAGAAGTGAACTCAGCCACAGAATTCACAACAGTACCCCCCCTTGAGGAGGGGTCACCGAACCCTCACCAGAACCCCCAGGCCGACCAGGATGAGCCACATGAAAGGCACGAACAAGATCTGGGGCATGGACATCAGAGGCAAAAACCCAGGAATTATCTTCCTGAGCATAACCCTTCCATTTGACCAGATACTGGAGTTTCCGTCTAGAGACACGAGAATCCAAAATCTTCTCCACAATATACTCCAATTCCCCCTCCACCAAAACAGGGGCAGGAGGCTCCACAGATGGAACCATAGGTGCCACGTATCTCCTCAACAACGACCTATGGAATACATTATGTATGGAAAAGGAGTCTGGGAGGGTCAGACGAAAAGACACCGGATTGAGAATTTCAGAAATCCTATACGGACCAATAAAACGAGGTTTAAATTTAGGAGAGGAAACCTTCATAGGAATATGGCGAGAAGATAACCAAACCAGATCCCCAACACGAAGTCGGGGTCCCACACGGCGTCTGCGATTAGCGAAAAGCTGAGCCTTCTCCTGGGACAAGGTCAAATTGTCCACTACCTGAGTCCAGATCTGCTGCAACCTGTCCACCACAGAATCCACACCAGGACAGTCCGAAGACTCAACCTGTCCTGAAGAGAAACGAGGATGGAACCCAGAATTGCAGAAAAATGGAGAGACCAAGGTAGCCGAGCTGGCCCGATTATTAAGGGCGAACTCAGCCAACGGCAAAAATGACACCCAATCATCCTGGTCAGCGGAAACAAAACATCTCAGATATGTTTCCAAGGTCTGATTGGTTCGTTCGGTCTGGCCATTAGTCTGAGGATGGAAGGCCGAGGAGAAAGATAGGTCAATGCCCATCCTACCACAAAAGGCTCGCCAGAACCTCGAGACAAACTGGGAACCTCTGTCAGAAACAATATTCTCAGGAATGCCATGTAAACGAACCACATGCTGGAAGAACAAAGGCACCAAATCAGAGGAGGAAGGCAATTTAACCAAGGGCACCAGATGGACCATTTTAGAAAAGCGATCACAGACCACCCAAATGACCGACATTTTTTGAGAAACGGGAAGGTCAGAAATGAAATCCATCGAAATATGTGTCCAAGGCCTCTTCGGGACCGGCAAGGGCAAAAGCAACCCACTGGCACGTGAACAGCAGGGCTTAGCCCTAGCACAAATTCCACAGGACTGCACAAAAGCACGCACATCCCGTGACAGAGATGGCCACCAGAAAGATCTAGCAACCAACTCCCTGGTACCAAAGATTCCTGGATGACCGGCCAGCACCGAACAATGAAGTTCAAAGATAACTTTACTAGTCCACCTATCAGGGACGAACAGTTTCTCGGCCGGACAACGATCAGGTTTATTAGCCTGAAATTTCTGCAACACTCTCCGCAAATCAGGGGAGATGGCAGACACAATGACTCCTTCCTTGAGGATACTCGCCGGCTCAGATAACCCCGGAGAGTCGGGCACAAAACTCCTAGACAGAGCATCCGCCTTCACATTTTTAGAGCCCGGAAGGTATGAAATCACAAAATCAAAACGAGCAAAAAATAACGACCAACGGGCCTGTCTAGGATTCAAGCGCTTGGCAGACTCAAGATAAGTAAGGTTCTTATGATCAGTCAATACCACCACGCGATGCTTAGCACCCTCAAGCCAATGACGCCACTCCTCGAATGCCCACTTCATGGCCAGCAACTCTCGGTTGCCCACATCATAATTACGCTCAGCAGCAGAAAATTTCCTGGAAAAGAAAGCACATGGTTTGAACACTGAGCAACCAGAACCTCTCTGTGACAAAACCGCCCCTGCACCAATCTCAGAAGCATCAACCTCGACCTGGAACGGAAGAGAAACATCAGGTTGACACAACACAGGGGCACAGCAAAAACAACGCTTCAACTCCTGAAAAGCTTCCACGGCAGCAGAAGACCAATTAACCAAATCAGCACCCTTCTTGGTCAAATCGGTCAATGGTCTGGCAATGCTAGAAAAATTACAGATGAAGCGACGATAAAAATTAGCAAAGCCCAGGAATTTCTGCAGACTTTTTAGAGATGTCGGCTGAGTCAAATCCTGGATGGCCTGAACCTTAACCGGATCCATCTCGATAGTAGAAGGGGAAAAGATGAACCCCAAAAATGAAACTTTCTGCACACCGAAGAGACACTTTGATCCCTTCACGAACAAGGAATTAGCATGCAGTACCTGGAAAACCATTCTGACTTGCTTCACATGAGACTCCCAATCATCTGAGAAGATCAAAATGTCATCCAAGTAAACAATCAAGAATTTATCCAGATACTCACGGAAAATGTCATGCATAAAAGACTGAAAAACAGATGGAGCATTGGCAAGTCCGAACGGCATCACCAGATACTCAAAATGACCCTCGGGCGTATTAAATGCCGTTTTCCATTCATCTCCCTGCCTGATTCTCACCAGATTATACGCACCACGAAGATCAATCTTAGTAAACCAACTAGCCCCCTTAATCCGAGCAAACAAGTCAGAAATCAATGGCAAGGGATACTGAAACTTAACAGTGATCTTATTAAGAAGGCGGTAATCAATACACGGTCTTAGCGAACCATCCTTCTTGGCTACAAAAAAGAACCCTGCTCCCAATGGTGACGACGATGGGCGAATATGTCCCTTCTCCAGGGACTCCTTCACATAACTGCGCATAGCGGTGTGTTCAGGTACGGACAAATTAAATAAACGACCCTTAGGGAATTTACTACCAGGAATCAAATCGATAGCACAATCACAATTCCTATGCGGAGGTAGGGCATCAGACTTGGACTCTTCAAATACATCCTGAAAGTCCGACAAGAACTCTGGGATGTCAGAAGGAATGGATGACGAAATAGACAAAAATGGAACATCACCATGTACTCCCTGACAACCCCAGCTGGTTACCGACATAGAGTTCCAATCCAATACTGGATTATGGGTTTGTAGCCATGGCAACCCCAACACGACCACATCATGCAAATTATGCAGTACCAGAAAGCGAATAACTTCCTGATGTGCAGGAGCCATGCACATGGTCAGCTGGGCCCAGTACTGAGGCTTATTCTTGGCCAAAGGTGTAGCATCAATTCCTCTCAACGGAATAGGACACCGCAAAGGCTCCAAGAAAAATCCACAACGTTTAGCATAATCCAAATCCATCAGATTCAGGGCAGCGCCTGAATCCACAAACGCCATGACAGAATACGATGACAAAGAGCATATTAAGGTAATGGACAAAAGGAATTTGGACTGTACAGTACCAATAACGGCAGAGCTATCGAACCGCCTAGTGCGTTTAGGACAATTAGAAATAGCATGAGTAGAATCACCACAATAGAAACACAGCCCGTTCAGACGTCTGTGTTCTTGCCGTTCTACTTTAGTCATAGTCCTGTCGCACTGCATAGGCTCAGGTTTACTCTCAGACAATACCGCCAGATGGTGCACAGATTTACGCTCGCGCAAGCGACGACCGATCTGAATGGCCAAGGACATAGACTCATTCAAACCAGCAGGCATAGGAAATCCCACCATTACATCCTTAAGAGCTTCAGAGAGACCCTTTCTGAACAAAGCCGCTAGTGCAGATTCATTCCACAGAGTGAGTACTGACCACTTCCTAAATTTCTGACAATATACTTCTACATCATCCTGACCCTGGCATAAAGCCAGCAGATTTTTCTCAGCCTGATCCACTGAATTAGGCTCATCGTAAAGCAATCCCAGCGCCTGGAAAAATGCATCAACATTACTCAATGCAGAATCTCCTGGTGCAAGAGAAAACGCCCAGTCCTGTGGGTCGCCGCGCAAAAAAGAAATAATAATCAAAACCTGTTGAATAGGATTACCAGAAGAATGAGGTTTCAAGGCCAAAAATAGCTTACAATTATTTCTGAAGCTCAGGAACTTAGTTCTGTCACCAAAAAACAAATCAGGAATCGGAATTCTTGGTTCTAGCATCGATTTCTGATCAATAGTATCTTGAATCTTTTGTACATTTACAACGAGATTATCCATTGAGGAGCACAGAGCCTGAATATCCATGTCCACAGCTGTGTCCTGAAGCACTCTAATGTCTAGGGGAAAAAAAAGACTGAAGACAGAGCTAAGAAAAAAAAATGATGTCAGGATTTCTTTTTTCCCTCTATTGGGAATCATTGGTGAGGCTCCTTGTACTGTTATGGCCGGCAATCAGGCAACACAGCGTGCAGTAATCAGCGCACATACAGAGATCTGGCAATAACCAAAAACAATAGGACGAGCTCTGAGACGTGGAATCTCTGTAGACTGCAGTACCTGATCTATCCTCACACAACTATAAGCAGCAGTGGATTGCGCCTATCACTACCTATGCAACTCGGCACTGCCTGAGGAGCTGACTAGCCTGAAGATAGAAATACAAGCCTGACTTACCTCAGAGAAATACCCCAAAGGAATAGGCAGCCCCCCACATATAATGACTGTTAGCAAGATGAAAAGACAAACGTAGGAATGAAATAGATTCAGCAAAGTGAGGCCCGATATTCTAGACAGAGCGAGGATAGCAAAGAGAACTATGCAGTCTACAAAAAACCCTAAAACGAAAACCACGCAAAGGGGCAAAAAGACCCACCGTGCCGAACTAACAGCACGGCGGTGCACCCCTTTGCTTCTCAGAGCTTCCAGCAAAAGTTAATAGCAAGCTGGACAGAAAAAACAGAAAACAAACTAGAAGCACTTATCTAGCAGAGCAGCAGGCCCAAGGAAAGATGCAGTAGCTCAGATCCAACACTGGAACATTGACAAGGAGCAAGGAAGACAGACTCAGGTGGAGCTAAATAGCAAGGCAGCCAATGAGCTCACCAAAACACCTGAGGGAGGAAGCCCAGAGACTGCAATACCACTTGTGACCACAGAAGTGAACTCAGCCACAGAATTCACAACATAACAGGTCATTTTTGTGGAAAAAAAATTGTTTTTTTTGCACGGCTCTACGTTATAAACTTCTGTGAAGCACCTGGGGGTTCAAAGTGCTCACCACACAGCTAAATAAGTTCGTTAAAGGGTCTAGTTACCAAAATTGGGTCACTTGTGGGGTTTTTCCAATGTTTAGGCATATCAGGGGCTCTTCAAATACAACATGGCGTCCACTCTCAATTCCAGCCAATTTTGCGTTCAAAAAGTCAAAAAGTACTCCTTCGCTTCCGAGCCCTGCTGTGCGCCCAAACAGTGGTTTTCCCCCACATATGGGGTATCGGCATATTCATGAGAAATTGCTCAACAATTTTAGTGGACCACTTTCTCCTTTTACACTTGAGAAAATAAAAAAATCATTGCTAAAATCATTTTTGTGGCAAAAAATGTGATTTTTTTTCTTCACAGTTCTACGTTAAAAACTTCTGTGAAGCACCTGGGGGTTCAAAGAGCTCACCACACAGCTACATAAGTTCGTTAAAGGGTCTAATTTCCAAAATGGAGTCACTTCTGGGGGTTTTCCAATGTTTTGCGCACATCAGGGGCTCTTCAAACGCAACATGGCGTCCACTCTCAATTACAGCCAATTTTGTGCTCAAAAAGTCAAAAGTCACTCCTTCCCTTCCAAGCCCTGCTGTGCGCCCAAACAATGGTTTTCCCCCACATATGGGGTATCAGCATATTCAGAAGAAATTGCTCAACAATTTTAGTGGACCATTTCTCCGTTTACACTTGTGTGAAAATAAAAAAATTGCTGCTAAAAGATCATTTTCGTGACAAAAATGTGTTTTTTTTCACGGCTCTACGTTATAAACGTCTGTGAAGCACCTGGGGTTCAAAGTGCTCACCACACAGCTACATAAGTTCATTAAAGGGTCTAGTTTCCAAAATGGGGTCACTTTTGGGGGTTTTCCAATGTTTAGGCATATCAGGGGCTCTTCAAATGCAACATGGCGTCCACTCTCAATTCCAGCCAATTTTGCGTTCAAAAAGTCAAAAGTGCGCCTTCCCTTCCGAGCCCTGCTGTGCGCCCAAACAGTGGTTTTCCCCCACATATGGGGTATCGGCATATTGAGGAGAAATTGCTCAACAATTTAGTGAACCATTTTCTCCTTTTACACTTGAGAAAATAAAAAAATCGTTGCTAAAATCATTTTTGTGGCAAAAATTTGATTTTTTTTTCTTCACAGTTCTACGTTATAAACTTCTGTGAAGCACCTGGGGGTTCAAAGAGCTCACCACACAGCTACATAAGTTCGTTAAAGGGTCTAATTTCCAAAATGGAGTCACTTCTGGGGGTTTTCCAATGTTTACGCACATCAGGGGCTCTTCAAACGCAACATGGCGTCCACTCTCAATTACAGCCAATTTTGTGCTCAAAAAGTCAAAAGGCACTCCTTCCCTTCCGAGCCCTGCTGTGCGCCCAAACAATGGTTTTCCCCACATATGGGGTATCAGCATATTCAGAAGAAATTGCTCATCAATTTTAGTGGACCATTTCTCCGTTTACACTTGTGTGAAAATGAAAAAATTGTTGCTAAAAGATCATTTTCATGGCAAAAATTTGTTTTTTTTTCACGGCTCTACGTTATAAACTTCTGTGAAGCACCTGGGGTTCAAAGTGCTCAAAACACAGCTACATAAGTTTGTTAAAGGGTCTAGTTTCCAAAATGAGGTCACTTCTGGGGTTTTTCCAGTGTTTAGGAACATCAGGGGCTCTTCAAATACCGCATGACGTCCACTCTCAATTCCAGCCAATTTTGCGTTCAAAAAGTCAAAAGGTTCTCTTTCCCTTCTGAGCCCTGCTGTGCACCCAAACAGTGGTTTTCTCCCACATATCGGGTATCGGCATATTTAGGAGAAATTACGCAACAATTTCAGTGGACCATTTTCTCCTTTTACACTTGTGAAAATAAAAAAATTGCTGCTAAAAGATCATTTTCGTGACAAAAATGTGTTTTTTTTCACGGCTCTACGTTATAAACTTCTGTGAAGCACCTGGGGTTCAAAGTGCTCACCACACAGCTACATAAGTTCATTAAAGGGTCTAGTTTGCAAAATGGAGTAACTTCTTGGGGTTTTCCAATGTTTACGTACATCAGGGGCTCTTCAAACGCAACATGGCGTCCACTCTCAATTCCAGCCAATTTACATAAGTTCATTAAAGGGTCTAGTTTCCAAAATGGGGTCACTTTTGGGGTTTTTCCAATGTTTAGGCATATCAGGGGCTCTTCAAATGCAACATGGCGTCCACTCTCAATTCCAGCCAATTTTGCGTTCAAAAAGTCAAAAGTGCTCTTTCCCTTCCGAGCCCTGCTGTGCGCCCAAACAGTGGTTTCCCCCCCATATATCGGGTATCAACATATTCAGGAGAAATTGTGCAACAATTTTAGTGGACCATTTTCTCCTTTTACACTTGTGAAAATAAAAATAAAATAATTGTTGCTAATAGATCATTTTCGTGACAAAAATGTGATTTTTTTTTCACGGCTCTACGTTATAAACTGCTGTGAAGCACCTGGGGTTCAAAGTGCTCAACACAGCTACATAAGTTCATTAAAGGGTCTAGTTTCCAATATGGGGTCACTTGTGGGGTTTTTCCAATGTTTAGGCACATCAGGGGCTTTTCAAATGCAACATGATGTCCACTCTCAATTCCAGTCAATTTTGCGTTCAAAAAGTCAAAAGGCGCTCCTTCCATTCTGAGTCTTGCTGTGCGCCCAAACAGTGGTTTTCCCCCACATATGGGGTATTGGCGTATTCAAGAGAAATTGCTCACCAACTTTAGTGGATCATTTTCTCCTTTTACCCTTGAGAAAATAAACAAATTGTTGCCGAATGATCATTTTTATGACTAAAAATGTAAATGTTCATTTTCTCCATCCACATTGCTTCAGCTCCTGTGAAGCACTCAAAGGGTTAATAAACTTCTTGAATGTGGTTTTGAGTACCTTGAGGGGTGCAGTTTTTGAAATGGTGTCACTTTTGGGTATTTTCTGTTATAACCTTTATAACTTCCTGACCAAAAAATATTTTGGTTCTAAAATTGTGCTGATGTATAGTACCCATGTGGGAAATGTTATTTATGAACTAATTTTTGTGACATATCTCTGATTTAAGGGCATAAAATTCAAAATTCAAAAATTGCAAAATTTTCAAAATTTTTGCTAAATTTCCATTTTTTTCACAAATAAACGCAAGTCAAATCGAAGAATTTTTACAACTATCATAAAGTGCAATATGACACGAAAAAACAGTCTCAGAATCACCAGGATCCGTTGAAGCATTTCAGAGTTATGACTTCATAAAGTGACAGTGGTCAGAATTGAAAAAAATGAAAAAATTGAAAACAGGCTTCGGGATGAAGGGGGTTAAAAGCTACAGGGAAAGCCAAGCTCCAGTCTCTGATGTTTATGTTTAAATGTTGCTGTTGATCGCTGACAGTGGCTTCTACAACATGTGACCCTGAGGGGGAGAATGAGAAAATAAGAGATTAAATCTGATTATTTTTGGCAAGCAATTTATACATGTTTTGTGCTTTTCTATCCAGGCATTTGTCAGTAAACTACGGACTGCACAGCTTTAGTTTTGTTCATTAGATACATTTTTAGATTTAAATGCTAAATGCTGGGAAATAAGTTTTTTTTTTTACCAATGATGGATATTCTTTTTAACTCTGATTGAAATTCAGCAACATTGACTTCAGTGGCAGTGGTACTAGTAGGCTGCAAGGTTGTTAATGGACGATATGAGGCCTTCAAACCAAAGTTTAGTCCTTTTCCATCATACTTTAATTGGATTCACAGAATATACACATAACCAAATTAAATAAAAAATGTATATGTCATCTTCACTGTATATAGTGTTCATAAATTTGTACTTATTTGCATGCTGCGCATTTAGTTCCACTAAAACAATATTAAAATATGTTACCTATATTGCAATATTTATGACAGATGTTAGCTTCTTTTTGTTTTCCTGGGAACTATTTATGCAACAGTTTCTGTCATTCTTGGTATATTTCAGCCTTTTAGCTGCCTGTATATGTTTACCTTTTGTCCGCTGGGAGCCATGATATGCAGCATTCATCAGTTCAATTAAATAAGTTATTGAGAACAAGCAGTAACAGCTACTTTCGTATCGATTTTTTAATTGCCAAGGCAACTAAATAATTGTCAGTGGAAGAACAGTATAAAAATGAATGATGCAAAAATAATGACTGTATAGAGCCACAAATCAAGCCAACTTTACAAATAAGGAAATATTATGCTTTAAAGGAACCTATAAGTAGGAAATAAATATACACTAATTTTAAATCCTTTGCTTTTGCTAAAAAGTTATTTTTTTAGTTACTGAAGTGCGCTCTTATTCACATGGGAAAGATGGACACGGTAATTTTAGCTGTGAAAATGTAATGATAATTTAGAGAAAGTAGCAACATTATATTTGTTTCATTACATTGTCTATTTGCGGAATAACACTGAGCTAATTCCCTTAACGGACTAATTCCCATCATATTAGTTCCACTTTTAAGGCAGGACAAAAATTAGAGATCGAAAAGTTGCCAAGTTTGCATCCAAAGTAATTTTTCCATTACGCTATTAGTACACATTGTTAGGTGTCGAGTTCCCACCTCTGCACAATGCGAATCTCAAACCACCTCCACTGCAGTCTTCCATTATAGTCTAGCCGCACTGGAGTCTGCTCAGCGGAGACGTCGGTCCCAGCGTCTGGCTCGGGCTGATACTTTGCACTTGGTTACTGCTGCTCTTCCAGGCTCAGCCATTGTAGCCAGTACTGTTCTGCGGCGAACAGATGTCTCTGGGACTGTCCTGCTTTTCCCATTCTGAGCATGCCTAAGGGAGTACCTCTCTTTGGAGGTCGGGGGTCACACGCTCAGGTCCTGTAGCAGCTCCCATTGGACCACTAGGAAGGTCCTTGTCTGCTGCAGCTATAAAAGGTTCGCAGGGCCGCACGGCCATGCGCTAGTATCAACCTATGTCATGAGCTTTGCTACTTTGTGGTCATGTCTGCATGTGATCAGGGTTGGCTGAAATAAGCCCCTAGAATATCGGCACCTCCGGTGAGGAGTTTTGTGTGTGTGAATTCAGGGCTGGCGTATAGCCACTAGAATTCCGGCTCCACAGGAGAGTAGCTGTTCGTGTGCTATGCTGACTGTATGACTACTGTTCGCTTTGTGCTCTATTAGGTAGCTGTGATCCTCTGTGAGGTTAACAGGGCACAGCATTTTCCTATCTTAGCGATACTGTGAAGTAACAGAGTACGCTTATGCCGCCATAAAGTGCCGCCAATTGCTAGCAGCAGGATCTCTCCTGCACGGTGAACCCCGGGTTGCGAATGCACCTATTATAACACATACAGTGGGGCAAAAAAGTATTTAGTCAGTCAGCAATAGTGCAAGTTCCACCACTTAAAAAGATGAGAGGCGTCTGTAATTTACATCATAGGTAGACCTCAACTATGGGAGACAAACTGAGAAAAAAAAATCCAGAAAATCACATTGTCTGTTTTTTTATCATTTTTTTGGCATATTATGGTGGAAAATAAGTATTTGGTCAGAAACAAACAATCAAGATTTCTGGCTCTCACAGACCTGTAACTTCTTCTTTAAGAGTCTCCTCTTTCCTCCACTCATTACCTGTAGTAATGGCACCTGTTTAAACTTGTTATCAGTATAAAAAGACACCTGTGCACACCCTCAAACAGTCTGACTCCAAACTCCACTATGGTGAAGACCAAAGAGCTGTCAAAGGACACCAGAAACAAAATTGTAGCCCTGCACCAGGCTGGGAAGACTGAATCTGCTATAGCCAACCAGCTTGGAGCGAAGAAATCAACAGTGGGAGCAATAATTAGAAAATGGAAGACATACAAGACCACTGATAATCTCCCTCGATCTGGGGCTCCACGCAAAATCTCACCCTGTGGGGTCAGAATGATCACAAGAACGGTGAGCAAAAATCCCAGAACCACGCGGGGGGACCTAGTGAATGAACTGCAGAGAGCTGGGACCAATGTAACAAGGCCTACCATAAGTAACACACTACGCCACCATGGACTCAGATCCTGCAGTGCCAGACGTGTCCCACTGCTTAAGCCAGTACATGTCCGGGCCCTTCTGAAGTTTGCTAGAGAGCATTTGGATGATCCAGAGGAGTTTTGGGAGAATGTCCTATGGTCTGATGAAACCAAACTGGAACTGTTTGGTAGAAACACAACTTGTCGTGTTTGGAGGAAAAAGAATACTGAGTTGCATCCATCAAACACCATACCTACTGTAAAGCATGGTGGTGGAAACATCATGCTTTGGGGCTGTTTCTCTGCAAAGGGGCCAGGACGACTGATCTGGGTACATGAAAGAATGAATGGGGCCATGTATCGTGAGATTTTGAGTGCAAACCTCCTTCCATCAGCAAGGGCATTGAAGATGAAACGTGGCTGGGTCTTTCAACATGACAATGATCCAAAGCACACCGCCAGGGCAACGAAGGAGTGGCTTCGTAAGAAGCATTTCAAGGTCCTGGAGTGGCCTAGCCAGTCTCCAGATCTCAACCCTATAGAAAACCTTTGGAGGGAGTTGAAAGTCCGTGTTGCCAAGCGAAAAGCCAAAAACATCACTGCTCTAGAGGAGATCTGCAAGGAGGAATGGGCCAACATACCAACAACAGTGTGTGGCAACCTTGTGAAGACTTACAGAAAACGTTTGACCTCTGTCATTGCCAACAAAGGATATATTACAAAGTATTGAGATGAAATTTTGTTTCTGACCAAATACTTATTTTCCACCATAATATGCAAATAAAATGTTAAAAAACAGACAATGTGATTTTCTGGATTTTTTTTCTCAGTTTGTCTCCCATAGTTGAGGTCTACCTATGATGTAAATTACAGACGCCTCTCATCTTTTTAAGTGGTGGAACTTGCACTATTGCTGACTGACTAAATACTTTTTTGCCCCACTGTATATATACTTGGTGCATTCCGCCAACCCTAACATACGTCAGTGAAATCTTTGCAAGGGCAAGTTCCGATGTTGTGTTTTTGCAGCGCATTTTGCAATTGTTTTATGTAAATTAAAAGCTGCCTTTCACAACACGAGCAAAGTCTATGAGAAATCTTTTGAAACCTGTAGCATGGCAAATTTTTTCAGTAGCTTTGCATCATTTCTTCACCCATAGAAAGCAGTGAGAAAGTGCAATAAACTTTTTTTGCAGTATATTTGCAACGTTTTTCCAGCATTTTTGGTGAATAAAATAAATAACTATTAGACATGCATTGTAGACAAAGTACACATATAATCCCCAAAAATGCTGAAAAAAGCAGCAAAAAATTCAGGAAAATAACATTTTTGGCCTGTGAACAAAGCCAAAAAGAAATAAACCAAATGAATGAATTTGGAAACATGAGGCACATGCAAAAAACTTCAGTACAAGATAAAATGACAGTCATAATAGTGCAGCAATCCATCAAGACTAGTGTTGAGCATTCCGATACCGCAAGTATCGGGTATCGGCCGATACTTGCGGTATCGGAATTCCGATACCGAGATCCGATATTTTTGTGATATCGGGTATCGGTATCGGAAGTGTAAAATAAAGAATTAAAATAAAAAATATTGTTATATTCACCTCTCCGGCGGCCCCTGGACATCAGCGGGAGGATCCGGCGTCCGGCACGGCTTCTTTCTTCAAAATGCGCGCCTTCAGGACCTGTGGAATGACGTCCCGGCTTCTGATTGGTCGCGTGCCGCCCATGTGACCGCCACGCGACCAATCAGAAGCCGCGACGTCATTCCTCAGCTAAAGTCCTAGAATGAGCGCCTTCTAGGACCTGAGGAATGACGTCGCGGCTTCTGATTGGTCGCGTGGCGGTCACATGGGCGGCACGCGACCAATCAGAAGCCGGGACGTCATTCCACAGGTCCTGAAGGCGCGCATTTTGAAGAAAGAAGCCGTGCCGGACGCCGGATCCTCCCGCTGATGTCCAGGGGCCGCCGGAGAGGTGAATATAACAATATTTTTTATTTTAATTCTTTATTTTACACTTTAATATGGATCCCAGGGCCTGAAGGAGAGTTTCCTCTCCTTCAGACCCTGGGATCCATGAGGATACATTCCGATACTTGATGTCCCATTGACTTGTATTGGTATCGGATATCGGTATCGGCGATATCCGATATTTTTCGGGTATCGGCCGATACTATCCGATACCGATACTTTCAAGTATCGGACGGTATCGCTCAACACTAATCAAGACCCATGAGATGTTCCATTAGTATAAATAATGGAGAGATGAAGTATTTGTTTAGACTTGATTCACCTTTGGACCACTTGCTTATATGAAGGACTGAAGAAGCTGCTCACACTTCCCCTTGAAGATCTTGTGATTGCCATGATTTAACCCTTAACGACCGAAGGTATTTTTTGTTTTTACGTTTTCGTTTTTTGCTCTTCTTCTTCCCAGAGCCATAACTTTTTAATTTTTTGGTCAAAATGGCCATGAGAGGGATTGCTTCTGAGGGACAAGTTGTACTTTTGAACAACACCATTGGTTTTAACAAATTGTGTACTGGAAAATGGGAAAAAAAATTCCAAGTGTGGTGAAATTGCAAAAAAGGTGCAATTACACAATTGTTTTTTTTACCATGTTCACTAAATGCTAAAATTGACCTGCTATTATTATTCTCCAGGTCTTTATGAGCTCATAAACACCAAACATGTCTAGGCTCTTTTTATGTAAGAGGTAAAAAAAATTCAAATTTTGGTAAATAAAAATGGTGCCATTTTCCGAAACCTGTAGGGTCTCCATTTTTCATTATTTGAGGCTGGATGAGGGCTTAATTTTTGTGTGCCAAGCTGATGCTTTTCTTGATACCATTTTGATATAGCTATGATCTTTTGATCGCCCATTATTGCATATTATTGCAATACAGCTGAGACAAAAAAAAAGGAATTGTAGAGTTTTTAATTTTTTCTCGTTACGCCGTTTGCCGATCGGGTTAATTCTTTTTTTATATTAATGGATCGTGCGATTTTCAATGCATTAGTTCCAAATATGTGTATGCTTTTTTAAAGTTTTATTTTGAATGAGGCAAAAGGGGGTGATTTGAACTTATTTTTTTTACTTTTTTTTACTTTTTGAATGCTTCAATAGTCTCCATGGGTGACTCGAAGCTGCAGTTGTCTGATTGCTTGTGCCACACACAGGTGATGATAAGATCACCTGTGTAAGAAGAAATGCTCATTTGCTATGAGTGCCATCTACCGGGTGGCGCTCAGAGCACAACTGCTTTGACAACCATAGATGTCTGCTCGAGACCTCTGATTGTCATGCCAACCCATCAGAGACCCACGATCACGTGACAGGGTCACCGATGGGCTTGATTTCTGGCGCACTTCCGGTAAGCGTGAGATATATGCCACTGTCAGAGATTGACAGCCGCATTTAACAGGTTAACAGCCGCGGATGGATCGCAATTCAACCCGCGGTTGTTAGAGGCACATGTCAGCTGTTCAAAACAGCAGATATGTATCGGGAAAGATGTGGGCTCAATGCCAGGGTCCGCATCAAAGGGAGCGATTTCAATGTGGGTGTATTATTACACCAAACGTTGGAAAGGGGTTGTTTTATCTGGTTTGTGTGCTGAAATTTTGGTCTTGTTTCTAAAAGATCTGCATGGAAATGGTTGTTTCTATGCAAAGAACATAGACCATAATATTGGATAACATGTTCTGAAGGAAAGCAAGTATTAAGTTGCAGATGGATTTTAGATCTCAGGCAAGGGGGCCTTTCAAGAATTAAAAAAAGATGAGTTATCTCAACCAGAAAGTCTAAAGTGAGGATTAAGTTATGGAAGAATTCCTTATCTCAGGGAAATTGATCTTAAGCCATCAATTATCTATCCTAGATAATAAGATAAAGTGTAGCCAGGCTTGACTCCCATCAATGAGAAAATTGTCAGTTTGGGACATGAGTTCTCCTATAGAGAGTTGAAGAAGCAGTGGCACAGCAAGAAGCCCTTGAATTGAATAGACTCTGAGAGCAATAGTGAGGAGTACTTCAGCCATTGAGGTCCTCATGAATCACTCCGGAGCTGTGGCTAGATGTGAGGGGCTGTAGTGACACACCTGGACCTGGGCAGAGAGGAAAATAGAGCTTCCCAAAATGGTTTGCTGGCCTAATGTGACATGTGATAGAAGTAATTCACCTCCATGTGCAGCCATAAAGTTACTGCCTCAGGATTGTACCTGCTATCTGTTGTATATGCTTCTCATTAAGTTGTTTAGTAGTGTTGAGCATTCCGATACCGCAAGTATCGGGTATCGGCCGATACTTGCGGTATCGGAATTCCGATACCGAGATCCGATATTTTTGTGGTATCGGGTATCGGTATCGGAGGTGTAAAATAAAGAATTAAAATAAAAAATATTGTTATATTCACCTCTCCGGCGGCCCCTGGAACATCACCGCGAGTCACCGGCGTCCGGCAGGCTTCTTTGTTCAAAATGAGCGCCTTTAGGACCTGCGGAATGACGTCGCGGCTTCTGATTGGTCGCGTGCCGCCCATGTGACCGCCACGCGACCAATCAGAAGCTGCGACGTCATTCCTCAGATAAATTCCTAGAATGAGCGCCTTTAGGACCTGTGGAATGACGTCGCGGCTTCTGATTGGTCGCGTGGCGGTCACATGGGCGGCACGCGACCAATCAGAAGCCGCGACGTCATTCCGCGGGTCCTAAAGGCACTCATTTTGAACAAAGAAGCCTGCCGGACGCCGGTGACTCGCGGTGATGTTCCAGGGGCCGCCGGAGAGGTGAATATAACAATATTTTTTATTTTAATTCTTTATTTTACACCTCACTATGGATCCCAGGGCCTGAAGTAGAATCTCCTCTCCTTCAGACCCTGGGATCCATCAGGATACCTTCCGATACTTGATGTCCCATTGACTTGTATTGGTATCGGATATCGGTATCGGCGATATCCGATACTTTTCGGGTATCGGCCGATACTATCCGATACCGATACTTTCAAGTATCGGACGGTATCGCTCAACACTATTGTTTAGTAAAGACAAATTTATTTTTGGACTCTGGTTTCTCTCATTCATATCTACCTCATGTAGTCCTGGCCTGCCAAGTCAAGCGGCAGCATGCAATCTGCAAAGGTGTTTCGCCAAGGTAACAACGACACCCACACACCAAGCCAGGGCCCCATTTCCCTGTATCATGGTGGGATGTGGATGATGCCTAATGGAAAAATTTGATATTATTATTTTTAACAAATCAATCTGTGATCACAAAAATACATATGCACATTTAAAGCCATCACATGTTACCCAAAAACGAGCTGTTGTTTGTTTTTGCAAAAGCTATATAATAACAAGGTACATTCTAATGGCAGCACACTGTTACTGTAGTTCATCCCAACCAGGGTCTTTGGCCTTCTGAATGTAGTTCCCAAACTCTAAAAATCAGTACATACTTGTGTGCGCTAATGACATCAATGCTACCATAGTATTTATTGAGCATTCACTTTTTACCTCCACTTCTTCAAAGAGTTATAACTTTTTTACATTTCTGTTGACATAGCCAGATGAGGGCTTTGTTTATGTGAGATTAGTTGTAGTTTTGAGTGGTACCATTTATGTTATGATTCAATGTACTAGAAAAGAGGAGCAAAATTCATGTACAGTGAAAAGGAGATAAAAAATTCTATCATAAAGTTTTGGGTTATGTTTTTTTATTTTCATTGTGTGATAAAATTAACCTGACAGCACGATTTTGGCGAGTGTGATTCTGGATGATAATATTTGTTCTGTTCAATACCATCTAATATTTTGGAAAGTATCTTATAGTTTATAAAGAGTTAATTATCACTATATAATTGTTGTGTTTGCCTATTTTAACTATTAAAAATTGTTCTTACTGTATATTTCTACCTTTCTTATGTGATTTTATACTGTATTATTTATTGCTATGGAAATTTTATATCACTACAAACAATAACATTAATAGACTATGAAGAGGAAACCACTGCAATAGAATGAGGATATGGCAAAGTAACTTAATCTGTACTGCATAGTTTTAATAATGAATCCCAGTACTTCACAGTAATCTACATTTACCCTACACTAAGCATCTCAGATTTCTTACTGATGTACAATAACAAATTGTATTGTGGTACCATGTTAGCCAGAAAAATCGATGTGAATATTTTGCTGCCCAATGATGACAGAAGTATTCTAGGAGTGATACCTCTATTGGCTAACCAGAAAATAATATGTTTGCAAGCTTTCAGAGCACAGTGGCTCCTTCTTTTTGTAATCAGCCTGAAGAAGGAGCAACTGTGCTCTGAAAGCTTGCAAACATATTATTTATTTTCTGGATAGCCAATAAAGGTATCACTCCTAGAATACTTCTGTCATCATTGGACAGAAAAATATTCACACAGATTTCTTACTGTAAGGCAATAGTTGAAGCATTAGCAAATGATACGTGAAAAGCTGCCAAAATACCATTTATTACCTAATGATTTTAGTACTTATCCCGCTAATATAATTCCACTAGATGGTGGCCCGATTCTAACGCATCAGGTATTCTAGAATATGTATTTGTGTATGTATATAGCAGCCACATAGTATATAGCACAGGCCACATAGTATATAGGAGCCATGTAGTATATAGCAGACAAATACTACTTGGCCTGTGCTATATACTATGTGGCTGCTATATACATACATATTGTAGAATACCCGATGCGTTAATACAGGCCACGCAATATATAACAGTGGCCACGCAGTATATAACACAGCCACGTACTATATAACACAGCCCATGCAGTATATAGCAGCCACGCAGTATATAACACAGGCGATGTAGTATATAACACAGGCCATGTAGTATATAACACTGGCCACGTAAAATATAGCACTGGCCACGTAATGTATAGCACAACCGATGCAGTATATAGCAGCCACATAGTATATAACACTGCCCACGCAGTATATAACAGTGGCCACATAGTATATAGCATGCAATATAGAACATAGCCCACGTAGTATATAGCACAGCCACGTAGTATATAACAATGCCCACATAGTACATAACACTGCCCACATAGTATATAACACTGCCTATGTAGTATATAGCAGCCACGCAGTATCTAACACAGCCCACGTAGTATACAGCAGTGTGGGCGCCATATCCCTGTTAAAAAAATAATTAAAATAATTAATAAATAATTATATACTCACCCTTGTGATCCAGCGAAGCTCCGGCGATACGCGCATAGCTGCCACCATCTTCCATTCACAGGATGCATTGCAAAATTACCCAGTTATTTTTAACATTAAATTTTTTTACTATTGATGCCGCATAGGCAGCATCAATAGTAAAAAGTTGGGGACACACAGGGTTAATAGCAGCGGTTACCGCCGGCATTAACCATGTGTGAGCGGTGACTGGAGGGGAGTATGCGGGCGCCAGGCACTAACTGCGGGGAGTTAGGAGCGGCCACTTTCTTCTGGACTGTGCCCGTCGCTGATTGGTCGTGGCTGATTTCCATGACAGACAGAGGCCGCGACCAATGAATATCCATGACAGACAGACAGAAGGACAGACGGAAGTGACCCTTAGACAATTATATAGTAGATATGTTGCTTTTAACCTTTGTCATTTTCTTTTGTTATATTGCATTTTGTTTACCTGCAAATACTTATCCATATACAACCAACACTTAGTGAAACATTTATTGATTAATTAGTTTATTAGTGCAGAAGCTAGTCGATATTGGTTGTAATTTTACATGAATAATCACAGCAATAAGGATGATCTTACAATCTAATCTGCATCTTAAAATCAACTATGATTTAATCCCATTATGTTGAGTTGATCTTGACTTTTATTTACATCTATATTTGTGTTCTAGATTTGTCAATTTTACTCGTGTTGGGTGATGTTACTTTGCCTAGATTCTTAAACATTTTGCCAGTGAATTTATTGATGAAGAGCAACTTAATCCTAAAGTCTTTGGGAAGGTAGAGTATCAAGACCAAAGAACAATTCTATGTTAGGACTGGCGCAACACACCAAATAATAATTAGAGATGATATAAGATGCGTTCGCAGTCCAGGGTTCACTGTGCAGCTAACACACCTGCTGCTTGGTAATGACAGACTATATGGAAGTTTTATGTGAGTACACACACGGGTTAGCTTCACTCGGTATGAAGGAAGCGAGCCCTGTGCATCACAGGGCTGTGATACCGCACAGAGAGCGCAAGCAAGGCAACACAGAAATCTACCCCAAGACTCAGGCTAAGAGCCCCTCTAGATCTCTTGTGCTTGACACCGATACTGTGGTGCCAAGGAATCAACTAAAGTAAATGTTTGCTGCACCGTAGTGCGTGCAGCACCATAGTGCGTGCAGCGCCGCTCTGGCGGATGCCACTAACCACCCTAACTAGGGCCAGGAAAGCGCACTATCTGCGCACGGCGCAGCTCTGGCGGTCGCTGCTAACTAGATTCAGAATCTTGTGCTTAATGGGCAGGATAGCACTGTCAGGTGCTATGTAGCTCTACCATTCACGAGCAGGCAACAACACTAGGGATGGGAATGATTGGGAGCTTTCATCTATTGACAGGCATTCATCCACACACACAAGTTAACAAGTTTACACTAGCGCTTCGGGACCTTCCTAATGGTCCAATAGGAGCTGTAACAGGACCTGACCATGTGACCCCCAACCTCCAATGGGGGGTCGTCCCGTGGGCATGCTCAGTGTGGGAAAAGCAGAACAAATCATGTACATATGCTAATGTGCAGACAAGAAGTTTCATGACATTATTAACTATCAAACCATTCCTGCATCTCACAAACTCCATTCTTACCCACACAGCTGTGTCATTTTTGTCCCTGTAGGTGTCCTCCATGCAACTAAAGAAATAGGTGAAGACATTTGAAACAATCTATCTTTGCCAGGCAAGCCATCGTAGAGCAGCTTTTATTTTATCTACTGCTCTTGAAAATGAATGCTTCCCATAGATATAAGTAGAAGAACAGCTTTAATTTTATCGAGAACAGAGTTCAAAATTAATGCTGCTCTATGATTGGTTGGCTTGGGTAGCAAGGATAAGTCTACTTTTAGACAGCCTCATAAACCTGATATAATTTCTACTTCATATAAGAGCACAGTGAAATAGTAGGTGAGACACGGCTAAGGTAAATTATATAAGGAACACTAAAACTGCTGCATGTATCAAATAGAATACACAGAGATCTTCTGTATACATCACATACAACTTGTGAGACATGAGACTCTGCTGTATACATTAAATAAGATACACTAAGACTTTAAACATCGCATAGGTTTTAATGTGTTTGGACCCGTTGAAGTGCTGAGGCACGAAACGGCCGTTGTCCGCTTTTTTCACATCCCTCCCTGCACGTTTTGTATTATGTCCGAATAAATTATTGTGACCAGCATATACGGGTAAGTGCACTTCATTTTTTCTTTTGTTGGACTATAAACATCAAACAGTATACACTGATACTCTATCATATACATAACATTGAATTTGGATACACTGAGACTCCCTATGTCACACTGAGACTGATGCGAATTGCAGAACATATAGAATACATGGAGATTCTAGTGTATACATCACAAAGGATACACTAAACCATGAAAATCTCTGAGAACTTAAGATCAGCTAACCTACACTTGAAATGAGTAGACAATTATTTTGTTTCTATCCCATTCATTCCTTCCTATTTAATCACAATTATCCAGGCAATTAAAGTCACGCTGAGGTCTTTTAAAAATAATTATTTTTTTACTCAAAGTTTTAAAATGTTAGAAGTCTTAAATATGACTTTGTGAATTTGAGGCTATGTAGGCTGATAAATGCAGAGCCATGATGTAAACCATATTTTGGCCTAGGTATTTCTGTTTAAAGTTGTATGGCAATAGCAGATGTGTTCATAAATTTGCTAAGTTTGATACATTTCTCCTTCCACTTGTTAATGTATCCTGTCATATTCACTTGAAAAATTGTTTGTTTCTATAAGTAAATTCAGAGTTCTCGATGTAATTAATTACGCATGCATTTATATTACTTTTTGCCATTACTGATAGAACTAGACTAACTCATAGAAATACCTTTCTTTGACAAACCTCGAAAAGTTATTGACAAGTTTGCAATTTCAAATAATGGAAGTACCTGCAACAGCACAGTGGAATATAAACTGCAGATAATAGTTATGAATCAAACTGTGGAATTATTTCCTGAAAATGCCAAGCAAAATGCAATTGCAATCTCAAGAACATTCAGTAAAACATACGAGATAAGGGGTTCTATTGTATTTCTTTGCAATATTATATCAGCGTATCAGATTGTACTAAACTAGTGTTGTTATTAAAAATTGGACAACAACTCACCATCTTTGATGGTAATGTATGCTCTTGTTTGTATTAAAATATTATTTAATACTAGCATTGTAATAATACTTTTTTTTACTGTAAGTGCTCTTTTAGTGTAAATATTTCATAGTTTCGAATATACTAAGTTTTCTCCTCTTTCATCTGTTATTCCATTGCTTTTTTACAGACAGTTAGCTTATCGATTTGAATGGAAATCAAACCCTATACTTTAACTATACTATATAATACTATTATACTATATTTTATATACCGCATAGTCAAATTTAAGAAGGACAGAGACAGAGTAAAGTCCTTTAATTGAAATAAACACACAGGCTCCTTTATTTGAAATAAAAACTCCTCGACTCCCTTTTACCCATTTGTTCACCCAAAAAATTAAAATAAAAAAGCAATGTTATACACACCTTTCTGCCAATAATCCATTATAGGTTATGTCCCACGATGATCCAGATCAGAGAGGATGTTTTTCGCACTGTCATACAAACGACAGCATGGGAAATGCCAGATGTTTGAGCCCTCCATTCATTTGAATGGGGTCCGTGTTTAAGTGTGGGTGTCGTTCTGGTACCCAAACTGAATTTTGCTTTTAATGTTCATCCAAACTCAATGGACCCAAACTTCCACAGTTCCGCCCATCACTAATCATCATTCATGAAGTAAATAAATAAAATAAAGAAGGAACACAATATATGACATGGGCAGGATAAATCACACTCTTACTTAATAGTTAGAAAATTTACATCCTAAAAATGCTTTTTATAGCCATTCGTGAACTTCTTGCACTTGTCTACTGGTAGATTTTTTTCATTGCAATTATCTCAATCTCTTGAATGTTTGAAGGGTCACAATAGCAGAATTCAATTCTCTCCAAAGATTATTAAGTGGGTTAAGGTCATTGCTCATTGTTAACCTATTTAAAAATAGTGGACATTTGAGAGTCCTCAGTGGTTAATACGTTTTAATTGCTAACTGAAAAGACAGCACATAGCAAGCTTTTATGACTACTCAGGTTTTGTCAACAGTCTTTAACATGACATCTGAGAAGAGTCACATATTACTGCACAGCATGGCATGGGAATATTGCCATAAATTAGACAAATTATATAGAACAAAACTACTAATATGGGAAGAGGGAATAAACTTTTGGCAATATATAGGTATGTTTCACAGATAATGAGTGTGAGTCTTTTTGTGACATCAGCAGGAAATTATTGTTCCTCTGACTAGTGCGCACCATTGCGATTTTCGAACATGATATTTTCTGCTAAATAATTGAATTGAGCATGCTTCCCACCATTTGCTAGGACGGCTGTTTTGAGACACCACACATTTCTTTGCACCTCCTTCCAAGGGAGTTAGGGTACAAAACATGTGATGGTGATGTCAGAATCCAATAGTACTGTTGCACCAGTCACTTTAATGATCACTTTGAATGTGTAATGTAGCATAGGATAAAACATAGTTTAAGGCTTAGGACATAAGATAGGTAGCATAAGTTAGTGACTAGCCCATAGGGTGAGGAGCTTAGCATTAAGGCAAGTGACTGCTTCCTAAGGCAAGAAGTTAGGGCTGAATAGCATGGGAGAGTGCAGAGTGTTCTAGGCAGTACGAGGCCTTACTAGAATTCCCTGGAAAAAAAACTCCTGCAAAATCTGGATCTCACAACTCGATCCTGGTGCTTTGGAGAGCACTTTAACCCCTTCCGTGCAGCGGAAGATTGACATGGAGTCATGGGTGGGAAAAGTAATGGACCTTGGAAGTACTATGGGACTGGGCTGGGGATCCCTGGGATGGACAGGATCAGAGAAAGTGCGATGGGTTGCAATATGATAATGATCTGTCGATTAAACTTTTATGCCATGAAACAAACTGGGTGTCCTCTGATTCATATGCAGCGGCTCCTGAAATTGAGCACCTGGAGACAGCAGAGGCCTGTGGCCTACAAGTGAATACAACACACCACACACAACACAGCACCTTCTGACATCCCACAAATTATCAATTTTATGTATACCAATGGGGTGTTAACGGGGAGCTATGCTGATTACATGAATTATTGCAATCTTAATATTGGCATTTGACATACAATTTATATGTTTCATAGTTTTCACTGAATAATTTCTATTTGTACTAATGATACAAAGGCATGCTTCCATGCTGCTACTTGCAATCATATACAGCTCTGGCAAAAATTAAGACACCACTGCAAAAAATTTTCACTTTGTCTGATTTTTTATAGGTATATTTTTGAGTAAAATGTAAATTGTTCTTTAATTCTATAAACTTCTGACAAAATGTCTCCAAATTTCCAAGCAATGAGTCTACTATATAAAGCTGAATGTGTGTGTGTGTGTGTGTATATATGTATGTATGTATGTCCGGGATTGGCATCTGCACCGTCGCAGCTACAGCCACAAAATTTTGAACAGTCACACGTCTGGACCCCGAGAGCGTCATAGGCTATATTGTGAGGTAAAATTTTAACCCCGCGCGTTCCAATTCACCAAACAATTTTGCCCCTATCTACATAATGGGGAAAAAAGTGAAAGGAAAAGTGTTGGAGGTGTCGCAGCTACAGCCACAAAATTTTGCACAGTCACACGTCTGGACCCTGAGAGCATCATAGGCTATGTTGTGAGGTGAAATTTTAACCCCGCGCTTTCCAATTCACCAAACAATTTTGCCCCTATCTACATAATGGGGAAAAGTGAAAGGAAAAGTGTTGGAGGCAAATTGACAGCTGCCAGATGTGAACAAGGGGGACTTAAAGAATGAGAGCGATGGTGCCAAAGAGTATATACCGTACAGTTGCTAAGGTGGGGCCCCGACATGAGATACTCACCACACACGGGGATATGAACACACACACAAAATGCGCCACACACTACCACGTGCTTGAACATATATACCACCCTCAGCACACATTTCACCACACATTCTCCAACCTCGCCACATAAAAGTCGAAACACAAAAGTCGCCGCTCAAAACTCGCCACGCGCAAAACTCGCCACATGCAAAAACTAGGCTCACGCAAAACTCGCCACAAGTGCAAAACTCACCTCATGGAAAACTCGCCACATGCAAAACTTGCACACGCGGAAAAATTGCCACATGCACAAAATTTGCAACACATGCAAAAGTTGCCTCACACAAAACTTGCATATACTCAAAAGGCACCACACATAAAACTCGCCACGCGCAAAACTCGCCATGCGCAAAACTGGCTGCACACAACTTGCTACACTAACCTGTCACATGCAACTCGACACACAAAAAGTTGCTACACGCATGTTGCCACACAAAACTCATCTCACAAAAGTCGCTACATGCATGTCGCCACACGCAACTCAACACATACAACTTGACAAACGAAACTCGCCCTAAAACACACCCAAGTCTGGTATTATCCTTCAAAAATTAAAATCTGATTAATAAGCAGACAAACTACAAGAGCAACAAATGTACCATATAGGAAATACGGCAGCTGTCAGTCACATGACCTGTCTATTATGTGTATGTGTGAGCTAATATATACTGCCAGGGGGAGGGCTTCCTGTTGGCTGGGGATTTATCAGGCTGCCAATTTATCTTACAAATACTGAGGTAAAAATACTGAGCAAATAATGTGTGAACGAGGTCTAATACAGGAGATCACACAGGTACATACTATATACAGGGGAGATGACACACAGATATATACTATATACAGGAGAGATGACACACATGTATATACTATATACAGGAGGAGATGACATACAGGTATATACTATATACAGGAGGAGATGACACACAGGTATATACTATTTACAGGAGCAGATTACCTACAGGTATATACTATATACAGGAGGAGATGACACACAGATATATACTATATACAGGGGAGATGACACACAGGTATATACTATATACAGGAGGAGATGACATACAGGTATATACTATATATAGAAGGAGATGACATACAGGTATATACTATATATAGGAGGAGATGACATACAGGTATATACTATATACAGGGGAGATGACATACAGGTATATACTATATACAGGAGATGACATACAGGTGTATACTATATATAAGGGAGATGACAAACATGTATATACTGAGGTGAAAATGAAAAGGTGTGAGTGCAAAATGAGATGAGTGAGGGAAAATAGTGGAGTGATCGGAAAATGACAGATGTGAGGTCGAAATGACAAGTGTTAGGGGGGAATGAGAGGAGTGATGGAGAAAATGAGAGATCTGAGGGGGAAAATTAAAGATGTGATTGGGAAAATGAGAGGCGTGATGGGAAAATAAGAGAATTGACGTGCTATAGCCTATAACTAACCACAGATATTTACTATGCCCAGGCAACGCCGGGCTTTTCAGCTAGTTATGTATATTTTTCTGACAAAGAAAAATGGTCAAAATTAAAAAATCAGTGCTTTCAGACCTCAAATAATGCAAAGAAAACAAGTTCATAATCATATAGAAACAACAATACTAATGTTTTAACTCAGTAAGAGTTCAGAAATCAATATTTTGTGGAATAACCATGATTTTTAATCACAACTTTAATGTGTCTTGGAATGCTTGCCACAAGTCTTTCACACTGCTTCTGGCGCAAAAATGTAAGCAGTTCTTCTTTGTTTGATGGCTTGTGACTATCCATCATCCTCTTGATTACATTCCAGAGGTTTTCAATGGGGTTCAGGTCTGGAGAATGGGCTGCCCATGACAGGGTTTTGATGTGGTGGTCTCTTAATTTTTGCCAGAGCTGTATATTTAGTTTATTTTATTTTTATTAGTCAGCCAAACAGTTTAACATGCTTTCCGTAAAATTATGGTGGGTTAAAATGTTTAAAAACCGCTTAGCCCGTTACAGTTCAATAAAGTTTTTTTTCCAAAAATTAACTACTGTAATACATATTGTATAACCTGCTTTGTGTGAAATTTTATTGGTTTGAAAAAAAAACTAAAATTGGTCTTCTACAGGTGTACAAATTTGGTTGTTCATAAATTGATTATTGCCATATATACTATAGAACTTTGCTTGTGTAGAATTTCATAGCTTTGACTTAAAAACAAAAATTGGCCTGCTACAGGTGTATAAATTTGGTTGTTCATAAATTGACTATTGTCATATATACTGTAGAACTTAGATGGTTTAAAATGTCATTGGTTTGAAATAAAAAGAAAAATTAGCCTGCTGTAGGTGTACAAATTTGGTTCCTTGTGCTCTGTCCTCAGCCACCAGTATTGCTCACTTTGTGGCGTCCCTGCCTTGTACCAGCACTTGTTCAGGAACATCACCTGTTCCCTTACCAACACACTTACTGTGATTTCCCACTTAACGACTGACAAATGGAAAAGCGCTTGTGGCCAGGGGTGCTAAATTTCCCTGACTGCACACTGAGTGAAGATTGTGGAAGCTGGGGCTGAGTCTCACCCTGGTACGGCACATGTGCTACCAACACCGAGGATTGCTGGCCCTACTTCTATCAGGGTTTCCTCCAACTCCTATACCAGTTCCTGCACCCCTCCTGCTACTCCTCATTCTCCATCTCCGATGTGCTATCTCAGAGCATGTGATCCACATCAGCCATGCTTGGTCCACATGCTCAACTTTGTAGTTCAGTGGTTACTGAAAACCTACTATGATTTGCTTCCGTTCAAGGAGTGCCGCATTAGTGTCCATTTCCACAAGTTAGCTATGACTGCTTCCGCTCTGACAGTACCAGCTGTACAAGGTGTGCAATGTCACCATTCAAAGGAGCTCTACACTGCACATGCTGCCAAAGATTTGTGAGAAGCAGATGCCAGTTGTGGGATACCAGCTCCAACACACCCATCGGTATTCTGGTCAGCCTCTGCACATAACAACCGAAGAGTCAGCATGGATGTCTGACATTTGTGCAGTTCTACAAGCCTTTGAGGACTATATAAAGAAGGTGAGCAGTGATGCCACCATCATCAGTTCAACTACTATGTGGAAGTGTTTGCTGTAGGGACCTAGGCACATATGGCAGAATTAATGTATGTACCACAGTCTTTCCTGTGACCCTTGCATTACATTAATCTATGCAAAATAAGAGTACTATTTGTTCACCCTGCTAAACTTGTGCTACAAGGAGAAACTTGCATCCTGAGGTGAACAGGTTTAATAAACAGGTGCTATACCAGAAGTGCATGTTGAAAAATGTATTGAAAAAGACATACACTAGATACAGCAAAGGCAGGGCTATACTGCCAAAGTCCTGGGCCAATTTCCTGACACCCTCCCAGCGTCAAGGACTTGATGACTAGGTATTTTTGACAAGGAGGGAAAAGTTTTTAAAGGTCAAGCAATATGTGACCTACAAAACCAGCGTGCTCACTAATTTCTCTGTGACTTTCAACTATTGGGTCTCAAAACTGGACACCTGGCATGAGCTGTCCCTCTATGCCATGGAGAATTTTTGCTGTCCTGCTGCTGGCATCTTGTCTAAGTTGGTTTATAGTGTCACTAAGGAAAACATATTAGACAGGTGCTTTTGCTTGTCAAGAGAAAGTGGAAACATCTACACTTTGTTCACAATATTTAACTGAGGCAATACAGTTGTTGCCTTCAAGGGTGTATGGACGACCCTGCTTATAATTGTTGGCAGGCTTTGCATAGCCTTTATGAATCTAAGAGAACCACTACATGACAATTTGAGCAAAAAAGTCCAGAGAACAGAATGTGCTTGAGGCCCACCTTTATAGTAATAATTTTATTTCTATAGTGCCATCATATTTTGCAGCACTTTATATTTTAGAGTGTACTTGCACAGACAGTAAAAGACATTACAGAATAACCATAATGACATAAATCAACAGATATCAAGAGTTAGGATCCTGTTTGCAAGTTAACAATCTATGAGGAAATATGTGAGACAAGAAAGGTGGATGGTGTCAATTGCTTGCATTGTACGGTCCAGCATGGAGACAGGAAAGGTGGATAGTAACAATTGCTTGCATTGTAAGGTCCAGCAATAAATACTGTATAATAAATAATGTATTCATACTGCATGAATCGGTCACCATTATGTGTGTGGCACATTAAGGGCTATTAAGTGCATGTAGGGTGTGAACAGATGATTCGAGGATCTTGGTTTTGAACAAAATTTTGTATGGGCTAAACAGTGATAGTAGATACAGGGTGTATCTGAGGCCCTCTGATTCCTTTATTTTTGTCACTTCTTGTTTCCTTCATAAATTACATGGAAATTTCGAATTCGTTAATAAAAAAATCAATTTTGGTTTAATTAAATTATTATTTTTTTTAAATCCTTTTTTAATTTTGCCTTATACAATTGGGTCCGATGGGCGTTGCGGTCCGGTCCAGAGCCTCCTATCTTCATACGATTACGTCCTCTTCATGTCTTCTTGCCGCGGCCTCTCTGACCCTTCCCGGCGCCTGCACACTGCAGTACTTTGCTCTGCCCACAACAGGGCAGACAAAGTACGCCAGAGCCGGAGCCGCCGGAAAGAAGACAAGAAGAGGACGTCATCGTATGAATATAGGAGGCGCCGGACCCGGACCACGACACCCATCAGACACGGACAGCACCGGGTCCGCCCCTGGATGAGTATAATATAACCTTTATTTCTCATCTTTCAGTTTACATCGGGGGGCTTATCTACAGCATTACAGAATGCTGTAGATGAGCTCCTAATGCCGGTGGTCGCAGCTCATATACGATTTTGGGGGTGACAGACTCCCTTTAAGCATTTCTCTGTCTTCTGAGAAACAATTTCAAATCTATATTTTGATTTTCAGCATATAATTAAAACTAAACTTTGTGCTGTGTTTAATGCTGCAATTTTGTTCCAACACATATTCAGCTAAGATACCATTTAAAATTAGCTGGATTGTGATACTTCAATGAGCATTCTTTGTAAAATAACCACAAGGGACATGCAAGGATTTAAAGTGTAATACCAGAAAATGTTTTGGCAAATTGTTTATCAGTTGCAGCAGAAGGTATATTGAATAGAAATGAGAGGAAGAAGAAAAACTGCTTTAATTCAAGGGAAAATGCAGTTCCATTTATACATTGCATTTGTTTTTTTCAGCCAAATAATGTAATTAAAACATGAGAACTCCTGGCCATTGATTACATTTACATTATATTTAGTGATTCAGCACTAAAAGTGCAAAACTAATTCAGTCCCTTCAATATTTGAAAAACAAAATTTCCCAGCGAGTTAAATGAAAATATAATAATATGTCCTACTTAAAGATTTAAAAATCTTACACAAGGATAAAATATGCATAATCCAATTTTAAAATACATTACTCCCTGATTTAAGATTTCTTAAATATGTTTCATTCTGTTATGTTTCCTACTTTGTTTTCCCATCCATATTCATAATTATAAGATTTACCTTCTCTGTGACGAATTATTAAATACATCAAATTAAAATAAGTAAATTGTTTTGCTCAAGGTGCTTTCATTTGATCAATTCTCATAGAATGAATTTAGAAATTAAAAAGTAAATAGTGACATCCAACATAAAAGTTACACTAGTTCTTATTTTTAATCTTAATGTCAATCAAAACTGTTTAGTTTCTAGTTTAGAAAACCCCATTTCCAATGCACCATTTAATGAAATATTTCTCTACCCTCTAGAGGACTCATGAAGCCTTTGAAGTAGATGGTTGGATTGTTGACTTAAACAGGCACCATGTCAAGTTTCATGTTCCCTGTGGTGGAACTTCAGGAAAATTAAAAGGGATATTCAGGACTTTTTTTACTCTGCAGGTAAGAACTCATCGGCAGGTTGTTGCTTACTCTCTTCCTATGCTGCAGTGAGGCAATGTCTCACAACTCCGAACAGTCAAGGACAATTTTCCTGTTTTCCTTTATTTCACATAATCTCTTTCACTCCACATGAAGTTGACAGGGCAGAGCGGAAAAAAAGGAACTGCTCTGTTGTTGTAATGTCACAGAAAGCAGGAGAATCACCACCAGAAGAAGACTGTGACCAGTTTGAGCCAGGATAGATTGTCTCAGAGAGAGATGGTTAGCAATTACCTGCTGATAAATGCTTAGCCTTATGGGAAAAGCAAAAAAAGTTCTGGATGACCCCATCAAACACTTGCTACAAGGTTCACATTTTATAAACGGATGTGACTTACTGCAGCTATACACAATTTTGTGGGGAACTTAAAAAATAATTTTAACTCTTTTGATGTTAATATGAAATAAATTAAGTATTACTCTAGCATTCTATAATGCTGTGCAGTTTAAATGTGCTTAGGTCTAATAACATATGAATGTACAATTAATACAATTGTCAACATAAAGTGACATCTCACCATGCTGGAAATCTTTACCCACAGGGGATACATTTCATCAGTAATGCCAACATATTGTAAAGTTTTAAGTTTATTTAGAGAATAGGAAATCATGTATTTATAGCTTACATTTGAAAATATAACCTAATTGAAACATTCTTCGACATAAGTTTTTTACCTACCTCTTCCGATAAACCTACAACCTGCAGTAAGCACCGATCCGCCAGACCGCTGCATGACCAGCTCTCCCCTCATCTATTGTATCCTATCCTCAAAAAGGGGGAGAAGGTGGAACCAGGGAACTATAAGCTGGTGAGTCTGGCTTATATACCATAAGATCTTTGACCAAATAATTAAACAACATGTATGTAAGTACCTGGATAAGAATGAAGTGATTACCCAGAATCAGCATGGGTTTGTAACTAATAAGTCATGTCAGACTAACCTAATTTCCTTCTATGACAGAATCACTGACTGGGTGGATCAGGGAAATGCTGTAGATATAGTTTATCTTGACTTCAGCAAAGCATTTGACAAAGTATCTCATGCCATCCTTATTGAAAAAATGACTAAGTATGGAACGGACAAGGCAACTGTTAGGTGGATTCAAAACTGGCTTAGTGATCGGACCCAAAGAATGGTCATAAATGGCTGCACATCCAGTTGGAAGAATGTCTCAAGTGGGGTACCACACGGTTATGACCTGGGTGCTGTATTGTTCAACATCTTTATCAATGATTTAGATGAAGGAAATGAAGGTACACTTATTAAATTTGCTGATGACACAAAGCTAAGAGGGATAGCTAATATGAGAGAAGAGAGAGAGGATTCAGAAAGATATAAATAAGCAGTGGGCAGCAACTAACAATGGTTTTTAACAAGGAAAAATGCAAAGTACTACATCTGGGCAATAAAAATGAAAAAAAGCATATACAAAATGAGAGGAATAGGATTAAGCAACAGCACATGTGAAAAAGACTTGGGTATACTAATAGATCATAAACTAAACATGAGTCAATAGTGTGATCAGCAGCACAAAAGGCAAATGGAATTCTGGGATGTATTAACAGATACATACAGTCTAGGTCACACAAAGTCATTATTGACCTCTACTCCTCTTTGGTCAGACCTCATCTGGAATACTGTGTCTAGTTTTGGGCACCACATTTTAGAAAAGACATCAACAAACTGGAGCAAGTTCAGAGAAGAGTGACCAGAATGGTGACCGGTCTGCAAACCATGTCCTATGAGGAACGGTTACAGGATTTGAGAATGTTAAGCTTGCAAAAACAAAGACTGAGAGGAGACTTAATAGCTGTCTACAAATATCTTAAGGGCTGTCGCATTGTAGAGGGATCATCTTTATTCTCATTTGCACAAGGAAAGACTAGAAGCATTGGGATGAAACTGAATGGGAGGAGACACAGTTTAGATATTAGGAAAAACTTTTTGACTGTTAGGGTGATCAATGAGTGGAACAGGCTGCCACGAGAGGTGGTGAGTTCTCCTTCCATGGAAGTCTTCAGAAGCTTGACAGACATTTGTCTTGGATGATTTAGTGAATCCTGCTTTGAACAGGGGGTTGGACCAGATGACCCAGGAGGTCCCTTCCAACCTCTATGATTCTATGATACTCACTCATCCCTTGTAGATTGTGAGTCCTCATGGGTAGGGTCCTCTCTCCTCCTGCAGCAGTCATGACTTGTATTGCTTAAGATTATTGTACTTGTTTGTTATTATGTATACCCCATTTCACATGTAAAGTGCCATGGAATAAATGGCGCTATAATAATAAATAATAATAATAATAATAATAATAACCTGTACTTTTTCACAGATATAAAGTATATCCATTATATTCCATGAGTATACTAAAAAAAAGGGGACATTATGGAGAGGAGTAGTATAGGGGGATAGTATGGAGAAGAGCAGTGTGTGTGGGGGGTATTTTGTGCAGGAAGCACAGTGACGTGTAATTGTTTATTTAGGGGCACAGCTTGGGAGATATTTTTATTTATGGGGCAGTATAATGATACTTTTATTTGTAATGGCACCATGTCAGGACGTGCTGCTGAAGATGGAGTAGAAGGAAGTCTGCAGAGACATGATCTGGATGAAAAAGCTTATCATGACATTTTTTTAAATTTATTTTATTTATTTTACTCATTTATATAGCGCTATTAATTCCACAGCGGTATATCTGTAATATACGGAGACAAAAGGGATAGGAACAGCTTGAATCAAACAAGATATCACCTATAAGGTAACTGGATACAAGCATTTATTTGTGATAATGATTATATCTCTTCAGCGCTGTGGTTCCTGCATGGTGGGCAGTCTGATGATTGCTGATAACTCCCAGCATCTCCTTACCATTGTTAAGGACATACTGAGAATTGTAAGTTCAAACATTGCAGTTATACGGTGTGTACGAAAAGTATTCAGTCTCCTTTAAATGTATTACTGTTTATTTCATTGCAGCCATTTGGTAAATTCTAAAAGTTCATTTTTGTGCTAGTTAATGTTCACTATCCACCTTAGCTTGACTGAAAAAAAAACAGAAATGTAGAAATTTTTAAAAATGTATTAAAAAAGAAAAACTGAAATATCACATGCTCATAGGTTTTCAGACTCTTTGCTCAGTATTGAGTGGAAGCACCCTTTCGAGCTAGTACAGAGATGAGTCTTCTTGGGAATGATGCACAAACGCATGGATCAACAAGACAGTATATATAAATATATAAAATTTTATTCAATGTCTTTTAACCACACCCACAAGGTGTGTGGTTAAAAGACATTGAATAAAATTTTATATATTTATATATTGTTAGGGCTAGCGGAACGCACCAAATAATAAGACAGATAGAGTATGGTGCGTTCGCAGCCCGGGGTCCACCGTGCAGAGATGGAACCTGCTGCCAAGTAATGACGGACTATATGGCGGTACTCATAAGTATACACACGTGGGTTAAACTTCACCCAGCATGAAGGAAGCAATCCTGTTGCGTCACAGGACCGCGGTACCGCACATAGAGCGCGAGCAAGTAGTCAGCGAACTCAAACCCAACTAGGATTGAAGTCCGATTAGACCCTTGCTGGCACAACACCGCAACTGGGTGTGTAAGGAAACCATATAACAATATTAAGGCACAAGAGTGCATGTGGTGCCGCACTGACGAACGCCACTAACCACCCAGGCTTGGGTAAGGAAAGTACAAAGGAAGTGCACGGCGCCGTACTGGCGGTCACAGCAACTGGACGCTGTAATGTGTGATTCGTGCAGTAGGATAAGTCGGGGGCTAGATAGCAGCCATACACCTCCGCGAACAGACATTCAATAGGGTAGGGGTATCCAAGGACGACTTGCACTCACAACATACACACATTACCAATTTTACACTAGCGCATGGCCGTGCGGTCATGCGCAGTTTATATAGCTGCAGCACAGGAAGTGGCCACAGAAACTTTGCCCTTCCAAGACCTGCCAAGAGGACCAATGGAATGTGCTGCAGAGCCTGAGCACATGACCCTCGATCTCCAATGGGAGATCTTGCCCTGGGCATGCTCAGTGTGTGCAGACAAGGACTTAGTCCCAGAGAAGTCCGCTCGCTGCTGACCAGCACTGGCTTTAATGGCAGAAGCTGAAGAAGCAGCAGTAACTCTCTGTACAGAGTGAGACTGAGCAAGACGCTGGGACCGACATCCCTGCTGAGCAGGCTCCACTGCGGCTGGATAAGAATGGGAGACCGCAGCGGAGATGGCTCGAGATTCCCCCTGTGCAGAAGCGGGAACTCGAGACCTAACATGGCCCCCCCTCCTTGGGCCTCGCTACGCTCGAAGGCAGCAATGAGCTGCGGGGACCAAATGTTTTCAGCAGGCTCCCATGACCTGTCCTCTGGGCCATAACCCTTCCAATCCACCAGATAGAACTTTTTGGCGCGTACCACCTTGCACCCCAAAATAGCGTTCACCTCGTAATCGTCCGTAGACGAACCCGATGTCCCGGCAGATGACTCGGAAAACCGGGACATGTACACGGGTTTCAAGAGGGACACATGAAAGGTGTCGGTGATACCCAAGCGTGGAGGAAGAGCCAAAAGGTAGACCACAGGATTAACCCGTTCGAGAACCTTGATGGGACCCAAGTAGCGAGGATCAAACTTAGTGGACTCAACTCGCAGCCTGATGTTACGGGCGGAGAGCCACACCAAGTCGCCAGGAGCAAAGGTCGGAGCGGGGCGCCGATGAACATCGGCGGAGGACCTCATTCTCTCCTTGGAGGCCCGAATGGCATCCTGCGTGCGGTCCCAAATGTCCCGTGCCTCCACAGCCCAGTCTGCCACCCTGGAGTCAGCAGAATACACAGGCATGGGCACAGGAACATGCGGATGCTGGCCGTAATTTAGGAGGAATGGAGTCTGACCGGTGGTGTCGGCTACGGCACTGTTAAGTGCAAACTCTGCCCACGGTAGCAAGGATGCCCAGTCATCCTGTCTGGCAGAAACAAAATGTCGTAAATATGTGACCAAGGTCTGGTTGGCCCTCTCTACCAACCCATTCGTCTCGGGATGATATGCCAAAGAGAGATTCAACTCAATACTGAGTAGACGACAAAGCTCTCTCCAGAATCGAGACGCAAACTGGGGACCCCGGTCACTAACAATTTTGTCTGGCATACCGTGTAGGCGAAAGATATGCTTAACAAACAAGACAGCCAACGCCCGTGCAGAAGGTAGCCGTGGAAGAGGCACCAAGTGCACCATTTTGGAAAAATGGTCGGTGATCACCCAGATAATGGTGCAATTACGAGACTTGGGTAAGCCCACCACAAAGTCCATCTCGACCATCTCCCAGGGCCTGTCCGCCACCGGCAGAGGATAAAGCAAACCAGCTGGCCGTTGCCAAGGAGTCTTGTTCTTGGCGCAAGAGACACACGCCAGAACATACTCTGCGACATCACGAGCCATATGCGGCCACCAGTATGTCCTCGCCAGTAACTCAGATGTCCTTTTGGTACCAAAATGTCCACCCACCCTGGACGAGTGTGCCCAAGAGAGAACCTCCGGTCACAAACTGGATGGAACAAAAGTCTTGCCCGGGGGCACAGACTCTAGCGAAACCGGGGCCACAGTTCTCAAGCTCTCGGTGGGGACAATAAGCCGAGGCTCCTCCTCCTCCGCAGATGACACAACGGAGCGAGAGAGAGCGTCGGCCCGAATGTTCTTCTCCCCAGAAAGAAAATGGAGGGTGAAATGAAACCGGGAGAAGAATAAGGACCATCTGGCCTGGCGAGAATTCAACCGCTGGGCTGTCTGCAGGTACACCAAATTTTTATGGTCTGTGAAGACTTGGAAGGGAAAACGTGCTCCCTCCAAGAGATGTCTCCACTCCGAGAAAGCCAACTTCATGGTTAGCAACTCCCTGTCCCCGATGGAATAATTCCTCTCTGCTGGTGAGAAGGTCTTGGAGAAAAAGAAGCAGGGATGCTTCCGACCTTGAGCATCCTTTTGGAAGAGGACTGCTCCAGCACCAACAGAAGAGGCATCCACCTCCATGATAAATGGCTTATCAACATCGGGGCGATGTAGGATGGGAGCGCTAGCGAAGTGTGACTTTATAGAGTTAAAGGCCTTGGAGATCTCCTCAGACCACAATTTGGGATTTGCCCCCTTCTTGGTGAGGGCAACCAAGGGAGCTACCAAAGTTGAGAAGTTAGGGCGGCACGGTGGCGCAGTGGTTAGCACAGCAGCCTTGCAGCGCTGGGGTCCTGGGTTCTAATCACACCCAGGACACCATCTGCAAAGAGTTTGTATGTTCTCTCCGTGTTTGCGTGGGTTTCCTCCGGGCACTCCGGTTTCCTCCCACATTCCAAAGACATACTGATAGGGAATCTAGATTGTGAGCCCCATCGGGGACAGTGATGATAATGTGTGCAAAACTGTAAAGCGCTGCGGAATATGTTAGCGCTATATAAAAATAAAGATTATTATTATTATTATTATTATTATTATTAGAAGTGCAGAATGAACTGGCGATAATAATTAATGAACCCCATAAAGCGCTGCACCGCTTTAAGAAAATGGGGTTCCTGCCAGTCCATCACAGCCTGTAGTTTAGCAGGATCCATAGCCAATCCCTGGGCAGAGATGATGTAGCCTAGGAAAGGTAAGGACTCCTGCTCAAACACACACTTCTCCAACTTGGCATAGAGGGAGTTTGCCCGTAGGAGGTCGAAGACTTTGCAAACATCTCTCCGGTGGGAGTCAATATCTGGAGAGTAGATGAGAATATCATCCAGATAGACTACGACCGAGGTGGAAAGCATATCCCGGAAGATATCGTTCACAAAGTCTTGGAAAACGGCTGGGGCATTACAGAGGCCGAAGGGCATTACCAGATATTCATAGTGCCCATCCCTGGTGTTAAAAGCCGTCTTCCATTCGTCCCCCTCACGGATGCGAATCAGGTTGTAAGCACCCCGCAGATCTAGTTTAGTAAATACCCTTGCTCCCCGAAGCCTGTCGAAGAGCTCAGATATCAAGGGCAAAGGATACTTATTTTTAACGGTGATGGCATTAAGACCCCTGTAGTCTATGCATGGACGCAATTCCCCATTCTTCTTCTGCACGAAGAAGAACCCTGCTCCAGCAGGTGACACTGACTTCCTAATGAATCCTCTTGCCAGATTTTCCTGAATGTACTGTGACATTGCCTCCGTCTCCAGGAGAGATAGCGGATAGACTCGACCCCGGGGAGGCTCAGCACCAGGCAAGAGATCAATAGGACAGTCATAGGGGCGATGGGGCGGAAGGATCTCCACTGCCTTTTTGGAGAACACGTCTGCATAAGACCAGTATTGCTTGGGGAGAGAGGAAAGATCTGCGGGTACCTCAGTAGTAGCAACCTGAACGCACTCCCTCTGACACCTACCCCCACAAGATTCGCACCATCCCAGGATTCTGCCAGAGGACCACTCGATATGAGGAGAGTGGTACCGTAGCCAAGGTATTCCCAACAGGACCTCACCATTTCCTTCAGGAATGACGAGCAGAGATATCATCTCCTGATGAGATGGCGACATGGACAGAGTAAAAGGGACGGTCTGGTGTGTTATCTGTGAGGGCAGTGTCGACCCATTCACCACTCGTACCGTTACTGGTTGAGCTAGCATAACCAGGGGTATTGCGTGACGTTGGGCGAAGGCAGAAGACATAAAATTGCCCTCCGCCCCAGAATCCACGCAGAGCTCTACCGAGTGGGAGAATGAGCCTATAGTAATTGTCCCCTTAAAGGACAATTTAGAGGCAAACGTCGCCGTGTCTAGTGTACCTCCACCTACTACCATTAGACGCTGACGTTTCCTCGACCGCTGAGAACATCTGGTGGCTAGATGTCCTGACTGCTGGCAAACATGACAGACTTTGAGTGCACAAGCGGTCCGGGACTTAGATCCCGCTTGTGACACTTCCCTGGCCTCATGTGACTCAGGAACCAGGACCAGAGATTCCAGAGGTTTGGCGAAGGTAGGAGCCAGCCGAAACCTCTGCCTACACTGGGCTCGCTCTAACCTCCGCTCGTTAAAACGGAGGTCAATTCGAGTGGAGACAGTTATTAACTCCTCCAGTGTGGCAGGAACCCCCGTAGTGGCCAGAGCGTCCTTAACGTGGTCAGCCAGGCCCCTCCAAAATATGGGGATAAGAGCTTTATCCGACCAATCCAGCTCAGAAGCTAAAGTGCGGAATTGGACGGCAAAGTGACTGACCAAGGACTCACCCTGAGTTAATACCAGCAGTTGGAGCGCAGTATCATGGTTGACTTGAGGTCCTAAAAAGACCTGTTTCAGAGTGCTCAGAAACAGCGGAGCACTCTGCACCACATGATCGCCATGCTCCCACAGCGGCGTAGCCCATTCCAACGCCCTGTCCGTCAAGAGAGACACTATAAATCCCACCTTTGCCCGCTCTGTGGGAAAACGTGCAGCCAGGAGCTCGAGATGAATAGAGCACTGACTCACAAATCCCCTACAAAATTTGCTATCACCAGAAAATTTTTCTGGCAGCGGGAGGCGAGAAAATGTCGGAGCAGGGGTGGCAATGGACAGGGTTGCTGCAGCCACGCTAGCAGCCTGTACAGCAACTGCGGTAACATCCACAGCTGAGGTTGCGCTCTCAAGAGCCGCCAACCTACCCTCCAGCTGCTGGATATACCGCAAGGATTGCTGTTTGTCCGTCATTACTAGCCAGACCCTGGCGCTAGTGTAATGTTAGGGCTAGCGGAACGCACCAAATAATAAGACAGATAGAGTATGGTGCGTTCGCAGCCCGGGGTCCACCGTGCAGAGATGGAACCTGCTGCCAAGTAATGACGGACTATATGGCGGTACTCATAAGTATACACACGTGGGTTAAACTTCACCCAGCGTGAAGGAAGCGATCCTGTTGCGTCACAGGACCATGGTACCGCACATAGAGCGCGAGCAAGTAGTCAGCGAACTCAAGCCCAACTAGGATTGAAGTCCGATTAGACCCTTGCTGGCACAACACCGCAACTGGGTGTGTAAGGAAACCATATAACAATATTAAGGCACAAGAGTGCATGCGGTGCCGCACTGACGAACGCCACTAACCACCCAGGCTTGGGTAAGGAAAGCACAAAGGAAGTGCACGGTGCCGTACTGGCGGTCACAGCAACTGGACGCTGTAATGTGTCATTCGTGCAGTAGGATAAGTCGGGCGCTAGATAGCAGCCATACACCTTCCGCGAACAGACATTCAATAGGGTAGGGGTATCCAAGGACGACTTGCACTCACAACATACACACATTACCAATTGTACACTAGCGCATGGCCGTGCGGTCATGCGCAGTTTATATAGCTGCAGCACAGGAAGTGGCCACAGAAACTTTGCCCTTCCAAGACCTGCCAAGAGGACCAATGGAATGTGCTGCAGAGCCTGAGCACATGACCCTCGATCTCCAACGGGAGATCTTGCCCTGGGCATGCTCAGTGTGTGCAGACAAGGACTTAGGACTTAGTCCCAGAGAAGTCCGCTCGCTGCTGACCAGCACTGGCTTTAATGGCAGAAGCTGAAGAAGCAGCAGTAACTCTCTGTACAGAGTGAGACTGAGCAAGACGCTGGGACCGACGTCCCTGCTGAGCAGGCTCCACTGCGGCTGGATAAGAATGGGAGACCGCAGCGGAGATGGCTCGAGATTCCCCCTGTGCAGAAGCGGGAACTCGAGACCTAACATATATACAGTCTTGTTGATCCCTGCGTTTGTGCATGTTTTTTCTCTTTTTTTTGTATAGTCTGTATTTGACATGCTGCAGGTTGAGCACATAGAACATTATTGTTGATGGTGCCCTCTATTTTCAAGTGGTTTGCTTCTTGGGAATGATGCAACAAGTTTTTCACATCTGGATTTGGGGATCCTCTGCCATTCATTTTTGCAGATACTCTCCAGTTCCATCAGATTGGACGGTGAACGTTGTTGGACAGCCATTTGCAGGTCTCTCCAGAGATGCTCAATTAAGTTTAGGTCAGGGCTCTGGCTGGGCCAGTCAAGAATGGTCACAGAATTGTCCTGAAGCCACTCTTTTGTTATTTTAGCTGTGTGCTTAGGGTCATTGCTGTGTTGGAAGGTGAACCTTCTGCCAAGTCTGACCTCCAGGACACTCTAAAAGAGATTTTCATCCAGGATATCTCTTTACTTGGCTGCATTCATGTTTCCTTCAGTGACAGACAGTTGTCCTGTCCCTGAAGCTGACAAACACCCCCATAGCATGATGCTTCCACCACCATGTTTCACTGTTGGGATTGTATTGGGCAGGTGATGAGCAGTGCCTGGTTTTCTCCTCACATACCACTTAGAATTATCACCAAAAGGTGTATCTTTATCTCATCAGGCCAGAGAATCTTATTTCTCATAGTCTGAGAGTCCTTCATGTGTTTTTTTATTTTTTTTTTTAGCAAACTCTATGTGGGTTTTCATATGTCTTGCACTGAGGAGAGGTTTCCATTGGGCTACTCTGCCATACAGGCCTGACTGGTGGAGGGCTGCAGTGATAGTTGACTTTGTGGAGCTTTCTCCCATCTCCCTACTGCATCTCTGGAGCTCAGCCACAGTGATCTGGGGCTCTACTTAACCTCTCTCACTAAGGCTCTTCTACCACCATTGCTCAGTTTGGCTGGAGTGCCAGGTATAGGAAGACTTCTGGTGGTCCCAAACTTCTTCCATTTAAGAATTATGGAGGCCACTGCGCTCTTAGGAACCTTGAGTACTGCAGAAATTCTTTTGTAACCTTGGTGAGATCTGTGCCTTGCCACAATTCTGTCTTTAAGCTCCTTGGCCAGTTCCTTGGACCTCGTGATTCTCATTTGGTCTGACCTCATGATTTTCATTTTGTCTGACATGCACTGTGAGCTGTGACGTCTTATATAGACAGGTGTGTGCCTTTCCAAATCAAGTCCTGTCTGTTTAATTAAACACAGCTGGTCTCCAATGAAGGAGTAGAACCATCTCAAGGAGGATCACAAGGAAATGGACAGCATGTGACTTAAATATGATTGTCTGAGCAAAGAGTCTGAATACTTATGATCATGTGATATTTTAGTTTTTCTTTTTTATTAAATTTGCAAAAATGTCTACATTTGTTTTTCAGTCAAGATGGGGTACAGAGTGTACACTAATGTGAGAAAAATGAACTTTTTGAATTTACCAAATGCCTGCAATGAAACAAAGAGTGAAAAATTTAAAGGGGTCCAAATACAGTGGGTACCCACTGTATATGGGGCTGACCTGGCATTACAAATGATAACTGTACCAAGCATGGTGATTTTTACATTTACTGATAATGGTTCAGGCACTGTATTCATGTACTGACTTTGGTCCTGGCTTTGCATTCATGTACTGATGGTGGTTCTGGCACCGCCTCCTTGTGCTGACAGTGATTCTGATCTTGTACACGTATCTATCCATATTGTACTGCATGGCTATTTTAACATTTAAAAATCCTCAAAACTTAGAGATTTGAGATTATGAGGAGGATTTGGCGAGTATCTGCTACAAAAATTCAGTTTAACTTGGTGTGTATTCATACTGATTTCTTTTCTCAGCATAAACTCTCCAAATCCTCAAATACTGAAAACTTGGTTCTGGTGATGTATTAATGTACTGATGGTGGTTCTATAGATGCATTCATGTAAGTACACCTTTACATTTTTTGATGACAAACTAACATTTTTCTTTCATGCTTGAAATGTGAACAATAAATAAATCCAATAAAAATCTAATGCATCCCAGATTAAGTGGTGTAATGATTATACAATTGACAAATATAACATTTGAGAGATGTTAAAACAAACCTCCTTGGAACTTGGTACTTCTACAATTAACAATTAGTGTGGCAATAGTTATTTTCAATGAATAGTGCTACATTGTAAAATAAAAATGCCAGTTACTTTACAAACCACTGCTGATGTAAGCAATCAAAGAATATACATATGCTTCAAACAATATGGCAAAAGATCAACATTCTTTTATGTGAGATTCTTAAGATCCCTTTTATCAGATACTGTAATACATTGCATGAATATCCATAAAATTATAAACATGCTTTTTTTTTTAAATATTTGGGATTTTGTAACCTTTGAAGACTTACAGTAAAATTGCTGTAGTAAAGCAATAATTAATTAAAAGTACTTTAAAAAACACAGTTGTTAATTTCCTACTGTCTATTCTTGTATGAAAATCAGGTAAATGGCTTAACCCATTAGTGACAGATCCAATTTGGTACTTAATGACCAGGCCAATTTTTGCAATTCTGACCACTGTCACTTTATGAGGTTATAACTCTGGAACGCTTCAACGGATCCCGCTGATTCTGAGATTGTTTTTTCATGACATATTGTACTTCATGTTAGTGGTAACATTTCTTCGATATTACTTGCGATTATTTATGAAAAAAACGGAAATATGGCGAAAATTTTTAAAATTTGGCAATTTTCAAATTTTGTATTTTTATGCCCTTAAATCAGAGAGATATGTCATGAAAAATAGTTAATAAATAACATTTCCCACATGTCTACTTTACATCAGTACAATTTTGGAAACAAAATTTTTTTTTGTTAGGGAGTTATAAGGGTTAAAATTTGACCAGCAATTTCTCATTTTTACAACACCATTTTTTTTTAGGGACCACATCACATTTGAAGTCATTTTGAGGGGTCTATATGATAGAAAATAATGAAGTGTGACACCATTCTAAAAACTACACCCCTCAAGGTTCTCAAAACCACATTCAAGAAGTTTATTAACCCTTTACGTGCTTCACAGGAACTGAAACAATGTGGAAGGAAAAAATGAACATTTAACTTTTTTTTGCAAACATCTTAATTCAGAACCATTTTTTTTTATTTTTACAAGTGTAAAAACAGAAATGTAACCATAAATTTTGTTATGCAATTTCTCCTGAATACGCCAATACCCCATATGTGGAGGTAAACCACTGTTAGGGCGCACCGCAGAACTTAGAAGTGAAGGAGCGCCGTTTGACTTTTTCAATGCAGAATTGGCTGGAATTGAGATCGGACACCATGTCACATTTAGAGAGCCCCTGATGTGCCTAAACAGTGGAAACTCCCCAAAAGTGACACCATTTTGGAAACTAGACCCCTTAAGGAACTTATCTAGATGTGTGGTGAGCACTTTGAACCCCCAAGTGCTTCACAGAAGTTTATAACGTAGAGCCGTGAAAATAAAAAATCGCTTTTGTTTACACAAAAATGATTTTTTCGCCCACAAATTCTTATTTTCACAAGGGTAACAGGAAAAATTAGACCACAAAAGTTGTTGTGCGATTTCTACTGAATACGTCGATACCCCATATGTGAGGGTAAACCACTGTTTGGGCGCACCGCAGAGCTTGGAAGTGAAGGAGCGCCGTTTTACTTTTTCAATGTTGAATTGGCTGGAATTGAGATTGGACGCCATGTCGCGTTTGGAGAGCCCCTGATGTGCCTAAACAGTGGAAACCCCCCACAAGTGACACCATTTTGGAAACTAGACCCCTTAATGAACTTATCTAGATGTGTGGCGCGCACTTTGAACCCCCATGTGCTTCACAGAAGTTTATAACGTAGAGCCGTGAAAAAAAAAATCGCATTTTTTCTACAAAAATGATCTTTTTGCCCACAAATTTTTATTTTCACAAGGGTAACAGGAGAAATTATTCCACAAAAGTTGTTGTGCAATTTCTCCTGAGTACGTCGATACCCAATATGTGGGGGTACACCACTGTTTGGGCGCACCGCAGAGCTTGGAAGAGAAAGAGTGCCGTTTTACTTTTTCAATGTAGAATTGGCTGGAATTGAGATCGGACGCCATGTCGCGTTTGGAGAGCCCCTGATGTGCCTAAACAGTAGAAATCCCCCACAAGTGACCCCATTTTGGAAACTAGACCCCCCATGGAACTTATCTAGATGTGTGGTGAGAACCTTGAATGCCCAAGTGCTTCACAGAAGTTTATAATGCAGAGCCGTGAAAATAAAAAATATTTTTTTTTTCCACAAAAAAGATATTGTAGCCCCCAAGTTTTTATTTTCACAAGGGTAACAGGAGAAATTGGACTGCAATAGTTGTTGTCCAATTTATCCCGAGTACGCTGATGCGCCATATGTGGGGGTAAACCACTGTTTGGGCGCACGGCAGAGCTCAGAAGGGAGGGAGCACCATTTGACTTTTTGAGCGCAAAATTGGCTGTCGTGTTTGGAGACCCCCTGATGTACCTAAACAGTGGAAACCCCCCAATTCTAGCTCCAACCCTAACCCCAACACACCCCTAACCCTAATCCCAACCTCATCCATAATCCTAATCACTAACCCTAACCATAATCACAACCCTTACCCCAAAACAACCCTAATGTCAACCCTAACCATAACCCTAATCAAAACCCTAAATCCAACACACCCCTAATCCTAATCTCAACCCTAACCTCAAACCTAACCCTAATCCCAATACACCCCTAATCACAACCCTAACCTTAACCCTAATCCCAAACCTAACCCTAATCCCAAGCGTAACCCTAATGCCAACCCTAACCCTAATACCAACCCTAATCCAAACCCTAACCCTAATCCCAGCTCTAACCCTAACTTTAGCCCCAACCCTAGCCCTAACTTTAGCCCCAACCCTAACCCTAGCCCTAGGGCTACTTTCACACTTGCGTCGTTTGGCATTCCGTCGCAATCCGTCGTTTTGGACAAGAAACGGATCCTGCAACTGTGCCCGCAGGATGCGTTTTTGCCCATAGACTTGTATTGCCGACGGATCGTGACGGATGGCCACACGTCGCGTCCGTCGTGCACTGGATCAGTTGTGTTTTGGCGGAGCGTCGGCACAAAAAAACGTTCAATGAAACGTTTTTTTGTACGTCGCATCCGCCATTTCTGACCGCGCATGCGTGGCCGTAACTCCGCCCCCTCCTCCCCAGGACATAGATTGGGCAGCGGATGTGTTGAAAAACTACAGCTGCTGCCCACGTTGTGCACAATTTTCACAACGTGCGTCGGTATGTCGGGTCGTACCGACGTAAGTGTGAAAGAAGCCTAACCCTAAGTTTAGCCCCAACCCTAACCCTAAATTTAGCCCCAACCCTAGCCCTAACCATAGCCCTAACCCTACCCCTAACCCTACCCCTAACCCTACCCCTACCCCTAACCCTACCCCTAACCCTACCCCTAACCCTACCCCTAACCCTAACCCTAACCCTACCCCTAACCCTACCCCTAACCCTACCCCTAACCCTAACCCTACCCCTAATTTTAGCCCCAACTGCTGTTCTCTTGCCGGCCGGCAGATGGAGACAGATGGCGGGCGCACTGGGCATGCGTCCGCCATGTTCTGCTGCCGGCGGCCAGGAGGAGCAGCAAGAGGATCCAGGGACCTAGGTGAGTATGCTAGGGTCCCCGAATCCCCCTATTTCTCTGTCCTCTGATGTGCGATCACATCAGAGGACAGAGAATTACACTTTACTTTTTTTTTTTTTTGCGGTCGCCGGTAAACAGTTAATTACCGGCGATCGCAAAACAGGGGTCGGTAATACCGACCCCGATCATGCTCTTTGGGGTCTCGGCTACCCCCGGCAGCCGAGACCCCCAAAGATTCTCCCGGTGCCGGCCGGCGGGCGCACTGCGCATGCGCCCGCCATTTTGAAGATGGCGGCGCCCACCGGGAGACACGAGGAGCATCGGGGGAGCTAGGTGAGTATTGGGGGGCCACCTGGGACCCCTTTTCTCTGTCCTCCGATGTGCGATCACATCGGAGGACAGAGAAATTAAAAAGAGATCGCTTTTTTTTTTTTTTTTTTGCGATCGCCGGTAAACGGTTAATTACCGGCGATCGCAAATGCGGGGTGGGTTAAAAACCCCTCGAATCATGTTCTCTGGGGTCTCGGCTACCGAGACCCCGGAGAAAATCGGCCTGTGGGGGGCGCTATAGACTTTTTCCACAGCGCCGTTAATTAACGGCGCTGTGGTTTAAGTACCCTTAGCGGCCGCCGTTAAAAGGCGTATCGGCGGTCGCTAAGGGGTTAAAAACAGTAATCAGCTACAATGTATGCAGAAAAAAAAGATAGAGATTTGTTTGAAACTCATTTGCCTATTTTGGCTGTGCACTATACACATCAACTAATTATGTGTAATGTGCAGTTCGATTACCTCCTTCTTAGCTGGACTCAGATAAGTCTAAGGAGCATCCCAATCACGGAACATCTATAAAGAAAAATGTTGACTAGTAGGGTTGAGCGACTTTTACTTTTATAGGATCGGGTCGGGTTTCACAAAACCCGACTTTTTCAAAAGTCGGGTCGAGTGAAATCGGCCTATCCTATAAAAAAGTCGGGGTAGGGGTCGGCCGAAACACGAAACCCAATGCAGTGCATTGGGTTTCCAATGGTTCCCAGGGTCTGAAGGAGCGGAAACTCTCCTTCAGGCCCTGGGATCCATATTTAAGTGTAAAATAAAGAATTAAAATAAAAAATATTGCTATACTCACCCTCTGACGCGCCCTGGTACTAACCGGCAGCCTTCCTTCCTTAGAATCAGCGCGTGAAGGGCCTTAGATGACGTCGCGGCTTGTGATTGGTCGCGCGACCGCCCATGTGACAGCTCGCGCGACCAATCACATGCTGCGGCGTCACTGAAGGTCCTTCAAGCGCTGATTCTTAGGAAGGAAGGCTGCCGGAAAGAAGCAGGGCGCGTCCAAGGGTGAGTATATTCCTATTAGGTATATACTCACCCTCGGACGCGCCCTGCTTCTTTCCGGCAGCCTTCCTTCCTAAGAATCAGCGCTTGAAGGACCTTCGGTGATGTCGCAGCTTGTGATTGGTCGCACGAGCGGTCACATGGGCGGTCGCGCAACCAATCACAAGCCGCGACGTCATCTAAGGCCCTTCATGCGCTGATTCTAAGGAAGGAAGGCTGCCGGTTAGTACCAGGGCGCGTCAGAGGGTGAGTATAGCAATATTTTTTATTTTAATTCTTTATTTTACACTTAAATATGGATTCCGATACCGATTTCCGATATTGCAAACATATCGGAACTCGGGATCGGAATTCCGATACCAGATTTAGAAGATCGCCGACCTCATGGCCGACCCCACACAGAAGTCGGGTCGGGTTTCATGAAACCTGACTTTGCCAAAAGTCGGCGACTTCTGAAAATGGCCGACCCGTTTCACTCAACCCTATTGACTAGTAATACCCATTTCTCATAGTGCCAACACACAAAATTCAAATCTACTTTCTGCTAAGTATTATAAAATGTATTGGTTTAAACAAGAAGAATTTTTGAGGCATAAAGTCCCCTTCATGAGATAAAGTGGGATGTCTTCACCTCACCATATCAGCTAAAGTTATGTTATGACTTAAAATGTATTATCATTTGAGGTCAAAGCACTTTATATTAATTATCAAAGAAACCACTTCAGGGCAGTCCAATACTTTGCTCTTAGCCATACTCAGATGTTTATGCATTGAGTCATTATCCTCCTTCTCCCCCTATGAATTGGATTTTTGTGAAATTTGAAGATGACCATTATAATCTTCCTGACTGCTGCAATTATTTATTTACTTATTTATTTTACTCACTTATATAGCGCCATCAATTCAACAGTGCTTTACAAACAATATTGGACCTGGCCTCATTGGGGCTACCAATCTAGATTTCCTTTTAGAGTGTGGGATGAAACTGGTGAACCCAGAGGAAGCCCATGCACACACGAGGAGAAAATACAAACTCTTTGTAGATGTTGTCCTTGGTGGGATTTGTACCCCAGATCCCAGAGCTACAAGGCTGCAGTGCTAACTACTGAGCCACTGGGCTGCCCATTTTGTCTGGAGTGTTTATCTAAAGTTTTAGGGCTTTCCCTTCTTGTCTTTATTGCTCATATGTGAACTCTGTTGTCCTCTCTCTATTCTATTAAAACCCAGAAATATCTCCTACATTAACGGCTTAATCTTTTATAAAACATTATGACAGTCCTTTCTGATTGGCTGCACTATTCCATAAGTTATAGATGCAAGGCTATATGGATGCCTGTGAAGTCATGCCTGATGACATGATCTTCTTGGACTGATGCAATCATCTACAATGTGCAAAATAGTGGCTAACTTCTATGTAAACTCTATTGAATCCAATCACAAATTGTTAAAATACTGTTCAAATGTTGTTTGCTCCAATACTGAAAAATCCAAGTATGGTACAGTTAGGTCCATATATATTTGGACATAGACAACATTTTTCTAATTTTGGTTATTGACATTACCACAATGAATTTTAAACAAAACAATTCAGATGCAGTAGAAGTTCAGACTTTCAGCTTTCATTTGAGGGTATCCACATTAAAACTGGACGAAGGGTTTGGGAGTTTCAGCTCCTTATCATGTGCCACCCTGTTTTTAAAGGGACCAAAAGTAATTGGACAATTGACTCCAAGGCTATTTCATGCACAGGTGTGTGCAATCCCTTTGTTATGTCATTCTCAATTAAGCAGATAAAAGGCTTGGAGTTGATTTGAGGTGTGGTGCTTGCATTTGGAAGGTTTTGCTGTGAAGTAAACATGCGGTCAAAGGAGCTCTCCATGCAGGTGAAACAAGCCATCCTTAAGCTGCGAAAACAGAAAAGAAACCATCTGAGAATTTGCTACAATATTAGGAGTGGCAAAATCTACAGTTTGGTACATCCTGATAAAGAAAGAAAGCACTGGTGAACTCATCAATGCAAAAAGACCTGTGCGCCCACGGAAGACAACAGTGGTGGATGATCGCAGAATAATCTCCATGGTGAAGAGAAACCCCTTCACAACAGCCAACCAAGTGACCAACACTCTTCAGGAGGTCGGCGTATCAATATCCAAATCTACCATAAAGAGAAGACTGCATGAAAGTAAATACAGAGGGTTCACTGCACGGTGCAAGCCGCTCATAAGCATCAAGAATAAAAAGACTAGACTGGACTTTGCTAAAAACATCTAAAAAAGCCAGCATAGTTCTGGAAGAACATTCTTTGGACAGATGAAACCAAAATCAACCTCTACCAGAATGATGGAAAGAGAAAAGTATGGTGAAGGCGTGATACAGCTCATGATCCAAAGCATGCCACATCATCTGTAAAACACGGCGGAGGCAGAGTGATGGCGCGGGCATGCATGGCTGCCAGTGGCACTGGGTCACTAGTGTTTATTGATGATGTGACACAGGACAGAAGCAGCCGAATGAATTCTGAGGTCTTCAGAGCCGCCATACTGTGTGCTCAGATCCAGCCAAATGCAGCCAAGCTGATTGGTCGTCATTTCATACTACAGATGGGCAATGACCCAAAACATAAAGCCAAAGCAACCCAGGAGTTTATTAAAGCAAAGAAGTGGAATATTCTGGAAGGGCCAAATCAGTCACTTGATCTCAACCTAATTGAGCAGCATTTCACTTGTTAAAGACTAATCTTCAGACAGAAAGGCCCACAAACAAACAGCCACTGAAAACCACCGCAGTGAAGGCCTGGCAGAGCATCAAAAAGGAGGAAACACAGCGTCTGGTGATGTCCATGAGTTCAAGACTTCAGGCAGTCATTGCCAACAAAGGGTTTTCAACCAAGCACTAAAAATGAACATTTTATTTAAAATTATTGAATCTGTCCAATTACTTTTGGTCCCTTTAAAAACATGGTGGCACATGTTAAGGAGCTGAAACTCCTAAACCCTTCATCCATTTTTAATGTCGATACCCTCAAATAAAAGCTGAAAGTCTGAACTTTAACTGCATCTGAAATGTTTTGTTTAAAATTTATTGTGGTAATATCTATAACCAAAATTAGAAAAATGTTGTCTCTGTCCAAATATATATGGACCTAACTGTATATCTGTGCATTTTGCACACTATTTTTGTGTGCAACTATTATATTATAAAAAACAACAACAGTGTTTTTTATATAAATACTTTTAGGTACATATGTTACCTATAGTAATTTCACAGAATGTCTACATTTGTAAATGAAAATTAATTTTTCTTTTTTTTAAATTGGAGTATTGTTGAAATGTTATGTTTGGACCAGAAATAATTTGGAAAGGAAATTATAAGGAACAGTAAATAGTATTTGAGAAATATTTTTGTCATATATGCTAACCCCTTTCCGACATCGGGCATAAATGTACGCTGATGTCAGACTCCCTCCCTTTGATGTGGGCTTTGGCGGTGAGCCACATCTTTCCTGGCACATGTCAGCATGTTTCACATGCGGTTCCATCAGTCGTGCTGGAAATCCGTCCATCGATGACCCCTGTCACATGATTGCGGGTCACTGATGGGTTGGCATGAAAACCAAAAGTCTCCTGCAGACCTCTATGGTTGTCACTGCTGGATGGCTCTGAGCGCCACCAGTCATAGCAAGTCAGCAATTCTGCTACATACAGGCGATCTGATCATCGTCTATATGTAGCAGAGCCGATCAGACATGTGCGGCTTTTATGGAGTCTACTGAAGCATGCAAAAAGTAAAAAAATTTAAATCACCCACTGTTAGGGGTCGAGTTCCCACCTCTGCACAGGTGGAATCTCAAACCATTTCCGCTGTGGTCTCCCATTCTTCTCCAGCCGCAGTGGAGACTGCTCTGCAGAGACGTCGGTCCCAGCATCTGGCTCAGCCTGGTGTGGATGATTACTGCTGCCTTTCCAGGCTCAGCCATTGTAGCTTGTACTGGTCAGCGGCAAGCAGACATCTCTGGGGCTAAGTCCTGCTTTTTCCCTTCTGAGCATGCTCAGGGTAAGCTCTCTCATTGGAGGTGGAAGGTCACATGCTCAGGTACTGCAACAGCTCCCATTGGTCCTCTAGGAAGGTCCTGAAGTTGCTCAGGTACTGTAGCAGCTCCCATTGGTCCTCTAGGAAGGTCCTGAAGTCCCTGCAGCTATAAAAGGTTTGCGTGGCCGCAAGGCCATGCGCTAGTATTAACCCCTTCCCGACCTTTGACGCATACGCTGCGTCATGAAAGTCGGTGCCATTCCGACCCATGACGCAGCATATGCGTCATGGAAAGATCGCGTCCCTGCAGATCGGGTGAAAGGGTTAACTCCCATTTCACCCGATCTGCAGGGACAGGGGGAGTGGTAGTTTAGCCCAGGGGGGGTGGCTTCACCCCCTCGTGGCTACGATCGCTCTGATTGGCTGTTGAAAGTGAAACTGCCAATCAGAGCGATTTGTAATATTTCACCTAAAAAACTGGTGAAATATTACAATCCAGCCATGGCCGATGCTGCAATATCATCGGCCATGGCTGGAAATACTAATGTGCCCCCACCCCACCCCACCGATCGCCCCCCGATCTGTGGTCCGCTCCACTCCGTCCTGTGCTCCGCTCCCCCGTCCTCCTGTCCGCTTCCCCCGTGCACCAATCACACCCCCCGCACTCCAATCAAACCCCCCCGCACTGCGATCCCCCCCCCGCACACAGCGACCCCCCCCCGTGCTCCGATCCACCCCCCCCGCACAGCGATCCCTCACCCCGTGCTCCAATCCTCCCCCGTGCTCCAATCCTCCCTCCCGTGTTCCGATCCACCCCCCCCATGCTCCGATCCACCCCCCCGTGCTCCGACGCCCCCCCGTGCCCTGATCTTCCCCCCTTATACTTACCTGGCCGCCCGAGGTCCGTCCGTCTTCTTTCCTGGGCGCCGCCATCTTCCAAAATGGCGGGCGCATGTGCAGTGCGCCCGCCGAATCTGCCGGCCGGCAGATTCGTTCCAGAGTGAATTTTGATCACTGAGATATAACCTATCTCAGTGATCAAAATAAAAAAAATAGTAAATGACCCCCCCCCTTTGTCACCCCCATAGATAGGGACAATAAAAAAAATAAAGAATTTTTTTTTTTTTCACTAAGGTTGGGGTAAGAACTAGGGTTAGGGTTAGGGGTAGGGTTAGGGGTAGGGTTAGGGGTAGGGTTAGGGGTAGGGGTAGGGTTAGGGTTAGGGTTAGGGTTAGGGGTAGGGGTAGGGTTAGGGGTAGGGTTAGGGGTAGGGTTAGGGTTTCGGTATGTGCACACATATTCTGGTCCTATGCGGATTTTTCCGCAGCGGATTTGAAAAATCCACAGTGCTAAACCGCTGCCGATTTATCGTGGATTTACCGCGGTTTTTCTGCGCATTTCACTGCGGTTTTACAACTGCGATTTTCTATTGGAGCAGTTGTAAAACCGCTGCGGAATCCGCAGAAAGAAGTGACATGCTGCGGAATGTAAACCGCTGCGTTTCCGTGCAGTTTTTCCGCAGCATGTGTACAGCGATTTTTGGTTCCCATAGGTTCACATTGAACTGTAAACTCATGGGAAACTGCTGCGGATCCTCAGCATTTTCTGCAGCGTGTGCACATACCTTTAGAATTAGGCTATGTGCACACGGTGCGGATTTGGCTGAGGATCCGCAGCAGTGTTCCATCAGGTTTACAGTACCATGTAAACATATGGAACACCAAATCCGCTGTGCCCATGGTGCGGAAAATACCGCGCGGGAACGCTGCGTTGTATTTTCCACAGCATGTCAATTCTTTGTGCGGATTCTGCAGCGTTTTACACCTGTTCCTCAATAGGAATCCGCAGGTGAAATCCGCACAAAAAACACTGGCAATCCGCGGTAAATCCGCAGGTAAAACGCAGTGCCTTTTACCCACGGATTTTTCAAAAATGGTGCTGAAAAATCTCATACGAATCCGCAACATTGGCACATAGCCTTAGGGTTGGGTTGGAATTAGGGTTGTGGTTAGGGTTAGGGGTGTGTTGGGGTTAGGGTTGTGGTTAGGGGTGTGTTGGGGTTAGGGTTGTGATTAGGGTTATGGCTACAGTTGGGATTAGGGTTAGGGGTGTGTTGGGGTTAGTGTTGGAGGTAGAATTGAGGGGTTTCCACTGTTTAGGCACTTCAGGGGGTCTCCAAACGCAACATGGCGCCACCATTGATTCCAGCCAATCTTGTATTCAAAAATTCAAATGGTGCTCCCTCACTTCCGAACCCCGACGTGTGCCCAAACAGTGGTTTACCCCCACATATGGGGTACCAGCATACTCAGGACAAACTGCGCAACAATTACTGGGGTCCAATTTCTCCTGTTACCCTTGAGAAAATAAAAAATTGCTTGCTAAAACATCATTTTTGAGGAAAGAAAAATGATTTTTTATTTTCACGGCTCTGCGTTGTAAACGTCTGTGAAGCACTTGGGGGTTCAAAGTGCTCACCACATATCTAGATAAGTTCCTTGGGGGGTCTAGTTTCCAAAATGGGGTCACTTGTGGGGGGTTTCTACTGTTTAGGCACACCAGGGGCTCTGCAAACGCAACGTGACGCCCGCAGACCATTCCATCAAAGTCTGCATTTCAAAAGTCACTACTTACCTTCTGAGCCCCCACGTGTGCCCAAACAGTGGTTTACCCCCACACATGGGGCATCAGCGTACTCAGGAGAAACTGGACAACAACTTTTGTGGTCCAATTTCTCCTGTAACCCTTGGGAAAATAAAAAATTCTTGGCTAAAAAATTATTTTTGAGGAAAGAAAATGTATTTATTATTTTCACGGCTCTGCGTTATAAACTTCTGTAAAGCACTTGGGGGTTGAAAGTGCTCACCACACATCTAGATTAGTTCCTTTGGGGGTCTAGTTTCCAAAATGGGGTCACTTGTGGGGGTTTCTACTGTTTAGGCACACCAGGGGCTCTGCAAACGCAACGTGACGCCCGCAGACCATTCCATCAAAGTCTGCATTTCAAAAGTCACTACTTCCCTTCTGAGCCCCCACGTGTGCCCAAACAGTGGTTTACCCCCACACATGGGGTATCAGCGTACTCAGGAGAAACTGGACAACAACTTTTGGGGTCAAATTTCTCCTGTTACCCTTGGGAAAATAAAAAATTCTGGGCTAAAAAATTATTTTGAGGAAAGAAAACGTATTTATTATTTTCACTGCTCTGTGTTATGAACTTCTGTGAAGCACTTGGGGGTTCAAAGTGCTCACCTCACATCTAGATAAGTTCCTTTCGGGGTCTAGTTTCCAAAATGGGGACACTTGTGGGGGGTTTCTACTGTTTAGCCACAGCAGGGGCTCTGCAAACGCAATGTGACGCCCACAGAGCATTCCATCAAAGTCTGCATTTCAAAACGTCACTACTTCACTTCCGAGCCCCAGCATGTGCCTAAACAGTGGTTTACCCCCACATATGGGGTATCAGCGTACTCAGGAGAAACTGGACAACAACTTTTGGGGTCAAATTTCTCCTGTTACCCTTGGGAAAATAAAAAATTGCGGGCTAAAATTCATTTTTGAGAAAATAATTTTTTTTTTTTATTTTCATGGCTCTGCGTTATAAACTTCTGTGAAGCACTTGAGGGTTCAAAGTGCTCACTACACATCTAGATTAGTTCCTTTGGGGGTCTAGTTTCCAAAATGGGGTAATTTGTGGGGGATCTCCAATGTTTAGGCACACAGGGGCTCTCCAAACGCGACATGGTGTCCGCTAATGATTGGAGATAATTTTCCATTTAAAAAGCCAAATGGCGTGCCTTCCCTTCTGAGCCCTGCCGTGTGCCCAAACAGTGGTTTACCCCCACATATGGGGTATCTGCATACTCAGGACAAACTGGACAACAACATTTGTGGTCCAATTTCTCCTATTACCATTGGCAAAATAGGAAATTCCAGGCTAAAAAATCATTTTTGAGAAAAGAAAAATTATTTTTTATTTTCATGGCTCTGCATTATAAACTTCTGTGAAGCACCTGGGGGTTTAAAGTGCTCAGTATGCATCTAGATAAGTTCCTTGGGGGGTCTAGTTTCCAAAATGGGGTCACTTGTGGGGGAGCTCCATTGCATAGGCACACAGGGGCTCTCCAAATGCGACATGGTGTCCGCTAACAATTGGAGCTAATTTTCCATTCAAAAAGTTAAAAGGCGCGCCTTCCCTTCCGAGCCCTGCCGTGTGCCCAAACAGTGGTTTACCCCCACATATGAGGTATCGGCGTACTCGGGAGAAATTGCTCAACAAATTTTAGGATCCATTTTATCCTGTTGCCCATGTGAAAATGAAAAAATTGAGGCGAAAATAAATTTTTTGTGAAAAAAAAGTACTTTTTCATTTTTACGGATCAATTTGTGAAGCACCTGAGGGTTTAAAGTGCTCACTAGGCATCTAGATAAGTTCCTTGGGGGGTCCAGTTTCCAAAATGGGGTCACTTGTGGGGGAGCTCCAATGTTTAAGCACACAGGGTCTCTCCAAACGCGACATGGTGTCCGCTAACGATGGAGATAATTTTTCATTCAAAAAGTCAAATGGCGCTCCTTCCCTTCCGAGCCTTACCATGTGCCCAAACAGTGGTTTACCCCCACATGTGAAGTATCGGTGTACTCAGGAGAAATTGCCAAACAAATTTTAGGATCCATTTTATCCTGTTGTCCATGTGAAAATGAAAAAATTGAGGCTAAAAAACTTTTTTTGTGAAAAAAAAGAACTTTTTCATTTTTACGGATCAATTTGTGAAGCACCTGGGGGTTTAAAGGGCTCACTATGCATCTAGATAAGTTCCTTGGGGCGTCTAGTTTCCAAAATGGGGTCACTTGTGGGGGAGCTCCAATTTTTAGGCACACGGGGGCTCTCCAAATGTGACATGGTGTCCGCTAAAGAGTGCAGCCAATTTTTCATTCAAAAAGTCAAATGGCGCTCCTTCCCTTCCAAGCCCTGCCGTGCGCCCAAACAGTGGTTTACCCCCACATATGAGGTATCAGCGTACTCAGGACAAATTGGACAACAACTTACGTGGTTCAGTTTCTCCTTTTACCATTGGGAAAATAAAAAAATTGTTGCTGAAAAATCATTTTTGTGACTAAAAAGTTAAATGTTCATTTTTTCCTTCCATGTTGCTTCTGCTGCTGTGAAGCACCTGAAGGGTTAATAAACTTCTTGAATGTGGTTTTGTGCACCTTGAGGGGTGCAGTTTTTAGAATGGTGTCACTTTTGGGTATTTTCAGCCATATAGACCCCTCAAACTGACTTCAAATGTGAGGTGGTCCCTAAAAAAAATGGTTTTGTAAATTTCGTTGTAAAAATGACAAATCGCTGGTCAAATTTTAACCCTTATAACTTCCTAGCAAAAAAAAATTTTGTTTCCAAAATTGTGCTGATGTAAAGTAGACGTGTGGGAAATGTTATTTATTAACTATTTTGTGTCACATAACTCTCTGGTTTAACAGAATAAAAATTCAAAATGTAAAAATTGCGAAATTTTCAAAATTTTCGCCAAATTTCCGTTTTTATCACAAATAAACACAGAATTTATTGACCTAAATTTACCACTAACATGAAGCCCAATATGTCACGAAAAAACAATCTCAGAACCGCTAGGATCCATTGAAGCGTTCCTGAGTTATTACCTCATGAAGGGACACTGGTCAGAATTGCAAAAAACGGCAAGGTCTTTAAGGTCAAAATAGGCTGGGTCATGAAGGGGTTAACCTAAGTTATGAGCTCAGCGCCAGTGTGGTCATGCTTGCATTTGGTCAGGGTTCGGCTGAATTAAGCCCCTAGAATACCGACACCTCCAGTGAGGAGTTTGTGTATGTGGATTTAGGGTTTGGCTGAAATAAGCCCCTAGAATACTGGCACCTCCGGTGAGGAGTTTTGTGTGTGCTATGCTGACTGCATGACCACTGTCAGCTCTATTAGATAGCTGTTCCCCTGTGAGATTAACAGGGCATAGCGTTCTCTTTCTCAAGTGAATCTGTGAAGTAACAGAGTTCGCTTATACTGCCATATAGTACTGTCTTTTACTAGCAGCAGGTTCTCTCCTGCACGGTGGATCCTGGGCTGCGAACGCACCTACTATTCAATATATATATATATATATATATATATATACTTGGTGCGTTCCGCCAACCCTAACACCCACTTTTCGCCCTATTCAAAATAAAACAATAAAAAATATCAAGCATACACATATTTGGTATCACCGCGTTCAGAATCACCCGTTCCATTAATATTTAAAAAAAATAATTAATCCGATTGCTAAAAGGCGTAATGAGAAAAAAAATCAAAATGCCAAAATTACATTTTTTGGTCGCCACAACATTGCATTAAAATGCCATAACAGGTGATGAAAAGATCGTATCTACACTAAAATGCTAGCATTAAAACCATCCGCTTGGCATGCAAAAAAAGAGCCCTCACCCAACCCGAGATCATGAAAAAATGGAGACGCTGTGGGTTTTGGAAAATGGCGCAATTTCTTTTTTAACAAATTTTGGCAAACAAGCAAAAACATTTGTGGGATTGTACTTTTTTTGAAGTTTTATTGCACTTGAAATATTTTTCCCGTTTTCGAGTACATGTCATGGTAAAACCAATGAAAACAAAGGTGTCGTTCAAAAGTACAAATCGTCCCGCAAAAAATAAGCCATTACATGACCTTTTTGACAAAAAAAATGTTATGGCTCTGGGAAAAAGGGGAGCAAAAAATGAAAATGCAAAACCAAAACTAACTCTGGCCGTTGAGGGGTTAATATAACTTTTGACCACGGCTGATATTTATTTTAGGTGAGAAATTAATATTTCTACTTAAAACACCTATTTGTATATACCAGTTGTTAGGAGTCAAGTTTCCTCTGCTGCACAGGGGGAATCTCGATCCTTGTCTGCTGCGGTCTCCCATTCTGCATCGGCCGCAGTGGGGTCTGCTCAGCGGAGATGTCGCTCCCAGCGTCTCGCTGAGGCTGATTCTGTGCAAAGGGTTACTACTGCCTCTTCTGGCTCTCCTATTGTACCCTGCACTGATCTGCAGCGAGCAGGCTATTCTAAGACTAAGTCCTAATTTGCACACACTGAGCATGCCCAGGGCAAGGTCTCTCAGTGGAGGTCTGGGGTCACATGCTCAGGTACTGCAGCGACTCCCATTGGTCCTTCTCACAGAAGGTCCTGCAGGTGCTAGGACTAAGTTCTGCTTTGCACACTGAGCATGCCCAGGGCAGGTTCTCTCAGTGGAGATCTGGGGTCACATGCTCAGGTATTGCAGCAATTCCATTGGTCCTTCTTTCACAGGTCCTAAACATGCTGCAGCTATTTAAGGCTCGCATGGCCGCACGGCCATGCGCTAGTATCAATAGTATCAATTCCAATATGTGCTTTGCGCCAGTGTGGTTATGTATGTTCGTGTTCAGGGACCCGGCTGAAATAAGCCCCTAGAATACCGGCACCTCCGGTGAGGAGATTGTGTGTACGTGATTCAGGGACCCGGCTGAAATAAGCCCCTAGAATACCGGCACCTCCGGTGAGGAGATTGCGTGTTTACATAACCACAGACTGCTATCAGTTCGGCAGTAAGCTTGCGTTCCTGTGAGGCTAACAGGGCGCAGTGCTTTCCTCTCACGGTTGCTCTGTGAAACTAACAGAGTTGGGATATACCGCCATATAGTGCCGCCATTATTTAGCAGCAGGTTCTTTCCTGCACGGTGGATCCCGGGTTGCGAACGCACCAATTCCACTTAATAAATTATATATTTGGTGTGTTCCGCCAATCCTAACACCAGTGCTTTTCAAAAAGTTAATTTATCTAAGTTCTTCAATACAAAAGTGAATTTCAAATATTATATAAAGTCATTACAAACAGAATGATCTATTTCAAGTGTTCATTTATGTTAATGTTGATGACTATGGCTTACAGCCAATGGAAACCCCAACGTCATTATCTCAGTATATTAGAATAATTAACAAAAAACACCTGCAAAGCCTTTCTAAGCATTTAAAAATGTCCCTTAGTCTGTTTCAGTAGGCTACACAATAATGGGGAAGACAGCTGACTTGACAGTTATCCAGAAGGCAGTCATACTCTACAAGGAGGGTAAGCCACAAAAGGTCATTGCTAAAGAAGATGGCTGTTCACAGAGTGCTGTATCCAAGCATATTAATGGAAAGTTGAGTGGAAGGTAAAAGTGTGGTAGAAAAAGGTGCATAAGCAACTGGGATAACCATAGCCTTTAAAGGATTGTTAAGGAAAGGCCATTCAAAAATTTGGGGAAGATTCACAAGGAGTGCTGTATCCAAGCATATTAATGGAAAGTTGAGTGGAAGGTAAAAGTGTGGTAGAAAAAGGTGCATAAGCAACTGGGATAACCATAGCCTTTAAAGGATTGTTAAGGAAAGGCCATTCAAAAATTTGGGGAAGATTCACAAGGAGTGGACTGCTGCTGGAGACATTGCTTGAAGAGCCACCACACACAGACGTATCCAGGACATAGGCTACAAGTGTCGCATTCCTTGTGTTAAGCGGCTCATTGTTGGTCCAATGTGTTATTTTAAAATGAAAGTAAATTTTGCATTTAATTTGGAAATCCAGATCCCAGAGTCTGGAGGAACAGTGGAGAGGCACAAAATCCAAGCTGCTTGAGGTCTAGTGTGAAGTTTGCACAATCAGTGATGGTTTTGGGAGCTATGTCATCTGATGTATAGGTCCACTGTATTTTATCAAGACCAAAGTCAGTGCAGCCGTCTACCAGGAAATTTTAGAGTATTTCATGTTTTCTTCTGCCGACAAGCTTTTGGGAGATGGAAATTTCATTCTCCAGCAGGACTTGGCACCTGTCTACACTGCCAAAAGTACCAATACCTGGTTTAAAAACAACAGTTTATCTGTGCTTCATTGGCCAGAAAACTTTCCTGACCTTAACGCAATAGACAATTTATGGGGTATTGTCAAGAGGAAGATGAGAGATACCAAACCCAACAATGCAGGTGAGCTGAAGGCTGCTATCAAAGCAATCTGGGCTTTCATCACACCTCAACAATGCTACAGGCTGATTACCTCCATGCCATACCAAATTGATGCAAAAATCAAGGCAAAAGGAACCCCAACCAATTATTGAGGACATTTACTGGACATACACTTCAGTAGGACAACATTGTGGATTTTAAAATCATTTTTCAAGCCAGTGTTATAAAGTATTCTCATTTACTGAGATAATGACTTCTGGGTTTTCATTGGCTGTAAGCCATAATCATCAACATTAACAGAAATAAACACTTGAAATAGATCACTCTGTTTGTAATGACTGTTAGGACTGGCGGAACGCACCAAGAAAGGTGATATAGATGCGTTCGCAGTCCGGGGTCCACCGTGCAGGTGAAAACCTGCTGCTAGTAAATACAGACTATATGGCGGTACACTAAAGTATATACACGTGGGTTCAACCTCACCCAGCGTGAAGGGAGCAATCCTGTTGCGTCACAGGATCGCGGTACCGCACCTAAAGCGCGAGCGAGTAGTCAGCGTACTTAACCCCAACTGGGATTGAAGTCCGATTAGACCCTCGCTGGCACTACACCACAACTGGGTGTGTAAGGAAACTAAGTTTAAATATATAAATACACAGGAGTGCGAGCAATGCCGCACAGACGGACGCCACCAACCACACTGGCTAGGGTATGGAAAGCGCAAGGCAAGCGCACGGCGCCGTACAGGCGGACACAGCAAGAGGACGCTGTAATGTGTGTATCGTGCAGATGATTAGTCGGGTGCTAGATAGCTACCAACATCCGCGAGCAGACAACAACTCTAGGGAGGGATATTTAGGAGCTTTCATCCATCGACATACATTCATCTACACACACACATATAACGTTATGAGACAATACTAGCGCATGGCCGTGCGGTCATGCGCAGTTTATATAGTTGCAGCACAGGAAGTGGCTACAGCACTTTTGCCCTTCCAAGACCTGCCAAGAGGACCAATGGAATGTGCTGCAGAGCCTGAGCACATGACCCTCGATCTCCAACGGGAGATCTTACCCTGGGCATGCTCAGTACGTGCAGACAAGGACTTAGTCCCAGAGAAGTCCGCTCGCTGCTGACCAGCACTGACTTTAATGGCAGAGACTGGAGAAGCAGCAGCAACTCTTCGCACAGAGTCAGACTGAGCGAGACGCTGGGATTGACGTCCCTGCTGAGCAGACTCCACTGCGGCTGGAGGAGAATGGGAGACCGCAGCGGAGACGGATCGAGATTCCCCCTGTGCAGCAGAGGAAACTCGACTCCTAACATTACCCCCCCTCCTAGGGCCCCCCCCCTCCTTGGGCCTCGCTACGTTCGAAGGCAGCAATGAGCTGCGGAGCCCGAATGTGCTCAACAGGCTCCCAGGACCTGTCCTCGGGGCCATAACCCTTCCAGTCTACCAAATAAAAATTTTTACCACGCACCACCTTGCACCCCAAAATAGCGTTCACCTCATAATCGTCCGTAGATGAACCCGATGTCCCAGCAGATGACTCGGAAAACTGGGACATATACACGGGTTTTAAGAGGGACACATGAAAGGTGTCGGTGATACCCAGGCGTGGCGGAAGGGCCAAACGATAGACCACAGGATTAACCTGCTCGAGGACCTTGAATGGGCCCAAGTAGCGAGGAGCAAATTTAGTGGACTCAACTTGCAGCCTGATGATACGGGCGGAGAGCCACACCAAATCGCCAGGAGCAAAGGTCGGAGCGGGGCGCCGATGAGCATCGGCGGAGGACCTCATTCTCTCCTTAGAGGCCCGAATGGCATCCTGAGTGCGGTCCCAAATATCCCGTGCCTCCACAGCCCAGTCTGCCACCCTGGAGTCGGCGGGAGACACGGGCATAGGCACAGGTACCCGTGGATGCTGACCATAGTTGAGGAGGAATGGGGTTTGTCCAGTGGAGTCGGCTACGGCGTTGTTCAGTGCAAACTCTGCCCATGATAGCAAGGATGCCCAGTCATCCTGCCTGGCTGAAACAAAATGTCGCAGGTATGTGACCAAGGTCTGGTTGGCCCTCTCTACCAACCCATTCGTCTCGGGATAAGCGGAAGAGAGATTCAACTCAATACTGAGAAGACGACAGAGCTCTCTCCAGTACCGAGACGCAAACTGGGGACCCCGGTCACTGACAATTTTGTCTGGCATACCATGCAGGCGGAAGATATGTCTAATGAACAACGCTGCCAAGGCCCGTGCAGAAGGTAACCGCGGCAGCGGCACCAAATGCACCATTTTTGAGAAATGATCGGTGATGACCCAAATGATGGTAGAGCCGCGAGACTTGGGCAAACCCACAACAAAGTCCATCCCGACCATCTCCCAGGGCCTATCTGCCACCGGCAAGGGATAGAGCAAACCAGCTGGCCTTTGAAGCGGAGATTTATTTTTGGCGCAGGAGACACACGCCAGAACATAATCCCTGACATCCCGGACCATATGCGGCCACCAGTACGTCCTCGCCAGTAGCTCAGATGTCCTCTTTGTCCCAAAGTGTCCACCCACCCTGGACGAATGAGCCCAAGAGAGAACCTCCGGTCGCAAATTAATGGGCACAAAAGTCTTGCCCAGAGGCACAGACTCTAGCAAAACCAGCGCCACGGTTCTCAGGCTCTCGGAAGGGACAATAAGCTGAGGCTCCTCTTCCTCCTCCTCAGTTGACATAAGGGAGCGAGAGAGAGCATCAGCACGGATATTCTTCTCCCCGGCGAGATAATGAAGGGAAAAGTGGAACCGGGAGAAGAACAGAGACCATCTGGCCTGGCGAGAATTTAGCCACTGAGCTGTCTGCAAATAGACCAAATTTTTGTGGTCTGTGTAAACTTGGAAGGGAAACCGCGCACCTTCCAGAAGGTGTCTCCACTCCGAAAAGGCCAACTTCATTGCTAGCAACTCCCTGTCCCCGATGGAGTAGTTCCTCTCCGCTGGCGTGAAGGTCTTGGAGAAGAAGAAGCATGGATGCTTCCGACCTTGAGCATCCTTTTGGTAGAGGACTGCTCCAGCACCAACGGACGAGGCATCCACCTCCAGTAGGAATGGCTTATCCACATCGGGACGATGTAAGATGGGAGCGCTAGCAAAGTGGGACTTAATAGAAGTGAAGGCCTTGGAGACCTCTTCTGACCACAATTTGGGATTCGCTCCCTTCTTGGTGAGGGCTACCAAGGGAGCTACCAGAGTTGAGAAGTGGGGAATGAACTGGCGGTAATAGTTTATGAACCCCATAAAGCGCTGCACCGCTTTAAGAGAATGGGGCTCTTGCCAGTCCATCACAGCCTGTAGTTTGGCAGGATCCATAGCCAATCCCTGGGCGGAGATGATATAGCCCAGGAAAGGTAAGGACTCCTGCTCAAACACACACTTCTCCAACTTTGCGTAAAGAGAGTTTGCCCGTAGGAGGTCGAAGACTCTGCCAACATCTCTCCGGTGGGAGTCAATATCTGGAGAAAAGATGAGAATATCATCCAGATAGACTACTACCGAGGTGGAAAGCATATCCCGGAAGATGTCGTTGACAAAGTCTTGGAAAACGGCAGGTGCATTACAGAGCCTGAAGGGCATCACCAGATACTCATAGTGCCCATCTCTGGTGTTAAATGCCGTTTTCCACTCGTCCCCCTCACGGATGCGAATCAGGTTGTAAGCACCCCGCAGATCTAATTTAGTAAACACTCTAGCTCCCCGAAGCCTATCGAAAAGCTCAGATATCAACGGCAAAGGGTACTTGTTCTTAACTGTGATAGCATTAAGACCCCTGTAGTCTATGCATGGACGTAGTTCTCCATTCTTCTTCTGCACGAAAAAGAACCCTGCCCCAGCAGGTGACACTGACTTCCTGATGAACCCTCTTGCCAGATTCTCTTGTATGTACTGAGACATTGCCTCCGTTTCCGGGAGAGATAATGGATAGACTCGACCCCGGGGAGGCTCAGCACCAGGCAAGAGATCAATAGGACAGTCATAGGGGCGATGGGGCGGAAGAGTCTCCGCTGCCTTTTTGGAGAATACGTCTGCATAAGACCAATATTGCTTGGGGAGAGAGGAGAGATCTGCGGGTACCTCTGTAGTAGTAACCTGAACGCACTCTCGATGACACCTGTTCCCACAAGATTCACCCCATCCCAGAATTCTGCCTGAGGACCACTCGATGTGAGGAGAGTGGTACCGTAACCAAGGTATCCCCAAGAGAACCTCATCAATTCCCTCAGGAATGACAAGTAGAGATATAATCTCCTGATGAGATGGTGACATGGACAGAGTAAAAGGGATAGTTTGATGTGTAATCTGTGTGGGCAGTGTCGACCCATTCACCACTCGTACCGTTACTGGTTGAGATAGCATGACCAGAGGAATTGCGTGACGTTGGGCGAAGGCTGAAGACATAAAATTGCCCTCCGCCCTAGAATCCACGCAGAGTTCCACCGAGTGAGAGGATGAGCCCAATGTTATTGTCCCCTTAAAGGACAATTTGGAGGCAAACGTCGCCGTGTCTAGTGCACCTCCACCAACTACCACTAGACGCTGACGTTTCCTCGACCGCTGGAGACATCTGGAGGCAAGATGTCCAGACTGTTGGCAAAGATGACAAATCTGGAGTGCACGAGCGGTCCGGGACTTAGATCCTGCTCGAGACTCTACCACAGGCTCATGGGGCTCAGGAGCCTGGTCTGGAGATTCCAAAGGTTTGGCGAAGGTGGGAGCCAGCCGAAACCTCTGCCTACACTGGGCTCGCTCTAACCTCCGCTCGTGAAAACGGAGATCAATACGAGTGGATAGAGTAATTAATTCCTCCAGTGTGGCGGGAATCTCCCTAGTGGCCAGGGCGTCCTTAACGTGGTCAGCCAGCCCCCTCCAAAATATTGGAATGAGGGCTTTATCCGACCACTCCAGCTCAGATGCTAAGGTGCGGAAGTGGACGGCAAAATGACTGACCAAGGACGAGCCCTGAGTCAATGCCAACAATTGGAGCGCCGTATCATGGGTGACACAAGGTCCTAAAAAGACCTGTTTCAGAGTGCTCAGAAACAACGGAGCACTACGCTCCCATAGCGGCGTAGCCCACTGCAACACTCTGTCCGACAGAAGAGACACTATAAATCCCACCTTAGCCCGCTCTGTAGGGAAACGAGAGGCCAGAAGCTCGAGATGGATAGAGCACTGACTCACGAAACCCCTACAAGACTTACTGTCACCAGAGAATTTCTCTGGAAGCGGGAGGCGAGTTAGAGTCAGGACAGGAGCGGCAGTGGACAAGGTGGCTGCAGCAACACTAGCAGCCTGAACAGCGACAGCAGTGACATCCATAGCTGAAGTTGAACGCTCAAGAGCCGCCAACCTTCCCTCCAGCTGCTGGATGTACCGCTGTGAACGCTGATCGTCCATCATTTACTAGCCAGACCCTGGCGCTAGTATTCTGTTAGGACTGGCGGAACGCACCAAGAAAGGTGATATAGATGCGTTCGCAGTCCGGGGTCCACCGTGCAGGTGAAAACCTGCTGCTAGTAAATACAGACTATATGGCGGTACACTAAAGTATATACACGTGGGTTCAACCTCACCCAGCGTGAAGGGAGCAATCCTGTTGCGTCACAGGATCGCGGTACCGCACCTAAAGCGCGAGCGAGTAGTCAGCGTACTTAACCCCAACTGGGATTGAAGTCCGATTAGACCCTCGCTGGCACTACACCACAACTGGGTGTGTAAGGAAACTAAGTTTAAATATATAAATACACAGGAGTGCGAGCAATGCCGCACAGACGGACGCCACCAACCACACTGGCTAGGGTATGGAAAGCGCAAGGCAAGCGCACGGCGCCGTACAGGCGGACACAGCAAGAGGACGCTGTAATGTGTGTATCGTGCAGATGATTAGTCGGGTGCTAGATAGCTACCAACATCCGCGAGCAGACAACAACTCTAGGGAGGGATATTTAGGAGCTTTCATCCATCGACATACATTCATCTACACACACACATATAACGTTATGAGACAATACTAGCGCATGGCCGTGCGGTCATGCGCAGTTTATATAGTTGCAGCACAGGAAGTGGCTACAGCACTTTTGCCCTTCCAAGACCTGCCAAGAGGACCAATGGAATGTGCTGCAGAGCCTGAGCACATGACCCTCGATCTCCAACGGGAGATCTTACCCTGGGCATGCTCAGTACGTGCAGACAAGGACTTAGTCCCAGAGAAGTCCGCTCGCTGCTGACCAGCACTGACTTTAATGGCAGAGACTGGAGAAGCAGCAGCAACTCTTCGCACAGAGTCAGACTGAGCGAGACGCTGGGATTGACGTCCCTGCTGAGCAGACTCCACTGCGGCTGGAGGAGAATGGGAGACCGCAGCGGAGACGGATCGAGATTTCCCCTGTGCAGCAGAGGAAACTCGACTCCTAACATTACCCCCCCTCCTAGGGCCCCCCCCTCCTTGGGCCTCGCTACGTTCGAAGGCAGCAATGAGCTGCGGAGCCCGAATGTGCTCAACAGGCTCCCAGGACCTGTCCTCGGGGCCATAACCCTTCCAGTCTACCAAATAAAAATTTTTACCACGCACCACCTTGCACCCCAAAATAGCGTTCACCTCATAATCGTCCGTAGATGAACCCGATGTCCCAGCAGATGACTCGGAAAACTGGGACATATACACGGGTTTTAAGAGGGACACATGAAAGGTGTCGGTGATACCCAGGCGTGGCGGAAGGGCCAAACGATAGACCACAGGATTAACCTGCTCGAGGACCTTGAATGGGCCCAAGTAGCGAGGAGCAAATTTAGTGGACTCAACTTGCAGCCTGATGATACGGGCGGAGAGCCACACCAAATCGCCAGGAGCAAAGGTCGGAGCGGGGCGCCGATGAGCATCGGCGGAGGACCTCATTCTCTCCTTAGAGGCCCGAATGGCATCCTGAGTGCGGTCCCAAATATCCCGTGCCTCCACAGCCCAGTCTGCCACCCTGGAGTCGGCGGGAGACACGGGCATAGGCACAGGTACCCGTGGATGCTGACCATAGTTGAGGAGGAATGGGGTTTGTCCAGTGGAGTCGGCTACGGCGTTGTTCAGTGCAAACTCTGCCCATGATAGCAAGGATGCCCAGTCATCCTGCCTGGCTGAAACAAAATGTCGCAGGTATGTGACCAAGGTCTGGTTGGCCCTCTCTACCAACCCATTCGTCTCGGGATAAGCGGAAGAGAGATTCAACTCAATACTGAGAAGACGACAGAGCTCTCTCCAGTACCGAGACGCAAACTGGGGACCCCGGTCACTGACAATTTTGTCTGGCATACCATGCAGGCGGAAGATATGTCTAATGAACAACGCTGCCAAGGCCCGTGCAGAAGGTAACCGCGGCAGCGGCACCAAATGCACCATTTTTGAGAAATGATCGGTGATGACCCAAATGATGGTAGAGCCGCGAGACTTGGGCAAACCCACAACAAAGTCCATCCCGACCATCTCCCAGGGCCTATCTGCCACCGGCAAGGGATAGAGCAAACCAGCTGGCCTTTGAAGCGGAGATTTATTTTTGGCGCAGGAGACACACGCCAGAACATAATCCCTGACATCCCGGACCATATGCGGCCACCAGTACGTCCTCGCCAGTAGCTCAGATGTCCTCTTTGTCCCAAAGTGTCCACCCACCCTGGACGAATGAGCCCAAGAGAGAACCTCCGGTCGCAAATTAATGGGCACAAAAGTCTTGCCCAGAGGCACAGACTCTAGCGAAACCAGCGCCACGGTTCTCAGGCTCTCGGAAGGGACAATAAGCTGAGGCTCCTCTTCCTCCTCCTCAGTTGACATAAGGGAGCGAGAGAGAGCATCAGCACGGATATTCTTCTCCCCGGCGAGATAATGAAGGGAAAAGTGGAACCGGGAGAAGAACAGAGACCATCTGGCCTGGCGAGAATTTAGCCACTGAGCTGTCTGCAAATAGACCAAATTTTTGTGGTCTGTGTAAACTTGGAAGGGAAACCGCGCACCTTCCAGAAGGTGTCTCCACTCCGAAAAGGCCAACTTCATTGCTAGCAACTCCCTGTCCCCGATGGAGTAGTTCCTCTCCGCTGGCGTGAAGGTCTTGGAGAAGAAGAAGCATGGATGCTTCCGACCTTGAGCATCCTTTTGGTAGAGGACTGCTCCAGCACCAACGGACGAGGCATCCACCTCCAGTAGGAATGGCTTATCCACATCGGGACGATGTAAGATGGGAGCGCTAGCAAAGTGGGACTTAATAGAAGTGAAGGCCTTGGAGACCTCTTCTGACCACAATTTGGGATTCGCTCCCTTCTTGGTGAGGGCTACCAAGGGAGCTACCAGAGTTGAGAAGTGGGGAATGAACTGGCGGTAATAGTTTATGAACCCCATAAAGCGCTGCACCGCTTTAAGAGAATGGGGCTCTTGCCAGTCCATCACAGCCTGTAGTTTGGCAGGATCCATAGCCAATCCCTGGGCGGAGATGATATAGCCCAGGAAAGGTAAGGACTCCTGCTCAAACACACACTTCTCCAACTTTGCGTAAAGAGAGTTTGCCCGTAGGAGGTCGAAGACTCTGCCAACATCTCTCCGGTGGGAGTCAATATCTGGAGAAAAGATGAGAATATCATCCAGATAGACTACTACCGAGGTGGAAAGCATATCCCGGAAGATGTCGTTGACAAAGTCTTGGAAAACGGCAGGTGCATTACAGAGCCTGAAGGGCATCACCAGATACTCATAGTGCCCATCTCTGGTGTTAAATGCCGTTTTCCACTCGTCCCCCTCACGGATGCGAATCAGGTTGTAAGCACCCCGCAGATCTAATTTAGTAAACACTCTAGCTCCCCGAAGCCTATCGAAAAGCTCAGATATCAACGGCAAAGGGTACTTGTTCTTAACTGTGATAGCATTAAGACCCCTGTAGTCTATGCATGGACGTAGTTCTCCATTCTTCTTCTGCACGAAAAAGAACCCTGCCCCAGCAGGTGACACTGACTTCCTGATGAACCCTCTTGCCAGATTCTCTTGTATGTACTGAGACATTGCCTCCGTTTCCGGGAGAGATAATGGATAGACTCGACCCCGGGGAGGCTCAGCACCAGGCAAGAGATCAATAGGACAGTCATAGGGGCGATGGGGCGGAAGAGTCTCCGCTGCCTTTTTGGAGAATACGTCTGCATAAGACCAATATTGCTTGGGGAGAGAGGAGAGATCTGCGGGTACCTCTGTAGTAGTAACCTGAACGCACTCTCGATGACACCTGTTCCCACAAGATTCACCCCATCCCAGAATTCTGCCTGAGGACCACTCGATGTGAGGAGAGTGGTACCGTAACCAAGGTATCCCCAAGAGAACCTCATCAATTCCCTCAGGAATGACAAGTAGAGATATAATCTCCTGATGAGATGGTGACATGGACAGAGTAAAAGGGATAGTTTGATGTGTAATCTGTGTGGGCAGTGTCGACCCATTCACCACTCGTACCGTTACTGGTTGAGATAGCATGACCAGAGGAATTGCGTGACGTTGGGCGAAGGCTGAAGACATAAAATTGCCCTCCGCCCTAGAATCCACGCAGAGTTCCACCGAGTGAGAGGATGAGCCCAATGTTATTGTCCCCTTAAAGGACAATTTGGAGGCAAACGTCGCCGTGTCTAGTGCACCTCCACCAACTACCACTAGACGCTGACGTTTCCTCGACCGCTGGAGACATCTGGAGGCAAGATGTCCAGACTGTTGGCAAAGATGACAAATCTGGAGTGCACGAGCGGTCCGGGACTTAGATCCTGCTCGAGACTCTACCACAGGCTCATGGGGCTCAGGAGCCTGGTCTGGAGATTCCAAAGGTTTGGCGAAGGTGGGAGCCAGCCGAAACCTCTGCCTACACTGGGCTCGCTCTAACCTCCGCTCGTGAAAACGGAGATCAATACGAGTGGATAGAGTAATTAATTCCTCCAGTGTGGCGGGAATCTCCCTAGTGGCCAGGGCGTCCTTAACGTGGTCAGCCAGCCCCCTCCAAAATATTGGAATGAGGGCTTTATCCGACCACTCCAGCTCAGATGCTAAGGTGCGGAAGTGGACGGCAAAATGACTGACCAAGGACGAGCCCTGAGTCAATGCCAACAATTGGAGCGCCGTATCATGGGTGACACAAGGTCCTAAAAAGACCTGTTTCAGAGTGCTCAGAAACAACGGAGCACTACGCTCCCATAGCGGCGTAGCCCACTGCAACACTCTGTCCGACAGAAGAGACACTATAAATCCCACCTTAGCCCGCTCTGTAGGGAAACGAGAGGCCAGAAGCTCGAGATGGATAGAGCACTGACTCACGAAACCCCTACAAGACTTACTGTCACCAGAGAATTTCTCTGGAAGCGGGAGGCGAGTTAGAGTCAGGACAGGAGCGGCAGTGGACAAGGTGGCTGCAGCAACACTAGCAGCCTGAACAGCGACAGCAGTGACATCCATAGCTGAAGTTGAACGCTCAAGAGCCGCCAACCTTCCCTCCAGCTGCTGGATGTACCGCTGTGAACGCTGATCGTCCATCATTTACTAGCCAGACCCTGGCGCTAGTATTCTGTTAGGACTGGCGGAACGCACCAAGAAAGGTGATATAGATGCGTTCGCAGTCCGGGGTCCACCGTGCAGGTGAAAACCTGCTGCTAGTAAATACAGACTATATGGCGGTACACTAAAGTATATACACGTGGGTTCAACCTCACCCAGCGTGAAGGGAGCAATCCTGTTGCGTCACAGGATCGCGGTACCGCACCTAAAGCGCGAGCGAGTAGTCAGCGTACTTAACCCCAACTGGGATTGAAGTCCGATTAGACCCTCGCTGGCACTACACCACAACTGGGTGTGTAAGGAAACTAAGTTTAAATATATAAATACACAGGAGTGCGAGCAATGCCGCACAGACGGACGCCACCAACCACACTGGCTAGGGTATGGAAAGCGCAAGGCAAGCGCACGGCGCCGTACAGGCGGACACAGCAAGAGGACGCTGTAATGTGTGTATCGTGCAGATGATTAGTCGGGTGCTAGATAGCTACCAACATCCGCGAGCAGACAACAACTCTAGGGAGGGATATTTAGGAGCTTTCATCCATCGACATACATTCATCTACACACACACATATAACGTTATGAGACAATACTAGCGCATGGCCGTGCGGTCATGCGCAGTTTATATAGTTGCAGCACAGGAAGTGGCTACAGCACTTTTGCCCTTCCAAGACCTGCCAAGAGGACCAATGGAATGTGCTGCAGAGCCTGAGCACATGACCCTCGATCTCCAACGGGAGATCTTACCCTGGGCATGCTCAGTACGTGCAGACAAGGACTTAGTCCCAGAGAAGTCCGCTCGCTGCTGACCAGCACTGACTTTAATGGCAGAGACTGGAGAAGCAGCAGCAAATCTTCGCACAGAGTCAGACTGAGCGAGACGCTGGGATTGACGTCCCTGCTGAGCAGACTCCACTGCGGCTGGAGGAGAATGGGAGACCGCAGCGGAGACGGATCGAGATTTCCCCTGTGCAGCAGAGGAAACTCGACTCCTAACATTACCCCCCCTCCTAGGGCCCCCCCCTCCTTGGGCCTCGCTACGTTCGAAGGCAGCAATGAGCTGCGGAGCCCGAATGTGCTCAACAGGCTCCCAGGACCTGTCCTCGGGGCCATAACCCTTCCAGTCTACCAAATAAAAATTTTTACCACGCACCACCTTGCACCCCAAAATAGCGTTCACCTCATAATCGTCCGTAGATGAACCCGATGTCCCAGCAGATGACTCGGAAAACTGGGACATATACACGGGTTTTAAGAGGGACACATGAAAGGTGTCGGTGATACCCAGGCGTGGCGGAAGGGCCAAACGATAGACCACAGGATTAACCTGCTCGAGGACCTTGAATGGGCCCAAGTAGCGAGGAGCAAATTTAGTGGACTCAACTTGCAGCCTGATGATACGGGCGGAGAGCCACACCAAATCGCCAGGAGCAAAGGTCGGAGCGGGGCGCCGATGAGCATCGGCGGAGGACCTCATTCTCTCCTTAGAGGCCCGAATGGCATCCTGAGTGCGGTCCCAAATATCCCGTGCCTCCACAGCCCAGTCTGCCACCCTGGAGTCGGCGGGAGACACGGGCATAGGCACAGGTACCCGTGGATGCTGACCATAGTTGAGGAGGAATGGGGTTTGTCCAGTGGAGTCGGCTACGGCGTTGTTCAGTGCAAACTCTGCCCATGATAGCAAGGATGCCCAGTCATCCTGCCTGGCTGAAACAAAATGTCGCAGGTATGTGACCAAGGTCTGGTTGGCCCTCTCTACCAACCCATTCGTCTCGGGATAAGCGGAAGAGAGATTCAACTCAATACTGAGAAGACGACAGAGCTCTCTCCAGTACCGAGACGCAAACTGGGGACCCCGGTCACTGACAATTTTGTCTGGCATACCATGCAGGCGGAAGATATGTCTAATGAACAACGCTGCCAAGGCCCGTGCAGAAGGTAACCGCGGCAGCGGCACCAAATGCACCATTTTTGAGAAATGATCGGTGATGACCCAAATGATGGTAGAGCCGCGAGACTTGGGCAAACCCACAACAAAGTCCATCCCGACCATCTCCCAGGGCCTATCTGCCACCGGCAAGGGATAGAGCAAACCAGCTGGCCTTTGAAGCGGAGATTTATTTTTGGCGCAGGAGACACACGCCAGAACATAATCCCTGACATCCCGGACCATATGCGGCCACCAGTACGTCCTCGCCAGTAGCTCAGATGTCCTCTTTGTCCCAAAGTGTCCACCCACCCTGGACGAATGAGCCCAAGAGAGAACCTCCGGTCGCAAATTAATGGGCACAAAAGTCTTGCCCAGAGGCACAGACTCTAGCGAAACCAGCGCCACGGTTCTCAGGCTCTCGGAAGGGACAATAAGCTGAGGCTCCTCTTCCTCCTCCTCAGTTGACATAAGGGAGCGAGAGAGAGCATCAGCACGGATATTCTTCTCCCCGGCGAGATAATGAAGGGAAAAGTGGAACCGGGAGAAGAACAGAGACCATCTGGCCTGGCGAGAATTTAGCCACTGAGCTGTCTGCAAATAGACCAAATTTTTGTGGTCTGTGTAAACTTGGAAGGGAAACCGCGCACCTTCCAGAAGGTGTCTCCACTCCGAAAAGGCCAACTTCATTGCTAGCAACTCCCTGTCCCCGATGGAGTAGTTCCTCTCCGCTGGCGTGAAGGTCTTGGAGAAGAAGAAGCATGGATGCTTCCGACCTTGAGCATCCTTTTGGTAGAGGACTGCTCCAGCACCAACGGACGAGGCATCCACCTCCAGTAGGAATGGCTTATCCACATCGGGACGATGTAAGATGGGAGCGCTAGCAAAGTGGGACTTAATAGAAGTGAAGGCCTTGGAGACCTCTTCTGACCACAATTTGGGATTCGCTCCCTTCTTGGTGAGGGCTACCAAGGGAGCTACCAGAGTTGAGAAGTGGGGAATGAACTGGCGGTAATAGTTTATGAACCCCATAAAGCGCTGCACCGCTTTAAGAGAATGGGGCTCTTGCCAGTCCATCACAGCCTGTAGTTTGGCAGGATCCATAGCCAATCCCTGGGCGGAGATGATATAGCCCAGGAAAGGTAAGGACTCCTGCTCAAACACACACTTCTCCAACTTTGCGTAAAGAGAGTTTGCCCGTAGGAGGTCGAAGACTCTGCCAACATCTCTCCGGTGGGAGTCAATATCTGGAGAAAAGATGAGAATATCATCCAGATAGACTACTACCGAGGTGGAAAGCATATCCCGGAAGATGTCGTTGACAAAGTCTTGGAAAACGGCAGGTGCATTACAGAGCCTGAAGGGCATCACCAGATACTCATAGTGCCCATCTCTGGTGTTAAATGCCGTTTTCCACTCGTCCCCCTCACGGATGCGAATCAGGTTGTAAGCACCCCGCAGATCTAATTTAGTAAACACTCTAGCTCCCCGAAGCCTATCGAAAAGCTCAGATATCAACGGCAAAGGGTACTTGTTCTTAACTGTGATAGCATTAAGACCCCTGTAGTCTATGCATGGACGTAGTTCTCCATTCTTCTTCTGCACGAAAAAGAACCCTGCCCCAGCAGGTGACACTGACTTCCTGATGAACCCTCTTGCCAGATTCTCTTGTATGTACTGAGACATTGCCTCCGTTTCCGGGAGAGATAATGGATAGACTCGACCCCGGGGAGGCTCAGCACCAGGCAAGAGATCAATAGGACAGTCATAGGGGCGATGGGGCGGAAGAGTCTCCGCTGCCTTTTTTGGAGAATACGTCTGCATAAGACCAATATTGCTTGGGGAGAGAGGAGAGATCTGCGGGTACCTCTGTAGTAGTAACCTGAACGCACTCTCGATGACACCTGTTCCCACAAGATTCACCCCATCCCAGAATTCTGCCTGAGGACCACTCGATGTGAGGAGAGTGGTACCGTAACCAAGGTATCCCCAAGAGAACCTCATCAATTCCCTCAGGAATGACAAGTAGAGATATAATCTCCTGATGAGATGGTGACATGGACAGAGTAAAAGGGATAGTTTGATGTGTAATCTGTGTGGGCAGTGTCGACCCATTCACCACTCGTACCGTTACTGGTTGAGATAGCATGACCAGAGGAATTGCGTGACGTTGGGCGAAGGCTGAAGACATAAAATTGCCCTCCGCCCTAGAATCCACGCAGAGTTCCACCGAGTGAGAGGATGAGCCCAATGTTATTGTCCCCTTAAAGGACAATTTGGAGGCAAACGTCGCCGTGTCTAGTGCACCTCCACCAACTACCACTAGACGCTGACGTTTCCTCGACCGCTGGAGACATCTGGAGGCAAGATGTCCAGACTGTTGGCAAAGATGACAAATCTGGAGTGCACGAGCGGTCTGGGACTTAGATCCTGCTCGAGACTCTACCACAGGCTCATGGGGCTCAGGAGCCTGGTCTGGAGATTCCAAAGGTTTGGCGAAGGTGGGAGCCAGCCGAAACCTCTGCCTACACTGGGCTCGCTCTAACCTCCGCTCGTGAAAACGGAGATCAATACGAGTGGATAGAGTAATTAATTCCTCCAGTGTGGCGGGAATCTCCCTAGTGGCCAGGGCGTCCTTAACGTGGTCAGCCAGCCCCCTCCAAAATATTGGAATGAGGGCTTTATCCGACCACTCCAGCTCAGATGCTAAGGTGCGGAAGTGGACGGCAAAATGACTGACCAAGGACGAGCCCTGAGTCAATGCCAACAATTGGAGCGCCGTATCATGGGTGACACAAGGTCCTAAAAAGACCTGTTTCAGAGTGCTCAGAAACAACGGAGCACTACGCTCCCATAGCGGCGTAGCCCACTGCAACACTCTGTCCGACAGAAGAGACACTATAAATCCCACCTTAGCCCGCTCTGTAGGGAAACGAGAGGCCAGAAGCTCGAGATGGATAGAGCACTGACTCACGAAACCCCTACAAGACTTACTGTCACCAGAGAATTTCTCTGGAAGCGGGAGGCGAGTTAGAGTCAGGACAGGAGCGGCAGTGGACAAGGTGGCTGCAGCAACACTAGCAGCCTGAACAGCGACAGCAGTGACATCCATAGCTGAAGTTGAACGCTCAAGAGCCGCCAACCTTCCCTCCAGCTGCTGGATGTACCGCTGTGAACGCTGATCGTCCATCATTTACTAGCCAGACCCTGGCGCTAGTATTCTGTTAGGACTGGCGGAACGCACCAAGAAAGGTGATATAGATGCGTTCGCAGTCCGGGGTCCACCGTGCAGGTGAAAACCTGCTGCTAGTAAATACAGACTATATGGCGGTACACTAAAGTATATACACGTGGGTTCAACCTCACCCAGCGTGAAGGGAGCAATCCTGTTGCGTCACAGGATCGCGGTACCGCACCTAAAGTGCGAGCGAGTAGTCAGCGTACTTAACCCCAACTGGGATTGAAGTCCGATTAGACCCTCGCTGGCACTACACCACAACTGGGTGTGTAAGGAAACTAAGTTTAAATATATAAATGCACAGGAGTGCGAGCAATGCCGCACAGACGGACGCCACCAACCACACTGGCTAGGGTATGGAAAGCGCAAGGCAAGCGCACGGCGCCGTACAGGCGGACACAGCAAGAGGACGCTGTAATGTGTGTATCGTGCAGATGATTAGTCGGGCGCTAGATAGCTACCAACATCCGTGAGCAGACAACAACTCTAGGGAGGGATATTTAGGGGCTTTCATCCATCGACATACATTCATCTACACACACACATATAACGTTATGAGACAATACTAGCGCATGGCCGTGCGGTCATGCGCAGTTTATATAGTTGCAGCACAGGAAGTGGCTACAGCACTTTTGCCCTTCCAAGACCTGCCAAGAGGACCAATGGAATGTGCTGCAGAGCCTGAGCACCTGACCCTCGATCTCCAACGGGAGATCTTACCCTGGGCATGCTCAGTACGTGCAGACAAGGACTTAGTCCCAGAGAAGTCCGCTCGCTGCTGACCAGCACTGACTTTAATGGCAGAGACTGGAGAAGCAGCATCAACTCTTCGCACAGAGTCAGATTGAGCGAGACGCTGGGATCGACGTCCCTGCTGAGCAGACTCCACTGTGGCTGGAGGAGAATGGGAGACCGCAGCGGAGACGGATCGAGATTCCCCCTGTGCAGCAGAGGAAACTCGACTCCTAACAATGACTTTCACTTTTTGTATTAAAGAACTTAAATAAATTAACTCTTTGATGATATTCTAATTTAGTGAGAAGCACTTGTAGATTGAGATATTGAAAATGAAAAATGTTTAAAAAAAGTCATTGCTTAATAAATTCATAGTAAAACAACCAGCTGAAAGTGAAAGAAAGTGAAGCAATTAAACATCTAAAGAAAAAAGTTTAACATCTTATATAAGGAAGACTTTTTGTGTTGCAGCTTTTCATTTAAATTGCTTCAGATCTTTGGCCATTTAGAAACCTCTGTGAAGTAATGTAAGTAGTGATTACATTAGGCCGGATGTTTTAGCTTTGTAAAGTGCAGCCAACTACTTATAATAAGTGTCGAAAGCAAGGAGAGGCAGAATTTAATTGCAGCTGCTAGTGTTATAATAGTCAGTTTTTCAATCAACTCTGTTGAGATTCATGGTTTTTAAATGACCATTTCAGGCATTTATGGGACTTGTTTGTGATGTATTTATTCAAAACAAATTAAAAGAAGAGTGCCGTGATTTTTTATTTTTGTATTAATTAGTATTGATTATATAATCAGTTATTTTTAATGCAAAATTAAATATACTACTTTAATCATTTTCTATTTATTTATTTTTTTCAGCCATTGGAGGCAGCCATTTGCATTTGAGAGCGTTAAGTGTGTGACATTTACACACCTCAAATATGACAGAGACTGTGATCACTGTCCAATATGCGATTGTATTGAGGCTGCCTTAGCTGTGACCTGGGCATGCCCCCTGGGTTTTCCATGTTACAGAAGTTGGAGGAGGTCCAGGCCTTCTTTGTGTAGCCTGCAGTTTATGCTGCAGGCTCCACTTTCCCTTTTCATTGCACACACTGCTCAGTGCATGCGATGACAGGAGCCTGCGGGGAGATATTAATACATAACAGACTGCACATAAGTCAACAGTGTGATGCAGCAGCTAAAAAAGCAAAAACATTTCTTGGATGTATTAAGAAAAGCATATAGTTAGGCTCTCGTGAAGTAATTATCCCGTTCCTCTCTTCCTTAGTCAGATTTCATCTGGAATAATATGTCTAGTTCTGGGTGTCATATTTTTAAAAAGACATAAAAAATGGAGAAAGTTCAGAGGAGAGCTATCAATATGGTGAGCTACTGCAAGCTATGTCCTACGAGGCATGGTTAAGGGATCTGGGAATGTTTAGCTGGCAAAAAAGAAGGCTAAGAGGAGACTTAAAGGGACTCTGTCACCTGAATTTGGAGGGAACAATCTTCAGCCATAGGGGCGGGGTTTTCGGGTGTTTGATTCACCCTTTCCTTACCAGCTGGCTGCATGCTGGCTGCAATATTGGATTGAAGTTCATTCTCTGTCCTTCATAGTACACACCTGCGCAAGGCAAGATTGCTGTAAGGAGCTTGGCACATATAGCCAACTTTATATACAGCAAAAAATTCCCTGTCTCTGCCATGATGACAAATCTCCATCTGCTCCTCCTCCCTCCCTTCCTCCTCATTCACTCCTCACCCCATCCATGTAAGAGAGAAGGGACAAAGGTTGTATGGGTACTAGCGTCTGTTGTGTTAGCCACGAGATCCTATTCCTTCTCCTGTTACTCAGGGTTCACCTCCTCATTGTTGCCAAATCTGCATTGAGCAGCAGAGATGGGGCTGTGTAGAATCTCCCTGTTTCATGTCTTCCTCCTTATCCACCTGGTCCAAATGCAAAGCTTCATGTTTAGTTGTCAGCAGCGACTGCTTAAGTAGGCACAGAAGCGGGATTGCTATGCTGACTATAGCGTCTTCACTGCTCATCATCTTTGTGGAGTCATCAAAGTCTTGGAGAACTGCACAAATGTCAAACATTCATGCCCACTCTTCAGATTTTATGTGCAAAGGCTGACCAGAATACCAATAAGCGTTTTGGAGCTGGTATTTCACAACTGGCCTCTGCTGCTTACAAAGCCTTGCCAGCATGTGAAGTGTGTAGTTCCAGCATTTGGGCATGTTTCACACCAGTCATTGAGCTGGCACTTGCATGCACTGAAACAGTAGTGCCGGCAGCTGTAGCCGACTTGTGGAAATGGGTGCTGACATGGCATACCTTCATCAGTATCTCTATCAAATCTGGGTAGGTTTTTAGAAACTGCTGAACTACCAAGTTGAGCATGTGTCAAGAATAGTATGTGTGTGAGTTTGCCAAGCTTCACAGCCACAACCAGATTATTGCCTTTATCATCATTATCTTTAGCAGAGCCTGTTGCCGCTTTGCTGAAGCTGTGCTGCAAAGCTTCCAGCTGATGTGGACAACATGTTCTGAAATAGCTCCTCAGAGATGGAGGATGAGGAGGAGCAGGAGGGGCTTCAGGAACTGGTGGAGGAGGTGGAGTAAACCCTGACAGAATTATTGCCAGTAAACCTTGGCATGAGTAGAATATGTACCCTGCCAGGGTAGGACTCGGCGCCGGTCTCCACAATGTTCACAAAGTATGTTATCAGGGAAATGTAGCATCTTTGGCCACAAGCGCTTATTCACATGTCAGTCATTATGTGGGCATTCCCAGTATCCGTGTTGGTAAGGGCATGGGTGATGTTCCTGGACGTATGCTGGTACAAGGCGGGGAGGCCACAACTTAAGAAATAGTGATGGCTGGGGACTGAGTACCGAGGGGCCAAATTTCTACACCTGTACCAGGCCAAATTTTGTTTTAATTTGAAAGAGATGAAATTTGACACAAACAAACTTCTAGAGCATATTTGAGAATAGTCAATTTTGGAAAAAAACTAATTTCTACACCTTCAGGACAATTTTTGCTTTTAATAGAATGAGACTAAATTTCTCACAAACCAAGTTCTACAGTATATGTGACAATACTCAATTTTTGAATATCCATATTTCCACACCTTTATCAGGCCAAAACAGTTTTTTTAAAGTCAAACCAACAAAATTTCACGTGAACCATGTGTGACAGTATGTATCACAAGTAGAGATGAGCAAAACCATGGATGTTTGGGTTTGCCAGGTTCAATGAACATACAGTAAAAAAGTTGTATTAGGTCCAAACTTGACCTTAAACTTTACCCTGAACCCTAACCCAATACAAATCAATGGGGACCCAAACTTTTATGCTTTAAAATGGCTGTAAAATAGTCATATTGAGGGCTATGGGGCTCCAAAATGAAGCTAAATGGGAGTAAAAACATGATTATTGCCCTGACAACAAACATGGATAGGAAAAGTCTTAAATGAGATCTTTCACCGTTATTTCTAATTTCACCAACAGAGCATTGGCCACAGTACCCCTATATTGGCAGCTTACAGATTTCACTGAAATAGCATAACACATTTTTCCCACAGGAGCTGATAATAAATTTCAGCCACACAGCATATTTTCAAATTTCCCTGAGAAAGCTGATTTAAAATTTCACACTCAGAAAATGGGGCATAGTACCCCATATCTCAAAAATGTACAAAAAAAGCGTACAAGCAGCAACAGAAAAAAAGCTTGTAGTTTGATTCTGGATTCAGCTTTCGGTCTGCACGATACTTGCTGCTGCCAGTCCCAGCCCTTTTGCCTCAGGACACCTCCCAATGTTCTTGCCTTAGGGTTCTGGGGGACTGAAGTGTTTCCATCGAGAAAATGAGTTTTCAGAGCAGGCACCAATGCCTGAATACTTTAGCTAGGGATAATGGAATTCTACTCTGTTTCTATTTTCTTGTTTGCTCCAACTAGGACCATGATTAAGAGGTGACCCGGTGGATCACAACATGAAGGAACTGGATGCACTCTCAGCCATCCAATCTCAAGCCACCCACTAGCAGGGTTGCAGAGTACACAAGAATAACAGAGAATCAGTTTTCTATTCCAGAGATTTAACCTGTACCACTTCCAAGAAAGGCAGCTGTCAAGCAAATTAACCATTTCTCAACTGAGTCAGCAGCTAATATTGCAAGACAGAATAGCCATCCATGACAATGTAGTAATAGCAATCAGTAGTTAAATCCTTTAATGGGCTTTGGACCCAGCCACAAAGGTAGAGAAAAATAATTTTTTATGCACACCAATCGCACAGACAAGCATGCAGAATACATAAAGGCTTTTGGGCACAGTACCCCCACAGAAGGCAATAAAAAATTTCACCCACAGAGCATGTTTACACATTTATCCCACAGAAACTGATAGCAAATAACACACCCAGACAATGGCCCACAGTACCACCACAGGCATGATTGCAGAGTACACACAGTCGTTTAGAGCCACATAACTCTCACTGATATTGGTTCAAGAAAACATAGTTTGCAAGAAATTAAACATCTTTTACTGAAAAGATTGTTCTAAATGCCATTTTTGTGATAAAATATCTTTGATGTAAAAAAAAAAGAAAACCATGATGGTAATATTGAATTTTTGAAAAACCAACACAATTTCTAAACCTGTACCAGCCCAATAATTTTATTTTTTTTAAGCCAAACAGAATTTCACATGAAGCAAGTTTTAAACCAACTGTGACAATAGCCAATTTTTGAACAACCAAATGTTAGGGGTCGAGTTCCTGCCTCTGCACAGGGGGAATCTCGGGCCATCTCCGCTGCGGTCTCCCATTCTTCTCTGGCCGCAGTGGAACCTGCTCAGCAGGGACGTCGATCCCAGCGTCTCGCTCAGTCTGACTCTGTGCTAAGAGTTACTGCTGCTTTTCCTGCTTCTGCCATTGAAGTCAGTGCTGGGCAGCGGCGAGCAGACGCTTCTGGGACTAAGTCCTGCTTTTCACGTTCTGAGCATGCCCAGAGTAAGGTCTCCCAGTGGAGATCGAGGGTCACATGATCAGATACTGCAGCTAGGTCATTGGTCCTTCTTGGAAGGTCCTTGTAGGTGCTAGGACTAAGTCCTGCTTTGCACTCTGAGCATGCCCAGAGCAAGATCTCTCAGTGGAGATCTGGGGTCACATGCTCAGGTACTGCACCAACTCCATTGGTCCTTCTCTGAAGGTCCTAAACATGCTGCAACTATTTAAGGCTCGCATGGCTAGTATTGTCTTTTGTAAACGTGTGTGTGTTGTGAGTGAAAGTCGTTCTTTAAAATCCCCTCCCTATTGTATGACTGCTCGCGGAAGTTGGATGATTGCTATTTAGCGCCCGACTTAGCCATCAGCACGTTACACACATTACAGTGTCTAATTGCTGTGACCGCCAGTGCGGCACCGTGCGCTTTCTCTGCGCTTTCCTGACCCAAGCCTGGGTGGTTAGTGGCGTCCGCCAGTGCGGCACCGCACGCACTCTCGTGCTTCTTAAATAATATTATTTCTGTCTCTCTGACACCCCAGTAGCAGTGTTGAGTGCTTGAGGTCTTTATGAACTCAAATCCTGAGTCTTGGGATTGAGTTCTGAGACTCCTTGCTTGCACTTTTGGTGGGGTACCGTGGCCCTGTGACGCAACAGGGTTAGCTTCCTTCACACAGGGTGAAGTTAACCCATGTGTGTATTCATATTGTACCGCCATATCGTCCGTCTTTACTAGCAGCTAGGTTTTCACCTGCACGGTGGACCTCAGACTGCGAATGCACCTAATACCATTACATCTTAAACTTGGTGCGTTCCGCCAGTCCTAACACCAAATTTCTGCAGCTGCACCAGACCAATTTTGTATTTTATTTCAAACCAAAGAAAATTCACAAGAAAAACCATCATGGAGGAATGTAAGGATACAAAATGTACCATAGAATACATTACTACTGCATGGATGAGCAATATAATACCAATACAGTTTTTAAGTTTTTTTCAGGTTAAATACCACGAAAATGTACCCAAAATCATGTAATAATGCTTGGATGTCCAATATAATACCAATACATTTTTGAACAATTTCATTGAGGGTTATATGCCACCGAAATATACCCACAAAAATGTAATACCCGACTTATATAAATGAAAAAAATGGGCAACAGCCCCTTGTATCACCTCCACCATCTGATACTCTGGCATAGGAGGTGGGGAACTTCAAGGCCAGTATGCTCTCTCGGGGAGGTAGTAGCCTTGTCTTGAGCTGGATCAAGGAGCATCTCCCAGGCCCATCCATTCCTCAAGAATTGTTCATCTTGCTCCCTTCCTTCTGTGATTACACCCACTGCATACCAGCAATATTGCCCCTTCATTTTGAGAATGTGACCCTGGTCTCTTGCAACCTGCCTAGGCCCCACAGTCTGCTCACCACTTCCTGGATCCTGGCTCTCCCGTCCGCAATTCGCAAGAATCCCAGAGATAATGATGCCACCTATGTTTGACTTTGGTTGCTCTGGGTAATCAGCTGGATCCAGAACACAGACTCCTGTCATCTCTGCTGGTATGCCAGCTTCCTCTCGCTTAAATATTTCACCGGTCATTCCCTTTGGAGTCTCACATGGTTTGGCCATCTTTGATGCCCACTAAGCACGTTACACTTTATATATGACTAATTCAATACAGTAAAACATTTTAACATTTTTATTGGAGACCACAGAATATTGTTTGGGTGAGAAATGTAATACAACACTTTTTTGAACAAATTATTAAACAACATGTATGCAAGTACTTGGATGCGAATTTAGTGAATAACCAGAGCCAGCATCGGTCTGTAACTAATAAGTCATGTCAGATGAAATTAATTTCTTTCTATGATAGAATCACTGACTGGGTGGATAAGGGAAATGTAGTAGATATAGTATACCCTGACTTCAGCAATGCATTTGACAAAGAATCGCCTACCAGTCTTATTGAAAAAATGACCAACTATGGAATGGACAAGGATTCATAACTGGTTTAGTGATAAGACCCAAAAAGAGATCATAGGTGGCTGCACAGTCAGTTGGAAGAATGTCGCAAGTGGGGTATCACAAGCCTTTGTACTGGTCCCTGTGTTGTTCAGCATATTTATAAATGATTAGGTGAAGGAATTGAAGGTAAACCAATTACATTTGCTAATGACACAAAGTTTGGAGGGGTAGCTAATACTTGAGAAGAGAGAGAGAGGATTCAAAACGATCTAAACAAACTGCAGCTGTGGACTGCAGCTAATATAATGTTTTTTTTAACAGGAAAAAAGGCAAAGTACTGAAAAAAAGCATATACAGAATGAGAGGAATAGTGCTAGGCAAACTGCATATGTAATAAAGGCTTGTGTATACTAATAGATCACAGACTAAACATGAGTCAACAGTGTGAATCAGCAGCAAAAAATGTAAACATAATTCTGGGTTGCATTAACAGAGGCATACAATCTAGATCACAAGCAATAATTATCTCCCTCTACTCCTCTTTGGTAAGAACTCATCTAGAATATCCAGTTCTTGGCACCACATTTTAAAAAAGACATGAACAAACTAGAGAAAGTTCAGAGAAGAGCAACCAGAATGGTTACTAGTCTACAAACAATGTCCTATGAGGAACTCTTAGAGAATTTGGGAATGTTTAGCCTGCAAAAGAGAAGACTGATAGCAGACTTAATAACTGTCTACAAATATCTCAAGGGCTGTCACAGTACAGAGGGATCAGCTTTATTCTCATTTGTACAAAGAAAGACTAAAAGCAATGGGATGAAACTGAATGGAAGAAAATACTGATTAGATATTAGAAAAAACTTTCTGACAGTTTATGTGATAAACAAGTGTAGCAGGCTGCCATGAGATGTGGTGAGTTCTCCTTCAATGGAAGTTTTCAAACAGACAGACATGTGTCTAAGTTGAATCCTGTATTGAGCAGAGGGTTGGACAAATGACCCAGGAGGTCACTTCCAACTCTACCTTTCTATGATTCTATGATAGAAATGTACCCTAGACCACAGTATTCTGTATGGCTGATAAGATTAATCCTGGAAAACTTTTGAACATTTTCCGTTATGAACTCCATACCTCAGCATAGTGTATGGGCGAGAAACGTAATCCAGCCAATTTTTTTTAACACTTTTAAAGTGTTAGATATCATAGAAATGTACTCCACACATGGAATACTGTATGGCTGAGAAATTTAACCCTGAAATCTTTTTAACGCTTTTTTCAGTTTTATAGATCACAGAAATGTACTCCACACCACAGACTAGTGTATGGTGAAAAATTTTTTAACACTTTTCTCAGTGTTAAATATTGCTTAAATGTACCGCAGACAGTGCAATAGTGCATGAGTGAGATATGTAATCCAGCAAAACGTTTTACCGCTTTTCAGTTTTATATGTCACATAAATGTACCCCAGACCACAGAATACTGAACAGCTGATAAATGTAACTTTGTAAAACTTTTTAAACACTTTTTCTCAGTTTTATAGATGACAGAAATGCACCTAAAATCACAGAATAGTGACGGGTGAGAAATTTAACCCTGACAAATTTTAACTTTTTTTTTTTAGTTTTAAATACCAAAAAAATGTACTGTAGAACACATAATAGAGTATGGGTTACACATTTAACCCAGGACAAATTTTCTTTGATTTTTTAGAGTGCTATGTTACACAAACAAGTATCACAAAGCACATAATACTCAATGGATCAAAATATATTAAATTTTTTCACCCCCCAAATAAAAGCTGTAGCTATATACTTGTCAACGGACTGAGCAGCCCTAATTGCTGTCTACAGACTGTATTCATCCACAATTCCTGCTCCTGCAACTCTCTCTCACTTCATGCTCTAAATGCAAAATATATGTGAACCAAACAGCAAAACAATCACTTAGTCCTGACAAGAGCTCTTAGAATAATGGTTCAGCTTCAGCACCAGTATCAACACTACAGGACTCTAATTTGTTATACTGTGCACACACACAGGCCTACATAAGCGCTCTCTCCCTGAAATATGAAGTGTCACAGAGTTGTGCAATGGCATCAGTGTGCCGAGCCTGGCAGCACCTGTTCTTTTATATCCCCTGATGATGTCATATGGCCAGCCAATCACAGTAATGCCAAAACAAAGATGGCTATGGCATTACAGTGATGCACAGACAATCCCCACATGCTTATTGGCTGTGTAATAGGCAGCAAACATGCAGTGTGGGGATTCAAGTTTGAAATTGAGCACCTCCCAATGCTCACCGAGTAAAAAGCACATCAGAGCACCCAGATACTTGAGTGATATCTAAGTACCACCAAGCACATTCACTCAACCCTATTGTTCACCAATCGAAATTACCACACCATATATGAGTCACTTAGATCAGTATAGATTGGTGAAAGTAACTGATGATGAAATTAAATGTTATTGGATGAATTAATTGTCAATTTGAGACAGACTGTCTAGTCGGTTGATCTCCTAGTTAATGTCATTACCAAACCTTTAAAAGTTGTGTCTGCCCTCGAGACAGCTCATTATTGCCTCATTCCTCTGATGATGTGGGTTTGGTGAAACATTTTGAGGAGGCTATGAGCAAATTCATTTTTTTAAATAGCAAGTGCAATTGTATGACTAATCTGTGGTGTTACATAGCAAGGTGAAGGACTCAACAGTATATAGTATTTAGAAAGTTACATATACTAATAACTATTACTGGGAAGAATTTAGAGTAATACTATTAAACATTATAAAGAGTGCATATTCCATAAAAGGTTCCCATATTTAATCTCACTTTGAGCTTTGAGTTTTTAGGTTAAAATCAAATTATTTCTGTATAAGAATTTTGTACAAAATAAAAATTAAATTTTAGCTTTGGCCTTTAATAAAAGTTTTTTTTGCAATCATAAAATATATATATTAATGCAACTTTATCCATTCAAGTGAATGGTAATAAAAGGCATGGCAAACTATTGATCATGGACAAAATTGGAGATGCTTTGGGGAAAAAAATATTGTTATTGTTATTTTATATTAATTTTTTTCATGTTTTCTAATTTTTTTCTAACATTTCAATGAAAAATTGCTAAAATCCTGAATTTTTGTTTTGCATAAATATCTTTTACTTTGGCATAATATAAAGGAAAATCAACCATACCACATTGACAGAATAAATTTAATAAAATTATTGTAAAATTTACACTGTTCTCTATAGCAGGGGTGTCAAACTGCATTCCTCGAGGGCTGCAAACAGGTCATGTTTTCAGGATTTCCTTGCATTGCACAGGTGATAATTTAATCACCTGCAGAGAATGATTCCAGCACCTTGTCCAATGCTAAGGAAATCTTGAAAACACACATGGTTTGAGGCCCTCGAAGAATGCAGTTTGACGCCCCTGCTCTATAGTATGGTAAAGAATGCATTATTTAGTGTCTATTCTGTAGGCTATCATATTGAGATCATGCGAGTCCTGTTCATTGAGATTGCATCTTTGACCTAGATTGATTGACTTTTGTATTCAGCACGTTCCTATTCTAAACAGCTGACCTTCTCCAAGCATTAATTTGGTTACCGCTAAGTCCAAAAGTTTAGGGAGGTGGTAAAGTGTGCAATCCAGTTTAATTCTTACTTTAGATATCATAAACAACCAACACTCAAGATCAGTCTTTCATTTTGGATGAAAAGTTAACAATTGCTTTCAAAGTTATTCATTCAATAAACATAATAACATATACAGTATTTAATTCTCTTTTGGGATATTTAAAAGATAAACAAATCATACAGGAATTACTGAAGAAAGATTTAGTGAATCAGTCATTAAACCATTCTTAGCCCCTTAATGACAGCCAATACGTCTTTTAACTGACCTGAGATATAAGAAAATAGCCTCCCCATACAGGTGAATATTCAGCAGCTGTCGGCTGTCCACTATAGCTGACAACTTGCTGCATCAGCCACGATCAGTGTTTGCACTTTACATATCTGTTTAACCCCTTAGATGCTGCTATCAATAGTGACTACATCATTATAAATGGTTAACAGAGTGTGGGGGCTTCCTCTTTATCCAAATTGGTGCCCTCAGATCATGATTGTGTGGTCCTGATGTTTGTGATGGCAATTCATGACCAAATAGTGGCCTTAGAGTCTGTCGGCTGTTGTAACCTGTTCAGAAGTTACCGGCATTTAGGTGATAAAAATACACATTTTCATTTCTGTCATAACACGTTGCATTAATTCCTGTAGAGAACCTGAAGGGTTAATAAACTACCTGACTGCAGTTTTCAATATGTCAGGGGGTGCTGTTTTTAAAATGGTATCACGTTTGGGGGTTTCCCAATCTATGAGACCCCTAAAGTCAATTCAAACATGGATAAGTCCCTAAAAAAATAAATGTTGTAAATTTCCTTGAAAAAATGAAAAATTGCTGCTACATTTTTAAACCTCCTAAAATGCAAACAAAATAAAATAACATTTTACAAATGGTGCTGATGTAAAGCAGACATGAGGGAAATGTTATTTATTAATGGTTTGCTGTGGTATGACCATCTGGATTAAAGGTATAATCATTCAAAGTTTGAAAATTGCTAATTTTTTAAAATTTTTCTCAAATTTTTGATATTTTCTTTAAACACAAAACATATTGACCTAAATTTACCATTATCATAAAGTATAATGTGTCACAAAAAAACAATCTCAAAATCACTTGGATTTGTTGAAGCGTTGCAGAGTTATTACCACATAAAGTGGCACTGGTCAGATTTCAAAAATTTGGCTTCGTCACTAAGGGGTTAAAGTTATTTTGTTGATGTTTTGTTTTTTTAATATCTAGTCACACACCATGCAAATACTGTATCTGTGAATTGTTTCTCTGCAACATCAATGTCAAGGTGTATTGCTCTTACATGAAACAATCTAAGAGCATATTAGAGTAGCAGTTCCCACACTGTTAAAAGACAGGGTGAGCATGCAGCTGTGATCGGAGGTATAAAATTCACCTCCAGTCACTGGTGTCAGCTGATGGGACTACAGCTCCCATCAGCTGATGCCTGCTGCCAATAATAATAGTGAGAGCAGGAGTTGATGGGTGTATTCATCAGCCAGCTCCTGCACTGTAAATAAATAAATTTAAAAAAAAAAGCGTGGGTTACCCTGTATTTTTTATAACCAGCCAGGGAAAACTCACAGCTGGGAGCTGCAACCCTCAGCTGTGAGCTTCGGCAAGTCTATCAAAAATAGAGGGGTCCCAACTCTGTATTTTTTAATTATTTAAATAAATAATTGAAAAGCAGCATGAGGTCCCCCACATTTTTGACAACTAGCCTTGCTAAAGCAGATAGCTAGGGGCTAGTATTCTCAGGCTCGTAAGGGGCCATGGATATTCCCCAGTCTAAAAATAACAGCCAGCAGCCACCCAGAAAAGGTGCATCAATTAGATACGCCAATTCTGGTGCTTTGCCCAGCTCTTCCCCCTTGCTCTGTAACCCAATTGACACCTATGACACCTATCCATTACTAGAGATGAGTGAATATTTTGGGGTCCCTCCTTATTCAGCAAGCTATAGCCCTTACTAAATAATATGCAGAGGGTACCCGGCTACTTGAATCGCTCCTGCTGATCAGATGTCCAGCCCCGCAGCTGCATTTGTCATTGCTGTATCACCGCTACAACACATGCATGGAGATCATGCTTGATGGGCTCTCCATACATATATTATGACAGTGAAACAGCCAAGACACATGCAGCTGCGGTGTCGGACAGTTGATCAGGGGGAGCGATCCAGGTAGCCGGTTTCCCTCTGCAGCTTTTTAGGTAAATGCTATAGCTTGCTGAATAAGGAGGGACCCAAACATATTTCCTTTCTCTATGCTTTACTAATCCTATAGTTATGAGGTAAATAAAGTCACATTCAGAATTAATTCTTTTATTAAAAACAACCATATTTGTCACCTGTCCATTGTTCTGGACCATGCTGTAATTCATGTCTGGTAGATAAACAGTATTCAACCTGGACAGTGCCAAGATACGACTGTCCAGGCTGAGAACCACTGAGGAATGAGCTGCATCGAGCACAGCATCAAGGACTAGCGGTGATGTCATTGAGGCTACTGCAGGTCACTGAATCCAGAATTCATCCCTTCTTCCCAGCAGCGTTCGCTGGAAAGAAGGGATGAATCATCTGTTTTTTTTCTTTCCTCTTAATAATAAAGTTTATGTGCCCCCTCCCGCCTCCCATCCCCATGTGCGCCCCCCCCTCCCGCTTGCTAGGAAATACTCACCCAGCTCCAAGCTCCAGCGATGTCTCCTCAGTGGCTGCAGCCTGTGCTGTGTGAGCGGTAACGTGGTCCCGCTCATTACAGTGGGGAAATATGCGCATATTCCTCACTGTAATTAGCGGTCCCATGTGACCGCTCACACAGGAGAAGCTGCCAGCGCTGAGAGGAGAGAGGAGACATCGCGGGAGCTAGGTGAGTATTTCTATGCAAGGGGCCAGGCGGCGCACGGGGGATGGGAAGGGGGAGTCACAAGCACTTTATTTTTAACAAAAAAAAAAACTTGATCTTTCATCTCTTCTCTCCTGCGGGGGAGAAGAGATGAATGCGGCTTCAGCACCACACAGGGGGGACAGCGCTTAGTGTAGCGCTGTCTCCCCTGCACGGTCCGTGTGGTCCTCAGGTGGCACACAGGCGGCACACAGATGCCGCACGTGTGCCACACTGATGTGCTACGTGAGCACACGGACACACAGACACAGATAATTCCGGTACCGATTTCTCCAGTACCGGTATTATCTGGACGTCTGAAAGAGGCCTGACACTGAGCTCGCAGCTGCTCATTCACCAGTGGTTCTCAACCTGGATGGTCGCATCTTGGCACCGTCCAAGTTGAAAACTATTAATTCCCCAGACATGGATTATGGTATGGTACAGAACGACAGAGAAGTGATGGAAATTGTTATTTTTTTATTTTTGTTTTGTTACAGGAGACGAGGGATTCAGTGGAATTTAGCGTTCGGTGAGTATAACTGTGTTTCTTATTTTTAAATAAAAATGTAAAATTGTGTTTTGTTTTATTTCAAACAAAGGACTTTATTCTGGCTGTGTCTTTATTTACCATATAATTATAAAATTAGTAATGGATAGATGTCTTATAGACGCCTCTCCATTAGTAATTTATGGGCTTGATGTCACCGGACAATACAAAGGTGACATCAACCCCACTAATATTAACCACCGCTACAGGGCAAATAGGAAAAGTCAGGCAAAGTGCCAGAATTGACGCATTTAATAGATGTGCCTTTTCTAGGCTGCTGTGGGCTGCTAATTTTAGGCTGGGGGTTCAGTATCAATGACCCCATACCAGCCTGATAATGCCATCCCCCAGTTGTCTGCTGTAGCATAGCTGGTTGTCTAAAATTCAAAAATAAGGAGGACCCCAGGCCATTTTTTTTAATTTTTGTATTCTTTTTTAAAAATGTATTCTTGATAGCCAGCCTTGCTAATACTGACAGGGTTGCAGCCCCCAGCTGTCAGTTTTGTCTGGCTGGTTATAGAATATAAAGGGAAACCCATGCCACTTTTTTCATTTATTTATTAATTTAAAGTGTAGGTGGCGGGTGAGGAATGTTCCCATGAAGTGCTCCTGCTGTCACTGTTATTAGCGGCAGCAGTTATAGGCTGATGGGAGTAACATAGCTTCATGATATATTAACCACTACTCTGCATAGCAGTGGATATATTAAATGCACTGACAATTCTCTTAGGAAGCCACTGACTTGGACACTAGCTATTATGTTATCTTACTTTAGTGCAACTATCACTATTATTTCAGGTATATCAGCACAGCACAGTGCCTGTTAGGAAGTCTCTGCTTTTGTCACATCATTATTTATTTTACTGTTTATCGTTTGATGTTTTTAGCATGGATTAATAAAATGTTACAATTTTAGTTTATTTTTCTGGTTCTCTTCATTCAGCATTATAACATGTTAGTCTGAAATTTTCAGTCACTTTTCAACATTTGTGCCCCCTTTAGATATTTGATGGGAGTAATAGTCCCAAAAGCCGGTGCCTGTTGTCATTGTCCTCACTTGAATACAACTCTCATCAAGAGTAGGTGACACTGATGAGAATATTCCTCAGCCAGTGCTTGTGCAATAATTAAATAATCAATAAAATAAATGGAATGAGTTCCCCTCTATGTCTAATAACCAGCCACAGGTAAAGCTGTGGGTAGCAATACCCAGCTGTCAGCTTTACATAAGCAGGTTATCAAAAATAGAGGCGTTCCATACTGCATTTTCTAACTATTTTAATAAATAATTAAAAAAATGAATATTCACCTATTTAACTGCTGGAGTCAGAGGCTGTGCCTTTACCAAATGGATTGTTGGCAGGACAGGAGAATGTGGAGACCTATTTTTTAGTGTGTGAACAGCATGTTTAATATTGCTGAAAGAGAATTCAACCTTTTTTGGACTAATAATTCATTGTAATCCTATATAGACTGTGGGAGGGTATCCCGAGGTCTAAGGGTATATAAGGAGATGTCCCATTTCAAGGACATAAACAATTAATTGCCGAAAAAAATTGTTGAAAGGTTCCCAAGATTTATGCCAAAACATAATATGATTAATTATGAGACTGTGAATATGAAATTGGAAAAAACTAAGGAAGAGTTAAAATCCAAATTCACTGAGAACCAGTGGTTATTGTTCAACAAAAAATTGAAAAATAAACTGGTACGTGTTCAGACTGAAGTAAAACAAAGAAAATGTGATAAATTTGTCCGTGACAAACAGGATTTTGACTCGAGACAAATATTCTACTGGAACAAAGTCTAATACCCTTAGAAACATTATAAAACCACTAAATTCAAGAACAATAAAAATAAAAAGATTGGAAGAGAATATTTGACTACAGACTCTGATTCGAGTGCTACTGAGGATATTGTGGCCCCTGTAAGTCCTTCTGTGCCCTCCCATTCCACTCCAGCTGCATCTGCATCAAGCCCTTTAGGCGTAGGACATGCAGAGTTTGTAGGAAGAAAAAACACCGGCTATTACCGCAAGAGGAAACAAGTCTCATGGAGATAGGAACCACAGAGAACTCATCCAAGAATATGTTTATTAATCTTACCACACTTTGAATGCTGCACACTCCTCAATGTTATCCAAGGGACTCAGCTATCGTATTCCGTAGAAATTCGATTTAATTGATTTCAAAATTGATGTGTTTAAAGCAGTTAGATAGCTTCAGCTGCATAAATCTTCTGTATCTTCTAAACAAATGGATGAATCCGCACACATAGGGGAAACTCCCTACCTTGTGGGTGTTTTGGGCTTCATGGCAAGCAGTAACTTTATGCCAGACATCCAGGGAGATGCTGATCTATTGTTAAGTCTTGCCATGTCACAAAATAAAGAGGATGGGAATTCAGGTTCATCTGTAAAACCGTTTATGGGAGGGTTAAGGTCTACCTATATGCCCCCTGTCTCTCTGGGAAACGTTATAGGTTTATTCAAAGCGCAAGTCAATAAAGACATAGAAGCTTTAGTTTATCAAAATTTGCCATCCAATTTGTTACCATCAGAAAAGCAGGCCTTGATTGAGATTCAGGGGTGGTCCGATACCAACGTTCGTGCTGCCGACAAGGGTGGCAATATTGTGTCATGTCATGTGGTGTCATCGGCGTAGAGATGATACTGCAAACCGTGGGATTCTATGAGCTGTCCGAGGACAAAGGTGTAGATGGAGAAGAGTAAGGGCCCTAGAACTGAGCCTTGAGGAACACCAACAGACAAGGCATGAGGTGAAGAGGTGGAGTGGGAGAGGGAGACACTGAATGTTCGGTCTGTTAAATATGATGAGATCCAGGATAGGGCCAAGTCTGGGATGCCAAGAGATGAGAGAATCTGTAGCAGGAGCGAATGATAAACAGTGTCAAAGGCAAAAGACAGGTCCAGGAGAAGGAGGAGAGAGTAGTGTCGCTTGCTCTTGGCGGTTATTAGGTCATCGGTGACTTTGGATAGGGCAGTCTCAGTTGAGTGATGTGGTCAGAAGCCAGATTGTAACTGGTCAATGAGGGAGCAGGAGGAGAGGTGGGAGGACAGTTCAAGATGGACATGCTGTTCCAGTACTTTTGAGGCATAAGGGAGAAGAGATATCAGGCAATAGATAGATACAGACGATAAGTCGAAGGAAGGCTTTTTGAGAATGGGTGTGATCGAGGCATGTTTGAAGGATGAGGGAAAGACACCAAATGTAAGAGAGAGGTTGAAGAGGTGTGTTAGAGTTGGGATGAAGACTTGGTGAAGATAGAGATGAGGTGGGATGGAAGCAGGTCAAGCGTGCCACTGGTGAGGTGTGATCTTGATAGGATTGTGGAGAGCTGATCTTCTGTCATGGTGGAGAAGTTGGCTTTGGAGGAACAGGGCTGAGCAGCTAAGAGGGGCATTGTATGCTGCGGGCCAAAACTTTCTCTGATCATTTCAATCTTATGCTTAAAAAAGGAGGCAAAATCCTCAGCAGTAATGAGAGGAGAGGGAGGAGGTGCTGGGGGATGGAGTAGAGAATTGAAAGTGTTGAAAAGCTGTTTAGGGTTGTGAGACAGGGAGGATATGAGGAGCATATGAGAGATGAGAAATAAGTTTATTTTGCCATTGTGAGCTTGGACTTGAAGCTGGTGAGGGACTGCTTGTATGCAATGAAGTGCTCGGTAGAGCAGGATCACTTCCATCTCCGTTCAGTGACCCTGGAAGCCCATCTCAGTTCTTTGGTCAGGCTGGTCAGCCAGGGCTGCCTGTTGATTGTACGAGTTTTGCTATTCATGAGGGGGGTGGCCGAATCAAATGTTGCTGTTATTGTGATGTTATAAAAAGTGGCAGCAGCATCTGCGTCATGAAGGGAAGCTATGTCTGAAAGAGGGAGAAGGGACTCAGAAAATGATTGTAAATTGAGGTGTTTAAGATTTCTGCGAGGGTGAGTGAGTTTGTGGAGTGGGAGTTGCACACTAGGAGAGGAGAGGGAAGAGAATGTCAGTAGGTTGTGGTCAAATATGGGGAGGGGTGAGTTATCGAGTCTAGTAAGGGAACAGAAGCGGGTGAAGATAAGGTCCAGCGTGTGGCCATCTTTTTGAGTGGCCGCAGAGGACCATTGAGTGAGGCTGAAGGAGGCAGTAAGCGATAAAAGTTTAGAGGCAGCTAAGGTGGAAGTGTCAATGGGGATATTAAAGTCACCCATGATGATTGTTATGACCTGGTGGTCAGGACAATAATGGACCTGGTGGTTAAGAGCACAAGGAATGACCTGATAGTTACTGATAATAAGGACGAGCTCTGGGACGTGGGAACTCTGCTGAACGCAATCCCTAATCCTATCACGCACACTAGAAATAGCCGTAGATTGCTCCTAACGCTCCCTATGCAACTCGGCACAGCCTAAGGAACTAGCTAGCCCTGAAGATAGAAAAATAAAGCCTACCTTGCCTCAGAGAAATTCCCCAAAGGAAAAGGCAGCCCCCCACATATAATGACTGTGAGTAAAGATGAAAATACAAACACAGAGATTAAATAGATTTAGCAAAGTGAGGCCCGACTAACTGAACAGACTGAGGATAGGAAAGGTTACTTTGCGGTCAGCACAAAAACCTACAAAAAGACCACGCAGAGGGCGCAAAAAGACTCACAGTGCGGAGGCGCTCCCTCTGCGTCTCAGAGCTTCCAGCAAGCAAGTCAACAATAAAAATAGCAAGCTGGACAGAAAAATAGCAAACCAAAGAAAAACAAGCAGGAACTTAACTTCTGCTGGGAAGACAAGTCACAAGAACGATCCAGGAGTGAACTAGACCAATACTGGAACATTGACAGGTGGCATGGAGCAAAGATCTAAGTGGAGCTAAATAGAGCAGCCAGCTAACGAATTGACCTCGTCACCTGTGGAAGGAAACTCAGAAACACCCACCAGAGGAAGTCCATGGACAGAACCAGCCGAAGTACCATTCATGACCACAGGAGGGAGCCCGACAACAGAATTCACAACAGATGATAGTGGGGATGTCAGCAGAGAGGAAGTGAAGTAGCCAGGTGTTGAAGTGGTCTTGAAAGATGGAGATGGAGGGGGAGTAGATACGGATGGAGTGCACCTCAAATGAAGGAACGGTAGTGGAGGGTGGTAGCGGAATTTGGTTAAAGGAGCTGGTGTCGGTCAGGAGAAAGCCAACTCTTCCACCACGTTTGTTGCTGGGGAGAGGGGAGTGAGGGAGATGGAATCCCCCCATAGGAAAGTGCAGCTGGAGAGGCTAAGTCAGAGGGGTTGAGCCAGGTTTCAGTGATGACAAGGAAGGAGAGTTTGTTAATAATGAAGAGATCATGGATAAACAACAGTTCGTTCCAGACAAAGCGTGCGATCCATAGTGCTCCAGTTAGGGGGACAGGGGGAGTGGGGTCTGGATGAATGGGTATGAGGTTATCTGTTATGAAAGGTAATTCAGTACCACAATGGACATAGAGGTCAGCGCACATACAGTGACCTGGCAATAACCCAAAAACAAGAACGAGCTCTGAGACATGGGAACACTGTTGACCGCAATCCCAAATCCTCTCCACCACACTAAAGGCAGCCGTGGATTGCGCCTAACGCTCCCTATGCAACTCGGCACGGCCTGAGAAACTAGCTAGCCTGAAGATAGAAAATAAGCCTACCTTGCCTCAGAGAAATACCCCAAAGGAAAAGGCAGCCCCCACATATAATGACTGTGAGTTAAGATGAAAAGACAAACGTAGAGATGAAATAGATTTAGCAAAGTGAGGCCCAACTTTCTGAACAGAGCGAGGATAGGAAAGGTAACTTTGCGGTCATCACAAAACCCTACAGAAACCACGCAAAGGGGGCAAAAAGACCCTCCGTACCGAACTGACGGCACGGAGGTACACCCTCTGCGTCCCAGAGCTTCCAGCAAGCAGAAAAAAACAAATTGACAAGCTGGACAGAAAAAAACAGCAAACAAATAGCAAAGAGGAACTTAGCTATGCAGAGCAGCAGGCCACAGGAACGATCCAGGAGGAAACAGGTCCAATACTAGAACATTGACTGGAGGCCAGGATCAAAGCACTAGGTGGAGTTAAATAGAGCAGCAACTAACGACTTCACCACATCACCTGAGGAAGGAAACTCAGAAGCCGCAGTACCACTTTCCTCCACCAACGGAAGCTCACAGAGAGAACCAGCCGAAGTACCACTTGTGACCACAGGAGGGAGCTCTGCCACAGAATTCACAACAGTACCCCCCCCCCTTGAGGAGGGGTCACCGAACCCTCACCAGAGATCCCAGGATGACCAGGATGAGCCATATGAAAGGCACGAACAAGATCGGGAGCATGGACATCAGAGGCAAAGACCCAGGAATTATCTTCCTGAGCATAACCCTTCCACTTAACCAGATACTGGAGTTTCTGCCTTGAAACACGAGAATCCAAAATCTTCTCCACAATATACTCCAACTCCCCCTCCACCAAAACCGGGGCAGGAGGATCAACAGATGGAACCATAGGTGCCACGTATCTCCGCAACAATGACCTATGGAATACGTTATGTATGGAAAAAGAATCTGGAAGGGTCAGACGAAAAGACACAGGATTAAGAACCTCAGAAATCCTATACGGACCAATAAAACGAGGTTTAAACTTAGGAGAGGAAACCTTCATAGGAATATGACGAGAAGATAACCAAACCAAGTCCCCAACCCGAAGTCGGGGACCCACACAGTGTCTGCGATTAGCGAAACGTTGAGCCTTCTCCTGGGACAAAGTCAAATTGTCCACTACATGAGTCCAAATCTGCTGCAACCTGTCCACCACAGTATCCACACCAGGACAGTCCGAAGACTCAACCTGCCCTGAAGAGAAACGAGGATGGAACCCAGAGTTGCAGAAAAACGGTGAAACCAAGGTAGCCGAGCTGGCCCGATTATTAAGGGCGAACTCAGCCAAAGGCAAAAAGGACACCCAGTCATCCTGATCAGCAGAAACAAAGCATCTCAGATATGTTTCCAAAGTCTGATTGGTTCGTTCGGTCTGGCCATTAGTCTGAGGATGGAAAGCCGAGGAAAAATACAAGTCAATGCCCATCCTACCACAAAAGGCTTGCCAAAACCTCGAAACAAACTGGGAACCTCTGTCAGAAACGATATTCTCTGGAATGCCATGTAAACGAACCACATGCTGGAAAAACAATGGCACCAAATCAGAGGAGGAAGGCAATTTAGACAAGGGTACCAAATGGACCATCTTAGAGAAGCGATCACAGACCACCCAAATGACTGACATCTTTTGAGAGACGGGAAGATCTGAAATAAAATCCGTAGAGATATGTGTCCAAGGCCTCTTCGGGACCGGCAAGGGCAAAAGCAACCCACTGGCACATGAACAGCAGGGCTTAGCCCGAGCACAAATCCCACAGGACTGCACAAAAGTACGCACATCCCGCGACAGAGATGGCCACCAAAAGGATCTAGCCACTAACTCTCTGGTACCAAAGATTCCAGGATGACCAGCCAACACCGATCAATGAACCTCAGAGATAACTTTATTCGTCCACCTATCAGGGACAAACAGTTTCTCCGCTGGGCAACGATCAGGTTTATTAGCCTGAAAATTTTGCAGCACCCGCCGCAAATCAGGGGAGATGGCAGACACAATTACTCCCTCTTTGAGGATACCCGCCGACTCAGATACACCCGGAGAGTCGGGCACAAAACTCCTAGACAGAGCATCCGCCTTCACATTTTTAGAGCCCGGAAGGTATGAAATCACAAAGTCAAAACGGGCAAAAAACAACGACCAACGAGCTTGTCTAGGATTCAACCGCTTGGCGGACTCGAGATAAGTCAAGTTCTTATGATCAGTCAAGACCACCACGCGATGCTTAGCTCCTTCAAGCCAATGACGCCACTCCTCGAATGCCCACTTCATGGCCAGCAACTCTCGATTGCCCACATCATAATTTCGCTCAGCAGGCGAAAACTTCCTGGAAAAGAAGGCGCATGGTTTCATCACCGAGAAATCAGAACTTCTCTGCGACAAAACAGCCCCTGCTCCAATCTCAGAAGCATCAACCTCGACCTGGATTGGAAGCGAAACATCTGGTTGACATAACACAGGGGCAGAAGAAAAACGACGCTTCAACTCTTGAAAAGCTTCCACAGCAGCAGAAGACCAATTGACCAAATCAGCACCTTTCTTGGTCAAATTGGTCAATGGTTTAGCAATACTAGAAAAATTGCAGATGAAGCGAAAATAAAAATTAGCAAAGCCCAGGAACTTTTGCAGACTTTTTAGAGATGTCGGCTGAGTCCAATTATGGATGGCTTGGACCTTAACAGGGTCCATCTCGATAGTAGAAGGGAAAAAGATGAACCCCAAAAATGAAACCTTCTGAACACCAAAGAGACACTTTGATCCCTTCACAAACAAAGAATTAGCACGCAGGACCTGAAACACCGTTCTGACCTGCTTCACATGAGACTCCCAATCATCCGAGAAGATCAAAATGTCATCTAAGTACACAATCAGGAATTTATCCAGGTACTCTCGGAAGATGTCATGCATAAAGGACTGAAACACTGATGGAGCATTGGCAAGTCCGAATGGCATTACTAGATACTCAAAATGGCCCTCGGGCGTATTAAATGCAGTTTTCCACTCATCGCCTCGCTTAATACGCACAAGATTATACGCACCATGAAGATCTATCTTGGTGAACCAACTAGCCCCCTTAATCCGAGCAAACAAATCAGATAACAATGGCAAGGGGTACTGAAATTTAACCGTGATCTTATTAAGAAGGCGGTAATCTATACAAGGTCTCAGCGAACCATCCTTCTTGGCCACAAAAAAGAACCCTGCTCCCAATGGCGACGATGACGGGCGAATATGCCCCTTCTCCAAAGACTCCTTCACATAACTCCGCATAGCGGCGTGCTCAGGCACAGATAAATTAAACAGTCGACCTTTTGGGAATTTACTACCAGGAATCAAATCGATAGCACAATCACAATCCCTATGCGGAGGTAGGGTATCGGACTTGGGCTCATCAATTAAATCCCGGTAATCAGACAAGAACTCAGGAACCTCAGAAGGGGTGGATGACGAAATAGTCAGAAATGGGACATCACCATGTACCCCCTGACAACCCCAGCTGGACACAGACATGGATTTCCAATCTAATTCTGGATTATGGACTTGTAGCCATGGCAACCCCAACACGACCACATCATGCAGATTATGCAACACCAGAAAGCGAATAACCTCCTGATGTGCAGGAGCCATGCACATGGTCAGCTGAGTCCAGTACTGAGGCTTATTCTTGGCCAAAGGTGTAGCATCAATTCCTCTCAATGGAATAGGACACTGCAAGGGCTCCAAGAAAAACCCACAACGCCTAGCATACTCCAAGTCCATCAAATTCAGAGCAGCGCCTGATGTTAGGACTGGCGGAACGCACCAAGAAAGATGTAATAGATGCGTTCGCAGTCCGGGGTCCACCGTGCAGGTAAAAACCTGCTGCTAGTAAATGGCAGCCTAATATGGCGGTGGAAGCGAATCCGGTAAAACCACAGGTCCGCAATACCGCACTAAAGAGTGCAAGCAAGGAGTCAGCGAACACAACCCCAAGACACAGGATTGAAGTCCGATTAGACCACTTGCTGACACAACACCGCAACAGGGTGTGTTAGGCAACTCTTATAATTAGAGCACCGAAGTGCGAACTGTGCCGTGCTGGCAGGCACCACTAAGCACCCATACGTGGGTCAGGAAGCGCACTACTGGTGCGTGGCGCCGCACTGGCGGTCACAGCAATAGACGCTGATACGTGTGTGACACGTTGAGTGATTAGTCAGGCGCTAGATAGCAGCCATACTCCATACGCGAACAGTCATACAATAGGGTAGGGGTATTTAATGAACGACTTGCACTCACAACAAACACACGTATTCAATTGTAAGACAATACTAGCGCATGGCCGTGCGGTCATGCGCAGTTTATATAGCAGCAGCACAGGAAGTGGCTACAGTACCTTTGCCCTTCCAAGACCTGCCAAAAGGACCAATGGAATGTGCTGCAGAGCCTGAGCACATGACCCTCAATCTCCAATGGGAGATCTTACCCTGGACATGCTCAGTACGTGCAGACAAGGACTTAGTCCCAGAGAAGTCCGCTCGCTGCTGACCAGCACTGACTTTAATGGCACAGACTGGAGAAGCCGCAGTAACTCTCAGAACAGAGTGAGAATGAGCAAGACGCTGGGACCGACGTCTTTGCTGAGCAGACTCCACTGCGGCTGGACAAGAATGGGAGACCGCAGCGGAGGTGGCTCGAGATTCCCCCTGTGCAGAAGCGGGAACTCGACCCCTAACACCTGAGTCCACAAATGCCATGACAGAATACGATGACAAAGAGCAGATCAAGGTAACAGACAGAAGAAATATTGACTGTACCATACCAATGGTGGCAGACCTAGCGAACCGCTTAGTGCGCTTAGGACAATCAGAGATAGCATGAGTGGAATCACCACAGTAGAAACACAGCCCATTCAGACGTCTGTGTTCTTGCCGTTCAACTCTGGTCAAAGTCCTATCGCACTGCATAGGCTCAGGTTTAAGCTCAGGTAATACCGCCAAATGACCGACGTCTTTGCTGAGCAGACTCCACTGCGGCTGGACAAGAATGGGAGACCGCAGCGGAGGTGGCTCGAGATTCCCCCTGTGCAGAAGCAGGAACTCGACCCCTAACATTACCCCCCCTCCTAGGGCCTTCCCCTCCTTGGGACTCGCTACGTTCGAAGGCAGCAATGAGCTGCGGAGCCTGAATGTGCTCAGCAGGCTCCCAGGATCTATCCTCAGGACCGTAACCCCTCCAATCCACCAAATAAAATTTTTTGCCACGAACCACCTTGTACCCCAAGATAGCGTTCACCTCGTAATCGTCCGTAGACGAACCCGACGTCCCAGTAGATGACTCAGAAAACCGGGACATGTAGACGGGCTTAAGCAGGGACACGTGAAAGGTGTCGGTGATACCTAGGCGTTGAGGAAGGGCCAGACGGTAAACCACAGGATTAACCTGTTCGAGGACCTTAAAAGGACCTAAGTAGCGAGGTGCAAACTTGGTAGACTCAACTCGTAGCCTGATGTTACGGGTGGAGAGCCACACTAAGTCGCCAGGAGCAAAGGTTGGAGCGGGGCGCCGATGTGCGTCGGCGGAGGACCTCATTCTCTCCTTGGAAGCCTGAATGGCATCCTGAGTGCGATCCCAAATGTCCCGTGCCTCCACAGCCCAGTCTGCCACCCTGGAATCGGCGGAAGACACGGGCATGGACACAGGTACCCGCGGATGCTGACCATAGTTAAGGAGGAATGGAGTCTGTCCAGTGAAATCAGCGACGGCATTGTTAAGAGCAAACTCCGCCCACGGTAGCAAAGATGCCCAGTCATCCTGCTTAGCCGAAACAAAATGTCGCAGATATGTGACCAAGGTCTGGTTGGCTCTCTCTACCAACCCATTCGTCTCGGGATGATAAGCCGAAGAGAGATTCAACTCGATACTGAGAAGACGACAAAGCTCTCTCCAGAACCGAGACGCAAACTGGGGACCTCGGTCACTGACAATTTTGTCTGGCATACCGTGAAGACGAAAGATGTGTTTGACAAACAACGCTGCCAAGGCCCGTGCAGAAGGTAACCGGGGAAGCGGCACCAAATGCACCATTTTAGAAAAATGGTCGGTGATTACCCAAATAATGGTACAGCCACGAGACTTGGGCAGACCCTCAACAAAATCCATCCCGACCATCTCCCAGGGCCTTTCTGCCACCAGCAGAGGGTATAACAAACCAGCTGGCCGTTGTCGGGAAGACTTATTCTTGGCACAAGAGACACATGCCTGAACGTAGTCTCCGACGTCACGAACCATATGTGGCCACCAGTACGTCCTCGCCAGTAGCTCAGATGCCCTTTTTGCCCCAAAGTGTCCACCCACTCTGGATGAATGAGCCCAAGCGAGAACCTCCGGACGCAAATTGATGGGAACAAAAGTCTTGCCCGGGGCACAGACTCCAGCGAAACCGGAGCTACAGTTCTCAGACTCTCCGAAGGGACAATGAGCCGAGGCTCGTCCTCCTCCTCCTCAGCTGACACGAAGGAGCGAGAGAGAGCGTCAGCACGAATGTTCTTCTCCCCGGCGAGATAATGTAGGGTAAAGTGGAACCGGGAGAAAAACAAGGACCATCTGGCCTGACGAGAATTCAGCCGCTGGGCTGTTTGTAAATAGACCAAATTCTTGTGATCCGTGAAAACTTGGAATGGGAACCGAGCACCCTCCAAGAGATGTCTCCACTCCGAAAAGGCCAACTTCATTGCCAGCAACTCTCTATCCCCGATGGAGTAATTTCTCTCCGCTGGTGTGAAGGTCTTTGAGAAAAAGAAGCATGGGTGCTTCCGACCCTGAGCATCCTTTTGATAGAGGACTGCTCCAGCACCAGCGGATGAGGCATCCACTTCCAAAAGGAATGGCTTACCCACATCGGGACGATTTAAGATAGGAGCACTGGCAAAATGGGACTTTATAGAAGAGAAGGCCTTGGAGACCCCTTCGGACCACAATTTGGGATTCGCTCCCTTCTTGGTGAGGGATACCAAGGGAGCTACCAAAGTTGAGAAGTGGGGAATGAACTGGCGATAGTAATTTATGAACCCCATAAAGCGCTGCACCGCTTTAAGAGAATGGGGTTCCTGCCAGTCCATCACTGCTTGTAATTTGGCAGGATCCATAGCCAATCCCTGGGCCGAGATGATATAGCCCAGGAAAGGCAAGGACTCCTGTTCAAACACACACTTCTCCAACTTTGCATATAAGGAATTCGCCCGTAAGAGTTCGAAGACTCTGCCAACATCTCTCCGGTGGGAGTCAATATCTGGAGAGAAGATGAGAATATCATCCAGATAGACTACAACCGAGGTGGAAAGCATATCCCGGAAGATATCGTTGACAAAGTCCTGAAAAACGGCTGGGGCATTACAGAGCCCGAAGGGCATCACCAGGTACTCATAGTGCCCATTACTGGTATTGAAAGCCGTTTTCCATTCGTCCCCCTCATGGATGCGAATTAAGTTGTAGGCACCCCGCAGATCTAGTTTGGTGAATATCTTTGCTCCCCTTAGCCTGTCAAAGAGCTCCGATATCAGGGGCAACGGGTACTTATTTTTAATGGTGATAGCATTGAGACCCCTGCAATCAATGCAAGGACGTAATTCCCCGTTCTTCTTCTGTACGAAGAAGAATCCCGCCCCTGCAGGAGACACTGACTTCCTAATGAATCCTCTTGCCAAATTCTCCTGGATGTATTGAGACATAGCCTCCGTCTCAGGGAGAGAGAGGGGATATACCCTTCCCCGAGGAGGTTCAGCTCCAGGCAAGAGGTCAATAGGACAGTCATAGGGGCGATGAGGCGGTAGAGTCTCTGCTGCCTTTTTAGAGAATACATCTGCATAGCACCAATAGTACCTTGGAAGAGATGAAAGGTCTGCGGGTACCTCGGTAGTAGAGACCTGTACACACTCACTCACACACCTGCCCATACAAGACTTACTCCAACCCAATATTCTCCCAGAGGACCACTCAATATGTGGGGAGTGATAACGGAGCCAGGGTATTCCCAGTAAAATCTCATCCATTCCCTCGGGTAGGACTAGAAGGGAAATAATCTCCCGGTGGGAAGGGGACATGGACAACGAGAATGGAACAGTCTGGTGTGTGATTTGTTGTGGAAGTGTCGACCAATTCACAACTCTAACAGTTACAGGTTTGGCGAGCATAACAAGTGGTACAGCGTGGCGCAGAGCAAAAGCAGAGGATATGAAATTGCCCTCTGCTCCTGAATCCACACAAAGCTCGACTGGTAGAGTGGATGAGTCAAACAGGATTGTCCCTTTAAAGGACAGTTTGGAGGAAAAAGCCGCTGTGTCTAGTGAACCTCCCCCTAAGGTTACTAGACGCGATCGTTTTCCCGACCGCCGTGGACATTTATTAGTGTAATGTCCTCGTTGGTGACAATTTTTACAAACCATGGGTACTCGAGCGGCCTGAGACTTAGGTCCTGCTCGAGAAACCTCCATGGGCTCATGGGAGTCGGATGCCAAAACGGAAGATTCAAGAGGTCTGGCGAAGGTGGGAGCCAGTTTAAACCTCTGCCTACACTGGGTCTGCTCTAACCTTCGTTCGTAAAAAAGGAGGTCGATGCGGGTAGATAGAGAAATAAGCTCCTCCAGTGTGGCGGGTATCTCCCTGGTGGCTAAGGCGTCCTTCACGTGGTCTGCCAGTCCCCTCCAGAACACCGGAATTAGAACTTTATCCGACCACTCTAACTCCGAGGCTAGAGTCCGGAATTGGATGGCAAACTGACTGACCACGGACGAACCCTGAGTGATTGTCAATAACTGGAGCGCGGTATCGTGTGTAATACGGGGTCCCAAAAAGACCTGCTTCAGAGCGTCCATAAAGAGCGGAGCACTCTGTACCACACGGTCATCACGCTCCCAAAGTGGCGTTGCCCACTCCAACGCCCTGCCCGACAAGAGAGATAAAATAAATCCCACTTTCGCCCGTTCCGTAGGGAAACGCGCCGCCAGGAGCTCAAGGTGTATGGAGCACTGGCTTACGAATCCGCGACATTGTTTACTGTCACCAGCAAACTTGTCAGGAAGCGGGAGGCGGGATAAAGTCAGGGCAGAGGTGGCAGCGGACAAACTGGCTGCGGCTACACTTGCAGCCTGAACAGTGACAGCAGTGACATCCACAGCTGAGGTTGAACGCTCTAGAGCCGCCAACCTTCCCTCCAGCTGCTGGATGTACCGCTGTAAACGATGATCGTCTTCCATTTACTAGCCAGACCCTGGCGCTAGTATTCTGTTAGGACTGGCGGAACGCACCAAGAAAGATGTAATAGATGCGTTCGCAGTCCGGGGTCCACCGTGCAGGTAAAAACCTGCTGCTAGTAAATGGCAGCGTAATATGGCGGTGGAAGCGAACCCGGTAAAACCACAGGTCCGCAATACCGCACTAAAGAGTACAAGCAAGGAGTCAGCGAACACAACCCCAAGACACAGGATTGAAGTCCGATTAGACCACTTGCTGACACAACACCGCAACAGGGTGTGTTAGGCAACTCTTATAATTAGAGCACCGAAGTGCGAACTGTGCCGTGCTGGCAGGCACCACTAAGCACCCAGACGTGGGTCAGGAAGCGCACCACTGGCGGGTGGCGCCGCACTGGCGGTCACAGCAATAGACGCTGATACGTGTGTGACACGTTGAGTGATTAGTCGGGCGCTAGATAGCAGCCATACTCCATACGCGAACAGTAATACAATAGGGTAGGGGTATTTAATGAACGACTTGCACTCACAACAAACACACGTATTCAATTGTAAGACAATACTAGCGCATGGCCGTGCGGTCATGCGCAGTTTATATAGCAGCACAGGAAGTGGCTACAGTACCTTTGCCCTTCCAAGACCTGCCAAAAGGACCAATGGAATGTGCTGCAGAGCCTGAGCACATGACCCTCGATCTCCAATGGGAGATCTTACCCTGGACATGCTCAGTACGTGCAGACAAGGACTTAGTCCCAAAGAAGTCTGCTCGCTGCTGACCAGCACTGACTTTAATGGCAGAGACTGGAGAAGCAGCAGTAACTCTCAGAACAGAGTGAGAATGAGCAAGACGCTGGGACCGACGTCTTTGCTGAGCAGACTCCACTGCGGCTGGACAAGAATGGGAGACCGCAGCGGAGGTGGCTCGAGATTCCCCCTGTGCAGAAGCGGGAACTCGACCCCTAACACCTGAGTCCACAAATGCCATGACAGAATACGATGACAAAGAGCAGATCAAGGTAACAGACAGAAGAAATATTGACTGTACCATACCAATGGTGGCAGACCTAGCGAACCGCTTAGTGCGCTTAGGACAATCAGAGATAGCATGAGTGGAATCACCACAGTAGAAACACAGCCCATTCAGACGTCTGTGTTCTTGCCGTTCAACTCTGGTCAAAGTCCTATCGCACTGCATAGGCTCAGGTTTAAGCTCAGGTAATACCGCCAAATGGTGCACAGATTTACGCTTGCGCAAGCGTCGACCGATCTGAATGGCCAAAGACATAGACTCATTCAGACCAGCAGGAATAGGAAATCCCACCATGACATCCCTAAGGGCTTCAGAGAGACCTTTTCTGAAAATAGCTGTGAGCGCACCTTCATTCCACTGAGTGAGTACGGACCACTTTCTAAATTTCTGACAATATACCTCTATTTCATCCTGACCCTGACACAGAGCCAGCAAATTCTTCTCTGCCTGATCCACAGAATTAGGCTCATCGTACAGCAATCCGAGCGCCAGGAAAAATGCATCGATATTACTTAATGCAGGATCTCCTGACGCAAGAGAAAATGCCCAGTCCTGAGGGTCGCCACGCAAAAAAGAAATAACGATCCTAACTTGTTGAACTGGGTCACCAGAGGAGCGAGGTTTCAAAGCCAGAAATAGTTTACAATTATTTTTGAAACTCAGAAATTTAGTTCTATCTCCAAAAAACAAATCAGGAATAGGAATTCTCGGTTCTAACATAGAATTCTGAACCACAAAGTCTTGAATACTTTGTACTCTTGCCGTGAGCTGATCCACACATGAAGACAGACCTTTAATGTCCATTGCTACACCTGTGTCCTGAACCACCCAAATGTCTAGGGGAAAAAAAAGGCAAAACACAGTGCAGAGAAAAAAGAATGGTCTCAGAACTTCTTTTTTCCCTCTATTGGGAATCATTAGTACTTTGGGCCTCCAGTACTGTTATGAAAGGTAATTCAGTACCACAATGGACATAGAGGTCAGCGCACATACAGTGACCTGGCAATAACCCAAAAAACAAGAACGAGCTCTGAGATGTGGGAACTCTGTTGACCGAAATCCCTAATCCTCTCCAACCACACTAAAGGCAGCCGTGGATTGCGCCTAACGCTCCCTATGCAACTCGGCACGGCCTGAGAAACTAGCTAGCCTGAAGATAGAAAATAAGCCTACCTTGCCTCAGAGAAATACCCCAAAGGAAAAGGCAGCCCCCACATATAATGACTGTGAGTTAAGATGAAAAGACAAACGTAGAGATGAAATAGATTTAGCAAAGTGAGGCCCAACTTTCTGAACAGAGCGAGGATAGGAAAGGTAACTTTGCGGTCAACACAAAACCCTACAGAAACCACGCAAAGGGGGCAAAAAGACCCTCTGTACCGAACTAACGGCACGGAGGTACACCCTCTGCGTCCCAGAGCTTCCAGCAAGCAGAAAAAAACAAATTGACAAGCTGGACAGAAAAAAACAGCAAACAAATAGCAAAGAGGAACTTAGCTATGCAGAGCAGCAGGCCACAGGAACGATCCAGGAGAAAACAGGTCCAATACTAGAACATTGACTGGAGGCCAGGATCAAAGCACTAGGTGGAGTTAAATAGAGCAGCAACTAACGACTTCACCACATCACCTGAGGAAGGAAACTCAGAAGCCGAAGTACCACTTTCCTCCACCAACGGAAGCTCACAGAGAGAACCAGCCGAAGTACCACTTGTGACCACAGGAGGGAGCTCTGCCACAGAATTCACAACAGTTATCATAGTTGGGAAAACATGTAGATGATTGCAGTAGGGTGTTAGAAATGAGTGTGGGGATGTGTTGAGGAGGGCTAGGATTTGGGGATGAGTCACCAGCAATGAGGAGTATCGGACAGAGCGTTAGAAGGTGGGAGCATGATAGGACATGGTGTGGCCGTGTGTCTGGAGAAAAAGGATTGTATGTTTTGGAACAGTTCTGAGGAGTAGGTGAGATAGCTGGGAGGATGGAGGGGGAAATTACTAGTTCCTTACTAGGTGGGGAATTACAGGAGATAGGGAAAAATAGATCATTATTGGGGTGAAAGTGATAGGAAACCTGAACATTGTAGTGGTCTTATAAACGGTTACCACACAACGAGGGCGCTGAAGCTGTCAGGCAGGTTTTGAGGAGCATTGGAAGACAGGCTTATTTTGTGGAACTTGTGTGTGGGGGTTTGTTTCTTATTTTAAAACAACACGTTCAAATTTATGGACACATGGTGTTAGGGCTAGCGGAACGCACCAAATATTAAGACAGATAGAGTATGGTGCGTTCGCAGCCCGGGGTCCACCGTGCAGAGATGGAACCTGCTGCCAAGTAACGACGGACTATATGGCGGTACTCATAAGTATACACACGTGGGTTAAACTTCACCCAACGTGAAGGAAGCGATCCTGTTGCGTCACAGGACCGCGGTACCGCACATAGAGCGTGAGCAAGTAGTCAGCAAACTCAACCCCAACTAGGATTGAAGTCCGATTAGACCCTTGCTGGCATAACACCGCAACTGGGTGTGTAAGGAAATTAAATAACGATTTTAAGGCACAAGAGTGCATGCGGTGCCGCACTGACGAACGCCACTAACCACCCAGGCTTGGGTAAGGAAAGCACAGAGGAAGTGCACGGCGCCGTACTGGCGGTCACAGCAACTGGATGCTGTAATGTGTGATTCGTGCTGTAGGCTAAGTCGGGCGCTAGAAAGCAACCATACACCTTCCGCAAACAGACATTCAATAGGGTAGGGGTATTCAAGGATGACTTGCACTCACAACATACACACATTAACAATTGTACACTAGCGCATGGCCGTGCGGTCATGCGCAGTTTATATAGTTGCAGCACAGGAAGTGGCCACAGAAACTTTGCCCTTCCAAGACCTGCCAAGAGGACCAATGGAATGTGCTGCAGAGCCTGAGCACATGACCCTCGATCTCCAACGGGAGATCTTGCCCTGGGCATGCTCAGTGTGTGCAGACAAGGACTTAGTCCCAGAGAAGTCCGCTCGCTGCTGACCAGCACTGACTTTAATGGCAGAAGCTGAAGAAGCAGCAGTAACTCTCTGTACAGCGTGAGACTGAGCAAGACTCTGGGACCGACGTCCCTGCTGAGCAGACTCCACTGCGGCTGGATAAGAATGGGAGACCACAGCGGAGATGGCTCGAGATTCCCCCTGTGCAGAAGCGGGAACTCGACCTCTAACATTACCCACCCTCCTAGGGCCCCCCCCCCTCCTTGGGCCTCGCTACGCTCGAAGGCAGCAATGAGCTGTGGGGCCCGAATGTTTTCTGCAGGCTCCCATGACCTGTCCTCTGGGCCATAACCCTTCCAATCCACCAGATAGAACTTTTTGCCGCGTACCACCTTGCACCCCAAAATAGCGTTCACCTCGTAATCGTCCGTAGACGAACCCGATGTCCCGGCAGATGACTCGGAAAACCGGGACATGTATACGGGTTTCAAGAGGGACACATGAAAGGTGTCGGTGATACCCAAGCGTGGAGGAAGAGCCAAATGGTAGACCACAGGATTAACCTGTTCGAGAACCTTGAAGGGACCCAAGTAGCGAGGAGCAAACTTAGTGGACTCAACTCGCAGCCTGATGTTACGGGCGGAGAGCCACACCAAGTCGCCAGGAGCAAAGGTCGGAGCGGGACGCCGATGAACATCGGCGGAGGACCTCATTCTCTCCTTGGAGGCCCGAATGGCATCCTGCGTGCGGTCCCAAATGTCCCGTGCCTCCACAGCCCAGTCTGCCACCCTGGAGTCAGCAGAAGACACAGGCATGGGCACAGGAACACGCGGATGCTGACCGTAATTTAGGAGGAATGGAGTCTGACCGGTAGAGTCGGCTACGGCATTGTTAAGTGCAAACTCTGCCCACGGTAGCAAGGATGCCCAGTCATCCTGCCTGGCAGAAACAAAATGTCGTAAATATGTGACCAAGGTCTGGTTGGCCCTCTCTACCAACCCATTCATCTCGGGATGATATGCCGAAGAGAGATTCAACTCAATACAGAGTAGACGACAAAGCTCTCTCCAGAATCGAGACGCAAACTGGGGACTCCGGTCACTAACAATTTTGTCTGGCATACCGTGTAGGCGAAATATATGCTTGACGAACAAGACAGCCAACGCCCGTGCAGAAGGTAGCCGTGGAAGAGGCACCAAGTGCACCATTTTGGAAAAATGGTCGGTGATCACCCAGATAATGGTGCAGTTACGAGACTTGGGTAAGCCCACCACAAAGTCCATCCCGACCATCTCCCAGGGCCTGTCCGCCACCAGCAGAGGATAAAGCAAACCAGCTGGCCGTTGCCGAGGAGTCTTGTTCTTGGTGCAAGAGACACACGCCCGAACATACTCTGCGACATCACGAGCCATATGCGGCCACCAGTATGTCCTCGCCAGTAACTCAGATGTCCTTTTGGTACCAAAATGTCCACCCACCCTGGACGAGTGTGCCCAAGAGAGAACCTCCGGTCGCAAATTGGATGGAACAAAAGTCTTGCCCGGGGGCACAAACTCTAGCGAAACCGGGGCCACAGTTCTCAAGCTCTCGGTGGGGACAATAAGCCGAGGCTCCTCCTCCTCCTCCGCAGATGACACCACGGAGCGAGAGAGAGCGTCGGCCCGAATGTTCTTCTCCCCAGAAAGAAAATGGAGGGTGAAATGAAACCGGGAGAAGAATAAGGACCATCTGGCCTGGCGAGAATTCAACCGCTGGGCTGTCTGCAGGTACACCAAATTTTTATGGTCTGTGAAGACTTGGAAGGGAAAACGTGCACCCTCCAAAAGATGTCTCCACTCCGAGAAAGCCAACTTCATGGCTAGCAACTCCCTGTCCCCAATGGAATAATTCCTCTCTGCTGGTGAGAAGGTCTTGGAAAAAAAAAAGCAAGGATGCTTCCGACCTGGAGCATCCTTTTGGAAGAGGACTGCTCCAGCACCAACAGAAGAGGCATCCACCTCCATGATAAATGGCTTATCAACATCGGGGCAATGTAGGATGGGAGCGCTAGCGAAGTGTGACTTTATAGAGTTAAAGGCCTTGGAGACCTCCTCAGACCACAATTTGGGATTCGCCCCCTTCTTGGTGAGGGCAACCAAGGGAGCTACCAAAGTTGAGAAGTGCGGAATGAACTGGCGATAATAATTAATGAACCCCATAAAGCGCTGCACCTCTTTAAGAGAACGGGGTTCCTGCCAGTCCATCACAGCCTGTAGTTTTGCAGGATCCATAGCCAATCCCTGGGCAGAGATGATGTAGCCTAGGAAAGGTAAGGACTCCTGCTCAAACATACACTTCTCCAACTTGGCATAGAGGGAGTTTGCCCATAGGAGGTCGAAGACTTTGCAAACATCTCTCCGGTGGGAGTCAATATCTGGAGAGTAGATGAGAATATCATCCAGATAGACTACGACCGAGGTGGAAAGCATATCCCGGAAGATATCGTTCACAAAGTCTTGGAAAACGGCTGGGGCATTACAGAGCCCGAAGGGCATCACCAGATATTCATAGTGCCCATCCCTGGTGTTAAAAGCCGTCTTCCATTCGTCCCCCTCACAAATGCGAATCAGGTTGTAAGCACCCCGCAGATCTAATTTAGTAAATACCCTTGCTCCCCGAAGCCTATCGAAGAGCTCAGATATCAAGGGCAAAGGATACTTGTTCTTAACGGTGATGGCGTTAAGACCCCTGTAGTCTATGCATAGACGCAATTCTCCATTCTTCTTCTGCACGAAGAAGAACCCTGCCCCAGCAGGTGACACTGACTTCCTAATGAATCCTCTTGCCAGATTTTCCTGGATGTACTGTGACATTGCCTCCATCTCCGGGAGAAATAGCGGATAGACTCGACCCCGGGGAGGCTCAGCACCAGGCAAGAGATCAATAGGACAGTCATAGGGGCGATGGGGCGGAAGGATCTCCGCCGCCTTTTTGGAGAACACGTCTGCATAAAACCAATACTGCTTGGGGAGAGAGGAAAGATCTGCGGGTACCTCTGTAGTGGCAACCTGAACGCATTCCCTCTGACACCTACCCCCACAAGATTCGCCCCATCCCAGGATTCTGCCAGAGGACCACTCGATATGAGGAGAGTGGTACCGTAGCCAAGGTATTCACAACAGGACCTCATCAATTCCCTCAGGAATGACGAGCAGAGATATAATCTCCTGATGAGATGGCGACATGGACAGAGTAAAAGGGATGTTTCAGAAGTGAAGGATAGCATCCAATCCAGGTGAAGAAATAAACACTTTATTGTGCCATAGGTGCAACGTTTCAACCCCAAAGGGGTCTTTATCAAGCATACATGATAATCAAAATGACGGCCTTATATAGGAAGTGGATCACCACCACCTGACAGGTCCGCCCACAACATTTACATAAATAATATCTGGTGATCATATTAATCATAAAAAACATATACATAGTGAGACATACATAATTAAAATCTCATTGCATTAATATCACATAACCTCGTTGTTGGCAATAGTGTTCAAATTCATAGTAATCCGCACATGTCAACGGTAGAAAGTAAACAAACAAAGCCGCATGTCGCTTATAAGCCTATCAGAGGACTCATGGGGGCTATTGTGAGTGTGAGCTGCCTATCACTGAACTTATATCACATCACTACTGATTAACCAATCTAAGCCTTTGGTGAAGGTCCAATCCAGGGCACTGATACAAATCAAGTCCATGCATTGTAGCCAATCCAGGCTCCGTATCTGCTTACATAGAACCACCCCCCAGGCTGATCATTATCATACTCCATGGCAACATAGATAATAGCATTCAAGGCTCACTTCACTCACCCCTTAAGATATCCAATCACAGTGAGCAAGCCCGCCGGCCACACGGCAGCGCCAAGCATGTAAAAACATGCGGCGCCGCTGAAAGCAGCCGAGAGGCATGCCCACCCAAACCGGTACACGCCCCACATAATGGAAACAATCATGACTCTGTATCTGCATCCGCCCCCACTCAGGTCACATGACCGACCGGCCTTCCATACGCGTCAGCCCAAGCCTGCCCATTATATCGCACAAAAGCCCAGGACTGAGTGCGCACGCCTGACGGCTTCCCAGCGGTGCATGAAAACACAGCGCCGTCACAGAAAGCCGAAAGGCGCGCCCCCCGGCCACCGGACACCCCCCACTTCCAGGGCTAAAATAATGTGCTAATGATCCATCCGTACCCTTACTATTACTAAGGTGCTCATGCTAATGATCCATCTGTACCCTTATTCTTACTAAAGCGCTCATGCCATTAAACATACGGGCATACAGAAGAGAGGTATGTGAAGACATTAAAGTCCCCCATCTAAACATATTTAGAGGCAGTCCTCTTAATTAACCCCTCAATAAATATAAAGGGCCATAGTAAGCTAAAGATAGCTCAGACCCACCATAGTTGATAGACAACTATATGGGGAAACATACAAGTGAACCATCTTGACTAATATAACGCCATATCCATGGCTATATAGCCCATTATAAAGGCAGGACGTCACCTCAAACTACAGGAGACAACCAACCAATTTATTGTATGTCAATTCACATACTCTAAAAAAACAAAAAATGCAATAAGTAATATACCAATCACCACATTAAAAACAATCTAAACGGATGCGAGCCACACGAACCATATAAAGATTGATCAAGATACACATAATGAGAGATTGTAGTCAACATTTAACCCCCCAGGCTGTCGAGAGCCCAACCTCGATATCCATCTAAGTTCTTTCTTTTTTAATTATTTAACCCTGTCTCCACCCCTACGTAAAGGAGGCACGCCATCAATCACCCTAAACCGTAACTGACTAACTGAGTGTCCACTCTCAATGAAGTGTTTAGGTGTTGGTAACTCCATCATCTTGGTTCTGATGGTACTTTTATGTTTACTGATGCGTGCCTTTATTTCCATTGTGGTCTCCCCCACATATGTGAGTCCACAGGGACAAACAATAAGATAAATAACAAAACTTGAGGTGCACGTGTACCTCTCCCTGATGGAAAACTTCTGGCCTGTGCGAGGATGATTAAAAAAATCTCCCTTGATCATATTCCCACAGCACGCACATCCCAAACAGGGAAAATTTCCAAATTTCGGGGGACCTAACGTCTTCTGTACACTGACCACTGTAGGACCAATGTCAGATTTGACTAATTTATCCTTTAAATTACGTCCTCTTTTGTAGGATAAAATCGGTGGCAACAGCCATCACCCAAGGAATATGGTTGAGTCATTACCATGGAGCCAGATGCTTAGAGTTAGGAGGATAGTGGCTGATGACTCACGTCTTGACTCTAGATTGGATGAGATGTGCCTTAAATTTTTGAGTAGAGGTTATCCTGTGAATGGAGTTAGAAAACATGTGGAACGGGCTAAAGGGACATCTAGAGCGGCCACAAGGGAGAAAAAAATTAGGGTTAGAGAGAAGCGAATTCCCTTTGAGTCCACCTTTAATACAGCTAGTGGGTTGATGAAAAATATGATTTTGAAACATTGGCACATTTTACATCAAGGTCTGCCTGACATTGAAGAATTTGCCCTGCCACCGATTTTATCCTACAAAAGAGGACGTAATTTAAAGGATAAATTAGTCAAATCTGACGTTGGTCCTACAGTGGTCAGTGTACAGAGGACGTTAGGTCCCCCGAAAATTTGGAAATTTTCCCTGTTTGGGATGTGCGTGCTGTGGGAATATGATCAAGGGAGATTTTTTTAATCATCCTCGCACAGGCCAGAAGTTTTCCATCAGGGAGAGGTACACGTGCACCTCAAGTTTTGTTATTTATCTTATTGTTTGTCCCTGTGGACTCACATATGTGGGGGAGACCACAATGGAAATAAAGGCACGCATCAGTAAACATAAAAGTACCATCAGAACCAAGATGATGGAGTTACCAATACCTAAACACTTCATTGAGAGTGGACACTCAGTTAGTCAGTTACGGTTTAGGGTGATTGATGGCGTGCCTCCTTTACGTAGGGGTGGAGACAGGGTTAAATAATTAAAAAAGAAAGAACTTAGATGGATATCGAGGTTGGGCTCTCGACAGCCTGGGGGGTTAAATGTTGACTACAATCTCTCATTATGTGTATCTTGATCAATCTTTATATGGTTCGTGTGGCTCGCATCCGTTTAGATTGTTTTTAATGTGGTGATTGGTATATTACTTATTGCATTTTTTGTTTTTTTAGAGTATGTGAATTGACATACAATAAATTGGTTGGTTGTCTCCTGTCAGTTTGAGGCGACGTCCTGCCTTTATAATGGGCTATATAGCCATGGATATGGCGTTATATTAGTCAAGATGGTTCACTTGTATGTTTCCCCATATAGTTGTCTATCAACTATGGTGGGTCTGAGCTATCTTTAGCTTACTATGGCCCTTTATATTTATTGAGGGGTTAATTAAGAGGACTGCCTCTAAATATGTTTAGATGGGGGACTTTAATGTCTTCACATACCTCTCTTCTGTATGCCCGTATGTTTAATGGCATGAGTGCTTTAGTAAGAATAAGGGTACAGATGGATCATTAGCATGAGCGCCTTAGTAATGGTAAGGGTACGGATGGATCATTAGCACATTATTTTAGCCCTGGAAGTGGGCGGTGTCCGGTGGCCGGGGGGCGCGCCTTTCGGCTTTCTGTGACGGCGCTGTGTTTTCATGCGCCGCTGGGAAGCCGTCAGGCGTGCGCACTCAGTCCTGGGCTTTTGTGCGATATAGTGGGCAGGCTTGGGCTGACGCGTATGGAAGGCCGGTCGGTCATGTGACCTGAGTGGGGGCGGATGCAGATACAGAGTCATGATTGTTTCCATTATGTGGGGCGTGTACCGGTTTGGGTGGGCGTGCCTCTCGGCTGCTTTCAGTGGCGCCGCATGTTTTTACATGCTTGGCGCTGCCGTGTGGCCGGCGGGCTTGCTCACTGTGATTGGATATCTTAAGGGGTGAGTGAAGTGAGCCTTGAATGCTATTATCTATGTTGCCATGGAGTATGATAATGATCAGCCTGGGGGGTGGTTCTATGTAAGCAGATACGGAGCCTGGATTGGCTACAATGCATGGACTTGATGTGTATCAGTGCCCTGGATTGGACCTTCACCAAAGGCTTAGATTGGTTAATCAGTAGTGATGTGATATAAGTTCAGTGATAGGCAGCTCACACTCACAATAGCCCCCATGAGTCCTCTGATAGGCTTATAAGCGACATGCGGCTTTGTTTGTTTACTTTCTACCGTTGACATGTGCGGATTACTATGAATTTGAACACTATTGCCAACAACGAGGTTATGTGATATTAATGCAATGAGATTTTAATTATGTATGTCTCACTATGTATATGTTTTTTATGATTAATATGATCACCAGATATTATTTATGTAAATGTTGTGGGCGGACCTGTCAGGTGGTGGTGATCCACTTCCTATATGAGGCCGTCATTTTGATTATCATGTATGCTTGATAAAGACCCCTTTGGGGTTGAAACGTTGCACCTATGGCACAATAAAGTGTTTATTTCTTCACCTGGATTGGATGCTGTCCTTCACTTCTGAAACTTTGGTATGTACTCCTCCATTTGGATCCTGTGGAGTTAGGACGAGCAACCATTTTATACTACAGAGTGCTTTTTGCCGCCATTTTGCTGTTTGGAGAGTAAAAGGGATGGTCTGGTGTGTTATCTGTGAGGGCAGTGCCGACCCATTCACCACTCGTACCGTTACTGGTTGAGCTAGCATAACCAGGGGTATTGCGTGACGTTGGGCGAAGGCAGAAGACATAAAATTGCCCTCCGCCCCAGAATCCACGCAGAGCTCTACCGAGTGGGAGAATGAGCCTATAGTAATTGTCCCCTTAAAGGACAATTTAGAGGCAAACGTCGCCGTGTTTAGTGTACCTCCACCTACTACCACTAAACGCTGACGTTTCCTCGATCGCTGAGAACATCTGGTGGCTAGATGTCCTGACTGCTGGCAAACATGACAGACCTTAAGTGCACAAGCGGTCCGGGACTTAGATCCCGCTTGTGACACTTCCCTGGCCTCATGTGACTCAGTAACCAGGGCCGGAGATTCCAGAGGTTTGGCGAAGGTAGGAGCCAGCCGAAACCTCTGCCTACACTGGGCTCGCTCTAACCTCCGCTCATTAAAACGGAGGTCAATTCGAGTGGAGACAGTTATTAACTCCTCCAGTGTGGCAGGAATCTCCCTAGTGGCCAGAGCGTCCTTAACGTGGTCAGCCAGGCCCCTCCAAAATATGGGGATAAGAGCTTTATCCGACCAATCCAGCTCAGAAGCTAAAGTGCGGAATTGGACGGCGAATTGACTGACCAAGGGCTCACCCTGAGTTAATGCCAGCAGTTGGAGCGCCGTATCATGGGTGACTTGAGGTCCTAAAAAGACCTGTTTCAGAGTGCTCAGAAACAGCGGAGCACTCTGCACCACATGATCGCCACGCTTCCACAGCGGCGTAGCCCATTCCAACGCCCTGTCCGACAAGAGAGACACTATAAATCCCACCTTAGCCCGCTCTGTGGGAAAACGTGCAGCCAGGAGCTCGAGGTGAATAGAGCACTGACTCACAAATCCCCTACAAAACTTGCTATCACCAGAAAATTTTTCTGGAAGCGGGAGGCGAGAAAATGTCGGAGCAGGGGTGGCAATGGACAGGGTTGCTGCAGCCACGCTTGCAGCCTGTACAGTAACCGCGGTAACATCCACAGCTGAGGTTGCGCTCTCAAGAGCCGCCAACCTACCCTCCAGCTGCTGGATATACCGCAAGGATTGCTGTTTGTCCGTCATTACTAGCCAGACCCTGGCGCTAGTGTAATGTTAGGGCTAGCGGAACGCACCAAATATTAAGACAGATGGAGTATGGTGCGTTCGCAGCCCGGGGTCCACCGTGCAGAGATGGAACCTGCTGCCAAGTAACGACGGACTATATGGCGGTACTCATAAGTATACACACGTGGGTTAAACTTCACCCAACGTGAAGGAAGCGATCCTGTTGCGTCACAGGACCGCGGTACCGCACATAGAGCGCGAGCAAGTAGTCAGCGAACTCAACCCCTACTAGGATTGAAGTCCGATTAGACCCTTGCTGGCATAACACCGCAACTGGGTGTATAAGGAAATTAAATAACGATTTTAAGGCACAAGAGTGCATGCGGTGCCGCACTGACGAACGCCACTAACCACCCAGGCTTGGGTAAGGAAAGCACAGAGGAAGTGCACGGCATCGTACTGGCGGTCACAGCAACTGGACGCTGTAATGTGTGATTCGTGCTGTAGGCTAAGTCGGGCGCTAGATAGCAACCATACACCTTCCGCGAACAGACATTCAATAGGGTAGGGGTATCCAAGGACGACTTGTACTCACAACATACACACATTAACAATTGTACACTAGCGCATGGCCGTGCGGTCATGCGCAGTTTATATAGTTGCAGCACAGGAAGTGGCCACAGAAACTTTGCCCTTCCAAGACCTGCCAAGAGGGCCAATGGAATGTGCTGCAGAGCCTGAGCACATGACCCTCGATCTCCAACGGGAGATCTTGCCCTGGGCATGCTCAGTGTGTGCAGACAAGGACTTAGTCCCAGAGAAGTCCGCTCGCTGCTGACCAGCACTGACTTTAATGGCAGAAGCTGAAGAAGCAGCAGTAACTCTCTGTACAGCATGAGACTGAGCAAGACGCTGGGACCGACGTCCCTGCTGAGCAGACTCCACTGTGGCTGGATAAGAATGGGAGACTGCACCAGAGATGGCTCGAGATTCCCCCTGTGCAGAAGCGGGAACTCGAGACCTAACACATGGTATCTACAAAACCTCTTTTTGGCTATATTTGAAGAAAAGTTCATTTATTCTCTGGATAATTGTTTTTTGAAACATATTAAACTTTATATAAGATATTTGGACGATATCTTCATGGTGTGGGATAGAACTTAGGAAGTTTTCACCAGTTTTGTAGAACATCTGAATCTATCCAACACCATGAACATGAAATTCAAATCGTATTTTAGAAAACTCTTTTTGGAATTTCTAGACGTCAAAATATGGATTGAACAGTGGGCTATTAAAACAGAGGTTTACCGAAAACCATCTTCTTCTAATTCCCTATTACATTTTAATAGTGCTCATCCTCATTACACAAAACAATCATTACCGTACAGTCAATTTATGAAGGTAAAAAGAGTGAACAGTAGTTTTGAGCGATACCGTCCGATATTTGAAAGTATCGGTATTGGATAGTATCGGCCGATATCCGAAAAATATCGGATATCACCGATACCGATATCCGATACCAATACAAGTCAATGGGACACAAATATCGGAAGGTATCCGTAATGGTTCCCAGGGTCTGAAGGAGAGGAAACTCTCCTTCAGGCCCTGGGATCCATATTAATGTGTAAAATAAAGAATAAAAATAAAAAATATTGATATACTTACCCTCGGATGGGTCCTGGTTTTCACCGCTGCAATCGCCATGCTTTTCTTCCTAAGAATGAGCACTTTAATGACCTTCGATGACGTCGCGGCTTGTGATTGGTTGCTGAGCGGTCATGTGACCGCTCACGCGACCAATCACAAGCTGCGACGTCATCGAAGGTCCTTAACGCGCTCATTCTTAGGAAGAAAAGCATGGCGATTGCAGCGGTGACAACCAGGGCCCGTCCGAGGGTAAGTATATCAATATTTTTTATTTTTATTCTTTATTTTACACATTAATCTAAATCCCGATACTGATTCCCGATATCACAAAAATATCGGAACTTGGCATCGGAATTCCGATACCGCAAATATCGGCCGATACCCGATACTTGCGGTATCGGAATGCTCAACACTAGTGAACAGTAATGCCAGTGGCTTTGAAAACAATCATAGGATCTTTACAAAAGGATCAAGAACCGTGGGTATCCTGATTCCATACTTGATACAGCATTGATTAGGCTGGTACCAACAGTAGAAGGAATAATAAAGAAAGACGATTTCTGTTTTGTTTTAAATATGGTCCCAAGGATGGTTACATTCATTCAATTATCTGAAAAAATTGGCATATATTGGAAAAAAATGCTGATTTATCAGATGCAGTGAGCAGAGGCCCTCTCATTGCTTGTCATCGCAGCACTAACATTTTTGTACATAACCGTATGAGAAGTGAACAAAGTAAATGGTTAAAAACAGGTGTCCCTAAAGGTAATTTTAATTGTGGACATTGCTCTTGTTTTTTCCTCTCGAGTTACAGGATATTTTATTTCCTGTAGAACTAGGTACGTGGTTTACGTGATATTTTGTCCATGTAGATTTTTTTACCTTGGCAAAACTATCCGTCCTCTTTTTGTCAGGTTCAGAGAACATTTTAATTCTATCCATTTAGGAAATGGGGCTCCACGTTTGATTTACCACTTGAGGGAATACCATGGGGGTAACCCAGAAGTGTAATGATTTGTGGGCTTAGAAAAAGTTACATTATCATTTCAGGGAGATGATCTCCATAGACTTCTCCTCAGAAGGGAGGCTAGATGAATTCTGCATGCACGTGCATTAGGAGCGACAGGTTTCAATGATAGAATAGACATGTCTGTGTTCTTATGATAATTCTGATGTTTGTCAAGCATTGTTCATTTTTAATCGTATGTCATTAATTGTATGCTGTTATTATTGTTATAATGTATTTCACTCTAGTAGGTCGGTGTTTTCATGATGTGAAGAGTGGAGCGGGTACCTCTATCGCTTCCAGGTTTTTATGTGCTGTGCCCCTTTCCTTCATCATTAGGACCTGTAGAAGTGCAGCCCCGCATGTTCTTGCATCCCACACATTACTCCCCTGCTGAAGATTTTTTTATTGTTTCAATAAACTATGGATTTTACAGGCTGGTGAGTGCCATCCCACACTTTCTTTATACAAGGACTTTCGGTGATGTTTTTTCTGGATTGAGCACCTGTACGTCTGGGCATGTAAGCCTGCAGTGTTTGTGACCCCGCAGCTGGGTTGGTTGATTTGGCGGTACAGCAGTGTGAATTGTTTATCTCAGCCAGAACGCACTGAGATAGAAGCGTGAGAACGCTCTTGTAGTGTGTAGCGCTGATGTGAGAAAGGTCACATGAGTTATAAATGCAATCAGATCATTGACCTCACCACTCGATGTGTGATAATGTTCCCACGATGAGGCTTAATATATGTGCCTTTTCAGGGGAGCTGTGGGCTGCGATTTTTAGGCTGGGGAGTGATAATATCCATGGCCCCGTCCCAGTCTGTGAATACTAGCCCACAGCTGTCTCCTTTATCTTGGCTGGTTGTCAAAAATGGGGGGACCTACACCATTTTTTAAAGTTATTAATTTAAATAATTAAAAAATACTGCATGGAGACCCCACTATTTTTGATAACCAGCCAATATAAAGCTGACACAAAAAATAGCAGCATGCTGCGATTGCATGCTGAATTTGGATAACATGCAACCATATAAGTCTATGAGGTCGTGTGAAAAATTGCACTACACTCAGATATTACCCAAGTGCAATGCGATTTCCTCAGATGCTGGCAGCAGAGGAGATGGAGAAATGAATTTCTCCATCTCCTCCTCAGCTGTGCTGCGATCCTCTCATTCACAGAGCATTGACACTTTGCTCCAGCTCGCAGCAGCGCTGAAACCAAGTGTCATTAGTATATCACATCCGATGCTCTCACATCAGATGCAATTCACTAGTGGGACCCCGGCTTTAGGGTGCGCCCATCACTTGTTAAAATGAATTGCACAATTTTGGGGTTATTTAATTTCTCTCTCTCTTTCTATTTCTCTCTAGCTTTATCTCTCTCTCATAGTGGGTTTTCAATAATGCAATTTGGAGCAAATTTAGTTAATACAAATAAAAATGTTGAAGAAAATTAAGTGAACCCAGTGAATTTAAATTTTCAATGATTTGCTCATCTCCTGTGCAAAGTCTTCCTAAAAGAACAGGTGCTGTTATAGTGTAGTTGCAAAAGGATCCAAACGTATCTACTATATAGTTGTCTAAGGGTCACTTCCATCTTTTTTCCTGACTGTCTGTCTGTCTGTAACGGAAATCCCAAGTCGCTGAATGGTTGTGGCAAAACGGCCACGACCAATCAGTGATGCACAGTCCAGCGGCAAAATTGCAGCTCCTTACTCCCCGCAGTCAGTGCCTGCTCCATACTCTACTCCAGTCAGCGCTCACACAGGGTTAATGGCAGCGTTAAGCCACGGTGTAATGCACGCTGTTAATGCTGCTATTAACCCTGTGTGACCAACTTTTTACTATTGATGCTGCACATTACGTGGCTGTGCAATATATTACGTGGCTGGGCAATATACTTCGTGGCTGTGCTATATACTATGTCTCTGAGCAATATACTACGTGGCTGTGCTGTATACAACATGGCTGGGCAATATACTATGTGGCTGGGCAATATACTACATGGCTGTGCAATATACTACATGGCTGGGCAATATACTATGTGGCTGGGCAATATACTACGTGGCTGAGCAATATACTACATGGCTGGGCAATATACTACGTGGCTGGGCAATATACTACCTCGCTGGGCAATGTACTACGTGCCTGAGCAATAGACTACGTGTCTGTACTATTTACTATGTGGGCTGTGCTATATATTATGTGGCTGGGCAATATACTACATGGCTTTGCTATATACTATGTGGCTGTGCTATATACTACGTGGGCTGTGCTATATTTCTCTGCTGTATACATGGGCTTTGTTATATACTATGTGGCTGGACAATATACTACGTGGCTGGGCAATATACTACTTGGCTGGGCAATAGAATACGTGTCTGTGCTATTTACTATGTGGGTTGTGCTATATACTATGTGGCTGGGCAATATACTACATGGGCTGTGTTATATACTATGTGGGCTGTGCTATATTTCTCTGCTGTATCTGTGCATCATTAATCGTGGTATGTGTTAAATCAATCTCGCCTGGGACCCTTAAAAATCTGGAGCTGGCCCTGGCTTCACTGATTGGTCATGCCTGGCTGCGAACAATCAGTGACAGGCGCAGTCCACCCCCAAATTGGCACGGACTTTGAACCACGCTTCGCTAATTGGTCGCGGCCGGCCGAATCCTGTGTATAAATTGCATTATTCTGAAAACTTCATAAATAAACTACATACATATTCTAGAATACCCGATGTGTTAGAATCGGGCCACCATCTAGTATACAGTTAGGTCCATATATATTTAGACAGAGACAACATTTTTCTAATTTTGGTTATAGACATTACCACAATGAATTTTAAACAAAACATTTCAGATGCAGTTGAAGTTCAGACTTTCAGCTTTCATTTGAGGGTATCCACATTAAAATTGGATGAAGGATTTAGGAGTTTCAGCTCCTTAACATGTGCCACCATGTTTTTAAAGGGACCAAAAGTAAGTGGACAGATTCAATAATTTTAAATAAAATGTTCATTTTTAGTACTTGGTTGAAAACCCTTTGTTGGCAATGACTGCCTGAAGTCTTGAACTCATGGGCATCACCAGACGCTGTGTTTCCTCCTTTTTGATGCTCTGCCAGGCCTTCACTGCGGTGGTTTTCAGTGGCTGTTTGTTTGTGGGCCTTTCTGTCTGAAGATTAGTCTTTAACAAGTGAAATGCATGCTCAATTGGGTTGAGATCAGGTGACTGACTTGGCCATTCAAGAATATTCCACTTCTTTGCTTTAATAAACTCCTGGGTTGCTTTGGCTTTATGTTTTGGGTCATTGTCCATCTGTAGTATGAAACGACGACCAATCAGTTTGGCTGCATTTGGCTGGATCTGAGCACACAGTATGGCTCTGAATACCTCAGAATTCATTCAGCTGCTTCTGTCCTGTGTCACATCATCAATAAACACTAGTGACCCAGTGCCACTGGCAGTCATGCATGCCCAAGCCATCACACTGCCTCCGCCGTGTTTTACAGACGATGTGGTATGCTTTGGATCATGAGCTGTACCACGCCTTCACCATACTTTTCTCTTTCCATCATTCTGGTAGAGGTTGATCTTGGTTTCATCTGTCCAAAGAATGTTCTTCCAGAACTGTGCTGGCTTTTTAAGATGTTTTTTTAGCAAAGTCCAGTCTAGCCTTTTTATTCTTGATGCTTATGAGTGGCTTGCACCGTGCAGTGAACCCTCTGTATTTACCATCATGCAGTCTTCTCTTTATGGTAGATTTGGATACTGATACGCCGACCTCCTGGAGAGTGTTGCTCACTTGTTGGCTGTTGTGAAGGGGTTTCTCTTCACAATGGAGATTATTCTGCGATCATTCACCACTGTTGTCTTCCGTGGGCGCCCAGGTCTTTTTGCATTGATGAGTTTACCAGTGCTTTCTTTCCTTCTCAGGATGTGCCAAACTGTAGATTTTGCCACTCCTAATATTGTAGCAAAATCTCGGATGGGTTTTTTCTGTTTTAAGGATGGCTTGTTTCACCTGCATGGAGAGCTCCTTTGACCGCATGTTTACTTCACAGCAAAACCTTCCAAATGCAAGCACCACTCCTGAAATCAACACCAAGCCTTTTATCTGCTTAATTGAGAATGACATAACAAAGGGATTGCACACACCTGTCCATGAAATAGCCTTGGAGTCAATTGTCCAATTACTTTTGGTCCCTTTAAAAACAGGGTGGCACATGTTAAGGAGCTGAAACTCCCAAACCCTTCATCCAGTTTTAATGTGGATACCCTCAAATGAAAGCTGAAAGTCTGAAATTCTACTGCATCTGAATTGTTTTGTTTAAAATTCATTGTGGTAATGTCTATAACCAAAATTAGAAAAATGTTGTCTATGTCCAAATATATATGGACCTAACTATATAAATACTCAGGTATCTGTACACTTTGGTTGTTCAGCTTGATTGGTTAAAGCTTTTTTTTCTTTTTACCAGTGATGCCCAAAGTCTCAAGAATATTTCTAAAATCAATATATGTGTTTAAGAAAAATAAGATTTACAGCCTTTAATTATATATTTGGGTGAAAAATAAAAATAAATAAGTTAGCATAGCATTTACAGTGGAATTCAATTCACCTAGTTGGTATGTGTTAAGTGCCTATCAATGTCATACTTATTGTCATTCTTGAAGAGAACATGACACTGGCTGTATGAACTGAGCCAGGTATGTTTTATGCTGAAAGACTGTGTTGTTTCAAATAAAAACATACTGTTAGGGCTAGCGGAATGCACCAAATAATAAGAAAGATAGAGTAAGGTGCGTTCGCAGCCCGGGGTCCACCGTGCAGAGATGGAACCTGCTGCATAGAAGGAGTTAGCCCGTAGGAGGTCAAAGAGTTTGCAAACATCTCTCCGGTGGGAGTCAATATCTGGAGAGTAGATGAGAATATCATCCAGATAGACTACGACTGAGGTGGAAAACATATCCTGGAAGATGTCGTTTACAAAGTCTTGGAAAATGGCTGGGGCATTACAGAGCCCAAAGGGCATCACCAGATATTCATAGTGCCCATCCCTGGTGTTAAAAGCCATCTTCCATTCATCCCCCTCATGATGCAAAACAAGTTGTAAGCACCCCGCAGATCTAATTTAATAAATACCCTTGCTCCCCGTAGCCTATCAAAAAGCTCAGATATCAGGGGTAGTGGGTACTTATTTTTAACGGTGATGGTGTTAATACCCCTGTAGTCTATGCATGGACGCAGTTCTCCACTCTTCTTCTGTACGAAGAAGAACCCAGCCCCTGCAGGTGACACTGACTTCCTAATGAATCCTCTTGCCAGATTCTCTCGGATATACTGTGCCTCCGTCTCTGGGAGAGACAAAGGATAGACTTGACCCTGGGGAGGCTCAGCACCAGGTAAGAGGTCAATAGGACAGTCATAGGGGCGGTGAGGCGGAAGGGTCTCCGCAGCCCTTTTAGAGAACAAGTCCGCATAGGGCCAATATTGCTTGGGAAGAGAAGATAAATCTGTGGGTACCTCAGTAGTAGCAACCTGAATGCTCTCCCTCTGTCGTCTACCCCCACAAGATTCACCCCATCCTAAAATTCTGCCTGTGGACCACTCGATGTGAGGAGGTGATACCGTAGCCAAGGCATCCCAAACAGGATCTCATAAATTCCCTTAGGAATGACGAGCAGAGATATAATCTCCTGATGGGATGGCAACAAGGACAGAGTTAAAGGGATGGTCTGATGTGTTATCTGTGAGGGCAGTGTTGACCCATTCACCACTCATACAGTTACTGGTTGAGCTAGCATTACCAAGGGTATTACGTGACGTTTGGCGAAGGCAGAAGACGTAAAATTGCCCTCCGCCCCAGAATCCACGGAGAGCTCTACCGAGTGAGTGAATGAGCCTATTGTAATTGTCCTCTTAAAGGACAATTTGGAGACAAACGTCGCCGTGTCTAGTGTACCTCCACCTACTACCACTAGACGCTGACGTTTCCTCGACCGCTGGGGACATCTGGTGGCAAGATGTCCTGACTGCGGCCAAACATGACAAACCTGGAGTGCACGAGCGGTCCGGGACTTAGATCCCGCTCATGACACTTCCATGGCCTCATGTGACTCAGGGTCCTGGACTGGAGATTCCAAATGTTTGGCGAAGATGGGAGCCAGCCGAAACCTCTGCCTACACTGGGCTCGCTCTAACCTCCGCTCATGAAAATGGAGGTCAATACGAGTGGACACTGCTATTAACTCCTCCAGTGTAGTGGGAATCTCCCTAGTGGCCAGGGTGTCCTTCACATGGTCAGCCAGTCCCCTACAAAATATCAGATTAAGGGCTTTATCCGACCACTCCAGCTCAGATGCAAGGGTGCGGAAGTGGACGGAAAATTGGCTGACCAAGGATGAGCCCTGAGACAATGCCAACAGTTGGAGCGCCGTATCATGGGTGACATGAGGTCCTAAAAAGACCTGTTTCAGAGTGCTCAGGAACAACGAGGCACTCTGCACCACATGATCGCCATGCTCCCACAGTGGCGTAGCCCACTCCAACGCCCTGTCTGACAGGAGAGACACAATAAACCCCACCTTAGCCCACTCTGTAGGGAAACGAGAGGCCAGGAGCTCGAGATGTATAGAGACTTACTCACGAAACCCATATAAGACTTACAGTTGGATCGCCCCCAGACACAGGGCCACTGGTCACTCGGTACCGGTCCTTTCTGCTCGGTTATGCGGTTGTCACGGTGGCTGGACCCGGTCGTGACCCTGCTAAGGGGCGTCCAATAAAGGTGATGGTACAGTCTGTCAGGGGTTCGTGACACCACCTGTGGTGTTCGGTCAGGTTGATCGACGCTGCTGTGGGGTCCGCTGGGGTGATGGAATGGCAGCTGGATGGTGTACCTTCCCACAGGTGAAGTATATCCCCAGGGCTTCCCAGTAAGGTAGATGGTGATGGTGTGAGGTGCAGGCAATGACGAGGACACAAGGTTGCAGTCTCTTTACCTCTTTACTGAAGGCTTCAATATCCTCAGTCCAGAGCATGTTCAACCGGGCTATCAGAGAGCGGCTGGTCCGATGGGCACATCCAGAGTTTCCTTCGCAGATGGAAATCATTGCCTACCAATAGCGCCTGTGTGTTGCAGTCCTACCCTGCTGAGCATTCGGAATAGTCCTCACAACTGCTGCTCTCGTTCGTTCGTTCTCTACAGCTTTCTTTCTCTCTCTCGTTCTTTGGTTCCAGATGTTACTAGTTTCTAACGTCCCCCAGGTATGTTATGGCTAGGACGCCACCCGTTTGACGGGAAGGCTTGGAGGTCTTCCGGGACCCTAGAGACGCCCCTCTCCCAATGTTGCCCCCTATGTCTTCATAGGTGTAGAAGGTAGACAGCCAACCTATGATTAACTGTCCAGCGGAATTTGAAGTAAGGCCTGAAGTCAGTTACTCCTACCATGATCCGGCCACCGACTACATGCCTCAGTAAGATGTTGCCTCTCTCTCTCGGCACGACTCTTACTGGCTCTCCTTTGTGCTGATCTCATTTACACTGTTCCACAATATCCTTCCCTTCGTGTCTCTCTCCTGGATACCGCCGCAGGGTGTGCAGGCGCGATTCCATTACGTTCTGTTCTGTTCTGTTCGCTAGGCACCTGCCAGGTTCCCACGCCTGACAGGGACCCCCTGTGCCTTCCCCCTGCAACACCCCCTGCCACGGGATGTTGCCTGGTTCCAACCCAGTCAGTTTCTAACTAACTTCCTCCCCAGCCCCTAGTTTTACCAGTGTGAGGAGTGGCCCAATAAATAAAGCCATTTTCTCCCCCTAGTGGCCGGAGTGTGAAGTGTAATGTGTTCTGGTGATACCTGGTCAGGAGAACTCCTTAGTGCCATCAGACGTACCGCTGCTCCCCTTAGCGGCAGAGCGCCATACTGCAACGACCAGGTCTCTGGGGCGCTGCACTCCCCCCCGATTAAATCCAGTACTCCTGGACTAGGAATAAGAACAACAATATGATGCAGTGAAAGACATACAAAATTTTTGAATGCTAAGAACAAGTAAAAAGAAAAAGTGCTTCCCTTTATGGGAGGTGAGGACGCTTAAACGTTACAAGCAATAACAAGATTAAATATTTTTTTTTAAATAACATTTAGAGTTTAAATAACTTTCAGTACCCAGCCGGGTATTCTACTAAGTGCAAATTTTTGAACAATAAACTAACTCTTCCTTTAAGGGCGTATTCGCTGAACCCACTAAAGGCCTACCATAGAATGCTACATAACTCAACTTTTCTTTCTGTTCCAACTTCCCCAATGCAGGACCGCCTAGCTCCTTGGCTGGGCCTACTGTCATTGTACTGACCATCTTTCTACATCTCTCAGGAGGACTCTCTCTCTAACCCCTACGGGTCCACTTCCAAACTTTCCTGTCCTCAATCTTTGTCAACATTATTAAACTATCTAAATTCTTCAACATTATTAACGTTTCAACCTTTATCAAAGTAATCATCAAATATTCCCTTTAAGAGGGACCCAAGTCTCTGGTGCAGATTCTCTTTCAGCAAGCAAGTCCTTCTGCATCATGTCTTCGCAAAGTCTTCTTTGGCTTATAAAACCAGTAGGGAGCACCTTTAAGAAGGTGCAAACTATTTACAAAGCAGTTCTGAATCATTCACCGTCCATGATCCGGCAGTCTTTGGAACAATAATAACTCTGTGCAAAAGTAGAAAAAGAACTATAGACAATAGGGATCCCGGGTAAACAAAGGGACCCCTTTAAGAGTTAACTCTGGACGGGTTTAAAGCAGCAAACAGGAAACAGTTAAATAACTATGTACATACTCGGTTCTTCGAGGTTTAGTGCTGTAACTCAGAGGGTAGCACCGGTCGGAGTAGCCCAGCTGGATACTGGCGGCTACCAGGTGCCATATAAAGGGCTCCCTCACTCCAGATGAGGGCCTTATGGCTTTGCATATCTCTTTTCTCATCCGATACGGTATCAATGTCACTAATCGGTGGTTCAGGTATAATCTGGGTTCGAATGTCACTTTTGGTAGTAGATTCAGTAGTGGCAATAATGCCCACTGTGGTAGTAGTATTAGGATTTGTCAGTTCAGAGTTAGTCTTAGTCATGGCAGCAGGTGGCGCTGTTACGGAGCTTATCAGTAGGTCTTCTGTCACTGGGGCAGGGTCGTTCTTCATACCTGCTTCAGATGCGGTCCCTCCGGTGCCGGCCTGCTCCGTCTCCGATGGGATCTGGAACGCTGACTGCGAGGCCTTGCGCTGTGGCGTTGTCATCTCTGTTTGCAGTATCTCTCTTTCCGGCAGGGCCTTGCTTCCTGGCTTCGGAGCGCTGGAACTTCTTTCTCGCTCCGGACTACACGAGGCTGCCGACAGACATCTGGTGAGGCCCTCGGTGACAATTTCCTTCCACCCAGCCTCAGTGCTCAGCTGCGTCCGCCGGAGTCGATCGCTGAGCTTGTCCACTCCAGCCTGCAGGAAGTCGGGGCCAACAGGTGACGCCTGGCCACGTTATCTCTCTGGGTAGCTGGGGGAGTCCTCTGCTCCGACCCCACGCTCCGATCCCGGTCAGCTGGCCATTGCATCTCCCACGTGGTTCACTTCTTCTCCTTCCTTGTCCTTTTCCCGCTCTCTTCTTTGTGGGCGGTTTCGTTATCTTTGTCTCCGCCCTCCATTGAGGATCAGGAGGCAGATCTCTGCTGCTGACGGACACGTCCTCAAGGTGCAGAAATATTTAGACTGGGCGGCCATTATCTTTCGCGCTCTCCAGCTTACTCACGCCCACTTCCACACCCTTCTTCTTCTCTTGCGCTCCTCATGGCGCTATAATGGCGGCAGTTTTGGCGGGAATCTCGCGACAATAGCAGTACACAGTCTTTGCAATAAATCACAGTCCAACAGGTTTCAATCACAGTTCCAAGGCACACATGGCCCAATTCTTCAGGCTTAAGTACGATCCTGTTCGTGACGCCAAGTTGGATCGCCCCCAGACACAGGGCCACTGGTCACTCGGTACCGGTCCTTTCTGCTCGGTTATGCGGTTGTCACGGTGGCTGGACCCGGTCGTGACCCTGCTAAGGGGCGTCCAATAAAGGTGATGGTACAGTCTGTGAGGGGTTCATGGCAACACCTGTGGTGTTTGGTCAGGGTGACCGACGCAGCTGTGGGGTCCGCTGGGGTGATGGAATGGCAGCTAGATGGTATACCTTCCCACAGGTGAAGTATGTCCCCAGGGCTTTCCAGTAAGGTAGATGGTGGTGGTGTGAGGTGCAGGCAATGACGAGGACACAAGGTTGCAGTCTCTTTACCTCTTTACTGAAGGCTTCAATATCCTCAGTCCAGAGCACGTTCAACCGGGCTATCAGAGACCGGCCGGTCCGATGGGCACATCCAGAGTTTCCTTCACAGATGGAAATCGTTGCCTACCAATAGCGCCTGTGTGATGCAGTCCTACCCTGCTGAGCATTCGGAATAGTCCTCACAACTGCTGCTCTCATTCGTTCGTTCTCTACAGCTTTCTTTCTCTCTCTCGTTCTTTGGTTCCAGATGTTACTAGTTTCTAACGTCCCCCAGATATGTTATGGCTAGGACGCCACCCGTTTGACGGGAAGGCTTGGAGGTCTTCCGGGACCCTAGAGATGCCCCTCTCCCAATGTTGCCCCCTATGTCTTCGTAGGTGTAGAAGGTAGACAGCCAACCTATGATTAACTGTCCAGTGGAATTTGAAGTAAGGCCTGAAGTCAGTTACTCCTACGGTGATCCGGCCATCAACTACGCGCCTCAGTAAGATGTTGCCTCTCTCTCTCAGCACGACTCTTACTGGCTCTCCTTTGTGCTGATCTCATTCACACTGTTCCACAATATCCTTCCCTTCGTGTCTCTCTCCTGGATACCGCCGCAGGGTGTGCAGGCGCGGTTCCGTTACGTTCTGTTCTGTTTGCTAGGCACCTGCCAGGTTCCCACGCCTGACAGGGAACCCCTGTGCCTTCCCCCTGCAACACCTCCTGCCACGGGATGTTGCCTGGTTCCAACCCAGTCAGCTTCTAACTAACTACCTCCCCAGCCCCTAGTTTTACCAGTGTGAGGAGTGGCCCAATAAATAAAGCCTTTTTCTCCACCCAGTGGCCGGAGTGTGAAGTGTAATGTGTTCTGGTGATACCTGGTCAGGAGAACTCCTTAGTGCCATCAGACGTACCACTGCTCCCCTTAGCGGCAGAGCGCCATACTGCAACGACCAGGTCTCTGGGGCCCTGCACTATCACCAGAAAATTTTTCTGGCAGTGGGAGGCGAGATAGAGTCGGTACAGGGGTGGCAGTAAACAAGGTGGCTGCAGCCATGCTAGCAGCCTGAACAGCAACTGTGGTTACATCCACAGCTGAGGTTGTGCGCTTGAGAGCCGCCAACCAACCCTCCAGCTGCTGGATGTACCGCAAGGATTGCTGTTTGTCCGTTATTGCTAACCAGACCCTGGCGCTAGTGTAATGTTAGGGCTAGCGGATTGCACCAAATAATAAGAAAGATAGAGTAAGGTGCGTTCACAGCCCGGGGTCCACTGTGCAGAGATGGAACCTGCTGCCAAGTAATGATGGAATATATATGGTGGTACACACACGGGTTAACTTCACCCTGTGTGAAGGAAGCGAACCCTGTCACAGGGCCGCAGTAACGCACCAAGAGCGCAAGCAAGAAGTCTCAGAACTCAATCCCAAGACACAGGATTTGAGTTCATATAGACCTCTTGCACTCGACACCGCAACTGGGGTGTCAGAGTGACAGAAATAATAATAATAAAGATGCACGAGATTGCGTGCGGTGCTGCACTGGGGGACACCACTAACCACCCAGGCTTGGGTCAGGAAAGCGCTGTGAAAGCGCACGATGCCGCGCTGGCGGTCACAGCAATTAGATGCTGTTTTGTGTGTTACATGCTGATGGCTAAGTCAGGCGCTAGATAGCAATCATCCACCTTCCGCGAGCAGTCATACAATAGGGAGGGGATTTTAAAGAAAGACTTTCACTCACAACACACACACGTTTACAAATGTACACTAGCGCATAGCCGTGTGGTCATGTGAACCTTATATACAGTTAGGTCCATATATATTTGGACAGAGACAACATTTTTCTAGTTTTGGTTATAGACATTACCACAATGAATTTTAAACAAAACAATTCAGATGCAGTTGAAGTTCAGACTTTCAGCTTTCATTTGAGGGTATCCACATTAAAATTGGATGAAGGGTTTAGGAGTTTCAGCTCCTTAGCATGTGCCACCCTGTTTTTAAAGGGACCAAAAGTAATTGGACAGATTCAATAATTTTAAATAAAATGTTCATTTTTAGTACTTGGTTGAAAACCCTTTGTTGGCAATGACTGCCTGAAGTCTTGAACTCATGGACATCACCAGACGCTGTGTTTCCTCCTTTTTGATGCTATGCTAGGTTTTCAATTGCTCTTTGTTTGTGGGCCTTTCTGTCCGAAGTTTAGTCTTTAACAAGTGAAATGCTGCTCAACTGGGTTGAGATCAGATGATTGACTTGGCCATTCAAGAATATTCCACTTCTTTGCTTTAATAAACTCCTGGGTTGCTTTAGCTTTATGTTTTGGGTCATTGTCCATCTGTTGTATGAAACAACGACCAATCAGTTTTGCTGCATTTGGCTGGATCTGAGCACACAGTATAGCTCTGAATACCTCAGAATTGATTCGGCTGCTTCTGTCCTGTGTCACATCATCAATAAACACTAGTGACCCAGTGCCACTGGCAGCCATGCATGCCCAAGCCATCACACTGCCTTCGCCGTGTTGTACAGTTGATGTGGTATGCTTTGGATCATGAGCTGTACCACGCCTTCACCATACTTTTCTCTTTCCATCATTCAGGTAGAGGTTGATCTTGGTTTCATCTGTCCAAAGAATGTTCTTCCAGAACTGTGCCGGCTTTTTTAGATGTTTTTTAGCAATGTCCAGTCTAGCCTTTTTATTCTTGATGCTTATGAGTGGCTTGCACCGTGCAGTGAACCCTCTGTATTTACTTTCATGCAGTCTTCTCTTTATGGTACATTTGGATATTGATGTGCCTACCTGCTGGAGAGTGTTGTTCACTTGGTTGGCTGTTGTGAAGGGGTTTCTCTTCACCATGGAGATTATTCTGCGATCATCCACCACTGTTGTCTTCCGTGGGCGCCCAGGTTTTTTTGCATTGATGAGTTCACCAGTGCTTTCTTTCTTTCTCAGGATGTACCAAACTGTAGATTTTGCCACTCCTAATATTGTAGCAATTTCTCGGATGGTTTTTTTCTGTTTTTTGCAGCTTAACCCCTTACCGGCATCGGACGTACTATACCGTCCGATGCCGGCTCCCCTGTTTTGATGCAGGGCTCCGCGGTGAGCCCGCACCAAAGCCGGGACATGTCAGCTGTTTTGAACAGCTGACATGTGCCCGTAATAGGCGCGGGCAGAATCGCGATCTGCCCGCACCTATTAACTAGTTAAATGCCGCTGTCAAACGCAGACAGCGGCATTTAACTACCGCTTCCGGCCGGGCGGCCGGAAATGACGTCATCGCCGACCCCCGTCACATGATCGGGGGTCGGCGATGCTTGTGAATGGTAACCATAGAGGTCCTTGAGACCTCTATGGTTACTGATTGCCCGTCGCTGTGAGCGCCACCCTGTGGTCGGCGCTCACAGCACACGTGCAATTCTGCTACATAGCAGCGATCAGCAGATCGCTGCTATGTAGTAGAGCCGATCGGGTTGTGCCTGCTTCTAGCCTCTCATGGAGGCTATTGAAGCATGGCAAAAGTTAAAAAAAAAAGTTTAAAAAAATGTGAAAAAAATAAAAAAAACATAAAAGTTTAAATCACCCCCCTTTCGCCCCAATCAAAATAAATCAATAAAAAAAAAATCAAATCTACGCATATTTGGTATCGCCGCACTCAGAATCGCCCGATCTATCAAATAAAAAAAGTATTAACCTGATCGCTAAACAGCGTAGCGGGAAAAAAACGCGAAACGCCAGAATTACGTTTTTTTGGTCGCCGCAACATTGCATTAAAATGCAATAACGGGCGATCAAAAGAACGTATCTGCACCGAAATGCTATCATTAAAAACGTCATCTCGGCACGCAAAAAATAAGCCCTCAACCGACCCCAGATGATGAAAAATGGAGACGCTACGAGTATCGGAAAATGGCGCAATTTTTTTTTTTTTTTTTTTAGCAAAGTTTGGAATTTTTTTTCACCACTTAGATAAAAAAATAACCTAGTCATGTTTGGTGTCTATGAACTCGTAATGACCTGGAGAATCATAATGGCAGGTCATTTTTAGCATTTAGTGAACCTAGCAAAAAAGCCAAGCAAAAAACCAATGTGGGATTGCACTTTTTTTGCAATTTCACCGCACTTGGAATTTTTTTCCCGTTTTCTAGTACAAGACATGCTAAAACCAATGATGTCGTTCAAAAGTACAACTCGTCCTGCAAAAAATACGCCCTCACATGGCCAAATTGACGGAAAAATAAAAAAGTTATGGCTCTGGGAAGGAGGGGAGCGAAAAACGAACACGGAAAAACGAAAAATCCCCCGGTCATGAAGGGGTTAAGGATGGCTTGTTTCACCTGCATGGAGAGCTCCTTTGATCGCATGTTTACTTCACAGGAAAACCTTCCAAATGCAAATACCACACCTCAAATCAACTCCAGACCTTTTATTTGCTTAATTGAGAATGACATAACGAAGGGATTGCCCACACCTGTCCATGAAATAGCCTTAGAGTCAATTGTCCAATTACTTTTGGTCCTTTTAAAAACAGGGTGGCACATGTTAAGGAGCTGAAACTCCTAAACCCTTCATCCAATTTTAATGTGGATACCCTCAAATGAAAGCTGAAAGTCTGAACTTCAACTGCATCTGAATTGTTTTGTTTAAAATTTATTGTGGTAATGTCTATAACCAAAATTAGAAAAATGTGGTCTCTGTCCAAATATATATGGACCTAACTGTAGCTGCAGCATGTACAGGAGGTTCCCAGAAGGACCAATGGGAGGCTGACACAGACGTTGAGCACCTTCAGGACCTTCCTGGAGGACCAATGGGATCTGCTGCAGTATCTGAGCATGTGACCCTCGATCTCCAACGGGAGATCTTGCCCTGGGCATGCTCAGAAGGGGAAAAGCTGGACTTAGTCCCAAAAGTGTCTGCTCGCTGCTGCCCAGCACTGGCTTCAATGGCAGAAGCTGAAAAAGCAGCCGTAACCCTATGCACAGAGGGAGACTGAGCAAGACGCTGAGACCGAAATCTCCGCTGAGCAGACTCCACTGCGGCTGGAGAAGAATGGGAGACTGCAGCGGACATGGTTCTAGATTGTTCCTGTGCAGAGACGGGAACACGACACCTAATACATACATTAACAGCCACTTGTGTCCGAGCCGTGCTGTAGACTAGTTGGACAGTTGGGTCCTTGGCAGCTTCTCCCCACCTGCTGCACTAGATTGATGGGTCTCTATACAGTCATGGCCTAAAGTGTTGACGTTCTTGAAATTGTTCCAGGAAATTAAGTATTTCTCCCATAAAATTATTGTAATTACACATATTTTGTTATAACATGTTTATTTCATTCGTGTGTATTGAAACAACACAAAAAATGATAAAAAAAGGCAAATTGGAAATAATTTCTCACAAAACCCCAAAATGGACTGGACAAAATGTTGCCACATTTCCAAAATTGTGGGTTAATAACTTTGTTTCAAGAATGTGATGTTCATTTAAACTCATCTGTGGAAAGTAACAGGTATGGGCAATATGAAAATTAGACTTGAAATCAGATGAAAAGAGAAGCTGGCTCAATTGTGTGTCTGTGTGTGACACACTAAGCATGGAGAACAGAAAGGCAAGAGAACTGTCTAAGGACTTGAAAACAAAAATTGTTGAAAAATGTCAATCTCAAGATTATAAGTTTATCTAGAGATCTTGATATTCCTTTGTCCATGGTGTGCAACATAATCAAGATGTAAGAAGTGTACAACCCATGACACTGTAGCTATCCTCCCAGGGTGTGAACGGCATCAAAAAATTGAAGAAAGGTTGCAGCACAGGATAGTCGGGATGGTGGATTAGCAGCCTCAATTAAGTTCCAAACAAAATCAATCATTTCTGTATGCGCAGTGTGCATCAGTGTCTGCTCAAACTATCTGCCGACATTTGAATGTAACAAAACACTATGGCAGGAGAACGAGGAGAACCCCACTGCTGACATAGAGACTTAAAAAAGCTAGACTTCGGTTTGCCAAAATTTACATGATTAAGAAAAAATCCTTCTGGGAAAGCATCCTGTGGACAAATGAAAAACAGGAACATGTTTCTGCTATGATAAAACAAAGTTCAAACATGTTCAACATAGCAAGGCATAATGGGAGTGAAAGTCTCTAGGTCTTCCAACTAAGAAAGGTACACTGTATCACCAGTTTTAATATCAATTGTAACTGGAATTGCGCTTTAAAAGCAATAAAATAATTCTAGTTGTGGTATCAACCGATTTTCATTGACTACCATTACCCATTATATGACTTTTAACATTTTATTTAGAGCTATTAAGTGAACCAGACATATAAATTGTTTTACTGTAATATTCTTTATTTTTTTGTTTGCCCTTGTTTTCACTTTGCTGTGATAATAGAAATTCAAAGGTTCATGCTGTATCAATCAATATGAAAGTAGGTTGCAAAGCCAAGAGAAGGTAAACACTACATTATCTTCTTGAATTATCACAGTACATTCCATTACCTTGATTGTATAGTAACGTGTAAAATAAAAAGTCACGAGATACAGTTTATACTATACTTTTGTACAAAATAATACTAATAATAAAGTGGCAATTCATCATGGGATAACAACCAGGATTTATGACCTCCACATCAACTCGCTGTAGTTTCATTAACTTTATACTTTAAAATATTTAGTCTACATAAGCAAAGAAGACATCTTTTCATTATCCTTCAATGTCCTTAATCACAGTAGATGAATTATAAGGATCAGGGTCTACTTTTATCTCAATTAGTAATTAATCAATGAATTCTCATTCTTTTCCTTTAGTCATTGCTAACATTAATATATTTTTTAGTATCCGTTTGAATTATCTGCTAGTAGAGCTGGGCGCCCAGGTCATGTGTGTCCTCGAAATTATTTGACAAAGCTGCAAAAATGCTGCAATGTCATTGATGTGTAATAAATTAACCTGCCCCACTATTGAGAATCCTGAATATACAAATAAAGGATGTCTTTTAGATTGCATGCCGCTTACTGTTGTTTGCCATTTACCATTGAGTTTGGTTGTCAATAGAGATGGGCAAATCAGAACAGTAAAGTTTGGGGTCCATACCAAACACCTAGTATTCGGGCACAGACCATGAATGCGGACTCCACCAGGATGTCTGTGTTACTGTTCGGGTTCAGCCCCCCTAACACCGGATATTTCTCGTGCTGTCAGCTGGATGCTTGGGTCCCCATTCATGTGAATGGGGTATGGGTTTGGGGTCAAGTGCTCCCCTGGTTCCAGAATCAAACTTTTTTAATTGTTCATCTGAACTCGCGGGACACGAACATCTAGGGGTTCGTCCATCACTAGATGTCAACTGTTTATCTTCATTTTTCACTCACTTCTCATTTTTTACTTGATTATGATTTGGCAACAATTAATGAACTAATCCGCCATGATCTCTAGATGATATTTCTGGAAAATAAAATACTTATTTACTACTATAATCTTTACAAATCAACTAATAAACATATTAAACAAAATGGACCTCATAGTACTATAATATTTATCTGTTTGTGGCCCTCACTTTTCTGTTTGAACTGTAGAGATATACACATGTAATTATCTTGTACTTTTGAGACTTGCTAAATAGGGTAATGTCTTCTTCATCATAATTAGTGTTGAGCGATACCGTCCGATACTTGAAAGTATCGGTATCGGATAGTATCGGCCGATATCCGAAAAATATCGGATATCGCCGATACCGATATCCGATACCAATACAAGTCAATGGGACATCAAGTATCGGAAGGTATTCTCATGGTTCCCAGGGTCTGAAGGAGAGGAAACTCTCCTTCAGGCCCTGGGATCCATAGGGATGTGTAAAATAAAGAATTAAAATAAAAAATATTGATATATTTACCTCTCCGGCGGCCCCTGAACTCAGCGCGGGTAACCGGCAGGCTTCGTTGTTCAAAATCAGCGCTTTTAGGACCTGAGAATCACGTCCCGGCTTCTGATTGGTCGCCGGCCGCCCATGTGACCGCCACGCGACCAATCACAAGCCGCGACGTCACCGCAAGCTATTAACGCGCTCATTTTTAAAAATGAGCGCGTTAATGGCTTTCAAAGACGTAGCGTCTTGTGATTGGTCGCGGCCACGCGACCAATCACAAGCCGCGACGTCACCGCAAGCTATTAACGCGCTCATTTTTAAAAATGAGCGCGTTAATGGCTTTCAAAGACGTAGCGGCTTGTGATTGGTCGCGGCCACGCGACCAATCACAAGCCGCGACGTCACCACAAGCTATTAACGCGCTCATTTTTAAAAATGAGCGCGTTAATGGCTTTCAAAGACGTAGCGGCTTGTGATTGGTCGCGGCCACGCGACCAATCACAAGCCGCGACGTCACCGCAAGCTATTAACGCGCTCATTTTTAAAAATGAGCGTGGTAATGACTTTCAAAGACGTAGCGGCTTGTGATTGGTCGCGGCCACGCGACCAATCACAAGCCGCTACGTCTTTGAAAGCCATTAACGCGCTCATTTTTAAAAATGAGCGCGTTAATAGCTTGCGGTGACGTCGCGGCTTGTGATTGGTCGCGTGGCGGTCACATGGGCGGCCCGCGACCAATCAGAAGCCGGGACGTGATTCTCAGGTCCTAAAAGCGCTGATTTTGAACAACGAAGCCTGCCGGTTACCCGCGCTGAGTCCAGGGGCCGCCGGAGAGGTAAATATATCAATATTTTTTATTTTAATTCTTTATTTTACACATCTCTATGTATCCGATACCCGATACCACAAAAGTATCGGATCTCGGTATCGGAATTCCGATACCGCAAGTATCGGCCGATACCCAATACTTGCGGTATCGGAATGCTCAACACTAATCATAATACTTCAAAAGCGCTGGAAAAAAAAACTGATTGAGCTGCACTGCTGTCAAAGGACCATGAAAAGACAGAAATCAATTTCTGCGAACCATGGTTTTGTCCTGAAGTAGGAGTTTGAAATTTCAAAATGCGTTGACCGATAAACCACAGAAATTGTTTCCTGTCATTTCATCATCCTTTGATGGCAGTGCAGCTCCACCCATTTTGTTTCCAGTGCTTTTGATTTTTTCCTCATCGGACTGCAGCAGCCTAATTCTTTTTCAGTTGCTGTGTGCACACAACCCAATCAGCTGAGCATATTCTTTCCCAAAACATGTACCCCACTAAGACTCTGATGCACATTTTGTCCCTTCCAGGCTTTCATCTCACCTTAATACTTAGCACAAAACAAATCCTTTTCATATAGAACCATTGAGAAGTATTTGCAGACCAGAAGAACAGAATTATTGCATTTGCGTCTGTTATTTGTTTTTAGTGTTTGGTGCCTTTTTTGTTGTGCCAAATCTATAGTTCCATTTGCACATTTTAAGCCTATATATATATATATATATATATATATATATATATATATATATATATATCTCCATATATATATATATATTCATGTGTTTTGTGTTTTTTGGCTTATCTCTGTAAGGAAAGTTTATTGTTTGGCTCAAAAAACGTAAGCGAATACTGCATGACAAAAAATGTGACTTCAAAATGACAAAAAAAACCTACAAGACAGAAAGGAAAAGTGAATTAAAAAATTATGACAAATAGCACGATAAAAAAACAATAGCGACTTAAAAACAGAAACGCAAATGATGAGTTGGTGCAACCATGTTTTTTTCTATTAAATATACAATGTAATTCAAACAGAAACAATTTTAAGATAAAAGGTGCGAAAAATCTATTCTGTGAAAGTGATCAGCTATAATGTATATTAATGTAGTTGCTTTGGATTTACTTTTTGATGGAGCAATCACAACTTTTTATTTCCACTTTTATACAAAATTATCCTGAAAATGAAACAAATTTTGAATACCACTTTGTACCTAAAGACAACTCCTATGCTCTGTACATTAAAGGCTATAAACACTCTAAAATCATTTCTGTTGCACCAAAAATAAGCAAAAAAAAGGAACCTTGAAAATACAGATTCTTTGAAGAATCAAACCATTCTAAATACAGCAAGAGTTTTTTGGTAGCCTGTAACGATGTATCTGCATTGGTCGTCATCCAGGATGCACTGGATGTACAGGTGGATAATTTTAATCAATAAGATTTGAAAATGACATTTTTCATATGACTTTTTTCATATGCATTGAGCTATATAGTTTTCAAAGGTGTTCCTAGTCTTTAGACTAAAACTACTTTGGAAACTGATAGGACATCTTTAGAAAAAAATATGTTTCTATTAGTGATGCGCTCCTGTGCTAATAGTGTGTTTGTTAGGCAATCTCTGCATGTGTTGTGAATGTTGAACAGCCACAAGACATGCAACCACGGTGCCTGGAGAATAGTTTTCACGCACGCCGAAGACACACTATTAGCACGGGAGCGTATTCGTATAACACCTTATCCAAGTACACTCGCTCATCATTAGTTTCTATACATTATATTTAATAAACTAGTATTTTTTTCTGCAAATATTTAGGCTATACATATTTCTTTGATTGACAAAGAACTATCTAATGATTAATCAAACAGCTGAAGCCACAGAACAAAAAAGTCACAGTAGGAATTGCCCTTTGTCTATATGTCTCAGAGAATGCAAACATAATAATGCTATTTCTATACTTTTCTCCCTGCATGGAGCTTCACATAATAGCAAAAAGAATGCTAATGTATTCATAACAGATTCTACACCACTCATCCATTTCATTGTTTTGATATTTGTCATTAAAAAGTGAAAGCATGTTTGACTGCCAAGTCAGCATTTACCATATCCCAATTACTCAGATTTAATGCATTCCATCTTTATGTAAATGTTGTTGAATATAAAAGACATTAGTGATTCTGCACGTTAAGAATAATTCTCATAGTGGAGTCATGACTTTGTTCAGAAGTATACATTCATATTCTACTATCTTATTCATAAACTGCACTATCAAACAGAAAATTCTAATTACAAAATAAAACAGACAAAAGTTGGACGCATTCTACATTCAAGATTTACATAAATTGATACGCAATATTTAACATGAACCTCAAAGAAACAATGATAAATACAGGTGCTTGTCACAAAATTAGAATATCATCAAAAAGTTAATTTACTTCAGTTCTTCAATACAAAAAGTGAATCTCATGTATTATAAAGAGTCATTGAAAACAGAGTGATCTAGTTCAAGTGTTTATTTCTGTTAACCCCTTTCTGCCAGCTGACGGAATAGTGCGTCAGCTGGCAGATCCCCTGCTTTAAAGTGGGCTCCGGCGGTGAGCCCACCTCAAAGCCGCGACATGTTAGCTGTTTTGTACAGCTGACATGTGCGCGCAATGAGCGTGAGCGGAATCGCGATCCGCTCGCGCCCATTAACTAGTTAAATGCCACCATCAAGTGCTGACAGGAAGGGCTCGCACCGCTGACCCCCGTCACATGATCGGGGGTCAGCGGTGCATTACCATAACAACCAGCGGTCTCCTTGAGACCTCTATGGTTGTTGTTGGCCGATTGCTTTGATCGCCACTCTGTGGTCGGCATTCAAAGTACACCTGCCTTTCTGCTACGTAGAGGTGATCTGTACTTCACCTCTATGTAGCAGAGCGGATCGTGTAGTGCATGCTTCTAGCCTCCTATGGAGGCTATTGAAGCATGCCAAAATTTTTTTAAAAAAGTGTTTAAAAATATAAAAAAATAAAAAATATATAACAGTTCAAATCACCCCCCTTTCGCCCCAATCAAAGTAAAACAATAAAAAAAATCAAAAATACACATATTTGGTATCACCACATTCAGAATCGCCCAATCTATCAATAAAAACAAAGGATTAACCTGATCGCTAAATGGCATAGCAAAAAAAAATCAAAACGTCAAAATTACGTTTTTTTGGTCGCCGCAACATTGCATTAAAATGCAATAACGGGCGATCAAAAGAACGTATCTGCACCAAAATGGTATGATTAAAAATGTCAGCTCGGCACGCAAAAAATAAGCCCTCACCTGACCCCAGATCACGAAAATTGGAGACGCTACGGGTATCAGAAAATCGCGCAATTTTTTTTTTTTAGCAAACTTTGGAATTTTTTTTCACCACTTAGATAAAAAATAACCTAGACATGTTAGGTGTCTATGAACTCGTAATGACCTGGAGAATCATAATAGCAGGTCAGTTTTAGCATTTGGTGAACCTAGCAAAAAAGCCAAACAAAAAACAAGTGTGATATTGCACTTTTTTTGCAATTTCATCACACTTGGAATTTTTGTCCTGTTTTCTGTTACACGGCATGGTAAAACCATTGATGTCGTTCAAAAGTACATCTCGTCCCACAGAAATCAAGCCCTCAAATGGCCAAATTGATGGAAAAATAAAAAAGTTATGGCTCTGGGAAGGAGGGGAGCGAAAAACGAAAACGAAAAAACGGAAAAAGCTCCGGGGGTGAAGGGGTTAATGTTGATGGTTATGGCTTACAGCCATAGAAGCACCTGTATGTCCAGCCTTACCATTCTGCAACTTTAGCTAAGGACTTAATAGGCTGACAGATATAGCATATACATCACCAAACAGAGAACCACTTATTGTTTTTATATAAAGTCAATTATCTTGTGCTTCTTATATCAAGATATTTTGAACTAAGATGAAATGTAAGGATGGACACAATTCTAATCTATCTATCAATCTAAGAATCTATAACTCTTTGATCTCTAATCTATCTTTTAATTTTCGAGAAGTATGTAGTGGGATGAAATATTGCATGATGGGGTTTCTGGTGTTCAAACTGGTTGTTAAGAAGCTGGACAGATGCTCAGATTAGTGGTTTCTATGTTTCTTGGACAAATACTGCCGATTTTCTACATAAGATAAACAGAACTCAAAAAACAGTAATTCCACTATGTAGACCTTGACCATAGAGAGAAATTCAACCTCATTAAGTAGACCTAATTTATTTGCCTACCTTTAAACCATCACCAGCGTTTCTAAATTCTGCCATGTTTTGTTATGTTCTTACAAGGGATTAATAAAGGGGAAATATTACATTGGTGTATCATGTTTGTATCTCTCTTTTTATGCACCCTAAAATATTATATGCTTTTTCAGCTGGTGTTTGACCATGAGAACTGCAGCAAAGCATATTTAATATCAGAATAGAGCTGTCCTTATTTTGTTTTTTATATCCAGCAGTATATTATTTATTGTACATCCCGTAATACAGTTACTTCGTGTAGTTAGGTTATTTTACATTTATCAACATTAAAAGTCAACTGCCATGCTATTTATCATGCAGCCAACTTATCTAGGTATTTTTGCAACATTATATATACAAGTGGAGTTATAAGAAACCTTTTAAGCTACCAATAAAGGTTGATAGGGCCCTAGGCAATATAGATTGTGCAAACATGATGTTTTTGGTAGATCATGTGGTAGGTCATGTGAAAACACACTGGTGCTTTGGTACAATTCTGAAGCAATAAGAAGACATTTTTTACGTTACACATAATAGAAGACACTATGTAATAAAGTATGACAGTAGGGACTAGGCATAATAAGAGGAGACGAATTGCAATAAGGGATGGCCATACTTATAACAAGAGAGGATGCTCTGCAATAAGTGATGAAACAACAAGAGGTGACGCTATATAATAAGGGATTTGCTCTATATATAATAAGAGAGGAGACTAAATCACAAAGTATGACATTATACATAGTAAGAGAGGGTGATATATATGAGGGGCAGAGCTATACATATTAACATTGTTTATTTTACAACCAAGAGTATTATGCCTAATATTTCTCTGCAATTAAACCTGAATTTACATTGAAAGGTTGCTATATTGCTCCTGGAGTGTAATCAGTCCATCTGAAGTGGGCTAATTTTCCTGAGAAAATAATACTGCAAATATTTTTCAGCGGTGAAATTATATACCGCATTTATAGTGCTCCAGTTGTGTATCAAGCAAAAAAAAAACTTGGCTTGTTAGAAGTAACATTGACATATTGATACTGTAGTGTTTGAAGTCCATCTGAAGTTGGCAAATTTTACTTTATTAGTAAAAATAATACTGTCATTTTTTTCAGCAGTGACATTTTATACACCATTTATACTGCTCAATTTATGCATCAAAACAAAAAAAAAACTTGCTTGGTTAGAAATAGCATTGCTATATTGATACTGCAGCACAAGTAGTCCATCTGAGGTGGGCAAATGTTCCTGCAATAGTTATACTGCAATGTGTTCTCAACAGGAATATATCATACGTAATTTAAAGTGGGCAAACTGCGTGGTGAGGACACGATGCTGATGGTGAGCTGTTATGGCTGGCAATCAGGCAACACAGCGTGCAGTAATCAGCGCACATACAGAGATCTGGCAATAACCAAAAACAATAGGACGAGCTCTGAGACGTGGAATCTCTGTAGACTGCAGTACCTGATCTATCCTCACACAACTATAAGCAGCAGTGGATTGCGCCTAACAACTACCTATGCAACTCGGCACTGCCTGAGGAGCTGACTAGCCTGAAGATAGAAATACAAGCCTGACTTACCTCAGAGAAATACCCCAAAGGAATAGGCAGCCCCCCACATATAATGACTGTTAGCAAGATGAAAAGACAAACGTAGGAATGAAATAGATTCAGCAAAGTGAGGCCCGATATTCTAGACAGAGCGAGGATAGCAAAGAGAACTATGCAGTCTACAAAAAACCCTAAAACGAAAACCACGCAAAGGGGCAAAAAGACCCACCGTGCCGAACTAACAGCACGGCGGTGCACCCCTCTGCTTCTCAGAGCTTCCAGCAAAAGACAATAGCAAGCTGGACAGAAAAAACAGAAAACAAACTAGAAGCACTTATCTAGCAGAGCAGCAGGCCCAAGGAAAGATGCAGTAGCTCAGATCCAACACTGGAACATTGACAAGGAGCAAGGAAGACAGACTCAGGTGGAGCTAAATAGCAAGGCAGCCAACGAGCTCACCAAAACACCTGATGGAGGAAGCCCAGAGACTGCAATACCACTTGTGACCACAGAAGTGAACTCAGCCACAGAATTCACAACAGTACCCCCCCCTTGAGGAGGGGTCACCGAACCCTCACCAGAACCCCCAGGCCGACCAGGATGAGCCACATGAAAGGCACGAACAAGATCTGGGGCATGGACATCAGAGGCAAAAACCCAGGAATTATCTTCCTGAGCATAACCCTTCCATTTGACCAGATACTGGAGTTTCCGTCTAGAGACACGAGAATCCAAAATCTTCTCCACAATATACTCCAATTCCCCCTCCACCAAAACAGGGGCAGGAGGCTCCACAGATGGAACCATAGGTGCCACGTATCTCCTCAACAACGACCTATGGAATACATTATGTATGGAAAAGGAGTCTGGGAGGGTCAGACGAAAAGACACCGGATTGAGAATCTCAGAAATCCTATACGGACCAATAAAACGAGGTTTAAATTTAGGAGAGGAAACCTTCATAGGAATATGACGAGAAGATAACCAAACCAAATCCCCAACACGAAGTCGGGGTCCCACACGGCGTCTGCGATTAGCGAAAAGCTGAGCCTTCTCCTAGGACAAGGTCAAATTGTCCACTACCTGAGTCCAGATCTGCTGCAACCTGTCCACCACAGAATCCACACCAGGACAGTCCGAAGACTCAACCTGTCCTGAAGAGAAACGAGGATGGAACCCAGAATTGCAGAAAAATGGAGAGACCAAGGTAGCCGAGCTGGCCCGATTATTAAGGGCGAACTCAGCCAACGGCAAAAATGACACCCAATCATCCTGGTCAGCGGAAACAAAACATCTCAGATATGTTTCCAAGGTCTGATTGGTTCGTTCGGTCTGGCCATTAGTCTGAGGATGGAAGGCCGAGGAGAAAGATAGGTCAATGCCCATCCTACCACAAAAGGCTCGCCAGAACCTCGAGACAAACTGGGAACCTCTGTCAGAAACAATATTCTCAGGAATGCCATGTAAACGAACCACATGCTGGAAGAACAAAGGCACCAAATCAGAGGAGGAAGGCAATTTAACCAAGGGCACCAGATGGACCATTTTAGAAAAGCGATCACAGACCACCCAAATGACCGACATTTTTTGAGAAACGGGAAGGTCAGAAATGAAATCCATCGAAATATGTGTCCAAGGCCTCTTCGGGACCGGCAAGGGCAAAAGCAACCCACTGGCACGTGAACAGCAGGGCTTAGCCCTAGCACAAATTCCACAGGACTGCACAAAAGCACGCACATCCCGTGACAGAGATGGCCACCAGAAGGATCTAGCAACCAACTCCCTGGTACCAAAGATTCCTGGATGACCAGCCAGCACCGAACAATGAAGTTCAGAGATAACTTTACTAGTCCACCTATCAGGGACGAACAGTTTCTCGGCCGGACAACGATCAGGTTTATTAGCCTGAAATTTCTGCAACACTCTCCGCAAATCAGGGGAGATGGCAGACACAATGACTCCTTCCTTGAGGATACTCGCCGGCTCAGATAACCCCGGAGAGTCGGGCACAAAACTCCTAGACAGAGCATCCGCCTTCACATTTTTAGAGCCCGGAAGGTATGAAATCACAAAATCAAAATGAGCAAAAAATAACGACCAACGGGCCTGTCTAGGATTCAAGCGCTTGGCAGACTCGAGATAAGTCAAGTTCTTATGATCAGTCAATACCACCACGCGATGCTTAGCACCCTCAAGCCAATGACGCCACTCCTCGAATGCCCACTTCATGGCCAGCAACTCTCAGTTGCCCACATCATAATTACGCTCAGCAGCAGAAAATTTCCTGGAAAAGAAAGCACATGGTTTGAACACTGAGCAACCAGAACCTCTCTGTGACAAAACCGCCCCTGCACCAATCTCAGAAGCATCAACCTCGACCTGGAACGGAAGAGAAACATCAGGTTGACACAACACAGGGGCACAGCAAAAACGACGCTTCAACTCCTGAAAAGCTTCCACGGCAGCAGAAGACCAATTAACCAAATCAGCACCCTTCTTGGTCAAATCGGTCAATGGTCTGGCAATGCTAGAAAAATTACAGATGAAGCGACCATAAAAATTAGCAAAGCCCAGGAATTTCTGCAGACTTTTTAGAGATGTCGGCTGAGTCCAATCCTGGATGGCCTGAACCTTAACCGGATCCATCTCGATAGTAGAAGGGGAAAAGATGAACCCCAAAAATGAAACTTTCTGCACACTGAAGAGACACTTTGATCCCTTCACGAACAAGGAATTAGCACGCAGTACCTGGAAAACCATTCTGACTTGCTTCACATGAGACTCCCAATCATCTGAGAAGATCAAAATGTCATCCAAGTAAACAATCAAGAATTTATCCAGATACTCACGGAAAATGTCATGCATAAAAGACTGAAAAACAGATGGAGCATTGGCAAGTCCGAACGGCATCACCAGATACTCAAAATGACCCTCGGGCGTATTAAATGCCGTTTTCCATTCATCTCCCTGCCTGATTCTCACCAGATTATACGCACCACGAAGATCAATCTTAGTAAACCAACTAGCCCCCTTAATCCGAGCAAACAAGTCAGAAATCAATGGCAAGGGATACTGAAACTTAACAGTGATCTTATTAAGAAGGCGGTAATCAATACACGGTCTTAGCGAACCATCCTTCTTGGCTACAAAAAAGAACCCTGCTCCCAATGGTGACGACGATGGGCGAATATGTCCCTTCTCCAGGGACTCCTTCACATAACTGCGCATAGCGGTGTGTTCAGGTACGGACAAATTAAATAAACGACCCTTAGGGAATTTACTACCAGGAATCAAACCGATAGCACAATCACAATTCCTATGCGGAGGTAGGGCATCAGACTTGGACTCTTCAAATACATCCTGAAAGTCCGACAAGAACTCTGGGATGTCAGAAGGAATGGATGACGAAATAGACAAAAATGGAACATCACCATGTACTCCCTGACAACCCCAGCTGGTTACCGACATAGAGTTCCAATCCAATACTGGATTATGGGTTTGTAGCCATGGCAACCCCAACACGACCACATCATGCAAATTATGCAGTACCAGAAAGCGAATAACTTCCTGATGTGCAGGAGCCATGCACATGGTCAGCTGGGCCCAGTACTGAGGCTTATTCTTGGCCAAAGGTGTAGCATCAATTCCTCTCAACGGAATAGGACACCGCAAAGGCTCCAAGAAAAATCCACAACGTTTAGCATAATCCAAATCCATCAGATTCAGGGCAGCGCCTGAATCCACAAACGCCATGACAGAATACGATGACAAAGAGCACATTAAGGTAATGGACAAAAGGAATTTGGACTGTACAGTACCAATAACGGCAGAGCTATCGAACCGCCTAGTGCGTTTAGGACAATTAGAAATAGCATGAGTAGAATCACCACAATAGAAACACAGTCTGTTCAGACGTCTGTGTTCTTGCCGTTCTACTTTAGTCATAGTCCTGTCGCACTGCATAGGCTCAGGTTTACTCTCAGGCAGTACCGCCAGATGGTGCACAGATTTACGCTCGCGCAAGCGACGACCGATCTGAATGGCCAAGGACATAGACTCATTCAAACCAGCAGGCATAGGAAATCCCACCATTACATCCTTAAGAGCTTCAGAGAGACCCTTTCTGAACAAAGCCGCTAGTGCAGATTCATTCCACAGAGTGAGTACTGACCATTTCCTAAATTTCTGACAATATACTTCTACATCATCCTGACCCTGGCATAAAGCCAGCAGATTTTTCTCAGCCTGATCCACTGAATTAGGCTCATCGTAAAGCAATCCGAGCGCCAGGAAAAATGCATCAACATTACTCAATGCAGAATCTCCTGGTGCAAGAGAAAACGCCCAGTCCTGTGGGTCGCCGCGCAAAAAAGAAATAATAATCAAAACCTGTTGAATAGGATTACCAGAAGAATGAGGTTTCAAGGCCAAAAATAGCTTACAATTATTTCTGAAGCTCAGGAACTTAGTTCTGTCACCAAAAAACAAATCAGGAATCGGAATTCTTGGTTCTAGCATCGATTTCTGATCAATAGTATCTTGAATCTTTTGTACATTTACAACGAGATTATCCATTGAGGAGCACAGAGCCTGAATATCCATGTCCACAGCTGTGTCCTGAAGCACTCTAATGTCTAGGGGAAAAAAAAGACTGAAGACAGAGCTAAGAAAAAAAAATGATGTCAGGATTTCTTTTTTCCCTCTATTGGGAATCATTGGTGTGGCTCCTTGTACTGTTATGGCTGGCAATCAGGCAACACAGCGTGCAGTAATCAGCGCACATACAGAGATCTGGCAATAACCAAAAACAATAGGACGAGCTCTGAGACGTGGAATCTCTGTAGACTGCAGTACCTGATCTATCCTCACACAACTATAAGCAGCAGTGGATTGCGCCTAACAACTACCTATGCAACTCGGCACTGCCTGAGGAGCTGACTAGCCTGAAGATAGAAATACAAGCCTGACTTACCTCAGAGAAATACCCCAAAGGAATAGGCAGCCCCCCACATATAATGACTGTTAGCAAGATGAAAAGACAAACGTAGGAATGAAATAGATTCAGCAAAGTGAGGCCCGATATTCTAGACAGAGCGAGGATAGCAAAGAGAACTATGCAGTCTACAAAAAACCCTAAAACGAAAACCACGCAAAGGGGCAAAAAGACCCACCGTGCCGAACTAACAGCAAGCGGTGCACCCCTCTGCTTCTCAGAGCTTCCAGCAAAAGACAATAGCAAGCTGGACAGAAAAAACAGAAAACAAACTAGAAGCACTTATCTAGCAGAGCAGCAGGCCCAAGGAAAGATGCAGTAGCTCAGATCCAACACTGGAACATTGACAAGGAGCAAGGAAGACAGACTCAGGTGGAGCTAAATAGCAAGGCAGCCAACGAGCTCACCAAAACACCTGAGGGAGGAAGCCCAGAGGCTGCAATACCACTTGTGACCACAGAAGTGAACTCAGCCACAGAATTCACAACAGTGAGCGCAGAGGCTGAAGCCGCAGGAAAGGTAAAACTGTGCCTGCCACGGGAGCACAACAAACACACACATCATGTCAATCTAGCTTTGTGTCCCACTTTATAGGGGGTACAGAACACCACTCTTCAAGCCAGACTAATGTGAAAAAGGTTGTTGAATGGATAGCAAATAATTAGTGATGAGAGAGTGTTCTCAACCCTTCTTGTTACTCACTTGAGCATCAGCATGCTTGGGATGCTTGTTATGTTATGCAAGTATTTTTTTAATTCTCGAGCTGGAGTTTTAGTCCCCACTCCGCATATTTGGTGCTTTTTAAAAAGTCAATGAACATGTGGGGATTGCTTGCCAGCCACTGAAATGCCTTATCCATCTTGGTGGTGACATTACTGTGATTGTCTGGTTGCATAGTCTCATTAGGTCTATATAAGATCCCAGACATAGGCAGTGTAGGGAGAGCTGCTGATGAGAACGGGATAGAATTGTAACTGCATAGTAGTACTAGGGATTCAAACACATTTATATTTTTGTGACGCACAACAGTCCTTGTTAGGGCTAATTATAATAAAAATTAATACTGATGTTAGCAACACTTAGGGAGAGATCGTGCTAAAGTAATCTTGTAGGACAGGATAGGGTGAATTGCAAATACTTTATGCTGCAGCCTGCAACTGATACCAAAATCTCTTTTCAAGGCTAATAATATTATTTTTGCTCTTAATCCTGCAAATTGTCCTGAGCAGGGAAATATTATACATCATTTTTACTGCGGCAGTAGCACGTGAAAAGCATACAGCCAGACCTGGTTGGATCTCAATAGCATTGCTGTATTGATACTGCAATCTCATACATCCGTCTTAATTAGTCAAATCTGCCTGCCATTGCAATACTGCAATTTGTATGAGCAGTGAAATTTTATATATACCGCAGTCTGATACATCCATCTGAGGTGTGCAAATGTGCCTGGCATTGTTACAGTCTTTTTCTTTTCATTTTGAAATTTTACACGCCATTTAGCATGCTACAGTTGGGCCTCAAAACACTCCAAAAAATTGTTTGTTGAAAAAATTGCATTGCTGTATTTATACTGCAGTCTCATACATCCGTCTGAGGTGTGCAAATTTGGCTGCTATTGAAATACAGCCTTTTTCTGAGCTGTGACACTTTATACGGCATTTATAGTGCCTCAAAATCCCCTCAATAAAACCTTTGTTAAAAAAATTGCATTACTATATTGATACTGCAGTCTTTTACATCCATCCAAAGTTGGCACATTTTGCTGCCATTTATATACTGCAATTTTTTTCAGCAGTGACATTACAAATAGCATTTATAGTAAAAGAGTTGAGCCTCAAAACCCACAGAAAAAATGGTTTCAATAGCATTGCTATCTTGATATTACAGTCTTATACATCTACAGTACAGACCAAAAGTTTAGACACACCTTCTCATTTAAAGATTTTGCTGTATTTTCATGACTATGAAAATTGTACATTCACACTGAAGGCATTAAAACTATGAATTAACACATTTGGTATTGTAGACTTAACAAAAAAGTATGAAACAACTGAAATTATGTCTTATATTTTAGGTTTTTCAAAGTAGCCACCTTTTGTTTTGATGACTGCTTTGCACACTCTAGTCATTCGACGATGAAGTCGCTGAGCCAACACAGGAAGGTGACATGCAGAAGGAGGACAGCAGCATGCAGTGGGGTGGCCAGAGACAAAAAGCAGTCAAGTGATCCCCAGATCACCAACATCGGTAAAGTTGCAAAACCATGGTTTAGGTGTTCACAAGTCTGGTGCTTTTTTTAAAGACAGTCTAGTTAACCCCAAAAAACTAATTTGCAACATCTGTCATGCCAACATCAGCAGAGGCAGCACAGCTACTAGACTGAACACTACCTGTATGCTCAGGCACATGAAAGCAAAGCATTTGACTACTTGGGCCAAACACCAGGGTCCAGAAATTTTGTCTGAGGGTGACATTACTGTCTCATCACCTGTTCTATGAAAATGCCAATCCCCTGTCCATGACATAGCTGAATATGCCTCCCACCCTGCATCTGTTGCTGTACACTTGAAAACCACCATCAGTAACCATGTCCTTGTCCCAGCACAGCGTTCAGTTGTCAGTACCCCAGTCCTTGGAATGCAAGCGTAAATATGTAGCCATCCACCCACAGAGTACAATGCTAAATGGTCATATTCCAAGATTGCTTGCCCTGGAAATGTTGCCTTTTAGGCTTGTGGGGATGAACCTTTCTGCTTCCTCATGGCAGCGACCTTCATTCGGTACTTGGTTCCCAGCCGCCGCTATTTCTCCCATGATTGGCCCATGTGCTCAACTTATTGGCTCAGTGGTTTCTCAAAATCTACCCAGATCTGCCTGAGCTACTTGTGAAAGTACGCCACGTGTGTGTCCATTCCGCAAGTCAGCTAAAGCTGATACCAGCCTGGCAGTACTGCAGCAGGGTTTGCAACTTCCAGCTCATTGACTTGTGTGCGATGTCACCATGTGTTGAACCTCAGCCGTACATATGTTGCCAAGCCATTGTGAGCAGTAGAGGACAGTTGTTGAATACTAGCTACTCTATGCATGTTGATATTACGGTCAGCCTTCGCACATAAGACCCAATGAGCAGGCATGGATATCTCACATTTTGTGGTTCTCCAAAACTTTGAGGACTTGAGCACGACGGTGAGTGGCGATGATGCCATAATCAGCATCACCATGTCATTTCTCTTTATACTGAAATGTGTGCTGCTCACAATTAAAGACGAGGCTTTGCAGGTGGAGAAAGTTTAGATGGAGCAAAAAAATATGTTGAATGATGCTACACAGCCAACCTCATTTCATATTCTCAATGCTGATTGGGTAATAATCAGGAGGAGGAGGAACAGGAGAAGGTTGCCTACCCTACACACAATAGTACCCACACCACCTTCATTACATCTGTTCAGCGTTGATGGCCTAAAGAGATGAGCTAAAATTTCAATGTTCAGTTCGGATTATGATCCCTAAATTTGCATTATACACCAATTTTTTGTCGAATATTCACAGAACATAGCGAAAAGCCATTCAAGTCAATGGAAGGCAAAAACAAGCACATGCACAGCACCTTCTAATGGCCCCTAAAGCTGCCAACACATCAAATGAGGGACAGACACCAGGAAAGTGGTAAAAGTGAAGGACAGCATCCAATCCAGGTGAAATGTAGAAAAATATTTATTGTGCCAGATGCAGTTTTTCCATACCAGGAAAGTGGTGTCAATTCACCCACAGTACAAATTGCAGCATCGCACTGCAGCAATCAGCCATGAATGAGGTATCATGGTCTAAGCCAGCATTTACAGCTTTCAACTGAACATCAAAGTAAGATGAAGTGGGTGAGGGATCAGGGTAGGCTTGCTGTGCTGAGAGCCCTGATACCACATACAACAGCTCAACCTCCTGAGCCACAGGAGCAACACTCAGGTGGCACAAATATCAGTTTCATAGACTACCATTGTTAGAAAAATCTAAGCATAGTAGTAACATGGGTAGTTGACTCCAATGAAGTGGAGGCTGACAGTTTCGGAGGCCTACTGCTACAGGGAACAGGTATTCCACTAAACCCAGCAGATGGACACCCAACCAGGAGTTTTCAAATTTCAATAAATGAGGACCTAACACCTCCAAAGCGGCATAAATTTCATGAGAGTAGAAATATTGTAATAGGGACCGACGCACCTTCCACTACAGCCAACCCCTCAGATGTAAACAAAAAATGACTGTTCACATTTCCACAAATTTATGTCAATATCTGCAGCAGGAGCAGCAACAGCTGGCACAGAAACCACATTAAAGATATCACAGAGCGCAGTTACACAAGATTAATTCAGCATACTAAAAAAATGCAACCTTGCCTCGTCTGTACAGTTTGCGATTGAAGTGCAAAAGTCCTTGGAGATCCATGACTTGTTCATCTTGATGAAAGTTAGGTGGTTTACACTTTCAGGGGACAGCCTGCTCCGCTTATCTGTCAGGACGCCACCAGCACTGAAGACACGTTCTGAGAGAAAGTTGTCTGCCGGGCATGAAAAAACCTCCAAGGAATATGAGGCAAGCTCGGACCACTCATACATTTAGGAATATCTAAATTTGAAAGGGTCCAAGCCCTCCCTGATGGTATTAATATTCAGTTCTAGATACTCCTGCACTATCATCTCCATTTGTTCACCATGTGTAAGACTTGGACTCTGTTGTGCTGGTGCACAAGCTGGTCTGCAAAAAGTGGCTAAGAACTCACAGAAATTGCTTCTTCCACTCACACTACTGCTGTGGCTAATGTTTTGACATTGATGTATTGAGGTGATGGATACTGAAAGTCTAGAGCTGGAATGTGTACTGTGTGCTTTACTGCTGTCTTGTGAAAAACCTCTCTTAAGGTTGTGTAAAAGCATGTTTTGATACTCCAGAATTTGCGGGTCCCTTTCCAGGGTGGGAAAAAATTGCCAAAACTTGCCATCTGGCAAAATTTAGTTTTAAACCATGGTTATAACAAAATGGCAACAGAATAGTAAGCATTTTTTCTAATCATAACTATACTGGGATCATGATGCAAATAGTGCAGCAAGAAGACACTCATATGTCAGGCTCTACCATGAGGTCCAAGCCCATGCTCTGTTGGTGGCTGGGTAACACTGATGTTTGCTTCCTCCATCCCCTCCCACCACCCATGAACAACAGAGAGTGGAGGACTATCCTTTTCATCATCTCTTCCTCCTCCATTTGTACCTCAGATCTTGCACTTTCGCTAACAGTTTGTTATCACCAGCACGCATTGATCACAGTAATTCACCCTCCCTTGGCACCCACTTGTGTGATGACAGTCTGGGACTTTAAGGCAATGTTATACATTCTGCATCCTCCTCTGCTTTCTCCTCTTCCACTAGGAGTGCCACCTCCTCTCGCATTCTATGCAAAGTTTGCTCCAGCATATAGATGACCAGAACAGCACTAACAATCAGAGTAGCTATTTCAAAACTGTGCAGAAGAGGCCAACAGATTGGAGATGGTTGACTTCAACCTCTTAGCTTTGTCATTCGTAGGAGGAAAAAATCCTTTATGTGACCAAAACTGCAAAACCGTGGGCTGGCTGCAGTGCTGACAGAGGGCATAGTATGGTGAACCAGACAAACAGCTAGTCCATGAGTGAGCTGCATGCGGATGATACCATAGAATAAAAGCGCTGCGGAATATGTTGGCGCTATATAAATAAAATTATTATTATTATTATTATAGAATGAAAAAGTTATGGTGTGCTTGTTCTCTGAGATTGGTCAAAGCAGCAGGCATGTCCGCTTCCATTAGAGTTGACGGCGGGTTCTCAGTCAGCGTGTCTGTGGTAGGTAAGGAACCCAAGACACTGAGGTTGGAGACTTGCATCTCAATAGTTTGCATGGTAACAGAGGAGGAGGAACAAGAAGCAGATGTAATTGATGGGGGCTGATTGTTGTTGAGGTCCGTTGGTCCGCATTTTAGTGCTGTGGGATTCCCAGAGTAACGCAGGTTGATTGCGCATGTGAAGGTTCATACATGTAGTAGTCAAATTATTGCACTTTTTACCTCTACTCAGTTTACTTTTTGCAAAGTTAGCAGATTACTTGATTTGGCTCATACTTTGCAGTGTCAAAAAAGATCCATGCTAGGCAACCCTTGCCACCCCTGCAAGCTGCGTTCTCTACTGGTCACGTGGCTGAGGATGCATTACTCATCGTGACTGCAACACTACGTGTCTGTGAAGTACGGCGCAACATAACCTCTTTGTCTTCCTCCTCAGAAGACCTACTCAGCTATGTGACTCTATGTTCACGCCAACTTGGATCTAACACCTCATCATAATCATCATCCTCTATGTTATCACATTCCTCGCTATTGAAGTTGACCTCCTCCTCTTCCTGCCATGACAGCATAGTACAGTCCATGTGAGTCTCAGATATCTGAGTCTTTTCAGGATCACCTCCCCCCGGGGGCTAATGTCTGTTGACAAGTGTCAGGATGCTGCTCGGACCCTACTTTGTCCTGCCCCGGATCCAAGCTAAAAAACTTTTAGGCATAGTTGCAGATTCCCTCCTCTTTACTCTGTAAAGCTTTTGAGTATACTTCTAATGACCATAGCATAGAATGTGTGAACAGACTCAGCCATCTGTGGTTTTATACAGACACTTGTACAGTTGGAGAGTTTGGGCACGGGGGTAAGCAAGGGTAATTTGGTTGAAACCTCTGTGGACTGGGAGTGATTTTGAGGTGGAGAAAGATGAGGACAACAACAAGGTGTACTGCTTTGTATCTGCCAAAGAAAGGTAGTGGAGTAGCCAGTCCAGTAACATAAGTTGTAAGTTGTCTTTGCATAGCACATGACGTTGTTGGTTCACTAGTGCTCTCACAAACATTACCACCTACCCCACGTGCACCTTGAACACAAAGCCTAATCCCCTTCCACCACGGCCATGCTTTTTCCCAGTCATGTTGCTCAGATAGTGTAGTAGGAGCACAGTAGTAGCAACAAAAAAAATTGATTTTAAACTCTACACCAGCTCTGTAAACAGCTGAATTTCAGCGGCAGTAAATGACAAGGTGAAATATGGCATGCTGAATCGCGTTAAACACTGAATAAAGAATTGTTTGAGTGTGGATGGGTCCTGTGTGACAAAGAAGATATGTTGCAAACAATTTAAAATTATATCTCCCCTACTGTATGACATTAGTAACAGAAGAATTTTGGGGGGGTCTGTGGATTAGGCATCTATGACACACTAGACACGAACAAACAATTTGAAAGAGAGATATCCCCCACTGTACGATATTAGTAACAGAAAAATATTTTGGTGCCTATGGATTAGGCACAGACTAGATGCTACAAGCAATTTGAAAGTATCAGGAACCCTGCTGCAGACTTACAGCAGTAGTCAGCGCATGTGTTTTAAGCGGACCAAGAGTGTGTGCGGAGAGCTGCGGCAAGCTTACCTGCTGGCATGCAGGACCTGAAACACATGACCTCCGGGGGAGTGACCGGAGGCCAAGCCAGATTCCAAGTGGTGGCGGTGGCCGGAGATGCCAAAAGAGTAGTCAGAAAGTGACGAAGTCTATCCGGGAGGACAGCGTAGTACAAAAGGGTGAGACATAAAGAGTGGTCAGGATGTAGTAAGAGGTCAGATAGCCGGAGAAAGCGATGCAGTACAAACAGGACAGGCACATGGGAAGAACGAGTACCAAGTCAAGAGTCAGAGCTAGAAACAGATAACAAGGACAGAGTAACAAGGCAAATGCACAGATGAGAAAACAGCCCAGATCATACAGTAAAAGGCAAATGGATGAAATAGTATGCAAGCACACCAGGTGCCAGACACACAGTCAAGAACGAGTGAATCACTGACAAGGATCCCCAGATGGAGGCGGGTAAATTTAGCCCTCCCCAAACCAAAAGGAGGCCATGCAAAATTAACCCTGAGAGGACAGGAACCCTGTTTACAACCATGACAGAAAATAAGATGTCCCCTACTGTCTGACATTAGTAACTGAAGAATATTTTTGGTGTCTGTGTATTAGGCCTCTATAAAAGACTAGATGCTACAAACAATTTGAAAGTGAGATGTCCGCTACTGTATGACATTAGTAACAGACAATTTTTTTTTAGTGTGGGTGACGCCAGTATAACCTAGAAGATATGATCCAAACAATTTCAAATTTGAATTTAGAATGCTGCATCACGTTTGTAAAATGCAAAAATGTTGATCTTTCTATGTGCAACAGCTCTGCACACACAACATTTTCACCGCCACAAATTACAAGCTGGGATATGACAGGCTGTATCACATTTAGCAACAGAAACATTTCTTTTTGTTATGTGCTTGAGGTCTGCAGACAGCTTAATATCAACCTAACAAAATTACAACATGGGATATGGTGGGCTGTATCACGTTTTGCGGCAGAAAAAAATTATAATTTTTTTTAATGTGCATTAGGTTTGCTGACAGATTCATATCACCACCACAAAATGACAATGTGGGCTATGGCAGGCTGTATCACATTCAGCAACAGAAAAAGTATAATTTTTTTTAATGTGCATTAGGTCCGCAGACAGCTTCATATCATCGCCACAAAATTACAATGTGGAATACGGTGGGCTTTATCACATTTAGCAACAGAAAAATTTTTTTTTTGGAATGTGCATGAGCTATGCACACTGAGGAATTTCTCGGCCACTAAATAACAAGGTGAGTTATGGCAAGGTGAATCACGGTAGCAACTGCCCCCCAAAAATATTTTGTCGTGCACAACTCAAATCACAGAAGTGTCACCACACCACTAAATGACAAGGTGAGATATGGCATGCAGTTTCACATTTAGCTAGTGAAAAAAATAATATTTAGAATGCTATACCCATGCATGGACATGCATGGAGTGCAAAATAATTAGAGAACAACACACTTGTATGACATGTGACATGCTGTCTTTGCCTGTGGACCTTACTAAAGGCAAACAAAATTGCTGAAAGGTCGAATTCACAGTCACACAGGACACTACCTAGCTAAACTATCTGAGTAAGAAACAACCGCCTAGCTAACTAGCTAAAATCCAGCTGCTAACTCTGCCAACATCAGGATCAGCCTCTCTGTGCTGTTTCAGTGTCAAAATCGTGCTAAATAAAGATATTTGCTCTTTATATGGAGAGGGACATTTGATTTCACAAGCCATTGTGTTAGGACATTGTGGATGTTTCCTGCGCCCTGATTGGCTAGCTGCAATGTGCACACAAAGTTAGAACAAATATGGTTAAAAAGCACACTGCACCTAGGAGCTCTGCAAACCCCTCTTCCCTCAACAAACACGTGCCTCACGCCCCTTGTACCCGTCCATTATCGTTGCAAAAGTGCTGAAAATACTTTTGTGGCAACACAAATATTTTCCAGCACTTTTTCCGGAATGTTACCGATTTTCCCTAATTTTATAAAATTTTCCTCGTGTTTCTGATCATGAATCCGAATGTGCCATATTCATGCCAAATTTATGGCGATAGTTTTCCAAACAATTTTGCTCATCACTACTGACGACAAGGAGGAAAGGGATAAACCCTTCATACAATTTTAATGTGGATGCCCTCAAATGAAAGCTGAAAGTCTGAACTTCAACTGCATCTGAATTGTTTAGTTTAAAATTCATTGTGTTAATGTCTATAACCAAAATTAGAAAAATGTTGTCTCTGTCCAAATATATATGGACGTAACTGTATACAATTCAATATCCTTTAAAGAATGTTTTATTTTTTCCAGTCAAATCCATTTTAAGTGCTGTATTCTATGTTTTATTGACAGCCCGTAAAAGTGGCATAATACTCTGACAAAATTATTCCCAGCAGCAACTTGGGATTCACAGATGCTTCCAGGGGTCTACCCCCATGCTTTCCAAAAATTCTACCGATAAAAATGTCAACTCTCAAAAAACAAGCCTTTACATGACTCCATCAGCCAAATTGTGGAAAAATTATAGCTATCAAAATATGGCAATACAAAAACTTGTTTATGCAATAAAAAGCATCTTTCAGTGTGACAGCAAACAGAAAAAAATATATAAATCTTTCATTGCTGTAATCGTACCAACCTGAAGAATTAAGATGTCCAATCAATTATACAACACAAGGAATGGCGTAGCAAATAAATAGAACCAATTGTTGACCTACAACTGATTTTTTCTTTCTGTCACCTAAAGATCGCAGTAAGTCTCGGCTCAGAATTATCCTGTGCTCTGAGCTGAGGACTTTAACCAGGGCTTCCATGTAAGTCTCTGAAATACATGATGCAGATGGAACCCCAGGGAAATTATTCCTTATAATGAGGCAGATGGAGGCATGGTTGATGCCATGAGTCCAGAGTAACTCTGCTGCCTCATTATAATGAATGGATCCTTTGGAAGTTTCATATGAATTTCATCACTTTGAAATTTAGATGAAAACCCCAAAGTAAGAACTTAGCATAGAGCATAGGATAAATGTGATCACAAACAATATGTAAATAAAAGCTTCAACTAAATCCACAAAAAAGCAAGTCACAACTCAGTTTCATAATCTGTTTATGGAAATATGGAATCTTCTATGCTACTTGTAGGACAAAGGATCTGGAAAAGGGTCTTTCCAGGATCTGGAAAAGATCTTCGTCCCCAAAAGAAATGTGCTCCCCAATCCAAATGCCAATCTCCTTTGTGAGCCCCAGTGTGCCTAAACCACATTTAGTTCCCACATGTTTGGCATTTCTGTAGCAATGAGTGCCTGCTTAATTTATGGGTGCATCCCTCCAGAAGCATGAGCTGGGCACTCAAAAAGTCACAGAGAGGTAGAAATTTCAAATAATAGTCCATTTAATGAATAGCCTACATAATGGAAAAACAGACATCAATCCATCCGATGTTTCTGCACAATCACCTTTATCAAGGAAGTCTGTGATAAAAGGATGTCAGCATTGGAAGCACGCCGGCATCACAGACTTCCTTGATAAAGGCGATTGTGCAGAAACGTTGGAAGAATTGATGTCTGTTTCTCCTTTATGTCAGCGATTAATTAAATGGCCTATTATATGAAATTTCTACCTCTCAGTTATTTTTTGAGTTCTGAAGGTTATAATTTTATATTGTATACCTAATTTCCTTAGAGCACCAACTTCATATATCTTGGGTGCACCACTTGAGAGGGATTCTGCTCTTCTAGCAATTAGGGGTTCTGTAAATGGAGTCCACAAACTAGTATAAGAAAATCTCCGCTCTAAGAGTCAAATAGCGCTCTGTCGCTCCCGAGTCTCACCATATGGCTAAGCAATAATGTACAGCCACATAATGAGTATTCAGAAGAAATTGTGCGACAAATTTTGGTGCCATTTTTAACCATTTCCCAGTGTAAAAATGTAAAATCTGGCACTAAATCAAAATTCTGGTGGTAGAAATGTAATTATTTTTTCTTCACTCCTCATTGGCATAAAAGTCTGTGATACACCTGTTGTGTCAATATGATCTCTGCACTCCTAGAGGAGTTTATTGAGAGGTGTAGCTTGTAAAATGCGGTCACATGTGAGGGATTCAGCTGTTCTGGAACCTCAGGGGCTTTGCCAATAGGACGTGGCACCCTGAAACCAGTCCAGCAAAATCTGAACTCCAATTTTGCACTCTTTCCCATTGAGCTTTACACTGTGCCTTAAAAGCAGTTTTCAACCATATATGGGATATCAATGTAATCAGGAAAAATTGCACAACAAATTTTTTGGGTTTACTTTCTCCTTCCATCCTTATAAAATTGAAAAAAATTGAATCTAAAACAACATTATTGTGAGAATGATAATGAGAATTTTTATCTTTCATTTTTACAGATCAATGTTGTAAAATTCTGTGAAGCACCTGTGGGTTCAAGGTGCTCACCACACATCCAGACAAATTCCCTAAGGGCAAAACACGATTCCCCATATATTTAGGGGAAAGAAATGCACGCAAACGATATAAAATTGAAAACAACTTTATTGAAAATTACCATAAGTAACCATAAAAAACCATGAAAATTAACAAACAGGGAAAATCTCAACTAAAAGCAGAGCAGACACCGGGCAATTATAATCTACCAGATATGATTGGTATGCATTACTTTTGGAAGAAAATTCTATGCAATCCTATGTGAAAACTAGTAAATGCAATGCAAAGAACATAATGCACAATTTCATGCCATAAAGGGCCAAAAAATATTACAAAGCTATCATGTACTGCACCATTATATTCTAAAAGTTTCCATGCATTTATCTCATATGTGAATATAGTGCTACATGTGCCAACATAACTGATAGAAAAATTGTTAAATATAATATGTTACAAAGGCACAGTATGTAGAACACCTACTATATGAAGCCAGATTAAAATCACACAGGCTGTATGAATTAATTAAATGCGTTTAATTATTTAATTAATTCATACAGCCTGTGTGATTTTAATCTTGCTTCATATAGTAGCTGTTCTACTTACTGTGCCTTTGTTTTACCACTATCATGGAGCACAATATGTCACGAAAAAAAGATTCTCAGAATCAGTAAGATCAGTTTAAGCATTCCAGAGTTATTTACCTCCTCTTAGCTTACCATATTCTCCCCACTTTCACATCCCACGTCTTATTCACTGAACACTCCGCATTAATGTTTCTTTTGGCAATAAATACACACTCCCCTGGTAAATTTCTACCTTTCCTTGTATTCTTATCTATCTTCATCCATTGAACAAAGGTTCTAGGCACGGAGCACAATAAATTAAAGACACACAGTAACTTTAATTATATTTTTAATGGTCAACTTTTCAACTTTTATTCAGTTTTATATTTACTATTTCATCATTCATCATCAAATTTGCATTTTATTTACATGATCCTTCATTCTACACCTTTGCTATTATTATTGACTTAATTCTAATTGGTTTTATGATTGAACTTTAATCTGACATGTTAAAGCCAGGTTGCTTTTTTATTTTTATTTTTTTTCTAAAACTCCGCCTATTTAAACAGTATTGATCTCACTTGACCCACATAAGGTTTTTGTCCTGAAGAAGGGGTCCTGCGTGACCTTGAAATGCGTTGACTGCTAAAGCTGTTCAGAATACACGATTTTAAAGAATTAAGCCCACATCCTGGATCTTTCAGCAGTGCAAGTTTGACACATATTTTCCTTCACTTGTTGAATTACCACATAAAGTGACACTGGTCAGAATCGTAAAATTTGGCCTGGTCATGAAGGTGAAAACAGGCTCAGGGGTAAAAAGGTTTAAAAAGTGAATATTACAATCTGTTTTTTTTCAGCAAATTATTCTAAAATTCAAAACCCCCAAAACAATTATTTACAAATTGTTACATTTATTAATCACATATGTCCGAATAACAGCATATAATATGCTAGACATTTCAAACAAAGATTAAATATACACTATTCCTTGCAGCAGGGGCAGTTGCGACAAGAAATCAGAAGAGACTATAGCTGAATTAAAATACCAGAACATTTTATTAAAGTATACATACAGAAAAAAGACAAAGATAAAACTAAATAGCAATAAAAAACAAAAAAATGGTACAGACAATGACCTCCAAAGAGGGTGGTCCACATTAGCTGAGTTGCCTCAGATGCCTGGTTGTAGACAAAAGTGAAAGCCCGCTGTGCTATAAACTGAATAACCATGTGCAACAGAATAAAGAACAGAAAGCAACTTTATGAGATGTAGCCTAAATATAGGATGGCACTTATAAATATAGTCCTACGTGGCAATATTATAAAGTGACTTGGATCACTATAGTAGTCTATATAGATCAACAAGGCATGCTCACCATAACCATTAATGATAGCCCAGTATAAGTGCAGTGTAAAGTAATAAGCCATTATAGACTGCCAGTGATTAAGGTCATATATATAGTTTCAGCTGAAATTCCATAGGTATAGTCAAGACATTAAGTCAGTAATGTCAGAACATTTTCAAATAGGTACATCACCTTAAATGGTTACGCAAACTAAGACAGCCTGAGGAACACTGGTGGACAGCCATACCTCACCAATCCCTATGCTGTTTCGCTTACACTTCTTCCAGGGAGGTGTAACAGAAGCATAAGCGAAACGGCGTAGGGTTTGAGGAGGTGCATATAAGTGGCATCCTATATTTAGTTGAGAGAAAACTAGGAAACAATAAGAGCAATAGGGTCTTATCTGATGGTACAGATGAAAAAGAAATGTGGAACCACTCACCTGGTATGGTTGCAAGCTAGAAACATGAAACAGGTATTTATAAAGCTGCCGCAAGACAGCGATCAGACATAGACCAGAAAAATTGATGTGTAAGCCGGTGGTGTATTATCCTTGCGCTGCTAGCACTCAAAGCAGAGGTAAAATCTAAAGAGTTTCATATTACAGGTTTTTTAAAAAGTCAATGCATTTCAAGGTTCTACATGACCTCTACATCAGGGCAAAAACCTTTTTGTCCTCATGAAGAGGTCATGTAGAACCTTGAAATGCATTGACTTTCTAAAAAACCTGCAATATTAGGCTAAGTTCACACTTGCGTTGTACAGTCCGTTCAACACTTCCGTTAAACGGACTGCACTAGCTCAAGTGCCGACATTTGCACTGCGCTAGCACAGATGGAGCATCTACTAGCTCCATCTGCGCTAGCAGTGCGCTAGCAGTGACGGACCCAGAAACGCTGCAGCCCGCGTCTCGGGTCCATCGCTCAATGACGGCACATCGCTAGCGCACACCCACAATGGGCGTGCGCTAGCGATGCGTCCGCCATTGAAAGTAATGGCGGCATTAACGGACTACGTTACACCGCGTTATGCCACGGTGTAACGTAGTCCGTTAATCGGGTCACACTAACGCAGTGTGAACCCAGCCTTAAACTATTTGGATTTTATCTCTGCCTTGAGTGTTATCAGCAGCGCAATTGTAATACACCACCGGTTTACACATCAATTTTTCTGTCCTCTATTTAGGCTACATCACTTAAAGTTGCTTACTCTTCTTTATTCTGTTGCATATGGTCATTTGGTTTATAGCACACATGGCTTTCATTTTTGTCTACATTCAGGCATCTGAGACACCTCAACTAGTGCACCTCCCTCCTTTGTCATTGTCATTGTCATGGTCATTGTCCCCAACCTGTATTTTTGCTTTTATTGCTACTTATTATTATCGTTGTCCTTTTTTGTATGTATACCTTAATAAAATGTACTGGTATTCTAATTAATCTAGAGTCTCTTCTTATTTCTTGCAGCAATAGCATCAGCTGCTAGGAATAATGTACGTTTAAAAATTGTTACATTTGTAGCTTTAACAATTTGCAGATCTACTAAACTAATACATAGGTTTCTTTCGTATGCAAAGTGCATTACTGCAATGAATCAATACTGCACACAGTAGAAAAATCTTTCATGTAAAATGAAACATAAATCAAAAAGCCACAGAGCTTTGGGCAAAAGCATGAATAAACTAATCTCAGTCGTTTACAGACAGTGTTGTAGTACATCGTGTAATATGCATCCAAATATGTCACATTGTAGATGATTTCATTTCAGAGTTACACAAAATAGATTATTTTGTCAAGATAATTTCTGCAAGCTGGAGAAAAAAAAAGTGTTGGGCAGTTCATTCCTATTCATTTCTGAAGAGCCTGATTCTCCTTTCATTGGTTTGCTGACATTGCGATGTCTATGAAGAGGAATAGTCTTTCATGGGCTTACATGTTTTATTTAAAAATAATGGAAATAGAAAGTCCTCAGTGGTTAATAAGTCTTAACATCTAGGGGAAATGTTATATTAAGACCACTGAGGTTTTTTATATAACCAAGCTTAAAGAAGTTTTCACATTTTGGAAAACTTTTCTTCCTATCTAAAGTTGGTTGTAAAAAAAAACCTTCCTGTGATTTATTTATCCTTATGAAGTTAATCGCAGTGTCTCCACCATTCCCTTTATTTCTGTTTGATGGCAGCTGTGATGTCTCGTCAATATTGCTGCAGCCAATCACTGAATACAGTGACTCTGCCTGAGCAGAAAGTATGAGCCACCCAGAGCTGGGAAGTTCACTGATTGGCTGCAATGATTTTGAGATCACGTCACCACTGCAGCCGAATAACAGAGACCTGGGCTGCAGGGGGGCACTGGATCCTGGGGGATACGTAAAATATTGTGTATTTTCTTTAACCTACGGCACATATTTAGAAATATTATCTCACAGGAAACAACTCCTTTAACACAAAGTAATTTTTTATGAGAAATATGAAATCCAGTCTTTTCCATGGCCCCAATTTAGCTGCAAGGGCATAGTCAGCCTCAAACAATTACAGCTTCTCCCAATTAATGTTCAAATCATTGTAAAGCTGAAAAAGATTTGTGTCTATGTGACATGCGGCAATCATCTCTTTCTAGGAGTGTATTGCCCCCCAGGCTGGCAGATTACTGCTTTCCAGAGGATGATGCTCTCCTGATGATTGAAAGATTGAACTAGTTGCATGGATGAAATTCTGCCTCTAACTGTCCTCTCTCTGATGATGCTTTCTGAGGTACCATATTTTTCGGACTATATGATGCACCAGACCATAAGATGCACCTAGGTTTTAAAGAAGGAACAGAAAAAAAATTTGAAGCAAAAAATGCGGTAATGATGCACTGATATGGGGGAAGGTATGCTGCTGACACTGTTATGGGGGTAATGTCTCTCAATCCTGTACTAATATCCCCCATCCAGATATATAATGCTCAAAAAAATAAAGGGAAACCAAAATCCCACATCCTAGATATCACTGAATGAAATATTCCAGTTGTAAATCTTTGTTCATTACATAGTGGAATGTGTTGATAACAATAAAACCTAAAAATAATCAACGTAAAGCACAACTAATATTCCACGGAGGTCTGGAGTGGGAATGATGCTCAAAATCAAGCTCTATAGTCAGAAGCAGGCAAGCTCTGTGTTTCTTGCCTAGAAGTCTGGCCACTGCTTAGAAACTGCTTAGAAACGGAGAAACTGTCTACTAATCCAGGCAACGTGCAGTACACAATACAATTAAAAAATCCCTCTGTTCTTAAAGAAGCACTAATATTTGTATTGATTAAATGTTTGTGTGTGTATGTGCATGTATTGCAGTGTGAGTGCATTAATATACTCACCTAGTGCCTAGTATCAGGTGTCCAGCGCGTTTTTCTACTTTTCTCAGTGACATCACCGCAAATGAGACCTGTCAGTTCATTTCACACTCTATGCATGAATCCAAAGTCGCTGTTACAATAAATGCCTATTACCTGGTTCTGAAGCTCCATAGGCTTACAGGGTAGAAATCACTGCCAGGTGAAACAGAGTGCAGTGTGACCCTGAGGAGTCGGTAGAGAGGTGACGCCATTCAGAAGAGCAGAAGACCGATACTGAGTGGTAGTGAGTGTAATAATGCAGTCACACTACATTACATCCACATACACATACATTTAAACAATTAAAATGTTCGTGGGAATGCTTTTTTAAGAATGTTAAGAATTTGTAATAATCAGCACATTGAAAAGTTGCTTTTCTTTACTAGAATTTGGCAATTTGCCAAGTGGAAAATATGAGCCACTCCAACCCTTAAGGTGTAACTTGTATATCAGTTTCTTGTAGAATGGCAAATTTGACGGCGGCTAAAAGCAGGTTCATTGTTTATGACCATGTGATAATTTGCCATTTCCCTACATAACTGTTTGCCCATGTTAGCTTGATTTTAGGACACATAGGCCCCAATTCATCAAAACTGGTGTTGTTTATGACAGCCATGATGAGCTGGTGTGTTGGAATCAGAGGTGCCTAATTCATTATGATGTACACGCCTCTAAATAAACGAAGGGTGCCTCAGAAGTGGTGTGCACCTCTCTAGGGTATGCCACAATTATCACAAACATCATACTTTACAGTGCAGAATGCAAATTGTAATGTTCGTAACATAGTACCTTTGTAACAAGCTGTAGGGAGCATAAAACTTTGTGAAACATTAACTATTCAGTCCAGGTCTGAAAACCTCTAAACAATGTTAAAAAATAATTAAAATTAAGGACTTTCGTATAGTGATGATTTCAGCATTTGTAATTTTTGTCATGTTCCAGGTATTAAAAGCACTGGTTTATTACCAATAAGCATGAAGAGCTGCAAGTGGTTTGACTCTATAAGATAAAAACACTAAGCTAAACCAATTCTATCAGTTTCCGATTAATATTAGATGTTATGCATTCTTGTCAACTAAAGTAAATCAGGGTTGCCCTTCAGTACATTTTAAAAATGGTTACAAAGTCTTGAAAGCCTTTCATATTAGCTTGTGTAATAAAGAGCATGATAGTAAACTAAAATATCGTTATGACTTATTAATAAGCTCCAATGCATTTTAGAAAGTAGTTTTGTCGTATAGCTAGACTAGCTTAAAAATCATCATGTAGGTGCAATTATCAAAACACTCATAAGAGGCTGAATCTGTCTTTTCATCATCTTAAGCTTTAGAAAATTAATATTCTATCTATTTTTGCTTAACTTGTGGTAATAAAATGATAAACTTTTGAAGCTTTTAGTTACTTATTTAATTCAAAGATTTAGATCTAAAATTGAGAACAGAGGTTTACTATTGCTTTGTAATGTTTAAGAAATTGTAAAGACTGACAGTAAATTCAAGGAATTGGTCGCACAATGTTTGGGATCTTAAGCTACTGAGTGTTAGGAGTCGAGTTTCCTCTGCTGCACAGGGGGAATCTTGATCCGTGTCTGCTGCGGTCTCCCATTCGGTATCGGCCGCAGTGGGCTCTCCTCAGCGGAGACGTCGCTCCCAGCGTCTCGCTGGGGCTGATTCGGTGCATAGGGTCACTACTGCCTTTTCTGGCTTTCCTATGGTACCCTGCACTGATCTGCGGCGAGCGAGCCTCTCTGGGACTAAGTCCTTGTTTACTCACACTGAGCATGCCCAGGGCAGGGTCTCCCATTGGAGGTCGAAGGCCACATGTTCGGTCACATGCTCAGGTGCTGCAGTACATTCCATTGGTCCTTCTGGAAGGTCCTGAAAGGGCAAAACATGCTCAGGTACTGCAGCACTTTCCATTGGTCCTTCTGGAAGGTCCTGAAAGGGCAAAAACTTCAGTAGCAGCTTCCTGTGCTGCAACTATATAAACTGCGCATGACCGCACGGCCATGCGCTAGTATCGTCTTATGCTATATGCTTTGCGCCAATGTGGTCATGTGTTTGAATGTGTTCAGGGACCCGGCTGAAATAAGCCCCTAGAATGCTGGCACCTCCGGCAAGGAGATTGTGTTTAAGTGTGTTCAGGGACCCGGCTGATATAAGCCCCTAGAATGCTGGCATCTCCGGCGAGGAGTTTTGTATGCATGCATGACCACTCACTGCTCACATCTGGGTAGTTGGCCTGTGCCTCTGTGAAAGTCTAACAGGGCACAGAGCTTTCCTCTCGCGGTTACTCTGTGAAGCCATATAGAGCCGCCATTATTTAGCAGCAGGTGCTTTCCTGCACGGTGGATCCCGGGTTGCGAACGCACCAATTCCATTTAATAAATTATATATTTGGTGCGTTCCGCCAACCCTAACAGTATACTAGCGCCAGGATCTGGCTAAGTAATGGCGGATGAACAGCGATTGCAGGGGTACATCCAGCTGCTGGAGGGCCGGTTGGCGTCTCTTGAGCGTGCAACCTCGGCGGTGGATGTTACCGCAATAGCTGTTCAGGCTGCTAGCGTGGCTGCAGCAGCTTTACCCACTGCCACCTCTGTTCCGACCCTATCTCACCTTCCTTTGCCTGAGAGATGCTCTGGGGACAGTAAGTCCTGTAGTGGTTTCGTGAGCCAATGTGGTATACACCTCGAGCTTCTGGCTGCACGTTTCCCTACTGAGCGGGCAAAGGTGGGATTCATAATCTCTCTCCTGTCGGACAGAGCGTTGGAGTGGGCTACGTCGCTGTGGGAGCGCAACGATCATGTGGTGCGGAGTGTTCCTAGGTCTCTGGACACTCTGAAACAGGTCTTTTTAGGACCTCAAGTCACCCATGATACAGCGCTCCAACTGCTGGCTTTGACTCAGGGTTCAACCATGGTCAGCCATTTTGCTGTTCACTTCCGGACATTAGCGTCTGAGTTGGAATGGCCAGATAAAACCCTCATTCCCGTATTTTGGAGGGGGCTGGCTGACCATGTGAAGGACGCTTTGGCCACTAGGGAGATTCCCGCCACACTGGAAGAGCTCATAGCCGTATCTACTCGTATTGACCTCCGTTTTAACGAGCGGAGGTTGGAGCGAGCCCAGTGTAGGCAGAGGTTTCGGCTGGCTCCCACCTTCGCCAAACCTTTGGAATCTCCAGTCCAGGCATCCAAGTCACATGAGGCCTTAGAGGTGACACGAGCAGGATCCAAGTCTCAGTCTGCCCGTGCACATAAGGTCCGTCATGTATGCCAGCAGTCAGGACACCTTGCCTCCAAGGGTCCTCAGCGGTCGGGAAAACGTCAGCGTCTAGTGGCAGTTGGAGGAGGTACACTAGACACGGCGACGTTTGCCTCAAAGTTGTCCTTCAAGGGGACAATTACCATAGGCCCATCCACTCTTATGGTCGAGCTATGCGTGGATTCTGGGGCAGAGGGTAACTTTATGTCTTCCGCTTTTGCCCAGCGTCACGCAATACCCTTGGTGATGCTCGCCAAGCCGGTAACCGTTCGAGTGGTAAATGGGTCAACACTACCTTCACAGATTACCCACCAAACCATTCCTTTCACGCTATCTGTGTCTCCATCACATCAGGAGATAATCTCCCTATTAGTTATTCCTGAGGGAATTGATGAGGTCCTGTTGGGGATACCATGGCTTCGCTACCATTCTCCTCATATCGAGTGGTCCTCTGGGAGAATTTTGGGTTGGAGTAAATCTTGCGAGGGTAGTTGTCTGAGGGAGTGCGTTCAGGTTGCTACTACACAGGTACCCGCAGATCTTTCCTCTCTCCCCAAGCACTATTGGCCCTATGCAGACGTGTTCTCCAAAAGAGCTGCGGAGACCCTTCCGCCTCACCGCCCCTATGACTGTCCTATTGACCTCTTGCATGGTGCTGAGCCTCCCCGGGGTCGAGTCTATCCATTATCTCTCCCGGAGATGGAGGCAATGTCCCAGTACATCCAGGAGAATCTGGCAAGAGGATTCATTAGGAAGTCAGTGTCACCGGCAGGGGCAGGGTTCTTCTTCGTACAGAAGAAGACTGGAGACTTACGTCCATGCATAGACTACAGGGGTCTTAACGCCATCACTGTTAAGAACAAGTACCCACTACCCCTGATATCTGAGCTGTTTGATAGGCTACGGGGAGCGAGGGTATTTACTAAGTTAGATCTGCGGGGTGCTTACAACCTGATTCGCATCCGTGAGGGGGATGAATGGAAGATGGCTTTTAACACCAGGGATGGGCACTATGAATATTTGGTGATGCCCTTCTGGCTCTGTAATGCCCCAGCCGTTTTCCAAGACTTTGTGAACGACATCTTCCGGGATATGCTCACCACCTCGGTCGTAGTCTATCTGGATGATATTCTCATCTTCTCTCCAGATATTGACTCCCATCGGAGAGATGTTCGCAAAGTCTTCGACCTCTTACGGGCAATCTCCCTCTACGCCAAGTTGGAGAAGTGTGTGTTTGAGCAGGAGTCCTTGCCTTTCCTTGGTTATATCATCTCTGCCCAGGGTTTGGCTATGGATCCTGCCAAGCTACAGGCTGTAATGGACTGGCAGGAACCCCATTCTCTTAAAGCGGTGCAGCGCTTTATGGGGTTCATTAATTACTATCGCCAGTTCATTCCACACTTCTCAACTTTGGTAGCTCCCTTGGTTGCCCTCACCAAGGAGGGAGCAAATCCCAAGTTGTGGTCAGAGGAGGTCTCCAAAGCCTTTCTCTCGATCAAGTCACACTTCGCTAGCGCTCCCATCCTACATCGCCCCGATGTTGATAAGCCATTTATCTTGGAGGTGGATGCCTCATCCTTTGGTGCTGGAGCAGTCTTTTTCCAAAAGGATGCTCAAGGTCGGAAGCATCCTTGCTTCTTCTCCAAGACCTTCACACCAGCGGAGAGGAAATATTCCATCGGGGACAGGGAGTTGCTGGCCATGAAGTTGGCTTTTTCGGAGTGGAGACATCTCTTGGAGGGAGCTCGCTTTCCCTTCCAAGTCTTCACTGACCACAAGAACTTGGTGTATCTGCAAACGGCCCAGCGGCTGAATTCTCGCCAGGCTAGATGGTCCCTGTTCTTCTCCCGGTTCCATTTTACTCTCCATTTACTCTCCGGGGAGAAGAACGTTCGTGCTGACGCTCTCTCCCGCTCCGTGGTGACATCGGAGGAGGAGCCTCAGCTTATTGTCCCTTTTGAGAGCCTGAGAACTGTAGCTCCGGTTTCGCTAGAGTCTGTGCCCCTGGGCAAGACTTTCGTACCAGCTAACTTGCGACCGGAGGTTCTCTCTTGGGCTCACTCCTCCAGAGTGGGTGGGCATTTTGGGACCAAGAGGACATCTGAGCTTCTGGCGAGAACATACTGGTGGCCGCATATTGCCCGAGATGTCAAGGACTATATTCAGGCGTGCGTTTCTTGCGCCCAGAATCGGTTGCTTTACCCTATACCGGTGGCAGACAGGCCCTGGGAGATGGTCGGGATGGACTTTGTGGTTGGTCTACCCAAGTCGCGTGGCTGCTCCATTATTTGGGTTGTCACCGACCATTTCTCCAAGATGGTGCATTTGGTGCCGATTCCTCGGTTACCCTCAGCACGGGCCTTGGCGGTGTTGTTCATTAAACACGTTTTCCGTTTGCATGGTATGCCTGATAAGATTGTCAGTGATCGGGGTCCCCAGTTCGCATCTCGGTTTTGGAGAGAGCTCTGCCGTTTACTCAGCATAGAGTTAAACCTCTCCTCTGCATACCATCCCGAGACGAATGGGTTGGTGGAGAGAACCAACCAGACTCTGGTGACATATTTGCGACATTTCGTCTCTGCTAAGCAGGATGACTGGGCATCTTTGTTACCTTGGGCGGAATTTGCCCTGAACAACGCCGTAGCCGATTCCACTGGTCAAACTCCTTTTCTCCTTAATTACGGCCAGCATCCGCGTGTCCCTGTGCCCATGCCCGTGTCATCCACCGATTCTAGGGTGGCAGACTGGGCGGTGGAGGCACGTGACATCTGGGACCGCACACAGGATGCCATCCGGGCCTCCAAGGAGAGAATGAGGGTTTCGGCTGATACACACCGGCGCCCCGCTCCGGTCTTTGCTCCTGGCGACTTAGTGTGGCTCTCCGCCCGTAACATCAGGCTGCGAGTTGAGTCCACTAAGTTTGCTCCTCGCTACATTGGCCCGTTTAAGGTTCTGGAACAGGTCAACCCTGTGGTCTACCGTTTGGCTATTCCTCCACGCCTTGGTATCACCGATACTTTCCATGTTTCCCTCTTAAAGCCCGTTCATTTGTCCTGGTTTTCCGAGTTATCTGCTGGGACATCGGTTTCATCCACGGATGAGTTTGAGGTGAATGCTATTGTGGGGTGCAAGGTGGTACGTGGCAAGAAATTTTATCTGGTGAACTGGAAGGGTCACGGCCCAGAGGATAGAACCTGGGAGCCTGTGGAGCACATTCGGGCTCCGCTGCTTATCGCAGCTTTTGAGCGTAATGAGGCTCAAGGAGGGGGGGCCCTAGGAGGGGGGATAATGTTAGGAGTCGAGTTTCCTCTGCTGCACAGGGGGAATCTCGATCCGTGTCTGCTGCGGTCTCCCATTCGGTATCGGCCGCAGTGGGCTCTGCTCAGTGGAGACGTCGCTCCCAGCGTCTCGCTGGGGCTGATTCGGTGCATAGGGTCACTACTGCCTTTTCTGGCTTTCCTATGGTACCCTGCACTGATCTGCAGCGAGCGAGCCTCTCTGGGACTAAGTCCTTGTTTACTCACACTGAGCATGCCCAGGGCAGGGTCTCCCATTGGAGGTCGAGGGCCACATGTTCGGTCACATGCTCAGGTGCTGCAGTACATTCCATTGGTCCTTCTGGAAGGTCCTGAAAGGGCAAAACATGCTCAGGTACTGCAGCACTTTCCATTGGTCCTTCTGGAAGGTCCTGAAAGGGCAAAAACTTCAGTAGCAGCTTCCTGTGCTGCAACTATATAAACTGCGCATGACCGCACGGCCATGCGCTAGTATCGTCTTATGCTATATGCTTTGCACCAATGTGGTCATGTGTTTGAATGTGTTCAGGGACCCGGCTGAAATAAGCCCCTAGAATGCTGGCACCTCCGGCGAGGAGATTGTGTTTCAGTGTGTTCAGGGACCCGGCTGAAATAAGCCCCTAGAATGCTGGCATCTCCGGCGAGGAGTTTTGTATGCATGCATGACCACTCACTGCTCACATCTGGGTAGTTGGCCTGTGCCTCTGTGAAAGTCTAACAGGGCACAGAGCTTTCCTCTCGCGGTTACTCTGTGAAGCTAACAGAGTTGGTATATACCGCCATATAGAGCTGCCATTATTTAGCAGCAGGTGCTTTCCTGCACGGTGGATCCCGGGTTGCGAACGCACCAATTCCATTTGATAAATTATATATTTGGTGCGTTCCGCCAACCCTAACACTGAGTTAGCTAGTTATTAAGAATCTGAGAGAACTGGCAGAGACTGTCTAAAGGGAACCTGTCATTACATTTATGCTGCCAGAACTAAAGGCAGCATGAACAAGAGCCTGGATTGTTTTCCTCTGGAATATCAAAACATTTCAGAGAAAACATACTTTGAAAAGCCATCAAAAGATTAAAAGAAGAGTAGACTATTTGAGTGAGGCCCTCCACTATCTACTCCCCGACACACTTCAGTTGATTAAAAGGTTTTTCCCACATGTAATTAGGGAAAGATTTGTCAATCAATTGGAGAGGTGTGGAAAGAAGTCAGCCGGAGTTTGAACCAAACAAGTCAGATCTCTCCCTATAGCCCTTGGTTGGCTTTTAACGCCTTCATGACCTTGGGATTTTCCATTTTTGCTTATTAATTTTTTGTTCCCCTCCTTCCCAGATTAATAACTTTTTTATTTTTACATCAATATGACCGTGTGAGAGCTTGTTTTTTTGTGGGACAAGTTGTATCATATAGTCTACTGCAAAAAAAGGAAAAAAAATTGCAAGTGAGGTAAAATTTTTAAAAAGTGCAATTTTTCTATTTGTTGGTTTTTTTCTTTTACCATGTTCACCATTACGATTCTCCAGGTCATTGCAAATACTGAACATATACAGGCCATTTTTATAGAAGTAGTGCAAAACGACCCCCAAACTTTTATTTAAAAAAAGGTGCCATTTTCTGAGACCTGTAGGGTCTCCATTTTGGGGGATTTCGGGCCAGATGAGGGCTTAATTTTTCTGTGCAAAGATGATGTTTTTATTGATACCATTTTGGGGTAGATAAATTGTTTTTATTTCCTGTTATTCCATATTATTGCAATGTTGTGGCTACCAAAAAAACTGCATTTCTGTTTTGATTTTTTTCTCATTCACTGTTTACCGGCAATAGAAATCATCATCTCCTTTGAATCATAGGTGATCTGCAATGACAGGCACGAGAGTGTACTGAACTCCTGTTGTCAATCCAACCCATTAGCACCCTGCGATCATGGGACAGAGGTGCCAATGGGCGGGGTTTGTTAAGTCCTTCCTATAAGTGCAAAGTAAATGCCACTGTCAAAGGTTGACAGCGGGATTTAACATGTTAATAGGTGGGGGTGGATCGTGATTCCACTGACAACAGTTAGGAGCACATGACAGCTGATCAACTCAGCTGTTATGTGTCAGAAAATATGTTAGCTTAGTGCCAGAGCCCACATCAAATGCCAGGATGCAACCTATGAGGTGAGGGACCTATACTTCATAGTTCATGAAGGAGTTAAATCTATGCTGTCACATACAATGAATTTTAGAGTAAAACATATCTTGCTTCAACTGAGTAGCCAGGCTCCATCATTCTACCCATAATTCGGGCAGCTTAAATATTGTGACCAGTTCTCTTTAAGTACTCACTGACAACAGGAACCTATAGTTCTATTAGGAAGGCATGACATTTAAGAAGTGAAGAGCTATTCAACAGAAGATATTTAATTGTGGGGTACTCAAAGATTGTTTTACCTAATAGTCAAAAAATACACATTAGGAAATAATAGAGTAAGAACCTGGAAGCCATGAAGATAGCAGCCAATATCCCAATAAACAGGATATAAGTAATAAAGCATAGACCTATGCTGACTAGTGTTGAGCATTCCGATACCGCAAGTATCGTTCCGAAGAATGAGCGTGTAAAGGGCTTTCGATGACGTCGCGGCTTGTGATTGGTCGCTGAGCGGTCATGTGACCGCTCATGCGACCAATCACAAGCCACGATGTCATCAAATGTTATTAACGCGCTCATTCTTCGGAACGAAAGCAAGGCGGTTGCAGCGGTGACGACCAGGGGGCGTCAGCGGGTAAGTATATCAATATTTTTTATTTTTATTCTTTATTTTACACATGAATATGGATCCCAGGGCCTGAAGGAGAGTTTCCTCTCCTTCAGGCCCTGGGATCCATTACAGGATACCTTCCGATATTTGTGTCCCATTGACTTGTATTGGTATCGGATATCGGTATCGGCGATATCTGATATTTTTCGGATATCGGCCGATACCATTCGATACCGATACTTTCAAATATCGGACGGTATCGCTCAACACTAATGCTGACATCAAAGGTTCAAATCACAATCTGCATACAAATCATTGTAATGACACCAGAAACTGAGAATTCAATGCTGAATTCAAGGATTTGTAGACAAGTCAGGAGAGGACATGAATCCAGAAAAAAAACTATAGGACATAAATGTGATTGTTTTATTTTAGCAACCACAGACAATTAATGATTTTGCTGGATGAGGCTTTGGCAGGGCAGACTTATCCACTGAACGGAAAATATAGTATTGCGTAGTTGTCTTTAAGATGAATGGCTATTGTTATATTAATAGACAGGCTCAGCTTCACTTTTGCATTAAAATTCACACAGGGGTTCATGTGCTTGGATAACCACTATGTTCTGAAATGGCATGTGGACTGACGTGCTCAACCTGTTACGTCCTGTTGATAGGTAACTAATTCAAAGAAAAAGAAGATATATAGCAAATATAGAAAGTCAAAGAGCAAACAAGCTGAGAAAGCACAAAACGGATGGCAAAATGCATAAAATGTTGTCTCAAACTACAAATAAGCTGAGTCATTCTCATATCCGTGCCACGCATTAAACTTTAAATTTTTCCTATGAAAATGAGGCTTATTAACATGCTCTCAGTCTGGCAGATGATACACATAAGGACAGATTCAAATATTAAAAAATATGTCTCCTACACTAAAAGACTATTTAATATTTGGCCACCCATTTTTCTGAACAAGGGCCATTAAATACATTTCACCTATAGTATTCCCAGAGCTTAAGGTAAGGCAATCCCTTGGAAGTAACATAAGATTCTTTCATAGCGTTGGCTCCTAAAGTGGTTAAACACTTCAATATATTTCTTACATTTGAACTAATTTTTACATTTGGTTTTATGGAAAAAAAAACAACATTGGTCACGCAGCCCAGAATAGACGAAGACTGGACTAACAGTCAATTAGAATTACATCCACTTAAAAAGTAACCGTCAGTTTACTTTTGAATTCATAAATCAATAGTACAATTGAAAATATGCAACTTTGTAATATATCTTATAAGATAAATCTGCTTCTTTCTCTGCCAGAATTGATCAATCATTTTATCAACATTTTCAATTTACAGATAAAATCAATATTCATTGAAAGTAGACTAGAGTGATAGGAGATGGCAGCTGCTACTGAAACAATTCTATATAGACCGGAGGAGGGAGGACAAAGGAGCTAGAGTCAGAACTTCTCTGTCCTCCTCCTCCTCTTATCTACATAGAATCTTATCAGTAGCAGCTGCCATCTCCTATCTCACTAGTCTGCTTTCAATGAATATTGATTTTATCTGTGAATTGAAAATGTTGATAATGATTGATCAATTCTGGCAGAGAAAGAATCAAATTTATTTGATAAGACATATTACAAAGTGGCTTATTTTTATGTGTTCTATTGATTTATGAAATAAAGTCTAAAATGCCAATTACTCTTTAAACCATCATACCAGTAAATCTTGTTGCTGTCCATGTGTATAGCATTTTATGCATTCTTTTCTCAGCTCTTTTTCTTAGAGTAAAAGTAGGATTGAAGAGACATTTAGAATATATGCACCTTACCTGCAAAGCAAAATGATATAATTCGTTCAAACATTCCATTTTCTTTGGAAACTGAATGAGGCAAAGGCAAGTACACTTGCTCTTTCCGACCAGGCAGTGCTGTGGCTGCTTGATAACTACTCAAAGCCACAATCACCTTCTGATCTGAGGAGCAGGTGACTGAAAGAGATCCTGTAATATCATAGAAACATAACATCTTAATCATAAAGATACTGATGTGTAACATTTTAACTCATGACATTTCATTCACTTAAGCAATGTACTTAACCTTTCCATAAATGCGACATGTACCATCATCAATTTCATTTGTTCTGAAATGGCAATATTCAAACATGCTTGGATTTTTGATCCAAGAGTAGGAGTTGTGAAACCATTTTATTATTGTAAGTAGTGATTTTAGATGCTGTTACAGAAGTACTATTGTAGTCAAGTGATAATCAAAATTTTACAGAAACAAACAATTATAACAAAGTACGACTTGTACAGTCTCCATTTTGAAGCATGCTATGAGATATAGTTGATGAGGCAAGGCATATGATAACTAAATAGTCTTGGGCATGGATATTGTTAAAAAGATTAGGACCAAAGCAAGAGACCCTTTGAGCATTGTGTGGTTGTGTCAGTATTCCTTTGTACTACTGCAGATTGAGCACTAGTAGCTGCTATTATTCACCTTCACAATTGCTCTGCATTTCCACTATTTATAATTGGAGGCTGCTGTTGTGTTCTACAGTTGCCCTTTACTAATACGACACATTCTGAACCTGTGGAATCCATATAGTCTCCTGCTTGGCAAGACCAAAAAACTGAGCTGGACTATAAGCTAGTATGCATGCAAAGCATAAGAGTACGTCCACGCTATTGCCATTTCATAGCCAAAATCCAAGAAAAAAGCAACAAAAATGAGCATATAATCTGCATCCAATAAATCCGTAAATGGTAATACTACATGTAAATCACAGGGTACTTAGCTAATGCTGTTTTGATCAAATATTAATTAAAGCCAACAACGTCAACGTGTAACCATCAAGACGGTATAATCTTCTATCTAATATTAAAAAAGTATTCCATCTGTAAAACCTCCCATGGATGGATGTCTTAGTCTGGCCCTGTCCTGTTCTGCCTGCTTGACACATAATAAGATTTTAATACTAGAGACAAATTTAAGACCATCCCGATGAGTACACCTTGACGTTGGTGGAATAGCTTTTATGCATTTTTTGGTCAAAATAGTGTTAACTAAGTACCCTATGTTATTTACATGTACAATTACTGCTAACTAATTTGATTTCTGTAGGGAATATGGTCATTTTTATATTTTTGTTTTTTTCTTGGGTTTTGTATGGGCCTATTTAGAGCCACATGTTCCAGTCTCCAGCTCCCGAGAACTGTCTTACCCAGACTGTTCCTACTCCTCTCAGGATTATTTCCTACAATTTCTATTGTCACTTCCAAGAACTTCTATTACCACTTTCTATTCTCTGCTTATGCTTCTCCAGTTATTGGACATTGGCCATACATCACTATTATCATAACAGGTTGCCTCAGTGAATACATCACCTAGTGTGCTTCCAAATCACTGCACATCCAATGTCAGATCAGTTGTTGCAACAGAATCATAATGACACTGAGTATTTGTTTTAATTATTTGTCTATTTTTCTAAAATACAATTATTATAAATTCTGTTAAAGGATATAAATTTACTACTATTTGCATAGTAGAATGATACAGCCTGTGAATCTGCTTTGTGTAGTGCATCCATGGGTTAAATAATTTTTTTTTTATTTCAAAATCTTGAAAATATAGCATGTACTACCTTTTAAGAGTGAAAACACGTTTTCTACCATTTTCATAAACTACAAATTCTATTAGACTCCTAACTAGAGATTAGCAGATCTGAGAACATTGGAATTTGCTAAATCAAGCTGATTTTACCAGGGTATTTGATTCGTAAAGAAGTTATTCGTAAAGAGTTAAATATTCCTTATTAAGCATAAAAAGCATAGTAAGCATGTGGAGCTAAACTAATCTTTTGAAGTTTAAATTTAGAGAATTAGTGGCTATTTCTCCAAAATTTTGATTGGTGGGGTATAAATTTGTGCAAATTTCACTACTGGAGAGCTTGTAATTGCTTATAAAATACACGTGGGGAAAATAACAGAGAGAACATTGCTAACCATAAGAGCTTACACTTTAGAGGCAAGAAAGAGAGCGAGGACCCTGCTGGCCATAACAGTTTACACTCTAAATGAGAGAGGACCCCACTGTTCATAGGAGCTTACATTCTACAAAAGAGAGAGAATTACCCAGTGACTCTGGAAAATGGCTCTGCAGTACAAATTGAGCTGATTTTTGATGACTCAGTGTACAAGGTATGATAGTTTGTTAGATTACCATATATAACTGCAAGGCATTATCAGGAAATTCAACTCAAACTCCATCCTCTGCAAATCGATTTGCTTCTTTCTAGTACCATGTAAAATTAAAATGAAGGCCTAATACCTCACATTTGCATGCTGGTGTCTTTATTCTAGAACATGAGTTCCAGCCACAGAAAAAGCCTCGGAGATAGCAGCACATCATGTAGTGTAATAATATGTCATGACTTCCAAGGGTTTGTCATGGCGGGAAAACCTGCTCTAAAGTGAACACAGATATATGGTTTTGATACCGTGAAAAAAGCACCTGTCTGGCACAGAAACGTGTTGGTGTTAATAAAAAAACAATTTGGAATCCCAAGTCTCTTTATTCCAGCTGCACAGCCCACCTAAACATGATAGTTTCCATTTTTGCCATTATACATCTGAAAGAACCATTTCATCCAGCCATGGGGCAACATCAGTGGCTTTCTAAGCTTTTACAGATGTTGGGCACTTCACCTTTAGGTGAGTGCTGCCATCTCTAATACCTCTTTTACCAGATGGTATTGCCTTATTTCTTGTGCGCTTCAGTCCCTCTCCAGAGCTTCTCAAAGTGGAGACACAGGCTCACAACTGTGGAAATAAGAGTTCCTGAGGACAGAATGATGGGCAATGGGTAATTTTCAAACTAGACACTAGACACTAAGCCTATATTAAACTCATACTTCTTATTCTTTTAAAAAGTAATGTGGACATAAGCTGCAAGGTCTCAATGGCACATACCCTATTGATTTGTATTTATGATTTTACTGGGCATGCACTGATCTAGGCAAAGGTCAATAAGCAGAAAGTGGAAGAAAGATAGCTATAAATTCAGATACAGATACAGAATTACTTAAAGAATATATCATGGACATTATGGAAAGATAAAAAATGGGCATAAGCACTAACAGGCAGATAATTGCCGCTTACCAGCCTGTTGTGCACCTCGCCACTCTTCCTTGGTTCATAACAATCACAGAATGCTCCTGCCAGGGATGCAGCTACTTCTGCTGATGTGATGGGGCGTGACTTCAGATGTCATTCTGATTGACAGCCGCCTCCTGCAGTTAGAAATCGGGGATCCAGCTGTCAATCAGAATGACATTGGAAGTCCCACCCCGTCAACAGAGCAAAGCAGAAAAGAAACCTCCGCCCTGTAGACATGTTGTCAGCAGAGGCTTTAGAATCTCCAGAAAGAGCGGTCTGTGAATGCTCTGTGCTGCGGAAGAACGGTGCTGGACACAACATGCAGGGAAGTTGCAATTACCTGCCTATTAGTGCTTAGATACATTTTTTGTTTTTTATAAAGTCCCGGTTACCCTCTTTAACATAACACAAAACTATAATATACACCTCTTCACAGAAAGGTATTATGTTGCAGAAAATTGTAGCTATATATTTAACATGTAAAGTATCAAACTACACTTTTCTGCAAAATGATATCTTGCTGCATTTTGATATGTGTATTATGGATTGCTCACATAAGCATATAACACGGCCGAGTGCTATCCAGTATTTTATTGGAGAGCACTAGGCATAATGTTATGCTAGCTGGTTCCTTCCTGGCCCATATATTCTAGATCCTACAAAAAACAAACAGAGTTGTAGTCCAAAAATAATAATTAAATTTATTTTACATTTATTTACATTTATTACATGATAGGACATAAAAAATATCACAGAAAATTTACAGTACAAGTAACCATTAAATATGTGGTTATGATGATTTTGAAGCATGGCTTCCCCTGATTCTGTTTACAGACAGTGACGTGATTATGTCCTTCACACCTGAGCTTTATCTGTGTTTTTTTAACTTGTGCGTGTGTTTTTTATGCCTTATCATGTAATAAATTTATTTAATTATTATTTTTGGACTACAACTTTGTCTTTTGCAGGATCTATATTATTGGGAGTGTCCATTGACATTTCATACTGATATTTTAGTAGGCATTGGGCCAGTTTTGATGTATGGATAGTATGTTTCAGTGGATCTTGATTCCTGCCCCATATATTGTAGGCTATTTAGTCCAAGAGAGGTATCTTATCAGAACAAGGACCCAACTATAAAGGTAAGCATTGACATTGCAATTAGGCTCATATATATTGGCCCATCTACGTGCTAAGTATCTCCTTTTTCTGTAAATTTTTCTACAGCAATATTGCATTTTCATATTTCAAAATTATACATGTACATAATATGTATAGCACTTAACCAATGTTCTATGGCAGCAATGCAGTTTAAATTTTCTAGATGTACCCTTCTAAACAATCCAGAGTGTAGTTTATTTTTTTCTTATACTATAGGGCAGTGCAGATTTGTGTTTTTTTCTCATGCTCATTCGGCATGAGAAAACACTTGCAGTATGCTGCGAGTGCATCCGATAATCAGATCATGCGTATACTCATACAAGTGTATGGGTAAGTATGAAACACTGGTCTGTCCTAGTATGTCATTAGAGAGCAGTCCAATTACAGTGGATAAAAAGAATGGAGAAAATAAAAAAATATGTTTTCAATCTTCTCTGCATCTGTAATATGATTCCCGAATGAATGCAAGAGAATTGGATCACACTAAGGTGACACTTACTGTATATACTCGAGTATAAGCAGAGATTTTCAGCCCAAAAAATTGGGCTGAAAGTGCCCCTCTCAGCTTATACTCGAGTCATGGTCGGCAGGTGTCCCTGAATGTCCCATGGTCTTCGAGTGTGGCAGCTTCTTCCCCTGTTCAGCGATCACTGGTACTGCTCATTAAAGTAATGAATATGGACTCCACTCCCATAGAGGTGGATCCAAATATACATTACTTTAATGAATGGTACCATGTGACCGCTCACTACAGGAAGAAGCTGCCATGCCCGGAGACTGTGGGACATGCAGGGACCGCGTCAGGAGCGCCGGGAGCAGGTGAGTATTTCATATTCACCTTTCCAAGTTCCACTGACGCTCCATCTTCCGCAGCCTCTGCAGTGACTGTTCAGATCAGAGGCCGCGATGATGTATTAGTGTGTGCGCCGCCCTCTGCCTGAATAGTTACTGCGGAGAGACGGGATGCTGAGGAGCAGCGGGCAGCAATGAGAAGTGAGTATGTCTTTTTTTTAGTGCAGCAGTAGCATTATATGTGGCACAATGTTATATGGAGCATCTATGGGGCATAATGAACTGCATGGAGCATTATATGGGGCATCTATGGGCCATAAAGAACTGCATGGAGCATTATATGGGGCATCTATGGGGCCATAAAGAACTGCATGGAGCATTATATTGGGCATCTATGGGGCCATAATGAACTGCATGGAGCATTATATGGGGCATTTATGGGGCTATAAAGAACTGCATGGAGCATTACATGGGGCATCTATGGGGCCATAATTAACTGCATGGAGCATTATATGGGGCATCTATGGGGCCATAAAGAACTGAATGGAGCATTATATGGGGCATATTTGTATATAGGGCATCTATGGGGCCATAAAGAACTGTATGCAGCATTATATGGGGCTCCTGATTCAATATGGATACTCTAAAAAACTTTATATTTTACTATTGTTGGTACCTATTTTTATTTTTGACATTTACCGGTAGCTACTGCATTTTCCACCCTAGGCTTATACTCGAGTCAATAAGTTGTTAGGGATCGAGTTCCCGCTTCTGCACAGGGGGAATCTCGGGCCGTTTCTGCTGCAGTCTCCAATTCTTCTCCTGTTGCAGTGGAACCTGCTCAGCAGAGACGTCAGTCCTTGCGTCTGGCTCAGTCTCACTCTGTGCTTAGGCTTGCTGTTGCTTTTCCAGCTTTTGCCATTAAAGCCAGTGCTAAGCAGCAGCGAGCGGACGCTTTTGGGACTAAGTCCTGCTTTTTCCCTTCTGAGCATTGCCAGGGTGAGATCCCCCATTGGAGATCGAGGGTCACATGCTCTGATGCTGCAGCAGTTCCCATTGGTCCTCCTGGAAGGTCCTGAAGGTGCTAACTTCTGTGGCAGCTTCCCATTGGTCCTTTATTGGAAGGTCCTGAACATGCTGCAGCTATATAAGCTTCACGTGTACAATTGTATATGTGTGTTTGTTGATGAGTGCAAGTCGTTCTTTAAATACCCCTTCCCTATTGTATGACTGTTCGCATAAGGTGTATGGCTGCTATCTAGCGCCCGACTATCCTCTCAACGTGTTACACATGAGTCAGCGTCTATTGCTGTGACCGCCAGTGTGGCGCCACGCGCCAGTAGTGCGCTTCCTAACCCACGTCCGGGTGCTTAGTGGTGTCTACCAGCATGGCACAGTTCGCACTACGGTGCTCTATTTCTATCAGTTACCTAACACACCCAGCTGCGGTGTTGTGCGCAAGTAGTCTGAACGGACTTCAACCCTGAGTCTTGGGATTGAGTTTGCTGACTCCTTGCTTGCACTCATTAGTGCGGTATTGTGGTCCTGTGGCTTTACAGGGTTCGCTTCCACTGCCATATAGCGCTGCCATTTACTAGCAGCAGGTTTTCGCCTGCACGGTGGACCCTGGACTGCGAACGCACCAATATTATTTCACCTTATACTTGGTGCGTTCCGCTAGTCCTAACAGAACACTAGCGCCAGGGTCTGGCTAGTAAATGGTGGACGATCAGCGTTTACAGCGGTACATCCGGCAGCTGGAGGGAAGGTTGGTGGCTCTAGAGCGTTCAACCTCAGCTGTGGATGTCACTGCTGTCGATGTTCAGGCTGCAAGGGTAGCCGCAGGCAGTTTGTCCGCTGCCACCCCTGCTCCAACTATATCCCATCTCCCGCTTCCTGACAAGTTTGCTGGTGACAGTAAACAGTGTCGCGGATTCTTGAGCCAGTGCTCCATACACCTCGAGCTCCTGGCGGCGCGTTTCCCTACGGAATAGGCGAAAGTGGGATTTATTCTATCTCTCTTGTTGGGCAGGGCGTTGAAGTGGGCAATGCCACTTTGGGAGCGTGATGATCATGTGGTACAGAGCGCTCCTCTCTTTCTGGACGCTCTGAAGCAGGTCTTTTTGGGACCCCGTATTACCCACGATACCGTGCTCCAGTTATTGACAATTACTCAGGGCTCGTCCGTGGTCAGCCAGTTTGCCGTCCAGTTCCGGACTCTAGCCTCAGAGATAGAGTGGTCAGATAAGGTTCTAATTCCGGTATTCTGGAAGGGACTGGCAGACCACGTAAAGGACGCCTTGGCCACCAGGGAGATACCCGCCACACTGGAGGAGCTTATTTCTGTATCTACCCGCATCGACCTCCGTTTTCATGAGCGGAGATTAGAGCGGACCCAGTGTAGGCAGAGGTTTCTACTGGCTCCCACCTTCGCCAGACCTCTTGAATCTCCCGTTCTGGCGTCCGACTCCTATGAGGCCATGGAGGTTTCTCGAGCGGGACCTAAGTCTCAGGCCGCTCGAGTACCCATGGTTTGTAAAAATTGTCACCAACTAGGACATTACACCAATAAATGTCCACGGCGGTCGGGAAAACGATCGCGTCTAGTAACCATTGGGGGAGGTTCACTAGACACAGCGGCATTTTTCTCCAAACTGTCCTTTAAAGGGACAATCCTGTTTGACTCATCCACTCTAACAGTCAAGCTTTGTGTGGATTCAGGAGTAGAGGGAAATTTCATGTCCTCTGCTTTTGCTCTGCGCCATGCTGTACCACTTGTAATGCTCGCCAAACCTGTAACTGTTAGAGTTGTGAATGGGTCGACACTTCCACAGCAAATCACACACCAGACTGTTCCATTCTCGTTGTTCATGTCCCCTTCCCACCAGGAGATTATTTTCCTTCTTGTCCTTCCCGAGGGAATGGATGAGATTTTACTGGGAATACCCTGGATCCGTTTCCACTCCCCACATATTGAGTGGTCCTCAGGGAGAATATTGGGTTGGAGTGAGTCTTGTATGGGCAGGTGTGTGAGTGAGTGTGTACAGGTTTCTACTACCGAGATACCCGCAGACCTTTCTTCCCTTCCCAAGTGCTACTGGGGATATGCAGACGTATTCTCTAAAAAGGCTGCAGAGACTCTACCACCTCATTGCCCCTAAAACTGTCCTATTGATCTCTTGCCTGGAGCGGAACCTCCTCGGGGAAGGGTATATCCCCTCTCTCTCCCTGAGACGGAGGCTATGTCTCAATACATCCAGGAGAATTTGGCAAGAGGGTTCATTAGGAAGTCAGTGTCTCCTGCAGGGGCGGGATTCTTCTTCGTACAGAAGAAGAACGGGGTATTACGCCCTTGCATCGATTACAGGGGTCTTAATGCCCTCACCATTAAAAATAAGTACCCATTGCTCCTGATTTCTGAGCTCTTTGACAGGCTAAGGGGAGCAAAGGTATTCACCAAACTAGATCTTTGGGGTGCCTACAACCTGATTCGTATTTGTGAGGGGGACAAATGGAAAATGGCTTTTAGTACCAGGGATGGGCACTATGAGTATCTGGTGATGCCCTTCGGGCTCTGCAATGCCCCAGCTGTTTTTCAGGACTTTGTCAACCATATCTTCTGGGATATGCTTTCCGCCTCGGTCTTAGTCTATCTGGATGATATTCTCATCTTCTCTCCAGATATTGACTCCCACCGGAGAGATGTTGGCAGAGTCTTCGAACTCTTACGGGCGAATTCCTTTTATGTAAAGTTGGAGAAGTGTGTGTTTGAGCAGGAATCTTTACCTTTCCTGGGCTATATCATCTCCGCCCAGGGATTGGCTATGGATCCTGCCAAATTACAGGCTGTGATGGACTTGCAAGAACCCCATTCTCTTAAAGTCGTGCAGCGCTTTATGGGGTTCATAAATTACTATCGCCAGTTCATTCCCTACTTCTCAACTTTGGTAGCTCCCTTGGTATCCCTCACCCAAGAGGGGAGCGAATCCCAAATTGTGGTCGGAAGAGGTCTTCAAGGCCTTCACTTCTATAAAGTCTCATTTTGCTAGCGCTCCCATCTTACATCGTCCCGATGTGGATAAGCCATTCCTAATGGAGGTGGATGCCTCATCTATTGGTGCTGGAGCAGTCCTCTATCAAAAGGATGCTCAAGGTCGGAAGCATCCATGCTTCTTCTTCTCTAAGACCTTCACACCAGTGGAGAGACATTTCTCCATTGGGGATAGGGAGTTGTTAGCAATGAATTTGGCCTTTTCGGAGTGGAGACATCTTTTGGAATGTGCTCGGTTTCCCTTCCAAGTCTTCACGGACCACAAAAATTTGGTCTATTTGCGTACAGCTCAGCGGCTGAATTCTCGTCAGACCAGATGGTCCTTGTTCTTCTCCCGATTCCACTTCACTCTCCATTATCTCACCGGGGAGAAGAACATTCGTGCTGCTGCTCTCTCTCGCTCCCTTGTGTCAACTGAGGAGGAAGAAGAGGAGCCTCGGCTTATTGTCCCTTCGGAGAGTCTGAGAACCGTAGCTCCGGTTTTGCTAGAGTCTGTGCCTCTGGGCAAGACTTTTGTTCCCATCAATTTGCGACCAGAGGTTCTCTCTTGGGCTCATTCATCCAGAGTGGGTGGACACTTTGGGGCAAAGAGGGCATCTGAGTTGTTGGTGAGAATGTACTGGTGGCCACATATGGTTCGTGACGTCGGAGACTATGTTCGGGCATGTATCTCTTGTGCCAAAAATAAGTTTCTTCGACAACGGCCAGCTGGTTTGTTATACCCTCTGCCGGTGGCAGACAGGCCCTGGGGGATGGTCGGGATGGACTTTGTGGTGGGTTTGCCCAAGTCACGTGGCTGTACCGTCATTTGGGTAATCACTAGGGTTGAGCGACCTTCACTTTTATAGGATCGGGTCGGGTTTCACGAAACCCGACTTTTGGAAAAGTCGGGTCGAGTGAAATCGGCCGATCCTATAAAAAAGTCGGGGTCGGGGTCGGCCGAAACTCGAAACCCAATGCAGTGCATTGGGTTTCCATGGTTCCCAGGGTCTGAAGGAGCGGAAACTCTCCTTCAGGCCCTGGGATCCATATTTAAGTGTAAAATATAGAATTAAAATAAAAAATATTGCAATACTTACCCTCTGACGCGCCCTGGTACTAACCGGCAGCCTTCCTCCTTCGAATCCGCGCTTCTAGGACCTTGCCGTGACGTCGCGGTGACGTCGCGGCTTGTGATTGGCCGCGCGGCCGCCCATGTGACCGCTCGCGCGGCCAATCACAAGCCGCGACGTCACCCGCGACGTCACCGAAGGTCCTGGAAGGGCTGATTCTTAGGAAGGAAGGCTGTCGGAAGGAAGCAGGGCGCTTCCGAGGGTGAGTATATTCCTATTAGGTATATACTCACCCTCGGAAGCGCCCTGCTTCCTTCCGACAGCCTTCCTTCCTAAGAATCAGCCCTTCCAGGACCTTCGGTGACGTCGCGGGTGACGTCGCGGCTTGTGATTGGCCGCGCGAGCGGTCACATGGGCGGCCGCGCGGCCAATCACAAGCCGCGACGTCACCGCGACGTCACGGCAAGGTCCTAGAAGCGCGGATTCGAAGGAGGAAGGCTGCCGGTTAGTACCAGGGCGCGTCAGAGGGTAAGTATTGCAATATTTTTTATTTTAATTCTATATTTTACACTTTAATCTGAATTCCGATACCAATTCCCGATATCTTAAACATATCGGGATTCGGGATCGGAATTCCGATTCCAGATTCAAAAGATCGCCGACTTCATGGCCGACCCCCCACTGGGGTCGGGTCGGGTTTCATGAAACCCGACCTTGCCAAAAGTCGGCGACTTTTGAACAATTTCGACCCGTTTCGCTCAACCCTAGTAATCACCGACCATTTTTCTAAAATGGTGCATTTGGTGCCGCTTCCTCGGCTACCTTCTGCATGGGCCTTGGCAGCCTTGTTTATTAAACATATCTTCCGCCTTCACGGTATGCCGGACAAAATTGTGATCGGGGTCCCCAGTTTGCGTCTCGGTTCTGGAGAGAGCTTTGTCATCTTCTCAGTATTGAGTTAAATCTCTCTTCTGCCTATCATCCTGAGACGAATGGGTTGGTAGAGAGAGCCAACCAGACCTTGGTCACATATCTGCAACATTTTGTCTCTGCCAGGCAAGATGACAGGGCATCTTTGCTATTGTGGGCGGAGTTTGCTCTGAATAACGCTGTAGCCGACTCCACTGGACAGGCTCCATTCCTCCATAACTATGGTCAGCATCTGTGGGTACCTGTGCCCTTGCCCGTGTCTTCCGCCGATTCCAGGGTGGCAGACTGGGCTGTGGAGGCACGGGACATTTGGGATCGCACTCAGGATGCCATTCGGGCTTCCAAGGAGAGAATGAGGTCCTCCGCCGATGCACATCGGCGCCCCGCTCTGACCTTTGCTCCTGGTGACTTAGTGTGGCTCTCCGCCCGTAACATCAGGCTGCGAGTTGAGTCCACTAAGTTTGCACCTCACTACTTGGGTCCTTTTAAGGTCTTCGAACAGGTTAATCCTGTGGTCTACCGTTTAGCCCTTCCGCCTCACCTAGGTATCACCAACACCTTTCATGTGTCCCTTTTGAAGCCCGTATACATGTCCCGGTTTTCCGAGTCATCTGCTGGGACATCGGGTTCGTCTACGGACGATTACAAGGTGAATGCCATTCTGGGGTACGAGGTGGCACGTGGCAAAAAATTTTATCTGGTGGATTGGAAGGGCTGTAGTCCTGAGGACAGGTCTTGGGAGCCTGCTGAGCACATTGGGGCTCCGCAGATCATTGCTGCCTTCGAGCGAAGCAAGGTCCAAGGAGGGGGGCCCTAGGAGGGGGTAATGTTAGGGGTCAAGTTCCCGCTTCTGCACAGGGGGAATCTCGGGCCGTTTCTGCTGCGGTCTCCCATTCTTCTCCTGCCGCAGTGGAACCTGCTCAGCGGAGACGTCGGTCCTTGCGTCTGGCTCAGTCTCACTCTGTGCTTAGGCTTGCTGTTGCTTTTCCAGCTTTTGCCATTAAAGCCAGTGCTGGGCAGCAGCGAGCCGACGCTTTTGGGACTAAGTCCTGCTTTTTCAATTCTGAGCATGGCCAGGGTGAGATCCCTGTTGGAGATTGAGGGTCACATGCTCAGATGCTGCAGCAGTTCCCATTTGTCCTCCTGGAAGGTCCTGAAGGTGCTAACTTCTGTGGCAGCTTCCCATTGGTCCTTTATTGGAAGGTCCTGAATGTGCTGCAGCTATATAAGCTTCACATGACCGCACGGCCATGCGCTAGTGTACAATTGTATACATGTGTTTGTTGATGAGTGCAAGTCGTTCTTTAAATACCCCTTCCCTATTGTATAACTGTTCGTGTAAGGTGTATGGCTGCTATCTAGCGCCCAACTATCCTCTCAACGTGTTACACACGAATCACCGTCTATTGCTGTGACCGCCAGTGCGGCGCCACGTGCCAGTAGTGCACTTCCTAACCCACGTCCGGGTGCTTAGTGGTATCTACCAGCATGGCACAGTTTGCACTAGGGTGCTCTATTTCTATCAGTTACATAACACACCCAGTTGCGGTGTTGTGCGCAAGTAGTCTGAACGGACTTCAACTCTGAGTCTTGGGATTGAGTTCGCTGACTCCTTGCTTGCACTCATTAGTGCGGTATTGTGGTCCTGTGGCTTTACAGGGTTCGCTTCCACCGCCATATAGCGCTGCCATTTACTAGCAGCAGGTTTTCACCTGCACGGTGGACCCGGACTGCGAACGCACCAATATTATTTCACCTTATACTTGGTGCGTTCCCAGTTTTTTGTTGCAAAATTAGGGGGGTCGGCTTATACTCGGGTCGGCTTATACTCGAGTATATATGGTAGATCAAATTCTGACAGAGGTTTGATCTGAGTGATATTAGTATAATTGGCCTGATTCTCTTGCATGAGAGGATCGATGGCTGTGTGACCTCAGCTTTGGGTCAAAAAATGCTACCGCTGTACTGTGTATGGTGGATCCGATATTAAACGAGTCTTAACTTTCATTGCAATCCTGTTTGTGATGATAATGAAAATACTGGAAAGTGTTCTCTACAGAACAGGAAGTATGAGTCTAGTATTAAGCTTAGTGGCCAGTGAGAAATTTACAAGATTTCTGATTTGATTAATTTCAGAATTCATTAAAGAGAACTAAAATGTTAACATGGTTGTCTGACATAAAAAGAACAAAAGTTATTTATCCCATGTTATTGTTTTGTGCTATGTAATAGCAGATTAAAAGCCTAAATAGTGGTCAGAAAATAACATTAATTTCATTCTGCCTAGGAGAGAAATTACTTTGGTAACCTTCTAACAATGTTCTTATTTTCCATTTGTTGAAACAATTTTAAATTATAATTGGAATGAAAACTCTGAGGTTCCTGTGGAGACACATCAAACTCCTTAATATTTAGCCCATGTAGATTTATTAGCTCATACAATCATTATAATTATAATCTAGTCCTTATTGTGTAGGTAGAATAAAATAAAAATGCAAATAAAGCACAGGAGGGTAATATAAAATGGAACTATTGGAAAAAATTTACTTAAGATGTTTTTTGATCTTCGAAATCATATGTGTTTTACATACTATATTGCTAACCATGCTGCTGTAAGAAAATATTCCTTTTGATTTAAATAAGCTACAGAAAAATGTAGTTATTAATAAAAGTTAGACTAATTTACATACAGTTTGATGGTTACTTTTTTGCCAAAAGTATAATATTGTTTTCAGTCTATTTTCATGTTTAGTTTAGTTTAGCTTCAAGACAATTAAGAAATATTGCAGAGTATGCAAAACGGACAATACCTAATTATTATATGGTTAAAGATAGAGATGATGAACTTGAACAGTAAAGTTTGGCGACCATACTGAACAGGCACAGACACCAAACACGGACTTCACCAGGAAGTCCATGTTACTGTTCGCCCCCGAACACCAAGAGTGTGTTGCGCTGACAGAGCCACAGTGAAGTGACAGTGCATGCCCACAGCTATGATCTGAGTTTTGAAGTTTACCCCTGGTCTCTGGCGTAGGCTAATAACATCGAGAGCAGGAGCTGCTGACGGGAGTAATAATCAACCAGCGCCTTTGCTCTAAATATTTTTTTAAAAAGGTGTGCGTTCCCCTATATTTTTGATAACCAGCCAGGCAAAACTGACAGCTGGTGGCTGCAACCCTCAACTTTCGGTGTTAGCAAAGCTGGTTATCAAGAATAGAGGGGTCCCCAAGCTTGTGTTTTTCAACTTATTTAAATCAATAATTTAACCCCTTAATGATTACATGATGGATTTATCTGTCATTGGATGCTTCCCCGTTTGGTGCGGGCTCCGGTGATGAGCCCGCACTTTTTCCGGAGCTTTTTCAGGTGTTTTGAAAAGCTGACATGTACCGCTAAGAGCCGAGAGAGGAATCGCGATCCACCTGAGGCTGTTAACCCATTAAATGCCGCTGTCAAATGCTGACAGCGGCATTTAACATGCATTTCTGGCAATCGTGCTGGAAATCCACCCACGTGATCACAGGTCATCGATGGGTTGGCATGACAACCAGAATTCTCCTGGAGATTGCTATGAGCGCCACCTTGTGGTCTGTGCTCATAGCAAATGAGTAATTCTGCTACATGCAGGCGATCTGATCATGGCCTGCATGTAGCAGGGCCGATCGGGTTATGGCAGTTTCTAGTCTCCCATGGAGACTATTGAAGCATGCCAAAAGTAAAAAAAAGTTTTTAAAAATATAAAAAAATATAAAAAATATAAAAGTTCAAATCACCCCCTTTCACCCCATTAAAAATAAAACAATAAAAAAATCAAACATACACATATTTGGTATCGTCGCATTCAGAAACGCCTGATCTATCAAAAGGATTAACCAGATCACTTAACGGCGTAGCGAGACAAAACGTCAAAATGACAGAGTTAAGTTTTTTTGGTTGCCGATACATTGTATTAAAATGCAATAACGGGAGATCAAAAGATCGTATCTGCACCAAAATGGTATAATTGTAAATGTCATCTTGGCACACAAATATAAGCTCTGACTCAACCCAAGATCACAAAAAATAAAGACGCTACGGGTATCGGAAAATGGAGTAATTTTTTTTACAAAGTTTGGAATTTATTTTCACCACTTTGATAAAAAAGAACTTAGACATGTTTGGTGTCTATGACCTTGTAATGACCTGGAGAATCATAATCGCTGGTCAGTTTTAGCATTTAGTGAACCTAGTAAAAATGCAAAACAAAAAACAACTGTGTGATTGCACTTTTATGCAATTTCACTGCACTTTGAATTTTTTCCCTTTTTCTAGGACACAATATGTTAAAACCAATGGTGTCATTCAAAATTACAACTTGTCCCTCAAAAACAAAGCCCTCACATGGCCATATTGACAGAAAAATAAAAAGGGTATGGATCTGGGAAGAAGAGTAGCAAAAAATGAAAATGCAAAACCAAAAATACCTCTGGTCATGAATGGATTAAAAAACATTGCGTCCTACTTATTTTTGACAACCAACCTTGCTAAAACAGACAGCTGGGGGTTGTTATTCTCAGGCTGGTAAGGAACCATTGATATTGCCCTTCCAGCCTAAAAACAGCAGCCCGTAGCTGCCCAGAAAAGGCACATCTATCAGATGCACCAATTTTTGCGCTTTGCCCGGCTCCTCCCACTTGCCTTGTAGTAGTGGCAAGTGGGGTTAATATTTGTGTGATTGATGTCACCTTTATAGTGTCTAGTGACATTAAGCCCCCAGATTAGTAATGGAAGGACATCTATAAGGCACCTATCCATTGCTAATCTTACAGTTATATTGTAATTAAACACAACAAGAATAGTCCTTTAATTGAATGACCCAGACTCCTTTGATGATTCTAAATTAAACCACTCTCACGTCATTTCCCATTCCATTGAAGCCATCATCTCCCGTAATAAAACAAAAATAATAAACAACCATATCTCTCACCTGTCCATTTTTCTGTCCCACGCCACAATCCATGTCTGGAGATAAACAGTTTTTAACCTGGATATTGCTGAGATGTACTCAGGCTGAGAACAACCAATGAATGAGCTGCTGTGAGTGCAGGCATTAATGAGCAGCAGTGATGTCATCACGGTTACCACCGGTCACTTAGGCTGCCTTACCAGCCAAGCCAAAGAACTGTGGTGACCTTGGTGTCCCCGCTAGCAGAGTGAAGAAAAGCCTCACGTGCAGTTGTGAATTCACAGCAGTTCACCAGGAGAATTTCTCACAATGAAATGTGGTGAACTCCCTGAGCTCAGCGCTGCACCTTGAGATCTTTTCACTATGCTAGCGGGGATCTCATTGAGGTCACCGCAGTTCAGGGGCCTGGCTGGGAATGCAGCCTCAGTGACCGGTGGCAACCTTGATGACATCACCGCTAGCCACTGATGCTACGCTTGAAGCAGTTCATTCCCCAGTGTTTCTCATCCCACCTATAAATGATCTAGATATGGGAACTTGAGCTAAACTAATCAAATTTGCACAAGATGCAAAGCTAGGAATGATAGCTAACACTACAGAAGATAAAGGAAGGATTCAGGAGGATCTAGATAAGCTTGAATATTGGTCTGCAACTAATAGAATTAGTATTAGTATTTACCAGGGAGAAATGCAAGATTCTACATCTGGGCAAGATTAACACAAATTACATCTATACAATGGGAGTAAAAGAACTAAGCAACAAAAAAAAGACTTGGGTATACTAATAGATCACATACTGCACATGAGTCAACAGCAGCAAGAAAAGGCAGACACAGGTCTAAGATGTATTAAGAGAAGCATAGAGTCTAGATCGTGTGAAGTAATTATCCCTCTCTAGTCTTCCTTTGTCAGGCCTCATTTGGAATATTGTGTTCAGTTCTTGGCATCATGTTTTAAAAAAGACATTGAAAAACTGGAGAAATTTCTTAGAAGAGCTACCAGGATGGTAAGCGGACTGCAAAATATGTCCTACGAGGATTGGTTAAAGGATCTGAGTGTGTTTTGCTTGCAAAAAAGAAGGCTAAGAGGAGATTTATTAGCTGTCCACAAATATCAGAAGGGATGTCACAGTGTAGATTGATCATCCTTATTCTCATTTAGACATGGAAACACGAGAAGCAATGGAATGAAACCGAAAGAGACAAGATACAGATTATATATTAGAAAAATACTTTTTGACAGTAAGGGTGATCAACGAGTGCAACAGGCTGCAACGAGAGGTGGTGAGTTCTCCTATCATGGAAGTCTTCCATCTAGTTCAACTTGTAACCAAACAAGTTGATTGAGAGGAAAACAAAAACACCACAAGGCATTTGCTAACTGACCCATACTAGGGAAAAAAATCTTTCCTGACTCCAAATATGCAAATCAGTCCACAATTCCCTTCATATACCTGGCTGCTGTTCTCTACACTTGCCCTAGATCAGCAATGTCCTTATTATAAACATGGAGTCCAAAATTGTACACAGTATTCTAAGTGTGGTGTTTTGCTAATGACTTGTATAAAGGCAAAACTATGTTCTTGTCAATCATTGATGCCTCTTTTAATGCATCCCATGATTTTATTTGCCTAGACACCAGCTGCCTAGTACTGGTCACTAAAGTTGAGTTTACTGTTCACCTATACCAAAGCTTTTTTCAGTCACAGTTTTAGGTTACCTATGGAACATCCATATTTAAGTACACCTTGTCCTGATTGAATGGCTTCTGTGCTCTTTGTTCAAAAACCACTAAATAAGTACCTTACATTTTTAACGTTTACAGCAATATTGTGGCTCATGTGTTTTGTAGTCACAGTGTTCTGACGCACAGTGTATGTATAGAGAAACCTAAGAACAACCGAAAATGGAGTAACCAAAACCACCAAACAAAAGGAATAAATAAAAAAAATACTTTTTTATTAATTATTAATTATGCAAAACAAGTAAAAAATAATAGCATGCACAGCTGTGGTGGGCTCATCCAAGTCCTCTCCTATCATGGATAAGCTCTACATGATATACTGAAAAGCACATGGCACTTTAGATCTTACTATACGTACTATCGTACAAATTTCTATTTCCTCATTGGGAATTAATCTATATGGTGCATGCTATTATTTTTTACTTGTTTTGCATTGGACTTTGATGTAATTCCCCCTATTTATATCTTCCTTAGTATACCTCTATTTGTTATATCTTTGGAGATTAATTTTTAATACAATTAATAAAAGGTATTTTTTATATATTCTTTTGTTTTGTAGTTTTGGCTACTCCATTTTCTTTTGTTGTTCTTGTGTGTCTAATTATTATGGGTTTACTCCACTACTTATTCTATATTTTCCTCTAGGGGGACTATATATTGGCTGTCTTCAGTCTGGATTAAAGGGAACCTGTCACCTGAATTTGGCGGGATAGGTTTTGGGTCATATGGGTGGAGTTTTCGGGTGTTTGATTCACCCTTTCCTTACCCGCTGGCTGCATGCTGACTGCAATATTGGATTGAAGTTCATTCTCTGTCCTCCATAGTACACGCCTGTGCAAGGCAAGATTACCCTGCGCAGGCATGTACTACGGAGGACAGGGAATGAACTTCAATCCAATATTGCAGCCAGCATGCAGCCAGCAGGTAAGGAAAGGGTGAATCAAACACCCGAAAACTCCACCCATATGACCCAAAACCAGTCCCGCCAAATTCAGGTGACAGGTTCCCTTTAATGATGTGTCTTGATAACATACTTGTATTGACAGTATATGTATATGTTTGTATATTGGCCACATATTGTATTTTTGTACCTGTACAATAAGTTAATACGTAAGATGTGAAGGACCTTTTTTATTTATTTATATATTTATTTATTTTTTTACATTACAATGTGAGTCACCCAAGAGATAATATGGCACACCTGCTCAATGATATCTGAGTACTGGTAGAACAATAAGTCAAAGCCTAGAGTGAGTAGGCCAAACCTAATACTCATGACTAGGGAATGGGAAAAAAAATAGAGGTGAAGCATCAGATGGTGGACTGAGGGGAAATCGAGTCAGTTGAGATTTCAGGCATTATTTTTTTCTTACATCCTATGTTTTTTATGGTCTGGGGTGTAAAGAGAATCCAGAGCATAATAAGGAACATACAGTTAGCTGTAAAATCTATGTGATTTGACAAATTTGAATATTGCAAGATATGCTAAACTCTAGTAGTGAAATTGTTATAATATAGAACACTTTGCTTAAAGTTTACCTTGTAACATTTGTCTCCTCTTTAATAAACATCAAACAGATGTCTCTCTTTAAAAGAAACATTATTCTAAACCTTACATATGAGGAATTTGTAATCCTGACAATTATTGTGTGACTGCAATTAAATTTATCTTCAACCTCTTCACCAGAAAGAGCAATTATTACTTTACTTTGGAAATCACATAACACATATCTGTTCCAGAAGCTGAAAGAGGCAGTTTCTTATAATGAAGCGCATACACATCATCTTATTTATATTGTAATATATACAATTAGAGAAGATAAAATCTTTTGACATTCAAATTCAATAGGTTTGAAAATGCAAAAAAAAAATATATTCTTATGGAATCAATTTTCCCCAAATCACAGTGCGACAAAATCTCCGACCATCCTGAAAAGATGTGTGTAATGCTATGTTGTCACCTAGAATTGTAACCAACCACTTTCAAGCTCTAGTAACGCCAAAGTGACCTCGCTATCCAGTAGAATTGGATGTTAACATGTTACTAACCAACAGCCCATTTAATAACACAATGCACTGACAAAATTTTCATGTTTTTTAAGAATAATTAACAGTCCAAAAATTATTTCATTTGGAAATTTTTGATCAGGCAGTCCGCTCAGGCCAGAACACTTAATCAAACAGACCTTGTTGCTATGAGAGGTAATATCGTCCTGCTGTGGCTGATACGAATGATGAGCCAAATATTCCATAACTCCCTCTGCTTCTTCCCCAAAATACATTTGCCGGTGGCAAAAGAATCCAATCGTGGTCTGCATGTAGTAGTACTATGGTCTGTGTCAGTGATGGTGGTTTTTATGCTGCTTTTTTAACATTTTTTGCACTATGCACGTTGTAATTAACGTTTGACAATCTTTCAACCCCAATTATTTATCCATTGCCAAAAATGATAGGTAGGAAGGTACACAGTGTTAGGAGTCGAGTGTCCTTTGCTGCACAGGGGGAATCTCGATCCGTGTCTGCTGCGGTCTCCCATGCTGTATTGGCCGCAGTGGGCTCTGCTCAGCGGAGACGTCGCTCCCAGCGTCTCGCTGAGGCTGATTCGGTGCATAGGGTCACTACTGCCTTTTCTGGCTTTCCTATGGTACCCTGCACTGATCTGCGGCGAGCAAGCCTCTCTGGGACTAAGTCCTTGTTTACTCACACTGAGCATGCCCAGGGCAGGGTCTCCCATTGGAGGTCGAGGGCCACATGTTCGGTCACATGCTCAGGTGCTGCAGTACATTCCATTGGTCCTCCTGGAAGGTCCTGAAAGGGCAAAACATGCTCAGGTACTGCAGGACTTTCCATTGGTCCTTCTGGAAGGTCCTGAAAGGGCAAAAACTTCAGTAGCAGCTTCCTGTGCTGCAACTATATAAACTGCGCATGACCGCACGGCCATGCGCTAGTATTGTCTTGTAAATATGTGTGTGTGTTGTGAGTGAAAGTCGCTCTTTAAATAACCCTCCCTATTGAATGTCTGTTCGCGGAAGGTGTATGTTTGCTATCTAGCGCCCGACTTATCCAACAGCACGTAACACACATCACAGCGTCCAGTTGCTGTGTCCGCCAGTACGGCGCCGTGCGCTTCCTCTGCGCTTTCCTTACCCAAGCCTGGGTGGTTTGTGGCATCCGTCAGTGCGGCACCACACGCACTCTCGTGCCTTATTTACTATTTCAATAGTTTCCTTACACACCCAGTTGCGGTGTTGTGCCAGCAGTGGTCTAATCGGACTTCAATCCTAGTTGAGGTTGTGTTCGCTGAGTTATTGCTCGCGCTCTATGTGCGGTACCACGGTCCTGTGACGCAACAGGATCGCTTCCTTCACGCAGGGTGAAGTTAACCCTTGTATGTATACTTATAGTACCGCCATATAGTCCGTCTTACTTAGCAGCAGGTACTTTCCTGCACGGTGGATCCCGGGTTGCGAACGCACCAATTCCATATAATAAACTATATATTTGGTGCGTTCCGCCAACCCTAACAGAGCGTGGGCAAAGTGATGACATAGGTCTTAGGGGCGTGGACGCCTATCGCCATCTTGTCGCTTGTGCGCTATAGCGATTTGCAATGTGTAACACCAGCTTTTCTGTTCAGGGACGGGGGGGAGGGGAGAGAGAGAGACAGAGAGAGAGAGATAGAGAGAGAGAAAAAAAAATCCCATTGACTTTGCATTGGGTTTCGTGTTTCGGTCGATCCCCGATTTTTCGCCATAATCGGCCGATTTCACTCGACTCGACTTTTGAGATAGTCGGGTTTCGCAAAACCCGACTCGACCCTAAAAAAGTAAAAGTCGCTCAACCCTAATCAGGGCCATATTTTTTTTTATTTTAATGTTTCAGATTCTAACAGATTTTAACAGATACAAGTCAAAATAGCATACTGTATATAAATCAATACATTCTAATGCCTTCCTTGTTTCTGCTAATAATTTTGCTTGGCTCATGACTAGTGTTGAGCGATACCGTCCGATACTAGAAAGTGTCGGTATCGGATAGTATCGGCCGATACCCGAAAAATATCGGATATCGCCGATACCGATATCCGATACCAATACAAGTCAATGGGACACCAAGTATCGGAAGGTATCCTGATGGTTCCCAGGGTCTGAAGGAGAGGAAACTCTCCTTCAGGCCCTGGGATCCATAGGGATGTGTAAAATAAAGAATTAAAATAAAAAATATTGATATATTCACCTCTCCGGCGACCCCTGGACATCACGCTGGTAACCGGCAGGCTTCTGTGTTTAAAATGAGTGCCTTTAGGACCTGCGAATGATGTCGCAGCTTCTGATTGGTCGCGTGCTGCTCATGTGACCGCCACACGACCAATCAGAAGCCGCGACGTCATTCGCAGGTCCTTAATTCCTAGAATTAGGAATTTAGTGAATGAGAATGACGTTGCGGCTTCTGATTGGTCGCGTGGCGGTCACATGAGCGGCACGCGACCAATCAGAAGCCGCGACGTCATTCGCAGGTCCTAAAGGCGCTCATTTTAAACACAGAAGCCTGCCGGTTACCAGCGTGATGTCCAGGGGCCGCCGGAGAGGTGAATATATCAATATTTTTTATTTTAATTCTTTATTTTACACATCCCTAAGGATCCGATACTGATACCCGATACCACAAAAGTATCGGATCTCGGTATCGGAATTCCGATACCGCAAGTATCGGCCAATACCTGATACTTGCGGTATCGGAATGCTCACCACTACTCATGACTTTTCAGGTCAAATTTCTGTTTATGAAAACTAGAATGCTGGGGAAAGTTTGCAGGAATGGCACTTTCTCAGTGTAGGCAATATATTAGATATTAAGGCACCCATAAAGACTTTAAGAAAGTCGAACCCACTAACCTCAGCAGCGCTAGTTAACAATTTGCCATATATAGCGAGATGGTTTGAGCAGTTGGCATTTTAATGACTATCCTTTTGCAATATAAGACACTGTATATGAATCCTCACCTGAGATGAAAATAATGTGTATTGGGGAGTAGGGGAATGATAGATGCCTGCTGAACAAATGTTCAGCCGACATTTAGCTAATGTATTTGATCAGATTTACTATCCATACTTTTTTAATTGATCATAGTCATGAAAATGCAGTTTACTGTGTTCTTTAATTAGTTCTGCAATATCTTTTTTGACCTGGGTAAAGAAAATTAACAAACTGATTTTTTTTATCTAGATATTATCAGAACTAAAATGTGAAGATTAATATGAAAGTACATGTTTTCATAAAGCAGATTACTTATTTCCAAGACTTCTTGGAACAGTCTACAAAAATAGCTTCTTACTCAATCATTTAGAATGTCAATTTTGTCTTATAAACATTTCTTTTGGCTCTACATCAAAAAAACAGTTTGACTCAATATTTTAATATTTCAAAGCTAATCAATATGTCACTGCTTACTGGAAAATATTAAACTAAAACACTCAAACTTTTGTTTCATACTAACCAATCTATATAAGTGATTAGCGAGCAGTAAACTGCTCGGGAGCGCAACACTCGAATTGAGCACTTTGGAATGCTTGGGTGCCCTATTCGAGTACCGAGCATAATGTAGATCAATGAAGCAGACGAGCATTTTTCCAGAATTTTACTCGATGACTTAGGGTATGTGCAAACGTCAGGATTTCTTGCAGAAATTTTCCTGACAAAAACCGGACATTTCTGCCAGAAATCCGCATGCGTTTTGTTGGCGGTTTTTGACGCATTTTTGATGTGTTTTTTGTGCGTTTTTTTCCAAATGCATAGAATTGCAGGAAAAACGCAGAAAATCCGCAAAAAATAATGAACATGCTCATTTTTTTACCGTGATGCGTAGAAAAAAAAACGCATCCATGTGCACAAAACATGCAGAATGCATTCTAAATGATAGAATGCATAATGTATGCATTTTAATGAGTTTTTATAGCAACATTTTTAGTGCGAAAAAACGCGAGAAAAACACATGAAAAACCTGAATGTGTGCACATAGCCTGAGAAAAGAGAGAGAGAGATTCATATCCCTTACCACTACATACATTACTACAAAAGCTACTGCACAGGGGCCTCCATCCCTTGTAATCACCCCCTCTGATACAAACTGTACTTTGACATACCCCATCACCGCATGTCATTAACCCTGCAAACATAGCAACTCATTTCACACTCCGACGGCACTACCCACTTGACGTTACCACATGGGATCGACACATGATGTGATGCGCTTCCGGCTGCTGCCACCCCACAGAACACTGCTGCCCTGCCACCCCACAGAGCCCAGCTACCCCATCGAGCCCAGCCACCCCACAGAGCACCGCCACATCTAAGAGCACCACCACCGCACCAGCCTGGATGGGTTTCCTGGAGGCCACTGCACCAGCTAGGACCACCAAATGACCCCTGTTACCACTCATCCACCTGTGCCAATCTCTTCCCTCGTAAGCTGAATTTAGACTGTAATACAGACCCCCATTTGACACATTATTTTTTCACTATTATCCTGCTGAAAATTTGGGGTGCATCTTATAGTCTGAAAAATATGGTAAGTTACATCTCTAACAACACAGGTCTACAAAAAAATTGTTTTCAGGTGCCAAGGTTTCTTGATTGTATTTAGGATATTTTGAGGGTGCAGAATTAAAAAATCCTATAAGGTTTGCTGAATTTGTTCCAGTTTTTTAGATAATTCATCCATGACAATAATGCATCCCCCAATGTGACTTGCGTGTGATAACAAATGCAATAGCTTTTGGTGTTTTTGTCTTTCGTTTGACTCATTAACAGTGTCTATGATAATGAATAATCCCATATACTTATTTTGCATTTCAATTTGTAGACTTACAATGCTATAAAAGTGGCAATTTGAAGCCATAACTATAAAATATCTCTGCAACTAGAGCTAATCTGGCAAAACCAAAGTCATATTTTTAGCACCACAAACTTAATAGAAAATAGTTAAGACATTGCTGTCACCAAGATCACTGTATACCGTATCACTGTAATTCTTGATGTGGCTGTATTACATTTTATAGTAAGTATAGAAATTCTCATTAGTAAATAATTGCTAAAATGAGTTTTCAAGAAATAATCAGTTTAAATAGCATGTTAAAACACTTTGTTTTGCACAGAAGAGTGCAATTTAATTTTAAATTATGGGAAATTATTTACTCGGCATCAATATTTTCAGCATGGTTTGCAGCCTAACTACTCTGAAAGTTGCAATAGTTATTTTTCTAGCAACTAAACTATTTATTTCATATGCAAATAAGGGGACTTTCACACACCCTTTACATGGCCAAGGGTTTAGTGCCCCCCAAATTTGCATATTGAGCACTTTGTCACTTCAGGATTCACATCAGTCAAGCCAGTGCTATCTGAACTCAATCAGCAGCTCAGCTCTGCACCTCAACAACGACTCTGCAAAGCCAGCAAAGACATATTGCAGTCGTTGTGAGCATTATTTGCTGGTTATTGCCTGCGGCCATCATAACTTGGGTAGCATAGTGGTGCACTGAGCCCCTACGTACCTGTATGAGTGGTTTAATAAGCGTTTTGGAGGTAAATTGCTTAAATGTTCAATGCTCTCAAGTTTTACAAAAATGTGTTAGGAGTTGGATTAAAACTACATATTGTACAGAAGGGGCATACGGTGCATACAATCGTGAAATATTAATTAGAGCTAGACATGATAAAGAATTTATTTCTGAATAAATGACCATGTGTTTTCTAAGGGATATCCAAAGATAATATTTGTATTTTTCCTTTATTAAAACTACAGTTCTCTTTAATTAATTAAATTTAATCTTTCCTTTAAAGGTCTTTGAAGTGCATCATTATTGAGAGATTCATCTTTGGAAATGTAATTTCTATTTTTAACAGATAATTGACTGTCAATGATGTAGCCTCAAAGGAAATTCATGACTTTCATATTTGCTATAATAAAATGGCTTTGTCCTTTTGGTGACAGTTTCACACTAACAGTGATGAAAAACAATAAACTTTGCTAACTGTTAACCATTATTCTCATAAATAGTCCAATTTTAGCAAAATGGGCTCAAGCAAATCATTTTATCCTGCTAAGTGTAGAAGATACATATTTGTTTTTTTTTAAATTGTGTATCATGTTATTTACAAGTGTTTTTTGTGAATATAATATCAATGTAGGTTGTGTACCAACCTCTTGTGCGGCGTTTGATACCGTGCCGCACAAGAGGTTGGTACACAAAATGAGAATGCTTGGTCTGGGGGAAAATGTGTGTAAATGGGTTAGTAACTGGCTTAGTGATAGAAAGCAGAGGGTGGTTATAAATGGTATAGTCTCTAACTGGGTCGCTGTGACCAGTGGGGTACCGCAGGGGTCAGTATTGGGACCTGTTCTCTTCAACATATTCATTAATGATCTGGTAGAAGGTTTACACAGTAAAATATCGATATTTGCAGATGATACAAAACTATGTAAAGCAGTTAATACAAGAGAAGATAGTATTCTGCTACAGATGGATCTGGATAAGTTGGAAACTTGGGCTGAAAGGTGGCAGATGAGGTTTAACAATGATAAATGTAAGGTTATACACATGGGAAGAGGGAATCAATATCACCATTACACACTGAACGGGAAACCACTGGGTAAATCTGACAGGGAGAAGGACTTGGGGATCCTAGTTAATGATAAACTTACCTGGAACAGCCAGTGCCAGGCAGCAGCTGCCAAGGCAAACAGGATCATGGGGTGCATTAAAAGAGGTCTGGATACACATGATGAGAGCATTATACTGCCTCTGTACAAATCCCTAGTTAGACCGCACATGGAGTACTGTGTCCAGTTTTGGGCACCGGTGCTCAGGAAGGATATAATGGAACTAGAGAGAGTACAAAAGAGGGCAACAAAATTAATAAAGGGGATGGGAGAACTACAATACCCAGATAGATTAGCGAAATTAGGATTATTTAGTCTAGAAAAAAGACGACTGAGGGGCGATCTAATAACCATGTATAAGTATATAAGGGGACAATACAAATATCTCGCTGAGGATCTGTTTATACCAAGGAAGGTGACGGGCACAAGGGGGCATTCTTTGCGTCTGGAGGAGAGAAGGTTTTTCCACCAACATAGAAGAGGATTCTTTACTGTTAGGGCAGTGAGAATCTGGAATTGCTTGCCTGAGGAGGTGGTGATGGCGAACTCAGTCGAGGGGTTCAAGAGAGGCCTGGATGTCTTCCTGGAGCAGAACAATATTGTATCATACAATTATTAGGTTCTGTAGAAGGACGTAGATCTGGGTATTTATTATAATGGAATATAGGCTGAACTGGATGGACAAATGTCTTTTTTCGGCCTTACTAACTATGTTACTATGTTACTATGTAATGTCCGTTCCTAACACCCCCACCAATCAGCTTGGATTTCCTAATGATACACTGATGTCCGTTTGTTGGTCCCCTAGCTTACAGTTGTAAGGGATAAAAAAAAACTTTACATTAACATAAAGAAAGTTACACAAAACATTTACATTTTATTTGGGAAAAGGGAACAACCAAAGCTGCTGGTCATTTTAACCAAGAAAGAGGGTCAAATCCAGAAAAGGATAGAAGTGCAGTTTATTATCAACGCATTTCGAAGTATTTTTTACTTCATCATCAGGAACCCACATAGATTGTACACAGCAACAGTAAACAATCGCAAATAGTGTGAAAATTCAAATATGAGCTCCTAAGTGAAAAAAGCGCCAAAATAGAGTGTGGACAATTGTGAATACATCAAAATACATGGAGAATAAACCTCTACTGGATTGGACCTTGTTTATTGGTTATATTGACCAGCAGCTCAGGTTATCCGCTACTACCAAATTACGTGTCGTATAAGAGTTCAGAGGATCAATAGGGTCCATCAGCCACATCAGCAGCCTCTGGTCACTGGATGCAAGGCTTCTAAATTTCTTACCTTCCAGGATCCCTGGCACACCTTTTGATTAGGGGCAATGTAATCATTGTGGAGTGATGCACAGATGACATCATGCCAACTTAGGCCAAAAATAGCCATGCTCGGGATCCCGGAAGGCAACGGATTCGCTTTTGCAGCGACCAGAAACAACTGACCTGCCAAATGGGCCGCAGTCCCGTAAATCGATCAGTCTACTAAGGGTATACTATTATTATTTTAGTTCCTTAAGGTTTACAAATACGTGTTAAAATTTAACCACAGAGATAGTACTCCTGAAATAAATCACTAATAATGCACATATAAATATGGATATGAAAATAAAGTACTAGCCACATATTACAGATATTGTTCCAATCAACAAGGAAAGAAAAAACAACCAACAACCATTCAAGTACCAAAAATATAAATATACAATATATACTTTTGGGATTAATAAATTAATAACGTTTTTATTATTTTGTGTAAACCACAGATTGCCAAAATAACTTAAGACTAATATTGTCCTTTACTCCTTCAAGATTGGGTGCATTAGAGCTGTTTGATCTATGTGAGGTTCTTTTTTTATGCCATGATATCATTTATTAATTTATTTGTCTATAACACATTAACAAAATAATATATATTCACTATTCACAAAGAGTCATTGCAGTGGATAGAAGTTGCCTGCTCAAGCTGCATCAATTCATTATTGACCACAAATTAGTAAAGAAAGACTTTGGCTCAAGATAAAATTCATCACTAGGTTAATATGGCAATCATGTGGATTTTTCATCACTATCTCGGCTCCCAAGATCCCAATCTGTGCATGTGGTGCCTACGGTGGCCATTTTCCTAAAGCCCGCCACAGGGAAATCATTGGGAAGGAGACTCCACACCATCGACATTTTATGAAAGCTCATGGCCCACAGCCTCACACTGCAGGGAAACCCACTCCTCCTAGCATGGGTTCCACAACATTGCCCCACTCCTGCCGCTGCCAGCCATCTGTAGCAGTGATCCTGCCTGCTGTGACCCTGTGATAGGGCTAGCGGAACTCACCAAATAATAAAGAGGTAGATATGAGGTGTGTTCGCAGCCCGGGGTCCACCATGCAGAGATGGTACCTGATGCTAAGTAATGGCAGATGGACACTTGTTCACACATGGGTTAGACTTCACCCCATGTGAATAGTAGCAAACTCTGTTGCTTCACAGAGCTGCCAAAATAGGCTGCACCCTGTTAACAGATACAGGGTGCAGCTGCAAGACACTAGTGGGATCCCTATGAATCACCCCCACTAATCTGGTGATTGGACTCGCTCTGACCCTCGGTGGCTTTTGAGCCCGAGCCTGAGAATGCCCCGAGTCAGATGTAGAGTCCAAGTGGGAATTCCCACCCTACACTGACAGGCTGTCTGGAAAGCGCACTGATTGCGCACAGTGCCGTATAAGCAGGCACTGCAAAAGGCACTGTAACATGTGCTAGGTGTACAGGTAGCAATGTTGGGCTCTAGATAGCTTCATCTACACACACATTATCAAGTTTATACCAGTGCATGGCCGTGCGGCCATGCGAACCTTTTATAGAGGAAGCTCTCCTGGACCTTCCTAGTAGTCCAATAGGAGCTGCTACAGGACCTGAGCATGTGACCCCTGACCTCCAATGAGAGGTCTTCCCTTGGGCGTGCTCAGTAGATGAAAAGCAGGACTTAGTCCCAGGAGCATCTGCTGCCACTGAACAGTGCTGGTTACAATGGCTGAGCCTGGAAGGGCAGCAGTAACCAAGCGCACAGTATCTGCCTGAGCCAGAGGCTGGGACCCATGTCTCTGCTGAGCAGGCTCCACTGTGGCTGGAGAAGAATGGGAGACCGCAGCAGAGGTGGTTCGATATTCCCCCTGTGCAGCAGCGGGAACTCGACACCTAACATTACCCCCCTCCTAGGGCCCCCCTCCTTGGATCTCACTACGTTTCAAGTCAGCAATGAGCTGCGGAACCCGAATGTGCTCAGCAGGCTCCCAGTACCTTCCTCTGGGCCATAACCCTTCCAATCCACCAAATACATTTTTTTGCCACGTACCACCTTAAACCCCAAGATAGCATTCACATCATAATCATCCGTAGATGAACCCGATGTCCCAGCAGATGACTCGGAAAACCGGGATATGTGAACGGGCTTTAAAAGGAACACATAAAAAGGTGTCATGATACCTAGGCGTGGAGGAAGGGCCAGATGGTAGACCACAGGGTTAACCTGTTCCAGGACCTTGAAGGGACCCAAGTAGTGAGGTGCTAACTTAGTGGACTCAACTCGCAGCTTCATATTAGGAGAGGATAGCCACACTAATTCACCAGGAGCAAAGGTCAGAGCAGGGTGCCGATGTGCATCGGCGGAGGACCACATTCTCTCCTTGGAAGCCCGGATGGCATCCTGTGTGCGGTCCCCAATGTCATGTGCCTCCACAGCCCAGTCTACCACCCTGGAATCGGTGGAAGACACAGGCATAGGCACAGGAACCCGCAGATGCTGGCCGTAGTTAAGGAGGAATGGGGTCTGCCCAGTGGAGTCGGCTATGGCGTTGTTCAGTGCAAACTCCACCCATGGAAGCAACGATGCCCAGTCATCTTGCATGGCTGAAACAAATTGTCGCAGATATGTGACCAGAGTCTGGTTGGCCCTCTCTACTAACCCATTCATCTTGGGATGGTATGATGATGAGAGATTCAGCTGGATGCTGAATAGTCGACAAAGCTCTCTCCAGAACCGAAATGCAAACTGGGGACCCCAGTCACTGACAATTTTGTCCAGCATACCATGTAGGTGGAAATTGTGTTTAATAAACAATGCTGCCAAGACCCGTGCAGAAGATAGCCGTGGAAGAGGCACCAAGTGCACCATTTTGGAAAAATGGTCGATGATTACCCAAATAATAGTGCAACCATGGGAATTGGGTAAGCCCGCCACAAAGTCCATCCCAACCATCTCCCAGGGCCTGTCTGCCACCGGCAGGGGGTAAAGTAACCCAGCTGGCCGTTGTCGAGAAGACTTATTCTTGGCACTGGAGACACACGCCTGAATATAGTTTCCAATGTTACGGGCCATATGCGGCCACCAGCAAGTCCTCGCAAGAAGCTCAGATATCCTTTGGTCCCAAAGTGTTCACCAACCCTGGACAAGTGAGCCCAAGAGAGAACCTCCGGTCACAAATTTGATGGCACAAAAGTCTTGCCGGGGGCACAGACTCTAGCGAAACCGGAGCCACGGTCCTCAGGATCTCTGAAGGGACAAATAACCAAGGCTCCTCCTCCACTGATGATACTATGGAGCCGGAGAGAGCATTGGCATGGATGTTCTTCTACCCAGACAGATAATGGAGAGTCAAGTGGAAACAGGAGAAGAACAAGGACCATCTAGCCTGGCAAGAATTTAGTCACTGGGCGGTCTGCAAACCAAATTTTTGTGGTAGGTATAGACTTGGAAGGGAAAATGAACCCTCTCCAGCTGGAGTCTGCACTCCAAGAAGGCCAACTTCATAGCTAGCAACTCCCTGTCCCTGACAGAATAATTCCTCTCCACCGGTGTGAAGGTCTTAGAGAGAAAGAAGCAAGGATGCTTCCGACTTTGAGCATCCTTTTGGAATAGGACTGCTTCAGCACCGATAGATGAGGCATCCACCTCCATTATGAAAAGTTTATCTACATCGGGGCGATGTAGAACGGGAGCACGAGAAAAGTGGGACTTAATAGAGAGGAATGCCTTGGATACCTCCTATAACCACAATTTGGGATTTGCTCCCTTTTTGGTAAGGGCAACCAAAGGAGCTACCAAATTTAAGAAGTGGGGAATGAACTGGCGATAGTAATTAATGAACCCCATAAAGCGCTGCACCGCCTTGAGAGAATGGGGTTCCTGCCAGTCCATCACAGCCTGTAGCTTGGCAGGATCCATAGCCAATCCCTGGGCGGAGATGATATAGCCAAGGAAAGACAAGGACTCATGCTCAAACACACATTTCTCCAACTTGGCGTAGAGGGAGTTTGCCCGTAGGAGGTCGAAGACTTTGCAAACATCTCTCCGGTGGGAGTCTATATCTGGAACGTAGATGAGAATATCATCCAGATAGACTACAACCGAGGTGGAGAGCTTATCTCGGAAGATATCATTCACAAAGTCTTGGAAAACGCCAGGAGCATTACAGAGCAAGAAGGGCATCACCAGGTATTCATAGTGCCCATCCGTGGTGTTTAATGCCATCTTCCATTCGTCCCCCTCACGGATGTGAATCAGGTTGCAAGCACCCCGCAGATCAAGTTTAGTAAATACCCTCGCTCCCTGCAACCTATCGAATAGCTCTGATATCAGAGGCAGAGGGTATTTGTTCTTAATAGTAATGGCGTTAAGACCCCTGTAATCATTGCATGGAAGTAGTTCTCCGTTCTTCTTCTGCACAAAGAAGAACCCAGCCCCTACAGGTGACACTGACTTCCTAACAAATCCTCTTGCCAGATTCTCTTGGATGTATTGGGACATCGCCTCTGTCTTTGGGAGAGACAGGAGATAGACTTGACCCCAGGGAGGCTCTGCACCAGGCAAGAGGTCTATAGGACAGTCATAGGGGTGGTGGGGCGGAAGGGTCTCCACAGCCCTCTTGGAGAATACATCCATATAGGGCCAATAGTGCTTGGGGAGAGAGGAAAGATCTGCGGGTACTTCAGTAGTAGCAACCTGAACGCACTCCATCAGACATCTGCCCTCACAAGAATCACTCCATCCCAATATTCTCCTTGAGGACCACTCTATATGATGGGAGTGGTAATGTAACCAGGGTATCCCTAGCAGAATCTCATCTATTCCCTCGGGAATGACAAGAAGGGAAATAATCTCCTGATGGGATGGAGAAAAAGAGAATGAAAATGGGATGGTCTGGTGTGTTATTTGTGAGGGCAGTGTCAACACATTCACCACTTGTACAGTCACCAACTTGGCGAGCATCACCAGGGGTATTGCGTGGCATTGGGCAAAGGCTGAGGACATAAAATTCCCCTCCGCCCCAGAATCCACGCAAAGCTCGACTGTAAGAGTGGATGGGCCTATGGTAATTGTCCTCTTGAAGGACAGTTTGGAGGAAAATGTCGCCGTGTCTAGTGTACCTCCTCCTACAACCACTAGATGCTGACATTTTCCCATCTGGAGGCAAGATGTCCTGACTGCCGGTAAACATGACAGACCTTGAGTGCACGAGCACTTAGAGTCCACTCGTGACACCTCCATGGCCTCATGTGACTTTGACGCCCGGACCGGAGATTCCAGAGGTTTGGCGAAGGTGGGAGCCAGCTGAAACCTTTGCCTACACTGGGCTCGCTCTAACCTCCGCTCATTAAAACGGAGGTCAATGAGAGTTGATACAGTTATTAGCACCTCCACTGTGGCGGGAATCTCCCTGGTTGCCAAAGCGTCCTTCACATGCTCAGCCAGCCCCCTCTGAAATATAGGGATGAGGGCTTTATCCAGCCTCTCCAGCTCAGATGCTAAAGTCCGGAAGTGGACGGCAAAATGGCTGACCATAGATGAGCCCTGGGTCAATGCCAGCTGTTGAAGCGCTGTATCATGGGTGACTTGAGATCCTAAAAAGACCTGTTTCAGAGTGCTCAGAAACAGTGCACTCTGCATTATATGATCATCGCGCTCCCACAGTGGTGTAGCCCACTCCAACGCCCTGAATCCCACCTATGCCCGCTCTGTGGGAAAATGTGCTGCCAGGAGCTCGAGGTGTATAGCGCACTGGCTCACGAATCACCTACATGACTTGCAATCTCCAGAGTATTTATCAGGTAGCGGAAGGCGGGATAAGGTCGGGACAGAGGTGGCAGTGGACAAACTTGCTGCAGCCACGCTAGCAGCCTGAACAGCTACTGAGGTAACATCCACAGCTGAGGTTGCACATTCAAGAGCCGTCAACTTTCCCTCCAGCTGCTGGATGAACCGCTGCAGTCGCTGTTCATCCGCCATTACTAGCCAGACCCTGGTGTTAGTATAATGTTAGGGCTAGCGGAACGTACCAAATAATAAAGAGGTAAATATGAGGTGCGTTCACAGCCCGGGGTCCACCGTGCAGAGATGGTACCTGCTGCTGAGTAATGGCAGATGGACACTTGTTCACACATGGGTTAGACTTCACCCCGAGTGAATAGTCGCAAATTCTGTTGCTTCACAGAGCCGCCAAAATACGCTGTGCCCTGTTAACAGACACAGGGTGCAGCTTCAAGACAATAGTGGGATCCCTATAAATCACCCCCACTAATCTGGTGATTGGACTCGCTCTGACTCTCGGTGGCTTTTGAGCCCACCCCTGAGGATGCCCTGAGTCAGATGCAGAGTCCAAGTGGAAATTCCAACCCTACACTGACAGGCTGTCAGGAAAGCGCACTGATTGTGCACAGTGCCATATATGCGGGCACTGCAAAAGGGACTGTAACGTGTGCTAGGTGTGCAGGTAGCACTGTCGGACGCTAGATCGCTTCCACCATTCGCGAGCAGTCAACAACAATAGGAATGGGAATGATTAAGGAGCTTTCATCCATCGACAGTCATTCATCTACACACACACGTAATAAAGTTTATACTAGTGCATGGCTGTGCTTCCATGCGAACCTTTAATAGAGAAAGCTCTTCGGGACCTTCCTAGTGGTCCAATAGGAGCTGCTACAGGACCTGAGTATGTGACCCCTGACCTCTAATGAGAGGTGTTCCCTTGGGCATGCTCAGTAGAGGAAATGCAGGACTTAGTCCCAGGAGCGTCTGCTTGCCACTGAACAGTGCTGGTTATAATGGCTGAGCCTGGAAGGGCAGCAGTAACCAAGCGCACAGTATCTGCGTGAGCCAGATGCTGGGACGGATGTCTCTGCTGAGCAGGCTCCACTGCCGCTGGAGAAGAATAGGAGACCACAGCTGAGGTGGTTCGAGATTCCCCCTGTGCAGCCGCTGGAACTTGACACCTAACACCCCGCTTCACTGCTTTCAGGAAATATTTGCCTGCCATCTCAGTACGCTGTAAAAAACAAACTGCACTTTGCTTACCTTCCCAAGGACCAGGGTTATGTCTGCAGTGCTGCCTTGGCCTTGGTTATTTGGCTGACTTAAGTGTTTGGCTGCAGCAATGTTCACATTACTGCACTACTGCAGCCTGTATACAATCGCCAGTGCAATGCCACAAACACAGATCTGGACCTGGGTATGGTAAGGAAAGTGGGTTTGTTTCTATTACAATAAACTGTGGCAGGCCTTTAAAAAAAAGGCATAGGTTCTACTCTGAAACGCCTTGCAATAGATTGGAAATTTGTCATACTTTTCATCTGAATTATCCTTTGTTATCGGCAGCGCCCTGGATCCATCACACTCCTTTCTCATTTACATAGTAACATAGTAACATAGTAACATAGTTAGTAAGGCCGAAAAAAGACATTTGTCCATCCAGTTCAGCCTATATTCCATCATAATAAATCCCCAGATCTACGTCCTTCTACAGAACCTAATAATTCATAATAACCGGAGGAACAACTGAGCATCATAGTAACATAGTAACATAGTAACATAGTTAGTAAGGCCGAAAAAAGACATTTGTCCATCCAGTTCAGCCTATATTCCATCATAATAAATCCCCAGATCTACGTCCTTCTACAGAACCTAATTGTATGATACAATATTGTTCTGCTCCAGGAAGACATCCAGGCCTCTCTTGAACCCCTCGACTGAGTTCGCCATCACCACCTCCTCAGGCAAGCAATTCCAGATTCTCACTGCCCTAACAGTAAAGAATCCTCTTCTATGTTGGTGGAAAAACCTTCTCTCCTCCAGACGCAAAGAATGCCCCCTTGTGCCCGTCACCTTCCTTGGTATAAACAGATCCTCAGCGAGATATTTGTATTGTCCCCTTATATACTTATACATGTTTATTAGATCGCCCCTCAGTCGTCTTTTTTCTAGACTAAATAATCCTAATTTCGCTAATCTATCTGGGTATTGTAGTTCTCCCATCCCCTTTATTAATTTTGTTGCCCTCCTTTGTACTCTCTCTAGTTCCATTATATCCTTCCTGAGCACCGGTGCCCAAAACTGGACACAGTACTCCATGTGCGGTCTAACTAGGGATTTGTACAGAGGCAGTATAATGCTCTCATCATGTGTATCCAGACCTCTTTTAATGCACCCCATGATCCTGTTTGCCTTGGCAGCTGCTGCCTGGCACTGGCTGCTCCAGGTAAGTTTATCATTAACTAGGATCCCCAAGTCCTTCTCCCTGTCAGATTTACCCAGTGGTTTCCCATTCAGTGTGTAATGGTGATATTGATTCCTTCTTCCCATGTGTATAACCTTACATTTATCATTGTTAAACCTCATCTGCCACCTTTCAGCCCAAGTTTCCAACTTATCGATGAACAATTTCAATAAACTTTATTCAAAGGTTAAAAAGTACTATGTAATTTCAAATAAGTATATCATAAAGTAACAAAAACAAAGATGTAGCATAATTGATAGGAACACCATATAATAACAAGGTTCATAAAGCTGACAAGAGGGAAAAAAGAGGGCTAATTTGGTCTATAGGCAAGTAGAGGGAACTACCAGCATACCTAGTCTAAGGGGTAAGTCCCCATGCACTCAACGGCGCTGACCCTGCTGGCACAGTAAATATCCAGTAACACATAACAAAGGCGCCAGCAAGGGGGCAGAAACTTACCGAGTAGCAGGGCAGCAGGGCAGGGTGGGGAGATAGTCGGGAGGTCCCCACCACTGCTACATGACACATAGGGAAAGGGGTCGGTCTGGGGGGGCATACGAGTGTATATACCGATATTGTTAGTTATATCCAGCACCTTATTTCTTCGCCCCTCCTCTGTACTTCTTAGGTGGGGGGGGGGAGTGGGTAGGCAGGGGCCTGATATGTACATCTATGTCGGGTAGTTATTTCAGGGTGGGGGAGTAGGGGTATGGGGGCTATATCTTCAGCATTTTCTTGATTTTTCATCTTTGTTTTTGTTACTTTATGATATACTTATTTGAAATTACATAGTACTTTTTAACCTTTGAATAAAGTTTATTGAAATTGTTCATCGATGCTCAGTTGTTCCTCCGGTTATTATGATATGTTTTGAGCAGATTTGGTGAGTCCGGAGTTTTTTGGCGATATTATCGCTAGAACCCGTTGCCTCACAGTATGTATTTGGGATTGTTGTTCTCAGAACCTAATAATTGTATGATACAATATTGTTCTGCTCCAGGAAGACATCCAGGCCTCTCTTTACTTTTTTTATTTTTTTTTTAAATTACAACCCTTGTTAGGTTCTAAAACATTTTCAGTTTTATAAACCTCTTTAAAAATGTGTAATCCTGATCAACCTTTAACAAAGAGGTAATAGCTTAACTGATATCACGCTATCACACCAAATGGTTAAAAATTACTAAGGAAATCTGTAACTTCGGAATAAATCAAATATTCTAATTGTTGAATTTTAGTATGTTAGAGAATATATTATAACCTATAACACATTAAAAAACACTAACTGAGTATTGTCTAATATTTTCTACGTGCTAGAAATATTATTAATGTATTAAAAAAGACATATTCCAAAACCCTTAATCAAATCGTCATTAACTCATTATCTACCAATGTCCTTTTTTTGGGATGCCCAATCTTTAGCTTCTAGCAACTAAGATTTTATAATTTTTATAATTAGGTCCAATTTTTGGTGTTGTGTTTGTGGAATGAATGTTTTCAAAATAGGAAGTCATGTCATTGTCATTTTTAATTGAATATTGGGACGCCATTTTCTGAAAAATCCGCAATTGTAAAAATTTTGCAAATTATGCTTCTGAGTCATTAGGACCCAAAATCATTAAAAACCTGTCATTAAAAAAAAAAAAATGAAAATTGCTAATTTGGCAAGTAATCGGTTAAAATACAGTGCTTCTGATTTCTGAGAACACTTACATAAAACTCTAGAGTCGTGGTAAGTTACTGCATACATTGAAAGGAAACTACACAAACACCACTGTATGCACTCCTGTTATTGGCAAAATCTAGTTAAACTGCTAAAAATATGAATATTATTTATGCTTCTTAGGACACACTTAGATTACGAGAAAGAAGCCCTAGCTGTCAAAAAAATAGTTCTTCTAATTTCACAGAACATTTCACACTGGATGACAAGCATTTTATTTATGAGCCATTTCATAAAAAGTTTCGTTATTACTTTGGTGAATCATAATAAGCTGTCACTAAAAGACACTGACCACTTTCATAGCAGAATTCTTTCCATTGCAAATAGAAATAGCCTATTTTTAAAATCATTTTAGAAACTATATGTAAGGTTTAGCTGCTTTTGTTTTGGCGGGAGGAGGTGGTAGATTGAGATGATTCTGGAAAGGTCGCTCAATTTTTTCACTACTATGAAGTCTATGTTCTATTCTCATATATAATTCTGGAGCCATCGCTTCACCAACCTGGTTCTCGTGGATCATTCTTCTGCCCAAAACAATTACATGGAAATCAACTCTCACCATTACCGCAATTAAAAGTCAATCAACTTTGGTATTTATTTCATGATTCATAATTTCATGCAGCAATAATGTAACAGCAACTTCAAGACAGTGGAATGCATTTTGGTCCTGTTGAAGCATTTAACTACCGCTGTTAAAGGCTTGGAATGGCTCAACACATGTTCTGCTGTCTTCAAGTCACTGCTACTGTATAATTTTTTGTGCTTATGAAACACGACATCATGGAATGTATTACAAATCTTATTGAAGCATTACCATGGGACTCACATTTATATTGTATTTTTTTCCTAAAAACGATTACTTACATTAGACTTCTTTTTTCTTTGCGGGATCTCCAACCGATAAACTTATGTATGTCTACTGGTACCTCTTTTGATTGTAATGCGTAGACCGAGTGTTTAATTGTTTGGCAGTGCGAACACTGGAGAAATAAAGAATGACACTTTTTCTATTGAAATAAAATGCTGCTCTTGCAACAAACTGCAGTTGTGTTGGGTCTTCGATATGCATTAATTTTTCTTAAATTTTGAGTCACTATTTGTAAGAAATACCTTCAGAAAAATATTGGAAATTCCTAATAAGGAAAATGTATTTTGAGCCATGCAAATCTAACATACATAAATAGTATAATCGTATTATTTTATATTGAACAATTACTTAAATCAATAACTCCAAAATAATAGAACAATAGTAACATTTGAGAGTCCTCAGTGGTTGATACCTTTTAATAGTTAACTGAAAAGATGGTTACAAATAGTAAGTTTTTCAGACTACTCAGGTCTCTTCATCAGACATGGTATGAGAAGACCTTAGTTGTTTTGAAATCTTGCAATTTGTTACCATCTTTTCAGTTAGCCATTAAAGGCATTAACCTCAGAGGACTCTCAAATTTTAATAGTTTTCTATCTACTGGCTAACACTGTGGAAAGATATATTTTCCTGTATCAAAAATAATAACATAAACTCAGAGTTTTTTCACTGGAGGTTTGATGCATAGGAAAGTATGTTTGAAAAAAAAAAGGTTCATTATTGCTGTATATCGCAACTATCTATTTTGCCTCTATACATTAGACACCTTGTGCACCTTTCTTATATCAAGATCAATAGAAGGGTAACTGTTTATATGACCCTTTTTTGTGGAAACTATCCCACATTAGATCTTTAAAGCTATTTATTTGCACCTTATAAGAATTTGTACACTTTATATTAAGTTATGGTGTGGTGGTGGTTTCATTTTTGATAAGATCCTGTAGGGTCACAAGGGAGAGCCGTCGACGAGTGGGGGCGCCACATCGATTTTAGAGTGCCAACCTCCGCTGTGAGGCAGGGCAAGTTAGGGAAAGATCACGCCCCCCCCACCGTCTAGTCTCTATCCTTTCATATATTGTTTGTGTTAAGATAGATTAAGGTGTTACTGTCTCCTGACCCGATTATATGGGTATTTTTACTCAGTATTTATTAAAAGTTACATTTTAAAAGGGTTTTTTCAGTCCTTTGGTTATAGCTAAGACACTCATAGCCAGACAGCTTGGGAATTGGCACCGTGCGGGGTTGAGGCACAGGAATGCCAACATGAGCACCGGTAAGGCCCACTATATGCACATTGCACTTTAAAATCAATTGTATCTTATAGAGATTGTTATACAGGTACTGTACAGGTATTGGACTTTATACAGTGGCAGTAATTGCCATAAGCATTATGCACGGTGCACTTTATACTTGGATTACCTATAGGGGTGAATAACAAATCCACCAAATTTGTATGCACTATTGGCATTGACTCTTTTTTTGCTGGTGGCTCCTTACCGTGGCTCATGTCTGTATGAGCACATGACTTTAAAGCAAAGACATAATAATTATTATATATTGAGCACTGTTGCAAATTGTCTTTGCACAAACTATTTTTTCTACTTCTATTTTTTGTGCCTCCTCCGGATTTCTGTGTTTTGTTTGGTGTCTTTATATTATATAATAAAATATTTGGTTTTATAAATTTTGTGTTATTAGTAATACTTTCAGGTAGTTTTTTTGGTTATATGCTTGTGTTTCTACTTGGAAAGAAAAATAATTTTCTCCTTGGTTTTTTTAAAGTACACTCTCCAGGTTGTTTATTTCTCATATTGTAAGGTTACATGGGATCCGTCTGAACATTTTGTCAGATAGGGGAATACAATTTGTCTCTAAATTTTGGAGAGCTTTTTGTAGTAAACTCGAAATTGACTTGTGATTTTCATCTGCTTATCACCCTGAAACCAATGGACAGACTGAGAGGACAAATCAATCTTTAGAACAGAAAAAGTGCTTTTTGTCAGTTAGCCAGGAGGACTGGTCTTTGTTTTTACCTCTCTCTGAGTTTGCTTTTAACAGTTGAGTAAATCAATCTACTGGAACCCCACCATTTTCTGTAATTATGGTTTTCATCCACATTTAGGTGAATTTTTTTACGATTAGTTCTGAATGCCCTGGGGTGTAGATCACCGTTCAGAGACTTGGGGATGTCTGCAGGGAGTTTCAGAAGAATACTGGGACTGTTCAGATTCACCAAAATTGGAAGATTGATAGAAGATGTTTGGTGGGTCATGTTTTTAAAATTTGCAATAAGATTTGGTTGTCGTCTAGGAATACTAAACGTAAAGTGCCGTCGGCGAAGTTGGGTCCCTTCTGCATTGTCTACCTCATCCCTGCCAACTCTGGTTTCAGTAAATGGTGGTCTGTAGTATGATGTTCCCATAATTCCCTCCAATACATCATACATTGAAGGGAATACATACCAGAGGAGAGATCCTGGGTCCCTGCCCAAGATATGAAGGCTGATCGGTTGGTCAGGGCCTTCCATCTAAAATTTCCTGAAAAGCTTGGGGGTGCAGTGGCCCTCCCTAGAAGAGGGGGTACTGTTAAGGTTCCACCCCTCAGTATGTCTGGGATGCAGTTACTGACAGATCAGCCATCCAATCTGGTAGACAGGCGTGCTCAAGCTGTTTGTTCTTTGATTGATATCCAGTCTGGTTCAGGGCCGTGATGAAGCTGCCAGCGTGTTAATTGACAGCTTAACTATCCAATCTGAGACTGGGTGGCACTGTCTGTGTCCAAGTTTTCATTATCCCAGGTAATTGCCATGCTAATAAACTGAGTTGTTTCTCCCAGACCTCTGTCAGATTTACATTCAGCTAGTGAGGTTTGTTCTCTTTGTGCCTCGAGTTCTGTATGCCTGGCCTTCGATCTCGTTCTGACCATCCATATGTTTAACCCTTTCTGCTCTGATCCATTATCCTCCTGATTTTCTGACCTCGGAATGTTACCTGACCAAGCTTTTGTCTTTTCCTTCTGTTTACTATGTACCCTTCTGGCTTTTGACCTTGGACTCCTTGACTATTCTGACTCACAGCTTGGCCATGAGAAGTGACTAGTGTCACAATCAGATTACCTGTCAGAACATTATAATTGTAATAATATAACAAGGATCAAAGACAAAATATAAGTCCATGTCCCCACATTTAACTCCTACATATGGGAGGGTAAAATGAACAGTTCTGCGATGCATTAGTCGCTTGTTAATTTGAATACACAATATTCTCTGTGTTTCGTCCATGGGTCAGGTTCAGGTAAACTTCAAATGTGAATAAAATGTAGACAGAAAGGTGAAGAAAAGAATGACAAGAGAAAAAAAAAGAGAAATAGAAACTGAAAGAAAATAACAACAGTTTTGAGAAAGCATTCCTCCTCTCCTCAGCTCTAAATGAGAGAACAACCATGTATTCAACCTATCAAGTGGGAGCAGAACACAATTTCATATTTGTTGAGTATTGGATCCAGAGTAGATGCTTATAAATTTTGGAAATACTTTTTGGATTATAGGATTCTTTCTTACTGAAGGTAGAGCTGCAATGGCACACATCATAGAGGTCAATAAGCTCTGTGGAGCGATTGGACCAAAACATGATAAATATCTTAGCAATCATTAGGAGGAGGAGAGGCAGTGAAACTTATATATGATCTATGCTAGAATAAAAATATCCCTTAAGCAGAATGTAACATCACCAGAAGATTACTGTATATACTCGAGTATAAGCCGAGATTTTCAGCCCAAAATTTTGGGCTGAAAGTGCCCCTCTCGGCTTATACTCAAGTCATGGTAGCGGTGGGGTCGGCGGGTGAGGGGGTGAGGGTGCTGAGGTATACTTACCTAGTCCCAGCGATCCTGACGCTCCCCCTGCCGTCCCACGGTTTTCTGTGCTGCAGTTTCTTCCCCTCTTCAGCGGTCACGTGCGACCTCTCATTAGAAAAATGAATAGGCGGCTCCACCTCCCATAGGGGTGGAGCCGCATATTCATTTCTCTAATCAGCAGTGCCGATGACCGCTGATAGAGAAAGCGGCTGCGGCACCGAAGACAGCTGTGACAGGCAGGGAGCGTCAGGATCGCTGGGACTAGGTAAGTATGTAATATTCACCTGTCCGCGTTCCAGCCGCCGGGCGTCGCTCCATCTTCCCGGCATCGCTCCGCTCTGACTGTTCAAGTCAGAGGGCGCGATGACGCATATAGTGTGCGCGGCGCCCTCTGCCTGATCAGTCAGTGCGCAGAGACGCCGGGAGCTGCAAGCAAGAAAGGTGATTATGGCTTCTTTTTTTTTTATTGCAGCAGCAGCAGCAATTGCAGAGCTTTCTATGGCACAGCTATGGGGCAGTACTGAATGGCACACAGCAGTATATGGCAGCTATGGGGCAGTACTGAACGGCACACAGCACTATATGGCAGCTATGGGGCAGTACTGAACGGCACACAGCACTATATGGCAGCTATGGGGCAGTACTGAACGGCACACAGCACTATATGGCAGCTATGGGGCAGTACTGAACGGCACACAGCACTATATGGCAGCTATGGGGCAGTACTGAACGGCACACAGCACTATATGGCAGCTATGGGGCAGTACTGAACGGCACACAGCACTATATGGCAGCTATGGGGCAGTACTGAATGGCACACAGCACTATATGGCAGCTATGGGGCAGTACTGAACGGCACACAGCACTATATGGCAGCTATGGGGCAATAATGAATGGTGCAGAGCATTATATGGCAGAGCTTTCTATGGCACATCTATGGGGCAATAATGAACAGTATGGAGCATTATATGTGGCACAGCTTTATATGGAGCATCTTATGGGGCAATAATGAACGGTATGGAGCATCTATTTTTATTTTTGAAATTTACCAGTAGCTGTTGCATTTCCTACCCTAGGCTTATACTCGAGTCAATAAGTTTTCCCAGTTTTTTGTGGCAAAATTAGGGCAGTCGGCTTATACTTGGGTCGGCTTATACTCGAGTGTATACGGTAATTAATATTACATCAATCAAATCATGGAAATTAGCATGTTTGGTATGGTGTAAGTTTGACTTCTGTAGGGACAAATCTATTGCAAAATTTGTATTGCTTCCTTTCATCAGAGGAACCCTTATTATGTTTTATTTTATATCACAAATATTTCTAATACAATCCCTATACATCTTAAAAATTGTCAAGCGTTAATAGTAGCGGTCTTGTCAGTCAGAGCATATTAGCATTTTCCTAACAATAAATATTGTTCTTTTTATCTCAGAAAACAGATTGTGGGAATAATTTCAATTTAATTTGTAGATTGAGTACAGAAGACAACTGATCTTGTATTATGCTCAGGAAACATTGAAAAGGTCTGACTAATGGATGCTAATTTAATGTTGACTTAGTCATTTGCTCAGTTTCATGTGTTAAAATCATTAATTAGAATCGTTTGGTGATATTTTTGTTCAAACATCATAACAAGCAGCATAATTGTTAATCATTTCACAAAAAAATGAAAATGGAAGCATCTGCTCTCTACAAAGGATTTCCTGAATGATTATCCACATTATCAGTATTGACATTTTCACTAGGGTTTCATTAAATGTTTCTTATCTGTGTTAACATATATACTGTATATACAGTAGAAACCACCTGAATATTGCATGAATAAAGAATTTACATCCATAATGTCATTCCAATGTCATTTTAAGACCAAATACTATTTTTGATGGTTTATCACATAGCTATATTCCAACATGAAAAACGTTGAAATATTTTATGTTTGTGAGGTAGATGAAGGTTTATGATGATGAAGCTCACACAAATATTATTTACTGCTCTCATAAACCTGTCTGTCAAAAATGTAAGATAAGTCCAATAAGGTGATTATAACACAATATAAAAGTGCATCAAAATTACACAGTTCATGTAAGCAAACAGTCATAAAGCAAATGAAAGTTCCCATCTTCTTTTCTCTGAATCATCATGCTTGACACTGCTATCTTTTAAAAATAATTTTTATGACTCTTAAAAAGTTGTTCTCAAGATGTCTTTTTAGCAGGTAAGAGCTATGCAGTTTCCATATTTTCTGGTTGCTTGAGGGACAGGTTCTCATTCTTGAGTGGCAGTTCAAGTGAAAAGCTTCTTTCAACATAATTCATACAATAAAGGGGTTTTCTCAAGTTGAAAAGTTATCCCTTATCTATAGTAAATAGGATAACTTTCTAATAATTTTGGCAATGCCTTTTTAAATATTAGCTCTCTGATGTGGCTTAGTAATTAAATTGTAAAAAGACAAACTTGTTTTGGAGTCCATGTGCCCTAATATTGCATAAGTACAATCCGAGCAAAAAGTTAACTAGAATGCGATTAATCATAGGCCTCTCCAATAGGTGAATGGGCCCCAATGAACCTATCCCCATGTCTCAGAGCCACAGCGGGTGACAAAGACTAACAGCCTTCCCTGGCTGAAACAAAGGAAGACTGATTCTTGCTTTTAGCATCTGCCTTGGGCTCCCATCCAAACAAGAACTAGGAGCCATCCAGGCCGAAATGGTCATCCCTTATGAGACAAAATTTTGTTTCTTAATGAATTCTTAAAAATTCATGAATTTATTTCCTATTGAATTTATTTAGATCTGTTTTATACTTCCTACTTCTATGTAGAATTATCTTAATCTAAGTTTAAAAGTTTTGGAATGCAAAAGAATTGCAAAATTATACATGGAAATGAACGGTGCATCAGTTTCCCTTAAGGCTCATAATGAAAAAAAACAATGTGATCAAACACAATAACATTTTGTAAAAGTTTTTAGAGAAAGTTTCCTATAGAGGACATTAATTAAAAGTATGCCTAGAACATGAAGTTAACATATTCTGATGGCATAACTTTAGCTTTCACCTTTTTCTTCACCTACTGTATATCAGGTATGATGAAAGTGGATCAAATGCTAGAATCCTCTGAGACATCAAGGTAAATTTAAGATGCAGAAAGTATACAGTATAACAGAGCACATACAAGGTAAACAGAGATAAGATGCCGGCAGTGAAACAACACAGGCATTACTTAGGGATGACTTTTCTATAAATATATCATTATCTGTAAATGACAGGGATACTTTAGACTTTGCTAAAGAGATAAAAAAAAAGTGTAGCAATTTAAAAACAAGCAGAAAAATATCAGTTGTAAATCTTTTTCCCCCCACCGTACAGGTTTAAAATGGAGAAGATAATAACATGGCTGCTAAGATTACAGTGCTTACTCTAGAGGTAGCCATATAAAGTTGTGCTTCGACAATAGTTTTATTCCACAAGGTTATTCTACTCTCAGCAGTCAAGCCATGTATAACAATGCAAATGATTAGGCATTTGTATAAAATCTCTAATGCATATTCCACTCTGTGACCCACATACTAAAAAGACTGCTTTATAAAAGATGGTGAAGTACAGTCGAGTAGTAAATAAATAATTTAAAGAAATGTCTGTTTAAGATCTGTCGCTTCATGATAACATTCCCATCAGAATTTCTTATGCCAAAACTTCGTTTACCTTTGTTTTATTTCTCACTCCTGAAAATGCATAAAATCTTGACTTCAGTGATGTTTTACCATAAATTCAGCACATGAAATGCATATTAAGTGCATAGCCCTATACTCCGCTTTAAAAATGTATGTAGAATTTATACTTGAAATACTGTTTATAGAAAATAGCATGGGTATTTTGTATCTTCTAATATGATCAAAAGCTCATACAGAAGTGTCATCCAGAGATCAGACTGATCTAAAATCTATAGTATGATAATCTTATGAGAATGTAACATTGACCAGATCTTATTATGTATCCACAGTTCTAACAACGATGTCAACAGTTAATTGAAAATGTGATATCTGTTATTAAACAGATATGCTCCTACCTCAGTACATTGGTAATGGCTCAGATATTCCCCCAATGTACTTAGTCTTCAAGTTAAGCTTCAGCCACCACCCTAAGAAGAAAATACAGGTAAACAAATGTTATATTTGAGAAAACAATCAAAATTATATTTTAATATAATTTTAGTCCAGTTTTAGTCAATTGAAGTTGGGAAAGTATAATAAAAAAATAAATTAAAAAACTTCAGTTTCTAAAGCTAACATCAGTAAGATGTTAAAGGGTCACATTTATTGCACAAAACCTCTGACTTGTTGGACAAGGTTCAGATGGCCGTATTACAGAATGGGACACTGATTTTCACAAAATCATGTCAATGAACTTGATTGACTTTGTGTGCTTGTCTAAATTGCGGAAGAGTGCATGGTATTCCTTCCCATTGAATATACACCTCTATAGTTTCTCAAGCAGGTCATAATAGCACATGCTGTAATATTTGTTAACTATTTGACCAGTATTGACCAACAAGCTGTCCATGTGTGGTCTTCCTTGCACATGAACAGTGAATGGAATAAAAGCCATAAGTTTTAATTAATAGGCTTCATGTGCTGAAGAACAAAGCTGAGCTCATTCTGTTCTAATTGGCATATGCTGGGTTTCCTGGGATTGCTGACTTAGTGCTTTGCCGCAAGAATAACTGATCAGAGCTGAAGAAGCAAAATACTAAAATGCTTCTGTACCTTCATTCCACAGATTAGTAAGGCTCTCAGCACCCTTACCTTCACAATAAAAACTCTTGATGTGTTAAATGATCGTTTAAAGTCCATCTACAACTAAATAATTCAATTTATGTATTTAAATTCTTTGCTATTTTATTAGTGTAGTTGTCTGTGCTTAAGCTCCAACCATATTCATATTCACACATATGAAAAGACACATATGCTTCCCCTCCCTCCGCTTTTAATATGTCTCAATTTTGTACACGGTACTCTTATTAAAGACTGTTATAATGTCAAAGGATCCCTTGATATTTACCTTAGATGGTTTGCAAAGAGAAGTTACTATAATGTATAATTGGTGGAGAAAGGTTGAACCGAACTTTTTTCAGCCTTTGTAGTTATACTGTATATGTTATACTAATGCAATAAGGCATATATATATATAGATATATAGATATATACATACAGTCATGGCCAAATTGTTCCAGAAAATGAAGTATATACCCACAAAATTATTGAAATTACATTTTGCTATACACATGTTTATTTCCTTTGTGTATATTGGAACAACACAAAAAAAGAAGAAAACATGACAAATTAGCACAAACCCCCAAAATGTACAAATTGTTGATACCCTCAAGTTAATATTTGTATGCACACCCTTTGAAATAAATAACTGCAATCAGTTGCTTCCTATAATCATCAACAAGCTTCTTACACCTCTCAACTGGAAATTTGGAGCACATTTCTTTTGAAAATTGCTCCAGGTCTTTCAAATTTGAAGGGTGCCTTATCCCAACAACAATTTTAAAATTTCTCCACAGGTGTTCAATGGGATTTAGATCTGGACTCATTGCAGGCAACTTAAGAACTTTCCAGTGCTTTAGTTCCATTCAAAGGAAGCTTTGATAGCATTTGCCTCAATCTCTTGATGCTAGCGATGAGCTTGTTTGATAGATTCCCTATTCAAAGTGAGTCTGGATCATGGCCAGAAGACTGAGAGCAGCAGCGAGTAGATAGGTTAATTTTATACCACTGGTGTTAGTTCTGTGTAGAATTGCAGCAACTTCCGGAGTTATAATGTTGACAGGTCTTATCGACTTACATTTTTGTGAACTAAAATGCCCTTCGCCCTCATCACTTTTGTTGTCAGAAGTACCGTTATCGCTGCAACTGCTACTACTGCAAAGTTGATCAGATGCTATTGACTGCTGAAATCGCTCAATATCTTTTCTTTTTCATTTCTCTGCCTGTAATTCTCTCATAAATCTTCGGCCAGCTTTCTGTCTAATGGTCCCAAGCTTCCATGATGACTTTTTCTCTTTTAGCAAGCAAGGACTCATAGTCTTCCTGAAATTTTATAAGTTTCAAGGCATCAGCAATATGAAACACATCATCAACTTTATTAACAAATTCCTTTTCCTTAAATACTTGTTTTGGTTTGCCATTTACCATTCTTCTTTAGACTCTTCCATTGACCAAACAGATTCTTCACCTTACTGATGACGTGATATTGTTGCTTTGCAATGATTTTCACTTTTTCCCGAAACAGAAGTATTTTGTTGGCTGCGATTGTTGTACTGGTCCACGATGGTTGCGATTTTGTATAGTGCAGGAAATAAAACCTGGCCAACACCTGTCAATTCGACAATAGCTTAGATCTAGGAGTATAGCCGGCTGTCCCTCCAATTAACCACATTCCTCTAACACTGCAGTTTGAAGATGTCATTTTTTCTGACAATAGTAACTAAACCAGTGGGAGGCCAAATAGCAAACATAAAAGCACATTTCATTAAAGTTTGCCACATTGCTGTTATGGATGAGCAAATACCTGTGTATTTGGCTGTGTACCTTGTCCTTCGCCTTTAGCATCCTATGCTAATGACTGAGGGAGGTTACAGCAGCAAAGTTTGTTGATTGGCTGCCCTCCACTCAGGATTTCAACAAACTTTATTGTTCGGGATGGAAGCTGGGACAGTGATTGGATTGCAGGTTACTGCGCATGCTCGCCCTCCGCTCTATTCATTTTCAGTGTAGGCTTGACAGTGGCTGAATGCAGCCAAAGCCGAATACACAGGGATTCGCTCATCCCTAGTTGCCGGAAATCACCCTAATATTGTCTATAAACTCTTGCAAATTACTATTATAAACTAAAGTAAGGGAATTCAGACAAACATTTAACTAGACAGTAAATGACACATGGGAGTGGGTAGGGTGCTGCATAAATCCTTAGAGATTAGGTTTACCTAAGCAGTGAATAATACTGAATGTTTTCTGTAATTTGGCAAGTTTACTTTGAAGCAAGAAACACAAACTAATATTAATAATATTAAATAATCTTTGCAAATTAATTGTCACCCTAATATATATTATATTAAGAGATATCCCATCCTCAACATTTCACAATACCTTTTCTGGTAATGAGGTTAGCAGGCATGAAACACTTCCTATTCTTTACGATTACTACTGGACACATCAGATGATCAGTAACACTTGATTGCTTCTTATACACAATATAATTAAAGGGGTTCTCAATGTCAATAAGTGTAGCATATGCCATTAATACTTGTTGGTAGATGATTAACCGCAGGAAGCCCCTTTTATTCTGAGAGTGAAGTGGGGCTCACTGTAGTGTGACCTTGAGTATCTCTCAAAACAAATGTTTGTGCTGCCTCAGTGACATTACAGCAAACTTTGGAAGTCAGGAGAGACCAAAAAATGTCCTACACATTTCAGAAACTTTTTTAAAATTTATCAGGGATATCCCAGGTTTTCAAAATGTCCCTTTTTTCAGTAGTATGAGGCAGCGAATTCCATATTCACATGTGGAGGCTGCAAAATCATTGTTTTTTTGAGAGACATTGGCTGTGGCTTTCATTCCCATGTTTGACCACATGTCCACCCTCTAACACCTCTGGATTCCTTCACCACATTTGACGGACCTTTCATCCTCTTTTTTGCAGACTATGTACTGTTGTTGCAACATTAAGTTTCAACTCCCTCTAAAGATATTCTATTGGGTTCATTTCTGGCCACTCCAGGACCTTAAAATGCTTCTCATGAAGCCACTCCTTAGCTGACCTAGCTGTGTGTTTCGAGTCATTGCCATGCTGGAGGACCCAGCCGTGACCAATCTTCAATGCTCTTATTGTCAGCTTTATATTGGCTGGTTAATAAAAAAAGGAGAGGAATTATATTTTAATTATTTAAATAATTTTAAAAAACGGTGTGTTAGGTCTCGAGTTCCCGCTTCTGCACAGGGGGAATCTCGAGCCATCTCCGCTGCGGTCTCCCATTCTTATCCAGCCGCAGTGGAGTCTGCTCAGCAGGGACGTCGGTCCCAGCATCTTGCTCAGTCTCACTCTGTACAGAGAGTTACTGCTGCTTCTTCAGCTTCTGCCATTAAAGCCAGTGCTGGTCAGCAGCGAGCGGACTTCTCTGGGACTAAGTCCTTGTCTGCACACACTGAGCATGCCCAGGGCAAGATCTCCCGTTGGAGATCGAGGGTCATGTGCTCAGGCCCTGCAGCACATTCCATTGGTCCTCTTGGCAGGTCTTGGAAGGGCAAAGTTTCTGTGGCCACTTCCTGTGCTGCAACTATATAAACTGCGCATGACCGCACGGCCATGCGCTAGTGTACATTTGCATATGTGTGTTTGTTGTGAGTGCAAGTTGTCCTTGGATACCCCTTCCCTATTGAATGTCAGTTCGCGGAAGGTGTATGGTTGCTATCTAGCGCCCGACTTATCCTACAGCACGAATCACACATTACAGCGTCCAGTTGCTGTGACCGCCAGTACGGCGCCGTGCACTTCCTCTGTGCTTTCCTTACCCAAGCCTGGGTGGTTAGTGGCGTTCGTCAGTGCGGCACCGCATGCACTCTTGTGCCCTAATATTGTTATTCAGCTTCCTTACACACCCAGTTGCGGTGTTGTGCCAGCAAGGGTCTAATCGGACTTCAATCCTAGTTGGGGTTGAGTTCGCTGACTACTTGCTCGCGCTCTATGTGCAGTACCGCGATCCTGTGACACAACAGGATTGCTTCCTTCACGCTGGGTGAAGTTTAACCCACGTGTGTATACTTATGAGTACCGCCATATAGTCCGTCATTACTTGGCAGCAGGTTCCATCTCTGCACGGTGGACCCCGGGCTGCGAACGCACCAAACTCTATCTGTCTTTGTATTTGGTGCGTTCCGCTAGCCCTAACATTACACTAGCGCCAGGGTCTGGCTAGTAATGACGGACAAACAGCAATCCTTGCGGTATATCCAGCAGCTGGAGGGTAGGTTGGCGGCTCTTGAGAGCGCAACCTCAGCTGTGGATGTTACCGCAGTTGCTGTACAGGCTGCTAGCGTGGCTGCAGCAACCCTGTCCATTGCCACCCCTGCTCCGACATTTTCTCGCCTCCCGCTGCCAGAAAAATTTTCTGGTGATAGCAAATTTTGTAGGGGATTTGTGAGTCAGTGCTCTATTCACCTCGAGCTCCTGGCTGCACGTTTTCCCACAGAGCGGGCTAAGGTGGGATTTATAGTGTCTCTCTTGTCGGACAGGGCGTTGGAATGGGCTACACCGTTGTGGAAGCGTGGCGATCATGTGGTGCAGAGTGCTCCGCTGTTTCTGAGCACTCTGAAACAGGTCTTTTTAGGACCTCAAGTCACCCATGATACTGCGCTCCAACTGCTGGCATTAACTCAGGGTGAGTCCTTGGTCAGTCAGTTTGCCGTCCAATTCCGCACTTTAGCTTCTGAGCTGGATTGGTCGGATAAAGCTCTTATCCCCATATTTTGGAGGGGCCTGGCTGACCACGTTAAGGACGCTCTGGCCACTAGGGAGATTCCTGCCACACTGGAGGAGTTAATAACTGTCTCCACTCGAATTGACCTCTGTTTTAACGAGCGGAGGTTAGAGCGAGCCCAGTGTAGGCAGAGGTTTCGGCTGGCTCCTACCTTCGCCAAACCTCTGGAATCTCTGGTCCTGGTTCCTGAGTCACATGAGGCCAGGGAAGTGTCACAAGCGGGATCTAAGTCCCGGACCGCTTGTGCACTCAAGGTCTGTCATGTTTGCCAGCAGTCAGGACATCTAGCCACCAGATGTCCTCAGCGGTCGAGGAAACGTCAGCGTCTAGTGGTAGTAGGTGAAGGTACACTAGACACGGCGACGTTTGCCTCTAAATTGTCCTTCAAGGGGACAATTACTATAGGCTCATTCTCCCACTCGGTAGAGCTCTGCGTGGATTCTGGGGCGGAGGGCAATTTTATGTCTTCTGCCTTCGCCCAACGTCACGCAATACCCCTGGTTATGCTAGCTCAACCAGTAACAGTACGAGTGGTGAATGGGTCGACACTGCCCTCACAGATTACACACCAGACCATCCCTTTTACTCTGTCCATGTCACCATCTCATCAGGAGATTATATCTCTGCTCGTCATTCCTGAGGGAATTGATGAGGTCCTGTTGGGAATACCTTGGCTACGGTACCACTCTCCTCATATTGAGTGGTCCTCTGGCAGAATCCTGGGATGGGGCGAATCTTGATGGGGCAGCACGGTGGCGCAGTGGTTAGCACAGCAGCCATGCAGCGCTGGGGTCCTGGGTTCTAATCCCACCCAGGACAACATCTGCAAAGAGTTTGTATGTTCTCTCCGTGTTTGCGTGGGTTTCCTCCAGGCACTCCGGTTTCCTCCCACATTCCAAAGACATACTGATAGGGATTCTAGATTGTGAGCCCCATCAGGGACAGTGATGATAATGTGTGGAAACTGTAAAGCGCTGCGGAATATGTTAGCGCTATATAAAAATAAAGATTATTATTATTATTATCTTGTGGGGTTAGGTGTCAGAGGGAGTGCGTTCAGGTTGCTACTACAGAGGTACCCGCAGATCTTTCCTCTCTCCCCAAGCAATATTGGTCTTATGCAGACGTGTTCTCCAAAAAGGCGGCGGAGATCCTTCCGCCCCATCGCCCCTATGACTGTCCTATTGATCTCTTGCCTGGTGCTGAGCCTCCCCGAGGTCGAGTCTATCCGTTATCTCTCCCGGAGACGGAGGCAATGTCACAGTACATCCAGGAAAATCTGGCAAGAGGATTCATTAGGAAGTCAGTGTCACCTGCTGGGGCAGGGTTCTTCTTCATGCAGAAGAAGAATGGGGAATTGCGTCCATGCGTAGACTACAGGGGTCTTAATGCCATCACCGTTAAAAATAAGTATCCTTTGCCCTTGATATCTGAGCTCTTCGATAGGCTTCGGGGAGCAAGGGTATTTACTAAACTAGATCTGCGGGGTGCTTACAACCTGATTCGTATCCGTGAGGGGGACGAATGGAAGACGGCTTTTAACACCAGGGATGGGCACTATGAATATCTGGTGATGCCCTTCGGGCTCTGTAATGCCCCAGCCATTTTCCAAGACTTTGTGAACGATATCTTCCGGGATATGCTTTCCACCTCGGTCGTAGTCTATCTGGATGATATTCTCATCTACTCTCCAGATATTGACTCCCACCAGAGAGATGTTTGCAAAGTCTTCGACCTCCTACGGGCAAACTCCCTCTATGCCAAGTTGGAGAAGTGTATGTTTGAGCAGGAGTCCTTACCTTTCCTAGGCTACATCATCTCTGCCCAGGGATTGGCTATGGATCCTGCCAAACTACAGGCTGTGATGGACTGGCAGGAACCCCATTCTCTTAAAGCGGTGCAGCGCTTTATGGGGTTCATTAATTATTATCGCCAGTTCATTCCGCACTTCTCAACTTTGGTAGCTCCCTTGGTTGCCCTCACCAAGAAGGGGGCGAATCCCAAATTGTGGTCTGAGGAGGTCTCCAAGGCCTTTAACTCTATAAAGTCACACTTCGCTAGCGCTCCCATCCTACATCGCCCCGATGTTGATAAGCCATTTATCATGGAGGTGGATGCCTCTTCTGTTGGTGCTGGAGCAGTCCTCTTCCAAAAGGATGCTCAAGGTCGGAAGCATCCTTGCTTCTTTTTCTCCAAGACCTTCTCACCAGCAGAGAGGAATTATTCCATCGGGGACAGGGAGTTGCTAGCCATGAAGTTGGCTTTCTCGGAGTGGAGACATCTCTTGGAGGGAGCACGTTTTCCCTTCCAAGTCTTCACAGACCATAAAAATTTGGTGTACCTGCAGACAGCCCAGCGGTTGAATTCTCGCCAGGCCAGATGGTCCTTATTCATCTCCCGGTTTCATTTCACCCTACATTTTATTTCTGGGGAGAAGAACATTCGGGCCGACGCTCTCTCTCGCTCCGTTGTGTCATCTGCGGAGGAGGAGCCTTGGCTTATTGTCCCCACCGAGAGCTTGAGAACTGTAGCCCCGTTTTCGCTAGAGTCTGTGCCTCCGGGTAAGACTTTTGTACCATCCAGTTTGCGACCGGAGGTTCTCTCTTGGGCACACTCGTCCAGGGTGGGTGGACATTTTGGTACCAAAAGGACATCTGAGTTACTGGCGAGGACATACTGGTGGCCGCATATGGCTCGTGATGTCGCAGAGTATGTTCGGGCGTGTGTCTCTTGCGCCAAGAACAAGACTCCTCGGCAACGGCCAGCTGGTTTGCTTTATCCTCTGCCGGTGGCGGACAGGCCCTGGGAGATGGTCAGGATGGACTTTGTGGTGGGCTTACCCAAGTCTCGTAACTGCACCATTATCTGGGTGATCACCGACCATTTTTTCAAAATGGTGCACTTGGTGCCTCTTCCACGGCTACCTTCTGCACGGGCGTTGGCTGTCTTGTTCGTCAAGCATATCTTTCGCCTACACGGTATGCCAGACAAAATTGTTAGTGACCGGGGTCCCCAGTTTGCGTCTCGATTCTGGAGAGAGCTTTGTCGTCTGCTCAGTATTGAGTTGAATCTCTCTTCGGCATATCATCCTGAGACGAATGGGTTGGTAGAGAGGGCCAACCAGACCTTGGTCACATATTTACGACATTTTGTTTCTGCCAGGCAGGATGACTGGGCATCTTTGCTACCGTGGGCAGAGTTTGCACTTAACAATGCCGTAGCCGACTCCACCGGTCAGACTCCATTCCTCCTAAATTACGGCCAGCATCCGCGTGTTCCTGTGCCCATGCCTGTGTCTTCTGCTGACTCCAGGGTGGCAGACTGGGCTGTGGAGGCACGGGACATTTGGGACCGCACGCAGGATGCCATTCGGGCCTCCAAGGAGAGAATGAGGTCCTCCGCCGATGTTCATTGGCGCCCCGCTCCGACCTTTGCTCCTGGCGACTTGGTGTGGCTCTCCGCCCGTAACAACAGGCTGCGAGTTGAGTCCACTAAGTTTGCTCCTCGCTACTTGGGTCCCTTCAAGGTTCTCGAACAGGTTAATCCTGTGGTCTACCGTTTGGCTCTTCCTCCACGCTTGGGTATCACCGACACCTTTCATGTGTCCCTCTTGAAACCCGTATACATGTCCCGGTTTTCCGAGTCATCTGCCGGGACATCGGGTTCGTCTACGGACGATTACGAGGTGAACGCTATTTTGGGGTGCAAGGTGGTACGCGGCAAAAAGTTCTATCTGGTGGATTGGAAGGGTTATGGCCCAGAGGACAGGTCATGGGAGCCTGCTGAAAACATTCAGGCCCCACTGCTCATTGCTGCCTTCCAGCGTAGCGAGGCCCAAGGAGGGGGGGGCCCTAGGAGGGGGGGTAATGTTAGGTCTCGAGTTCCCGCTTTTGCACAGGGGGAATCTCGAGCCATCTCCGCTGCGGTCTCCCATTCTTATCCAGCCGCAGTGGAGTCTGCTCAGCAGGGACGTCGGTCCCAGCGACTTGCTCAGTCTCACTCTGTGCAGAGAGTTACTGCTGCTTCTTCAGCTTCTGCCATTAAAGCCAGTGCTGGTCAGCAGCGAGCGGACTTCTCTGGGACTAAGTCCTTGTCTGCACACACTGAGCATGCCCAGGGCAAGATCTCCCGTTGGAGATCGAGGGTCATGTGCTCAGGCCCTGCAGCACATTCCAATGGTCCTCTTGGCAGGTCTTGGAAGGGCAAAGTTTCTGTGGCCACTTCCTGTGCTGCAACTATATAAACTGCGCATGACCGCACGGTCATGCGCAAGTGTACATTTGCATATGTGTGTTTGTTGTGAGTGCAAGTCGTCCTTGGATACCCCTTCCCTATTGAATGTCTGTTCGCGGAAGGTGTATGGTTGCTATCTAGCGCCCGACTTATCCTACAGCACGAATCACACATTACAGCGTCCAGTTGCTGTGACCGCCAGTATGGCGCCGTGCACTTCCTCTGTGCTTTCCTTACCCAAGCCTGGGTGGTTAGTGGCGTTCGTCAGTGCGGCACCGCATGCACTCTTGTGCCCTAATATTGTTATTCAGCTTCCTTACACACCCAGTTGCGGTGTTGTGCCAGCAAGGGTCTAATCGGACTTCAATCCTAGTTGGGGTTGAGTTCGCTGACTACTTGCTCGCGCTCTATGTGCGGTACCGCGATCCTGTGACGCAACAGGATCGCTTCCTTCACGCTGGGTGAAGTTTAACCCACGTGTGTATACTTATGAGTACCGCCATATAGTCCGTCATTACTTGGCAGCAGGTTCCATCTCTGCACGGTGGACCCCGGGCTGCGAACGCACCATACTCTATCTGTCTTTGTATTTGGTGCGTTCCGCTAGCCCTAAGACGGTGTCTGTTCCCCCTTATTTCTGACAATTAGCAAAGCTAAAGCAGGCAGCTGGGGCTGGTATTCTCAGACTGGAAGGGGCCATGGATATTGGCCTTCCCCGGCCTAAAAATAACAGCCTGGAGCCGCACCAGAAAAGATGCATCTAATATTCTGGTGCTTTGCCCAGTTCTTCCCACTTGCCTTGGTGCAATGGCAAGTAGGATAATAGGGAGTTGATGTCAGCTGAATTTAGCTGCTGATCTCAAACCCAGGGGTTAGTACTGGAGAGGCATATATAAGACGCCACAATTACTAGCCCATTGTCATATTGTAAAAATATCCAGCCAGAATAAAGTCCTTTAAATGAGACAAAGACACAGACTCCTTTATTTTAAATAAAAACTCCCAACCCTCTTTTTGTAATGTATTCACAAAAAATAAAAATAAAAAACAGAGTTATACTCACCTGTCTGATAATCCATCAATTCCCATGTCTCACTGTAAAAGACAAAAAAATAATAAAACACCATATTCCTCACCTGTCCGATGGCAGTCACATCTGTATTGCAACTGCTGTCCACGCCAGCCAGAGCACAGTGAGATAGGAGCATGATTACTCTCCTGCAATGTGTCATGCTGACATGAGAAAGGTCTCTGGAGGTCATAGCTGATGAGCCCAGTTCACCTCGCTTATGGCACCGCTCACTGTGTTGTAAAATTATTATTTTTTGTCTTTTATGGTGGGATATTGGCATTGATGGATTATCATCAGACAGGTGAGGAATATGGTGTTTTATTATTTTTTGTCTTTTACAGTGGAACATGGACATCAATGGATTATCGGTGGAAAGGTGAGTGGAATTTTGCTTTTTTATTTTTTGTGAATAAATAGGTAAAATCTGATAGGGAGTTTTAAATAAAGAAGTCTGTGTCTTTTTTCAGATAAAGGACTTTATTCTGGCTGGATATTTTTTGCACGCTAACTATGGGGTTAGTAATGGGGGAATCTTATAGACGCCTCTCCTGTACTAACTCCTGGGCTTGATATCAGCGGCCATAAAACAGGGTAGTACTCTCATCAGCCAATGCCTGAGACTGGCAGTAATTATTTTACTGCCGGTCAAAGCTGCTGGCTAACATAGTAACATACATAGTAACATAGTAACATAGTTAGTAACATGCTGTTATCTGTGTAACATGCTGTTATCTGTGTGACAGAGTGAGAACTGTAGCGCTCTGACCGGCAGTAACGAACTTACTGCTAATTAGAGACACCGCTGTTTCTCGCACTGTCACACAGATGACAGTGTGTGAAACACCTGATGTTTGGACTGCTGAACGAGAACAGTAACACAGACCTCCTTGAGAAGTCTGTGTTCGGGGTTCGTGCACGAACACTAGATGTCCAGTACTAACCCTGAAGTTTACTGTTCTGGTTCGCCCATCTCTACAGTAATATTAAGTCCTAAGTATTGTATGTTATGTATTTCCATTATTATCAATATTAAAAATAATTGCAAAGAAAGTATTGTACTTTTATTGAGAAAGTCTAATTTCCTTCACCGCTTCATGCTGAACAATAATAAACAAATGTATGCAGGAGGAAATTGCTTACAATTTGTAAACAGGTTGGAACATAAAATTATAATACAGGAGTCCAATGCATGGTTGACCTATGATTCTGTTTGACTGTTCAGTTCTTTTGGTGAAATCACTAAATCATGAAACTTAGCAGTTGTTTGTGTAAGCACATTTATGAGAAATGTGAATAGCAAGGCTGCAAAATTACCAAAATTACATATTCATTGTCTATACTAGGGTTGAGCGAAACGGGTCGAACATTTTCAAAAGTCGCCGACTTTTGACAAAGTCGGGTTTCATGAAACCCGATCCGACCCCTGTGCGGGGTCGGCCATGCGGTACGCGACTTTCGCGCCAAAGTCGCGTTTCAATGACGCGAAAAGCGCCATTTCTCAGCCAATGAAGGTAAACGCAGAGTGTGGGCAGCGTGATGACATAGGTCCTGGTCCCCACCATCTTAGAGAAGGGCATTGCAGTGATTGGCTTGCTGTCCGCGGCGTCACAGGGGCTATAAAGGGGCGTTCCCGCCGACCACCATGTTACTGCTGCTGATCTGAGCCTAGGGAGAGGTTGCTGCCGCTTCGTCAGAAGCAGGGATAGCGTTAGGCAGGGTCCATTAACCACCAAACCGCTTGTGCTGTAGCGATTTCCACTGCCCAACACCACCTTCGGTGTGCAGGGACAGTGGAAGCTACATTTTTTTTTTTTTCCCCTCAGCGCTGTAGCTCATTGGGCTGCCCTAGAAGGCTCCCTGATAGCTGCATTGCTGTGTGTATGCCGCTGTGCAAACCAACTGCTTTTTTCAAAGCACAAATCCTCTTGTTCCTTCCTTTCTGCACAGCTATCTTGTTTGTTTGTCCACACTTTTTATTTAATTTGTGCATCAGTCCACTCCTTATTGCTGCCTGCCATACCTGGCTGAGATTACTGCAGGGAGATAGTAATTGAAGGACAGTTCCTTTTTTTTTTTTTTTGTGGGAGATTAAGATTGGCATTTCTGCTAGAGTGCCATCCCTGTCTGTGTCATCTCTCACTCAGTGGGCCATAGAAAGCCTATTTATTTTTTTGCTTGATTTGGGTTCTAAAATCTACCTGAAAAAATCACTACATCAATCAGTGGGAGAAAAATATTGGCCTCAGGGCTTGTGTGCCACTCCTTACTCCTGTGTGTGCCATCTCTCAGTGGGCCATAGAAAGCCTATTTATTTTTTTGCTTGATTTGGGTTCCAAAATCTACCTGAAAAAATCAATAAATCAATCAGTGGGAGATTAATATTGGCCTTTGGGCTTGTGTGCCAGTCCTAAGCGTGCCATCTCTCTTTCTCAGATAGTGGGCCATAGAAAGCCTATTTATTATTTTTTTTATTGGGTTTATAAATTTTCCCTGGAAAAAAAAAAAAGTGAGAGATTAATATTGGCCTCTGGGCTTGTGTGCCAGTCCTGAGCGTGCCATCTCTCTCACAAATAGTGGGCCATAGAAAGCCTATTTATTTTTTTGGTTGATTTGGGTTCTAAATTCTACCTGAAAAAATCAATAAATCAATCAGTGGGAGATAAATATTGGCCTCTGGTCTTGTGTGCCACTCCTGACTCCTGTGTGCATCCTCTCTCACTCAGTGGGCCCTAGAAAGCCTATTTTTTGTTTTATTTGTTTTCTAAATTCTCCCTGAAAAAATCATTTTATTTTATTTGTTTTCTAAATTATTCCTGAAAGAAATCATTTTTTTTTTTTTCTAAAGTCTCCCTGAAAAAAAAACAAAAAAACAAATCAGTGGGAGATTAATATTGCCCTTTCTGCTTGTGTGCCAGTCTTGACTCCTGGGTGTGCCATCTCTCTCTCTCCAATTGTGGGCCATAGAAAGCCTATTAATTTTTTTGCTTGATTTGGGTTCCAAAATCTACCTGAAAAAATCACTTAATCAATCAGTGGGAGATAAATATTGGCCTCTGGACTTGTGTGCCACTCCTGACTCCTGTGTGCGTCCTCTCTCACTCACTGGGCCCTAGAAAGGCTATTTTATGTTTTATTTGTTTTCTAAATTCTCCCTGAAAAAATCATTTCATTGTATTTGGTTTATAAATTCTTCCTTAAAAAATCATTTTTTTTTTTTTTTTCTAAAGTCTCCTTTTTAAAAAAAAACACAAATCAGTGGGAGATTAATATTTACATTTGCGCTTCATTGACAGTCCTGCGTGTGTGGCATCTCTCTCATTTGTTGCCACCAACAACAGAGTGTGTAACATTGTGCCTGATTTTCATTGTGGTCTCACCCACCTGTAAAGGGGTAGCTAAATCATACTGAAGTTATAGCTCACCGTGTAAGTTGTGTGACTGCAACAAATACCGTTAGTTTGGTAACATTTTTAAAACAATGAGGAAGTCTGGTGGAAGAGGTCGTGGCCGGGGGCGTTCATTGTCAGCTGGTAATGAGGGTAGTGGTAGTGGTGGAGCATCAGGTGGTCGTGGGAAAAAAAATATTGCACCTAAGTCTGGAGCTGTGGAGCCAGGTTCGTCGTCTGGCTACACAAGGCCTCGAACGCTCCCTTTTCTGGGAGTAGGAAAACCGCTTTTAAAGCTGGAGCAGCAAGAGCAAGTTTTGGCTTATCTTGCTGACTCAGCCGCTAGCTCTTTTGCCTCCTCTAGTGAAACTGGTAAAAGTAAAAGCAGCGCGTCGTTAGTGGATGTTCACGGTCAGGGACAAGTCGCTTCCTTGTCCTCTTCAGCAAAAACAGCAACAGAGAAGAATGCAGCAGGCGACACAACGGGTTACTCCATGGAGCTCTTTACACATACCGTCCCTTGCTTAGAAAGTGAAGCAGTTAACAGTCCATGCCCATTACAAGTTGAATCTGACATGGAGTGCACTGATGCACAGCCACAGCCAGACTACTATGCTGGTCCTTTGACTCAGACCACAACATTGCCCTCGCAGGGTGCTGATCAAGAATCAGACCCTGATGAGACTATGTTGCCCCATCACGAACGCTATACCACCGACCGACAAGGTGACACAGACGAAGTTGCACACGAGCTACAAGAAGAGGTAATAGATGACCCAGTTCTTGACCCCGATTGGCAGCCATTGGGGGAACAGGGTGCAGGTGGCAGCAGTTCTGAAGCGGAGGAGGAGGGGCCGTAGCAGGCATCAACATCGCAACAGGTTCCATCTGCCGGGCCCGTATCTTGCCCAAAACGCGTGGCAAAGTCAAAACCTGTTGGAGGACAGCGTGGCCATCCGGTTAAAGCTCAGTCTGCAATGCCTGAAAAGGTATCCGATGCTAGAAAGAGTGCAGTCTGGCATTTTTTTAAACAACATCCAATTGATCAGCGCAAAGTCATCTGTCAACAATATTCAACTACCTTAAGCAGAGGGCAGAATCTGAAAAGTCTCAATACAAGTTGCATGCATAGACATTTAACCACCATGCATTTGCAAGCTTGGACTAACTACCAAATGTCCCTTAAGGTTGTAGCACCCTTGGCCAATGAAGCTAGTCATCAACGCAACATCCCTTCCGGCAGTGTAGGGCCACCATTTTCTGCACCACCTGCAGTATCTGTGCAGGTTTCTTTGCCAGGCCAAGGAAGTCAGGGTCAGGGAATCACCAGTTTCGTAGTAGGAAACACTGCATCTAGGGCACCGGCGGCAACAATACCATCTCCCACCGTCTCTCAGTCTGCCATGTCCACCGGCACCCCCGCTAGTTCCACGATCTCCAGCTCTCCAGTCCAGCTCACCCTACATGAGACTATGGTTAGAAAAAGGAAGTACTTAGCCTCGCATCCGCGTACACAGGGTTTGAACGCCCACATAGCTAGACTAATTTCGTTAGAGATGATGCCCTACCGGTTAGTTGAAAGCGAAGCTTTCAAAGCCCTGATGGACTACGCTGTACCACGCTACGAGCTACCCAGTCGACACTTTTTTTCCAGAAAAGCCATCCCAGCCCTCCACCAGCATGTTAAAGAGCGCATCGTCCATGCACTCAGGCAATCTGTGAGCACAAAGGTGCACCTGACAACAGATGCATGGACCAGTAGGCATGGCCAGGGACGTTACGTGTCCATCACGGCACACTGGGTAAATGTGGTGGATGCAGGGTCCACAGGGGACAGCAAGTTTGGGACAGTTCTGCCTAGCCCATGGTCTAGGAAACAGTTGGCTGTAGCCATTCGCACCCCCTCCTCCTCCTCCTCGTCCTCCTGCAGAAGCGAGACCTCGTCCACAGACCGCAGTCGCACAACCACTCCATCCGCAGCTGCCACTGTTGTACACCAGGTCTCCCATTGTGGGGCAGCTACTGGCAAACGTCAGCAGGCTGTATTGGCTATGAAGTGTTTGGGCAACAACAGACACACCGCTGAAGTTCTGTCCGAGTTCTTGCAGAAAGAAACGCAGTCGTGGCTGGGCACTGTAGATCTTGAGGCAGGCAAGGCAGTGAGTGATAACGGAAGGAATTTCATGGCTGCCATCTCCATTTCCCAACTGAAACACATTCCTTGCCTGGCTCACACCTTAAACCTGGTGGTGCAGTGCTTCCTGAAAAGTTATCCGGGGTTATCCGACCTGCTCCTCAAAGTGCGTGGACTTTGCTCACATATCCGCCGTTCGCCCGTACACTCCAGCCGTATGCAGACCTATCAGCGTTCTTTGAACCTTCCCCAGCATCGCCTAATCATAGACGTTGCAACAAGGTGGAACTCAACACTGCACATGCTTCAGAGACTGTGTGAACAGAGGCGGGCTGTTATGTTTTTGTGGGAGGATACACATACACGGGCAGGCAGTAGGATGGAAGACATGGAGTTGTCAGGTGTGCAGTGGTCGAAGATTCAAGACATGTGTCAAGTCCTTCAGTGTTTTGAGGAATGCACACGGCTGGTTAGTGCAGACAACGCCATAATAAGCATGAGCATCCCCCTAATGCGTCTGCTGATGCAAAGTTTGACGCACATAAAGGATCAGGCGTCTGCAGCTGAGGAAGAGGAAAGCCTTGATGACAGTCAGCCATTGTCTGGCCAGGGCAGTGTACAGGACGAGGTAGCGGGCGAAGAGGAGGAGGAGGACGAGGAGGATGATGGGGATGATTATATTTTTAATGAGAAAGCTTTTCCGGGGCCAGTGGAAATTGTTGGCGCGGCAAGGCCGGGTTCTGGTTTTTGGAGGGACACAAGTGACGTGGATTTGCCTGAAACTGCCCCTCAACCAAGCACAACCACAGATTTGAGAACTGGAACTTTGGCCCACATGGCGGATTATGCCTTACGTATCCTCAAAAGGGACACACGCATAAAAAAAATGATGAACGATGATGATTACTGGTTTGCCTGCCTCCTTGATCCTCGCTATAAAGGCAAATTGCAAAATATAATGCCACATGAGAACTTGGAACTAATATTAGCAACCAAACAATCAACTCTTGTTGACCGTTTGCTTCTGGCATTCCCTGCACACAGCGCCCGTGATCGTTCTAACACGAGCTGCAGGGGCCAGCAGACCAGAGGTGTTAGAGGGGCAGAAATCAGAAGTGTCGTTGGCCAGAGGGGTTTTCTGACCAGGTTGTGGAGTGATTTTGCTATGACCGCAGACAGGACAGGTACTGCAGCATCAATTCAAAGTGACAGGAGACAACATTTGTCCAGTATGGTTACTAACTATTTTTCATCCCTTATCGACGTTCTCCCTCAACCGTCATTCCCATTTGATTACTGGGCATCAAAATTAGACACCTGGCCAGAATTGGCAGAATATGCATTGCAGGAGCTTGCTTGCCCGGCAGCTAGTGTCCTATCAGAAAGAGTATTCAGTGCTGCAGGTTCAATACTAACAGAAAAAAGGACTCGTCTGGCTACCCAAAATGTAGATGATCTAACCTTCATTAAAAGGAACCACAACTGGATTTTGAAATCTTTTGCCCCACCTTGCCCGGCTGACACCTAGCTTTCCTATGTAAAGGTCTTGCCTGTGGACTATTCTGAACGACTTTTCCAATCTCGTAATTTGCAGCACCTGGTTGTCCAGCATCCGACATGTTAACACCTCCCTAAATGGCCAAAGTCCCCACACGGGGCCGTGGTATCGCCACTTGGCGCCAGCACCCGTGAGAGTACTGTTTGTCTGAAGAGGTGGGTGTGCCCGCTTTTGGTCGACGGCACTGCCACTAGGTCCCTCATAGTACAATAAAGTGTCTGGCGGTGGTGGTGCGCACCCAACGTCAGACACACCGTTGTAATATGAGGGGCCCTGGGCCTGTACCGCCGGCCACAAGACAGTCCCCCCCCCAGGTCAAACAGTGCTCTACCACTTGCAAAATTTTCTCTCACAGCTCCACCAATGTTTAGTCTATGCGCTGACATCCTTCAATGCCTGGCACTGTCAATACCATTGTATTGACATTTTTCTTATGTTAGGCCTTCGAAGCCTGTCTGCGGTCACTCCTTCCACTAGGCCTCCACTGACCTGTCTACTGCCGCCCGTGTTCCCCTGGAACCAATTGTAAATTGCCTACAGCCAGGCCAATTTATTATGTTAGTGCTTCGAAGCCTGTCTGCGGTCCCTCCTTCCACTAGGCCTCCACTGACCTGTCTACTGCTGCCCGGGTTCCCCTGGAACCAATTTTAAATTGCCTACAGCCAGCCCAATTTATTATGTTAGGGCTTCGAAGCCTGTCTGCGGTCCCTCCTTCCACTAGGCCTCCACTGACCTGTCTACTGCTGCCCGGGTTCCCCTGGAACCAATTTTAAATTGCCTACAGCCAGCCCAATTTATTATGTTAGGGCTTCGAAGCCTGTCTGCGGTCCCTCCTTCCACTAGGCCTCCACTGACTTGTCTACTGCTGCCCGGGTTCCCCTGGAACCAATTTTAAATTGCCTACAGCCAGCCCAATTTATTATGTTAGGGCTTCGAAGCCTGTCTGCAGTCCGTCCTTCCACTAGGCCTCCACTGACCTGTCTACTGCTGCCCGGGTTCCCCTGGAACCAATTTTAAATTGCCTACAGCCAGCCCAATTTATTATGTTAGGGCTTCGAAGCCTGTCTGCGGTCCCTCCTTCCACTAGGCCTCCACTGACCTGTCTACTGCTGCCCGGGTTCCCCTGGAACCAATTTTAAATTGCCTACAGCCAGCCCAATTTATTATGTTAGGGCTTCGAAGCCTGTCTGCGGTCCCTCCTTCCACTAGGCCTCCACTGACCTGTCTACTGCCGCCCGTGTTCCCCTGGAACCAATTGTAAATTGCCTACAGCCAGGCCAATTTATTATGTTAGGGCTTCGAAGCCTGTCTGCGGTCCCTCCTTCCACTAGGCCTCCACTGACCTGTCTACTGCCGCCCGTGTTCCCCTGGAACCAATTGTAAATTGCCTACAGCCAGGCCAATTTATTATGTTAGGGCTTCGAAGCCTGTCTGCGGTCCCTCCTTCCACTAGGCCTCCACTGACCTGTCTACTGCTGCCCGGGTTCCCCTGGAACCAATTTTAAATTGCCTACAGCCAGCCCAATTTATTATGTTAGGGCTTCGAAGCCTGTCTGCGGTCCCTCCTTCCACTAGGCCTCCACTGACCTGTCTACTGCTGCCCGGGTTCCCCTGGAACCAATTTTAAATTGCCTACAGCCAGCCCAATTTATTATGTTAGGGCTTCGAAGCCTGTCTGCGGTCCCTCCTTCCACTAGGCCTCCACTGACCTGTCTACTGCTGCCCGGGTTCCCCTGGAACCAATTTTAAATTGCCTACAGCCAGCCCAATTTATTATGTTAGGGCTTCGAAGCCTGTCTGCGGTCCCTCCTTCCACTAGGCCTCCACTGACCTGTCTACTGCTGCCCGGGTTCCCCTGGAACCAATTTTAAATTGCCTACAGCCAGCCCAATTTATTATGTTAGGGCTTCAAAGCCTGTCTGCGGTCCCTCCTTCCACTAGGCCTCCACTGACCTGTCTACTGCTGCCCGTGTACCCCTTGAACCAACATCAGAAAATATAAAAATAAGTATTTTGCTTATAAAAAAGAAAATACTGGAGAGATATCAAATGCAGACATTTTAACATTAAAAACAAACACATACAACAAAAATCTGGTACAGTACTAAAAATGGCCACCAGCTACAATAACTTTCTCCTGCAAGTAGTTAACTGAAAGTTTTTTTCAATTTAAAACACAGATATGGCATCCACCGAGTGTTGTCCTGTCCCGTCTTCTTTATATTATTGCCAAGAAGATGCAAAACAATGAAAATAATAAAATCATTATTTACCAAAAAAATAGAGTAAGTCAAAACCACATTGCAAATAAACATTCATTACAAATAAAGAAGCAGGGCGCGTCCGAGGGTGAGTATATACCTAATAAGAATATAATCACCCTCGGACGCGCCCTGCTTCTTTCCGACAGCCTTCCTTCCTAAGAATCAGCCCTTCCGTGGTGTAGAGAGAGGGTGTGTTACACTCCAAGGTGTTCCCCAGGTTGCCTTTCCTGAGCTTCGATCTTCATGCTCTCGTTTAGTAGTTGTCGGAAAGTAGGCTGCATTAGGCCTACAAAATGGGTATGGGGTGGAGAGAGATGGTGTGTTACACTCCAAGGTGTTCTCCAGGTTTCCTCGCCATTGCTTCGATCTTCCGACTCTCGTTTAGTAGTTGTAGAAAACTACACTGCATTAGGCCTACAAAATGGGTATCGGGTGGAGAGAGATGGTGTGTTACACTCCAAGGTGTTCCCCAGGTTGCCTTGCCATTGCTTTGGTCTTCCAACTCTCGTTTAGTAGTTGTAGAAAACTACACTGCATTAGGCCTACAAAATGGGTATCGGGTGGAGAGAGATGGTGTGTTACACTCCAAGGTGTTCTCCAGGTTGCCTTGCCATTGCTTCGGTCTTCCGACTCTCGTTTAGTAGTTGTAGAAAACTACACAGCATTAGGCCTACAAAATGGGTATGGGGTGGAGAGAGATGGTGTGCTACACTCCAAGGTGTTCTCCAGGTTTCCTCGCCATTGCTTCGATCTTCCGACTCTCGTTTAGTAGTTGTAGAAAACTACACTGCATTAGGCCTACAAAATGGGTATCGGGTGGAGAGAGATGGTGTGTTACACTCCAAGGTGTTCCCCAGGTTGCCTTGCCATTGCTTCGGTCTTCCGACTCTCGTTTAGTAGTTGTAGAAAACTACACAGCATTAGGCCTACAAAATGGGTATGGGGTGGAGAGAGATGGTGTGTTACACTCCAAGGTTTTCTCCAGGTTTCCTCGCCATTGCTTCGATCTTCCGACTCTCGTTTAGTAGTTGTAGAAAACTACACTGCATTAGGCCTACAAAATGGGTATCGGGTGGAGAGAGATGGTGTGTTACACTCCAAGGTGTTCCCCAGGTTGCCTTGCCATTGCTTCGGTCTTCCGACTCTCGTTTAGTAGTTGTATGTTATGGCCGGCAATCAGGCAACACAGCGTGCAGTAATCAGCGCACATACAGAGATCTGGCAAAAACCAAAAACAATAGGACGAGCTCTGAGACGTGGAATCTCTGTAGACTGCAGTACCTGATCTATCCTCACACAACTATAAGCAGCAGTGGATTGCGCCTATCACTACCTATGCAACTCGGCACTGCCTGAGGAGCTGACTAGCCTGAAGATAGAAATACAAGCCTGACTTACCTCAGAGAAATACCCCAAAGGAATAGGCAGCCCCCCACATATAATGACTGTTAGCAAGATGAAAAACAAACGTAGGAATGAAATAGATTCAGCAAAGTGAGGCCCGATATTCTAGACAGAGCGAGGATAGCAAGAGAACTATGCAGTCTACAAAAAACCCTAAAACGAAAACCACGCAAAGGGGCAAAAGACCCACCGTGCCGAACTAACAGCACGGCGGTGCACCCCTTTGCTTCTCAGAGCTTCCAGCAAAAGTTAATAGCAAGCTGGACAGAAAAAACAGAAAACAAACTAGAAGCACTTATCTAGCAGAGCAGCAGGCCCAAGGAAAGATGCAGTAGCTCAGATCCAACACTGGAACATTGACAAGGAGCAAGGAAGACAGACTCAAGTGGAGCTAAATAGCAAGGCAGCCAACGAGCTCACCAAAACACCTGAGGGAGGAAGCCCAGAGACTGCAATACCACTTGTGACCACAGAAGTGAACTCAGCCACAGAATTCACAACAGTACCCCCCCCTTGAGGAGGGGTCACCGAACCCTCACCAGAACCCCCAGGCCGACCAGGATGAGCCACATGAAAGGCACGAACAAGATCTGGGGCATGGACATCAGAGGCAAAAACCCAGGAATTATCTTCCTGAGCATAACCCTTCCATTTGACCAGATACTGGAGTTTCCGTCTAGAGACACGAGAATCCAAAATCTTCTCCACAATATACTCCAATTCCCCCTCCACCAAAACAGGGGCAGGAGGCTCCACAGATGGAACCATAGGTGCCACGTATCTCCTCAACAACGACCTATGGAATACATTATGTATGGAAAAGGAGTCTGGGAGGGTCATACGAAAAGACACCGGATTGAGAATCTCAGAAATCCTATACGGACCAATAAAACGAGGTTTAAATTTAGGAGAGGAAACCTTCATAGGAATATGACGAGAAGATAACCAAACCAGATCCCCAACACGAAGTCGGGGTCCCACACGGCGTCTGCGATTAGCGAAAAGCTGAGCCTTCTCCTGGGACAAGGTCAAATTGTCCACTACCTGAGTCCAGATCTGCTGCAACCTGTCCACCACAGAATCCACACCAGGACAGTCCGAAGACTCAACCTGTCCTGAAGAGAAACGAGGATGGAACCCAGAATTGCAGAAAAATGGAGAGACCAAGGTAGCCGAGCTGGCCCGATTATTAAGGGCGAACTCAGCCAACGGCAAAAATGACACCCAATCATCCTGGTCAGCGGAAACAAAACATCTCAGATATGTTTCTAAGGTCTGATTGGTTCGTTCGGTCTGGCCATTAGTCTGAGGATGGAAGGCCGAGGAGAAAGATAGGTCAATGCCCATCCTACCACAAAAGGCTCGCCAGAACCTCGAGACAAACTGAGAACCTCTGTCAGAAACAATATTCTCAGGAATGCCATGTAAACGAACCACATGCTGGAAGAACAAAGGCACCAAATCAGAGGAGGAAGGCAATTTAACCAAGGGCACCAGATGGACCATTTTAGAAAAGCGATCACAGACCACCCAAATGACCGACATTTTTTGAGAAACGGGAAGGTCAGAAATGAAATCCATCGAAATATGTGTCCAAGGCCTCTTCGGGACCGGCAAGGGCAAAAGCAACCCACTGGCACGTGAACAGCAGGGCTTAGCCCTAGCACAAATTCCACAGGACTGCACAAAAGCACGCACATCCCGTGACAGAGATGGCCACCAGAAGGATCTAGCAACCAACTCCCTGGTACCAAAGATTCCTGGATGACCGGCCAGCACCGAACAATGAAGTTCAGAGATAACTTTACTAGTCCACCTATCAGGGACGAACAGTTTCTCGGCCGGACAACGATCAGGTTTATTAGCCTGAAATTTCTGCAACACTCTCCGCAAATCAGGGGAGATGGCAGACACAATGACTCCTTCCTTGAGGATACTCGCCGGCTCAGATAACCCCGGAGAGTCGGGCACAAAACTCCTAGACAGAGCATCCGCCTTCACATTTTTACAGCCCGGAAGGTATGAAATCACAAAATCAAAACGAGCAAAAAATAACGACCAACGGGCCTGTCTAGGATTCAAGCGCTTGGCAGACTCAAGATAAGTAAGGTTCTTATGATCAGTCAATACCGCCACGCGATGCTTAGCACCCTCAAGCCAATGACGCCACTCCTCGAATGCCCACTTCATGGCCAGCAACTCTCGGTTGCCCACATCATAATTACGCTCAGCAGCAGAAAATTTCCTGGAAAAGAAAGCACATGGTTTGAACACTGAGCAACCAGAACCTCTCTGTGACAAAACCGCCCCTGCACCAATCTCAGAAGCATCAACCTCGACCTGGAACGGAAGAGAAACATCAGGTTGACACAACACAGGGGCACAGCAAAAACGACGCTTCAACTCCTGAAAAGCTTTCACGGCAGCAGAAGACCAATTAACCAAATCAGCACCCTTCTTGGTCAAATCGGTCAATGGTCTGGCAATGCTAGAAAAATTACAGATGAAGCGACGATAAAAATTAGCAAAGCCCAGGAATTTCTGCAGACTTTTTAGAGATGTCGGCTGAGTCCAATCCTGGATGGCCTGAACCTTAACCGGATCCATCTCGATAGTAGAAGGGGAAAAGATGAACCCCAAAAATGAAACTTTCTGCACACCGAAGAGACACTTTGATCCCTTCACGAACAAGGAATTAGCACGCAGTACCTGGAAAACCATTCTGACTTGCTTCACATGAGACTCCCAATCATCTGAGAAGATCAAAATGTCATCCAAGTAAACAATCAAGAATTTATCCAGATACTCACGGAAAATGTCATGTATAAAAGACTGAAAAACAGATGGAGCATTGGCAAGTCCGAATGGCATCACCAGATACTCAAAATGACCCTCGGGCGTATTAAATGCCGTTTTCCATTCATCTCCCTGCCTGATTCTCACCAGATTATACGCACCACGAAGATCAATCTTAGTAAACCAACTAGCCCCCTTAATCCGAGCAAACAAGTCAGAAATCAATGGCAAGGGATACTGAAACTTAACAGTGATCTTATTAAGAAGGCGGTAATCAATACACGGTCTTAGCGAACCATCCTTCTTGGCTACAAAAAAGAACCCTGCTCCCAATGGTGACGACGATGGGCGAATATGTCCCTTCTCCAGGGACTCATTCACATAACTTCGCATAGCGGTGTGTTCAGGTACGGACAAATTAAATAAACGACCCTTAGGGAATTTACTATCAGGAATCAAATCGATAGCACAATCACAATTCCTATGCGGAGGTAGGGCATCAGACTTGGACTCTTCAAATACATCCTGAAAGTCCGACAAGAACTCTGGGATGTCAGAAGGAATGGATGACGAAATAGACAAAAATGGAACATCACCATGTACTCCCTGACAACCCCAGCTGGTTACCGACATAGAGTTCCAATCCAATACTGGATTATGGGTTTGTAGCCATGGCAACCCCAACACGACCACATCATGCAAATTATGCAGTACCAGAAAGCGAATAACTTCCTGATGTGCAGGAGCCATGCACATGGTCAGCTGGGCCCAGTACTGAGGCTTATTCTTGGCCAAAGGTGTAGCATCAATTCCTCTCAACGGAATAGGACACCGCAAAGGCTCCAAGAAAAATCCACAACGTTTAGCATAATCCAAATCCATCAGATTCAGGGCAGCGCCTGAATCCACAAACGCCATGACAGAATACGATGACAAAGAGCACATTAAGGTAATGGACAAAAGGAATTTGGACTGTACAGTACCAATAACGGCAGAGCTATCGAACCGCCTAGTGCGTTTAGGACAATTAGAAATAGCATGAGTAGAATCACCACAATAGAAACACAGTCTGTTCAGACGTCTGTGTTCTTGCCGTTCTACTTTAGTCATAGTCCTGTCGCACTGCATAGGCTCAGGTTTACTCTCAGACAATACCGCCAGATGGTGCACAGATTTACGCTCGCGCAAGCGACGACCGATCTGAATGGCCAAGGACATAGACTCATTCAAACCAGCAGGCATAGGAAATCCCACCATTACATCCTTAAGAGCTTCAGAGAGACCCTTTCTGAACAAAGCCGCTAGTGCAGATTCATTCCACAGAGTGAGTACTGACCACTTCCTAAATTTCTGACAATATACTTCTACATCATCCTGACCCTGGCATAAAGCCAGCAGATTTTTCTCAGCCTGATCCACTGAATTAGGCTCATCGTAAAGCAATCCCAGCGCCTGGAAAAATGCATCAACATTACTCAATGCAGAATCTCCTGGTGCAAGAGAAAACGCCCAGTCCTGTGGGTCGCCGCGCAAAAAAGAAATAATAATCAAAACCTGTTGAATAGGATTACCAGAAGAATGAGGTTTCAAGGCCAAAAATAGCTTACAATTATTTCTGAAGCTCAGGAACTTAGTTCTGTCACCAAAAAACAAATCAGGAATCGGAATTCTTGGTTCTAGCATCGATTTCTGATCAATAGTATCTTGAATCTTTTGTACATTTACAACGAGATTATCCATTGAGGAGCACAGAGCCTGAATATCCATGTCCACAGCTGTGTCCTGAAGCACTCTAATGTCTAGGGGAAAAAAAAGACTGAAGACAGAGCTAAGAAAAAAAAATGATGTCAGGATTTCTTTTTTCCCTCTATTGGGAATCATTGGTGTGGCTCCTTGTACTGTTATGGCCGGCAATCAGGCAACACAGCGTGCAGTAATCAGCGCACATACAGAGATCTGGCAAAAACCAAAAACAATAGGACGAGCTCTGAGACGTGGAATCTCTGTAGACTGCAGTACCTGATCTATCCTCACACAACTATAAGCAGCAGTGGATTGCGCCTATCACTACCTATGCAACTCGGCACTGCCTGAGGAGCTGACTAGCCTGAAGATAGAAATACAAGCCTGACTTACCTCAGAGAAATACCCCAAAGGAATAGGCAGCCCCCCACATATAATGACTGTTAGCAAGATGAAAAGACAAACGTAGGAATGAAATAGATTCAGCAAAGTGAGGCCCGATATTCTAGACAGAGCGAGGATAGCAAGAGAACTATGCAGTCTACAAAAAACCCTAAAACGAAAACCACGCAAAGGGGCAAAAGACCCACCGTGCCGAACTAACAGCACGGCGGTGCACCCCTTTGCTTCTCAGAGCTTCCAGCAAAAGTTAATAGCAAGCTGGACAGAAAAAACAGAAAACAAACTAGAAGCACTTATCTAGCAGAGCAGCAGGCCCAAGGAAAGATGCAGTAGCTCAGATCCAACACTGGAACATTGACAAGGAGCAAGGAAGACAGACTCAGGTGGAGCTAAATAGCAAGGCAGCCAACGAGCTCACCAAAACACCTGAGGGAGGAAGCCCAGAGACTGCAATACCACTTGTGACCACAGAAGTGAACTCAGCCACAGAATTCACAACAGTTGTAGAAAACTACACTGCATTAGGCCTACAAAATGGGTATCGGGTGGAGAGAGATGGTGTGTTACACTCCAAGGTGTTCCCCAGGTTGCCTTGCCATTGCTTCGGTCTTCCGACTCTCGTTTAGTAGTTGTAGAAAACTACACTGCATTAGGCCTACAAAATGGGTATCGGGTGGAGAGAGATGGTGTGTTACACTCCAAGGTGTTCCCCAGGTTGCCTTGCCATTGCTTCGGTCTTCCGACTCTCGTTTAGTAGTTGTAGAAAACTACACAGCATTAGGCCTACAAAATGGGTATGGGGTGGAGAGAGATGGTGTGTTACACTCCAAGGTGTTCTCCAGGTTTCCTCGCCATTGCTTCGATCTTCCGACTCTCGTTTAGTAGTTGTAGAAAACTACACTGCATTAGGCCTACAAAATGGGTATCGGGTGGAGAGAGATGGTGTGTTACACTCCAAGGTGTTCCCCAGGTTGCCTTGCCATTGCTTCGGTCTTCCGACTCTCGTTTAGTAGTTGTAGAAAACTACACTGCATTAGGCCTACAAAATGGGTATCGGGTGGAGAGAGATGGTGTGTTACACTCCAAGGTGTTCCCCAGGTTGCCTTGCCATTGCTTCGGTCTTCCGACTCTCGTTTAGTAGTTGTAGAAAACTACACAGCATTAGGCCTACAAAATGGGTATGGGGTGGAGAGAGATGGTGTGTTCCACTCCAAGGTGTTCTCCAGGTTGCCTTTCCTGAGCTTCTATCTTCAGGCTCTCGTTAAATTGTGGTTAAATGGAACAACTGCATTTGGCGTACTAGTTGGTTTGGGGCCTACTAACAGTGTCTGCCGCTCCTTGCTGTTCTCCTGGTTTCCTGTCCTGAAATTCCGTTTTCAGGCGCTCGTTAAGTAGTTGTTAATGTTAGACTGCATTTGGCCTACTAGTTGGGTTGGGGCCTACTATCGGTGTCTGCCACTCCTTGCTGTTCTCCTCCACTGAACAAAGTTGTGCCGCCTGTTTACTACTGTTGCCAATTTTGAACTGCATTTCGACTACTTACTGATTTGGGCCTACTCTCTGTGTCAGCCTCTCATTCCAGTTGTCCTCCACTGCAATGCCCCCTGGTTATTCCTGTGTTACCAATTTTGAACTGCATTTAGCCCACTTTATTATTTGGGCCTATATCTGTGTTTCCTCCTCATCCTGCCCATTGCCCAGCCAGTGATAGATGAGTCTGCTGGTACATTGACCCATAACGCAACATTCCCCGTGCACGCTACACAACAACATTGTGACCCTGCTGAAAGTCAGGTTGCTCTTCCCGCATACCATACCACCTTACACGGGGACAAAGAGGAAGGTGCAGATGAAAGTGCAGGTTCCTTCATCAGGTGGGGGGAGGAATACTAGTTGGTGACGTCACTGGCACAGGGCCTCTCATAGTACGCAAAAGTGTTGCTGCCGGTGGGAGGCGCCCCCGCCGTGCAAACACACCGCTGTACTTTGAGGGGCCCTGTGCCAGTGCCAATGCCAACGAGTGGGCCCCCCCTGCTTGCTCAGGTTCACAGCACTTGCAAAGTTGAAATACTTACCTCTCCCTGCTCCACTGCCGTGACGTGGTCCAGATTTCCTGGGCCCACTAATTACTTGAACCAGCCCTACCCACCACAACTTTAGCCAAATGACCCCCAATTTCAAATGCCTTCCAATTATTATAAGGTAAATTATGCTTGACAAGCTTCATTAAGAAGAATGGATGGTTTTGACATTAAAATGGGCACTCTAGGTGTTTTCCTGGCCCCCACTCACTGCCGACTATGCTGCCCCATTGACTTGCATTGGGTTTCGTGTTTCGGTCGATCCCGACTTTACGTCATAATCGGCCGATTTCACTCGACCCGACTTTTGAGATAGTCGGGTTTCGCGAAACCCGGCTCGACTCTAAAAAGGTCAAGGTCGCTCAACTCTAGTCTATACCATCTATTAGAATTGATGCATAAATACATTTTTTGCACCCCTCAAGCATAACAAAGCATGTACACTTCAAGCAAATTTACATGAAAGGAGATTAGTATGAATGCATTTATTATGCATTGGATAGACATTACTGTGCTTGCTATTTAGTCCTGTCTAGTATTTCTTTTGTGTAATTTTTAATTGCCATTTCAATACATGTAGGGATCATGTGATTTTTGTGTCCCTGATGTGTCAAATATACTTTATACTTGAATGTCAAAATATATAAATAAAAATAACATGTAATATAAGCACAGACAAAGACAAAAGAGGACTCGTAGGCAAACAGGTATGTTGGCAACTGTAGTCTCAAATATCTTACTATTGAGCGATGACCAATTACATTTACTAGCATGGAGTTTCAAGCCCCTCATCCCTCTTTACTGCATGTTCAAGTTTAGAACTGTAAAAAAGAAAATGAGATAACACTAGCGTTTCCATTGACTTTGCAAACATTGTTGAAAAAGAGGTCAAATGCTGTGCAAGCTTGGGAACACTGTTCTTGTGATCAGATTCCATTAACACACTGTATTCAGTCTATTGAAATGTTCATATCAAGTAATCAACATACATGCCGCCATTCCTACATTGGAGAGGACGCATCTTCTTTCTGGCACCACAGCTCCAGTTCAAAAGGAGGAACTGACAGTGGGGAAACAACACTATGATGTCAGTGATGGATGGCGCACTCCCCAAACATCATACACTGTTACTAACTCAGCTCACTTTCTTCAGCAATGAGACATTAAAGGGATACTGTCACCTGAATTTGGAGGGAACAATCTTCAGCCATAGAGGCGTGGTTTTTCGGTGTTTGATCCACCCTTTCCTTACCCGCTGGCTGCATGCTGGCTGCAATATTGGATTGAAGTTCATTCTCTGTCCTCCGTAGTACACGCCTGTGCTAGGCAAGATTACCTTGTGCCCGAAAAACCCCGCCTCTATGGCTGAAGATTGTTTCCTCCAAATTCAGGTGACAGTGTCCCTTTAAGCTGTATTCTATGATAACTAAGGTCTTACACAATGGCCAATAGCTGGGGCTGTTAAGTGGTACTGTGACAAAATGGGTGCAGCCTATGGGGTACACAGCAGATTATTTAAATTTTACATGTCCAATGTCAGACTAGAGTACCTTGGGTATTATTTGGACCTCGGTTGCATTATTGCAGCCATGTATGTTTTAGTCTAAAATGCTGCGCCATTTCAGAGAAATCATATTTTAAGAAACAGGTCAGAGATTATAGGTCTCAGCTCACTGCCAGCTTGTCCTTTCCCCATATACCAAGACTGACAGGTCTCTCTTTATGTGTGTATCTTGCAAAAGAACAGTCAGCCTAAAGGAACGGGGCAAGAAGAAGCTGCTTGTCACAAGCCTCATGGACTAGTCATCAGAGACCCATAGTCCCTGCAGCTTTTCAAAGAATGTTTTCTCAGAAATGTGTTTCAGTGTTTCAGAGCAAAAACTGTATTTGTGCAATAACACAGTCAGACCTGTTTCCTGCTGCCTATGACAACATTTTTTCTGTACATTTATAATGCAGATTTCACCCTTTGCAATGCATAGGGTAAAAACCAAGCTAAAATCCACATTTGGATTTTGGTACAAAAACCTAAAGAGATTAACTGTAAATCATTCAGCTGCCGCAATGAAAACTAAATCTCCGCGCAGTCATAAATACTCGGAGGTCACCGGAGCGTGCTCAGAAAAACCCGAGCAACGAGTATACTCGCTATCACTATTAAGCATCTATGTTGATTTTGTTAGCGTTAAAAATCTATGTTGAAAATCTCTATGTGAACAACACATGTTGTTCATTGCCTTGTGATACTCCTTGAGATGATTCTACTCCTTCATTGGAGTCCAGCTGTGTTTAATTAAACTGATAGGACTTGATTTCACTGCAGTCCTCCACCAGTTAGGCCTTTATGGCAGAGTGGATGGACGGAAGCCTCTGCTCAGTGCAAGGCATATGAAAGCCTGCATAGAGTTTGCTAAAATACACATGAAGGACTCCCAGACTAGGATAAATATAATTCTCAAGTCTGATGAGATGGAGATAGACCTTTTTGTTGATAATTCTAAGTGGTATGTGTGGAAAAAAAGGCACTAATCATCATCTGCCCAACACAATCCCAACAGTGAAACATGGCAGTGGCAGCATCATGCTATGGGGGTGTTTTTCAACTGCAGGGACAGAATGACTGGTTGCCATTGAAGGAAACATGAATGCAGCCAAGTGCAGATACTGTATATTCTGGATGAAAACCTCTTCCAGGATGCTATGGACCTCACACTTGGCTGAAGGTTCACCTTCCAACAAGACAATGACCCTTAGTACACAGCTAAAATAACAAAGGAGTGGCTTCAGAACAACTCTGTGACCATTCTTGACTGGCCCAGCCAGAGCCCTGACCTAAACCCAATTGAGCATCTCTGTAGAGATCTGAAAATGGCGTCCACCAACGTTCACCATCCAACCTGATGAAACTGGAGAGGATCTGCAAGGAAGAATGGCAGAGGATCCCCAAATCCAGGTGTGAAAAACTTGCTGCATCATTCCGAAGAAGACTCATGGCTATACTAGATCAAAATTGTGCTTTTACTCAGTACTGAGCAAAGGGTCTGACTTCTTATGGCCATGTGATAGTTCAGTTTTTTTTTATAAATTTGCAAAAATTACTACTTTTCTGTTTTTTCAGTCAAGATGGAGTGCAGATTGCTCATTTATGAAAAAAAATGAACTTTTTTGAATTTACCAAATGGCTGCAATCAATCAAAGAGTGAAAAATTGAAGAGGTCTGCATACTTTCTGTACCCACTGTATACTCTGACTGAGTTCCCATTCTGCCATTGCTAGTGTTGAGCGATACCATCCGATACTTGAAAGTATTGGTATCGGATATTATCGGCCGATACCCAAAAAGTATCGGATATCGCCGATACCGATACCCGATACCAATACAAGTCAATGGGACACCAAGTATCGGAAGGTATCCTGATGGTTCCCAGGGTCTGAAGGAGAGGAAACTCTCCTTCAGGCCCTGGGATCCATATTAATGTGTAAAATAAAGAATTAAAATAAAAAATATTCATATACTTACCTCTCCGGAGGCCCCTGGACATCACTGCTGGTAACCGGCAGCCTTCTGTGCTTAAAATGCGCGCGTTTAGGGACTTCCATGATGTCGCGGCTTCTGATTGGTCGCGTGGCAGTCACGTGAGCGGCACGCGACCAATCAGAAGCCGCGACGTCATTCTCAGGTCCTAAGTTCCTAGAATGAGTAGTTTAGGGCCTGAGAATGACGTCACGGCTTGTGATTGGTTGCGTGGTGGTCACATGAGCGGCACGCGACCAATCAGAAGCCGTGACGTCATGGAAGTCCCTAAACGCGCGCATTTTAAGCACAGAAGGCTGCCGGTTACCAGCGGTGATGTCCAGGGGCCTCCGGAGAGGTGAGTATGTCAATATTATTTATTTTAATTTTTTATTTTACACATTAATATGGATCCGATACCGATTCCCGATACCACAAAAGTATCGGAACTCGGTATCGGAATTCCGATACCGCAAGTATCGGCCGATACCCAATACTTGCGGTATCGGAATGCTCAACACTAGTCATTGCCCCTGAGTTTTTGGTTTTGGCTCATTTAGCCTATTCATATTTTCTCAACTCACTCCACCAGCCAACAGTTACACAATGAACACAAACTTTGGGCCACTGTAGTAAAGAGACCTAGGTAGGGGTTAGAAGCATAAGTACCAAAATGTTCTTGGGACCTTCAAAGTGGATTTGCTTTATTTTATTATTTATTTTACTCACTTACATAGCATGATTAATTCCATAGCACATTATCATAACTGTCCCTATTATGGCTCACAATACAAATTCCCTATCAGTATTTCTTTGGAGTGTGTGAAAAAACAGAGTATATGGACAGAACCCATGCAAAAACAGGCTACAGATGTTGCAAGGCTACAGTGCTAACCACTGAGCCACCATTCTGCCCAGGTTTGTACCAGGTTTGTCCATGAAATGATAGTGGATACATAAGCTTTTTGCTATATTCCTTCTAAGATACTTTATATTACAAATAAATTATTTTTTTGTGGCTTATTTCTATTTTCACAAAAGTGCAACTATGTTAGAATCCATCTTCGGAAGCCTCATATGTTCCCTTTATAAGTAAAAGCATCATAGTTCAGTGGGAAGAAAAATCTGACTGCTGCTTGCTCCAGAACACTGACCAAATTTAACAGGAAACTGATAGCACAATGTCAAGCAACCTAGAATGCTAATTATCGGTTGCTATGGATACTTCCTTACTTCAACAAGACAGTATAATCTACATGTAGGCCTTCAGCTATTGTACAGTTTAGAATGTATTTCATGGATTTTCTCAAAGCCTAATTTTACCAAGTTTGCTAAAAATATAAATTTGCCTTTCAGCAAAAGTGAGATAATCAAACGTTTTCTCCATCAAATTTATGCATTAAGAATAGTTTAATGCAAATTTATTTTGTGACACATATGTTAATTTTAGCTATGGAAACTTTTTATGTGGTAAATTTAAAAGTGTTATTAAAGGAGAGGTATTATCTTATTTTGGTTAATCCTGTAAATCTACTTGTTATATTTATTATGCTTACAGGAAAAATTGTCATCATGCAAATACAGTACAGATAAAAAGTTTGGACACACCTTCTCATTTAAAGATTTTTCTGTATTTTCATGACTATGAAAATTGTAAATTCACACTGAAGGCATCAAAACTATGAATTATCACATGTGGAATTATATACTTAACAAAAAAGTTTGAAACAACTGAAATTATATGTCTTATAGTCTAGGTTCGTCAAAGTAGCCACCTTTTGCTTTGATGACTGCTTTGCACACTCTTGGCATTCTCTTGATGAGCTTCAAGAGGTAGTCACCGGGAATGGTCTTCCAACAATCTTGAAGGAGTTCCCAGAGATGCTTAGCACTTGCTGGCCCTTTTGCCATCACTCTGTGGTCCAGCTCACCCCAAACCATCTCGATTGGATTTAGGGCTGATGACTGTGGAGGCCAGGTCATCTGGCATAGCACCCCATCACTCTCCTTCTTGGTCAAATAGCCTTTACACAGCCGGAAGGTGTGTTTGGGGTCATTGTCCTGTTGAAAATAAATGCTGGTAAAACTAAACGCAAACCGGATAGAATAGCATGCCGCTGCAAGATGCTGTGACAGCCATGCTGATTCAGTATACCTTCAATTTTGAATAAATCCCCAACAGTGTCACCAGCAAAGCACCATCACACCTACTCCTCCATGCTTCACGGTGGGAACCAGGCATGTAGAGTCTATCCATTCACCTTTTCTGCTTCGCACAAAGACACGGTGGTTGGAACCAAAGATCTCAAATTTTGACTCTTCAGAACAAAGCACAGATTTCCACTGGTCTAAAGTCCATTTCTTGCGTTATTTAGCCAAACAAGTCTCTTCTGCTTGTTGCCTGTCCTTAGTAGTGGTTTCCTAGCAGCTATTTTACCATGAAGACCTGCTGCACAAAGTCTCCTCTTAACAGTTGTTGTAGAGATGTGTCTGCTGCTAGAACTCTGTGCGGCATTGACCTGGTCTCTAACCTGAGCTGCTGTTAACCTGTGATTTCTGAGGCTGGTGACTCGGATAAACTTATGCTCAGAAGCAGAGGTGACTCTTGGTCTTCCATTCCTGGTGCGGTCCTCATGTGAGTCAGTTTCTTTGTAACGCTTGATGCTTTTTGCTACTGCACTTGGGGACACTTTCGAGGTTTTCCCAACTTTTTGGACTGACTGACCTTCATTTCTTAAAGTAATGATGGCCACTCGTTTTTCTTTACTTAGCTGCTTTTTTCTTGCCATAATACAAATTCTAACAGTCTATTCAGTAGGAATATCAGCTGTGTATCCACCAGACTTCTGCACAACACAACTGATGTCCCAACCCCATTTATAAGGCAAGAAATCACACTTATTAAACCTGACAGGGCACACCTGTGAAGTGAAAACCATTCCCGATGACTACCTCATGAAGCTCTTCAAGAGAATGCCAAGAGTGTGCAAAGCTGTCATCAAAGCAAAAGGTGGCTACTTTGAAGAATCTAGAATAAAAGACATATTTTCAGCTGTTTCACACTTTTTTGTTAAGTATATAATTCCACATGTGTTAATTTATAGTTTTGATGCCTTCAGTGTGAATGTACAATTTTCATAGTCATGAAAATACAGAAAAATCTTTAAATGAGAAGGTGTGTCCAAACATTTGGTCTGTACTGTATATAGTCGCATAAATATTAAAACTGTAGCGTAAAATTACTGATGTCTAAAACTAATGCTTTAATTACTAGGCAAAAACTTTTAAGAAGTTGTTAAGTAAGGGCATTATCCACATTAAAAAAAGATAAATTCACAGCCAGGTTTTTACTGCCAACATGTATTAGCAGCTTTGTTGTCTTGATTAAAATTTCCTAGAATTTAATATCTACACCATCTATGTACAGTGGTGAAAATAAGTATTTGATACACTGCCGAATTTGCAATTTTCCCACCTACAAAGAATAGAGAGGTTTGTAGTTTGTATTATAGGTATACTTCAACTGTAAAAGACAGAATCTAAAAACAAACACAAGGAAAAAATCACATTGTAATATTTTTTAAATAGTTAAATAATAATTTCCAGAATGGTGTCAATTGTGAGAAGTTTAAATTGTTTAGGCACATCAGGGGCTCTCCAAATGTGACATGGCGTTCGCTAATTATTCCAGAAAATTTTACAATAAAAATGTCAAATGGCACTCCTTCCCTTCCGAGCTCTGCCATTTTCTCAAACAGCGGTTTTTCTCCACATATGGGGATCGGCATACTCAATAGAAATTACACAACAAATTTTGGGTTCTATTTTATCCTGTTACTTGGTGTTGTTATTCAGTTAGTTCAAACGGAAATGCACACTTTTCACACTGAGGAGTATCAATAACTTTTCTAGGGGAGCATCAAGAGCTTTTTTTTATAAATGGACAAATGATACATTTTCAACAGCTGTCCAAAAACTTTCCCTTTATTTATGGAGCAAAAACAGGTGCGTTCTTTTGAAGAAGCAATGGCGTATTAACTATGAGTGAAATATCCTTTTTTTGGGAATCGCAACAGGTTTTCTATTATCAAAATGACTAAGCAATTACAAAAGCTTTTTAATCAAACATTCAAAACAATGACCAACTTTTCTAAGGAGCAGAAACAGGCTACCTGTTTTCAAAGTAAAAAAAATGTAATGGCTTGTCAACATGACTTCCAATAATGTTGCCATATTTTGAGAGCTGTTTCATATTTTTGTACCCGTAAGAGAGTACATTTCCCAGCTTCAGTACCCATCTAGGACTATAAAACATAGTGGACAGCTTGAAGGTAAGTAACTAGCATGATGTTCATTAGCAGTGAGAGTGGCAAAAGTCAAATGGAACAGATTTAAGATGGAACGTGCAAGGAGATGTGTAACAGCACAGGGCCAGCAATGGCAGAAGCAATAGCATGACATGATGGACGGGACGTATGTAGATGTCTAATTGCGTAGGGACATCAGCCTTGGTGGCAGCAGAATGGTATAGATTATAGACAGTGAACAGTTATGCAGCTGGATTGGTTGGCTGATTTAATCATTGGCATAAATGACCAATGAAAAGTCAGTATTAATTTATGCCTAATTAAGTTTGACATCTG